>NC_080834.1:93286564-93911564 GCF_030435755.1 Ochotona princeps | reverse complement strand
AGATTCCAAACAGTTTGGCAAGTGAGGAAGTCATGAGTTCTGCTTCAGAGCACTCAGGGTGTCCTACCCTATGAAGGCTTAGTTGTGGTACTGGTTGAGTAGTCATAGGCCAACTAACTTATAGGCCACTGGTAGCCACTGTATTTCAAGCTCTTCTTGCTAATAAGGCTTTTTAGATCCACAAGACACTACTTAGAGAAATCTATGAATATTAATAATATATCTTTTTAGTATAACTCTAAAGTTACAGGTCCTGCATGGGAAGTCAGTACACAGTGACTCTAATGAATTTAATAAATTAGCACTCTTATGTGTGACGTCAGTGATCACCTGAGGCTCCTGACACACGATGCTTAGGCTGTGGAAGCTTCTTGAATCCACAACAACCCCACGAAGCATTAGACAAGGCCACACACAAAGTGGAAGTTCTCTCCTCCATTGAGAGAAGAGCACAACCATCTTCGATGGCTGCTTCTTTGCACAGGGGTATGGACCACAGAGGTCCTTCACGGAGGGACACTCTTCGCAGCAGTGTCCTGGCATTCCACACCTGATATGCTTGCTCTCTTGCTGGCTCTTCTGTCAGACCAGAATGCCTTTGGGTTGATTCTGAGGCCACTGAGTGCTACTCAAGATAGTCTATGAGTCTGCTGTAAGAATCGTTTCCCATGTTGGAGCATTTACATTACCTGACATCTGAGTTATCATGGAACACTTTCATACATATAGCCATGCATTTTACCACCTAGTTTATGAGGATTTGGCATCCTATGGTGTTTTGAAACTGTGCCCTTAGCAGTAAGTCCATTTGAATGCATGCAGAACTATATAGCTGAACAGACTTCGTAGGTCCTGAGAAAACAGAAACAGACATGACTCTCCAAGAGCTTAATTGTGCATCCATACATTATTTTCAAAAGGATTTAGTTTAACAATTCTCATTCATGAGCATTTTCATCTATAAGCAAATTAAAATAGATGACATAGCTTGTCACATTTAGATAGCACTGTGAAACCAGCTGTGCACCTGTAGAATTTTGTACACTCTTGCACCTTTTAGACCTTGTAGACAAGGCTTCCTAAAGTCATTTTTGTAACCAAATTTTCCTACACAATTATCTTTACCAACCAAAAGATGCAATCTTTGACAAATATTCTTATGATTTTGAGATTCCTAGGGGCCAATCTAGGAATTCCAAAAATCAGAAGAGTCAGGTTGATTCAAACAGTAACAGATCAGATTTTTAATCACCTATAAAATGACCACACAAATATTTCTTTAAACCATGAGAATTTAACAAAGACAATTAAGTTACCTTTCTGAGACACGAAATGTGTATTTCTTTGGTCAGTCACTAAAGGCAGATATAACCTTAAACACAGGAATTAGTGCATAATATCATCACATTACTTCTAAGAATTTAACAAATTCAAAGGTTGGAATAACAACAGAGCTTATTGAAATGAGGCTGGATATACAATTGACAAAGTTACCAATTTGTTTCCATTAACAGTCCTCAAAACTTGAAACTTCCATGGTCAGATATTCAGGAGCACTTCCATAGATGTCCACTTCAAAGGCATTTTGCAACAAATTTAAATGTCAGCATACATTAGATATTAATGTGAAATACTTAAACAATGTTGTAGCAATCTTAAAAATTATAGTCAGATTCATTTCTGAAATTTCATGACTTTTTTTTTTTTACCTCTTTCTTAACATGCTTAAACCTTTAAGTATTTTGCTTCACCTTTCCTTTTGCATCTTATGATAGCCATACTCCTGTAGGACAAAATATTTTAACAGCAATGTTCTTTTTCATAATTCTCCTTTTATAACCTTCTCACCAAGAACACATTCTCAGGCTTGCAACCATCCTTCATCTGCCAATTCTCTGTCTCTACATTTTCTAAATAAAAGCAGGTTAGATTTTAAACACAATTGTTTCAGGCAATCTTCAGTTATCTTTCAAATATAGCCAATCCATGAAAACATTTTAAAATGCAAACCCACTTTAGAACCAGAAGCAGTTACCACCTTCCAGCAAACTTGGGAACCTCCTCTTTCTTGAATTAAGGCAGATAAGCAACACAATGGCAGGGACAAAGTCAAAGGCCAGGCTCCAAGTACGCCCCTCCCTTTAGGGCCTGAAGCATCTTCTTATCTTCTGTTTCATTCAAGTCAGGGGAATGGAAGAACTCCAGTTCCGCTGCCAGAAGAATTTACTGAACCTAGTTAGCAGGGTTAGTCATCAACAAGATGAGAATAACTGAAAAGGAGATGTTAAAACACTGTTGTTCTGTAACAAGGCATCAAACAATTTCAGTTCTGTTGCTTTAAAGGTTAAACACTTAGAAATTTACACAATATAGACAATTTCACCACACATTCTTTTAGGAATCTGTTGTCTTCCTGTAAGACAAAGTCTCAGAAACAATACTTTGTAAATAAGAACACAGATAACTTACATCCTGAATCAATTTCGTGATTAAAAAATATTTTGACTAATAAACATACACATCAATATACATTCTCTGCAACCATGCAAATATCCATCACTTTAATAGAATGTAAGTAGCAACCAACTTGGCATAACTTCATAACATTGTGAGATAATCCAGATTATTTCAAATTACAATTAAATTATCCAAATTGTCTCTATCTTTGAGGATTCCATGGATCCTATGGAATTCCCAAAGTCAGGAGACTTGGTTCAGACTTCTGAACATTTAGAGATTCAAATAAGTTGGTTAAATGTACATTTAACTGAGCATGCTAACAAGTAGGCCAGATTTGATCAATGTTGGAACACTAGAAGCCACATTAAGTTTCAAAATTAAAAAGGAGCAGAAAGCATTACAAAACACCTAAAGTTTATTCCTGAAGTCAGTTGCTGTAACACAAAACACCTTGATTCAGCACAGGAACTCTAAAAAGAGGGGACTAAAGCCAGACTATAAAGAGTTAAATTATTCCAGGCCTTTCCCCAGCAGGGGGGTGGTTGGATGGCGAAAGGCTGTCTCTGGGCAGGTCCTGCTACATATGCATATCAATGCCTAAAAGCCAAGCTGAGGCCGACCTGCAACACCAGGAAGCAGAGAGTTTTCAGACTCAAAATCACCTGGAGAAAGCTTTCAGGCTTCAAGCCCAAAATGAGAACAGGGCTGCAGGACAGGGACACATCCAATTCAAGACAAAGACATAACAGCCTCTCGAACCCGGAACTCAGGTGGAAAGGGCACCTTTCAACCACTCGGATTCGGAACTTAGGCTACACATACACAAACCGGTCCCTCTGACCTGGCACCTGGACACTGGCTCTTCCCTCTCGAGCTTGGAATAACCAACCTACCCCCTCGAATCCGGAACCCAGCTAGGAGGCCACCTTCCCCATCAGACTCTGCAGGCGGAAGCCTTATCGAACCTGACGCCCAGTTAGAAGGCTGCCTCCGAACTCATCGGACTCGGAACCCAGGCAGGCTGGTTCGTCCACCTCGGAACCAGGGAGAGCCCACAGTCCCTCAGGTCAAGCACTTGGACCCAGGGAAGTCAGCCGTGGGGGCCCGGTCGTCACCAAGGAAGCCCCAGCCAACAGGGCCGAATTACGCGTCCGCCCAGACCCTGTAATGTCAGCTGCCGACTCCCTATCCTCCGGAGACTTTCGGCCGTCCTGCTTGCTGAGAAAATTAATCTAGAGAAACTTTCCCTCACTGTAATCAGATTAAAATTTAGGCGGCCACAGATAGGTTCAATTTAACTTAGGCACGCCACTCATAGGTTCAATTTAATTTAGGTAAGAGGTCCTCTTACAAAGTTCTCACAGTTCAAGATTTTCTAGCCAATAGTTCAACTTGTTGCAGCCAATTTAACTATTCTAGCAAGCATTTATCCTATAGCCGGCAGACACAAAAACATACAACAGTTTCACGACAAAACAGACACACAGTTAAAAAGCCTACTAAAAGATAAAAAAAACATTGGGAGGGAACGTACCAGCTCCTCCTTGGCAAAAAGGTGCCTCACCTGGAGAGGCCTTCCGGCCCACTCACCAGGCACAAACACTTAACCCATTCAGGGATTCCTGCCCTAGGTGACACTCACCACACACGTCCTTAGTCTTGATGACCTGGGGATCCCAGTGAACCCCAAAATGTTGTAGACTTGATGACCTGGGGATCTCGCTGGGGCCTCCAAATGTTGTGCCGGTTTCTGAAATCCCCAGATAATCATCAAGTCTGAAGCCGGTGCTAAGGCATAAAAGTGGTTTATTCGAACTAACCTAGGTCTCCCAGCCACCTCCCCCAGCCCAGCATGGCAGGGCGGGGGAGGGGCAGCCGTTGCAGGATCCGCAGCAAGCCCGTGAGCCAGAGAGAGAGAAAGGAAAAAGACCCCGAGAGCCCAAGCTCCCCAGTTTTTATACATTTCAGGCTATTAATTATACAGTCATGATCTAGCAGGCTTCTATTGGTGGGTTTGAAACTAGCGACTTTCAAAAAGTACAAATCAATGAGCTATAGGGTGGTGGATCTTATCAAACACCAGGTACCTCCTTCCTGAGGAGTGGTCTGCCTACGTGACCTGCCAGGTGTCCTGCTGGGTGTCAGGCCTAGAATCCACACAGCCCCCAGCCAAGCCATCAAGGTGGGATCACAAAGGGCAGAAAACTTCCAGGCTCTTCAGTCTGCACGAAAATTCTTCTTTCGATTGATACAAGAAACAAGGTTGCTGTTGAATTCCCTGCAACATGATGCTTACTATGAGCCAATCAATTACCCTATCTGAGATTGAGTGATAGAAAGAACACTTTCTTAAGTATATTGTAGGAATCACACAACCCTACCTCTCTTCCTAATGTAGAGCATGGCCTGGCTCAGTACGACTTGCTTCCTTTAACCACTCTTCTGAACTACTTATTTAACAATGATTGTGCACCATGGCCCGGTTAACACAGGTTTCAGCCTTCACTGATACACATTTTTTTAATTGCGAAAGATATGGAAACAGTTTGGATCGTTATTTCATTTCTTGAATTACCAACTTCTAATTTGCAATATAGAATTCATGAGAAGTTCTCACATTAATTTTCCATTTTCATCATATTGGGTCATGTAAGTTGCTCACTGTGAAGCTATTATGAAAAAGAAAAACAAAGAGAAAAACTGCAGGCCATGAAGTTGTCTTTAAATAGCTACATGTGTGGTAAGGATATATTTTTCATGCTGAAACAGCTCAGTCTATAGGATTTTCAAAAAGATTACCAAAAAGGGTGATTTTCAAGAAAATCTTCCCATCTTTGCTATTGGAGGGTCCTTGCCATGAAAAGTTAAGAGAGTCCAAATCTTTCATCTGAGAAGCAGTGTCAGGTGCCAGACTGCTAGAGAGCCAACAGCCCTCTTCATCAGTTTCCTGCAAATCTCAAGGTTCACCAAGCCAAACCTGCTTTTCCACTTCCCTGTAACAAAGGGTTTTTGTCCTCTTTAATTAACGAGGGTTGTTCTCCTTGGGGGGTAATACAGGGCAGGAGCATTTGATTTTAAAATCTAACCTACCTCTGGAAAACCCTGACAGACTTGATGACAAAACAAATTGAAATGAAACATACAGAGAAAAGTTTTACTACTCTACAGCTTGCCTCAAGCTTCTCTGCTGTTTTAGAAGTGTGATGCCCCTTACCGCCTTGCTGCTCTGGAAGGGGACAGCAAACCACTGAGCCCTCCTGTTATTCTACACTGTTTTCCAGTGTCGAAGCTTCTGGGAACTCACATGAAACATACACACGTATGTCTTTTAATAATCAACAAAGAGGAAGGGTGATCTTTTGTGAGTAGCTGCTTGTATGAGGAGCGAATCAAACATCAGCCCCGAAGTCCCACGCCATTTTATACTCAGTACCATTTTAAATGTCTGCTTCTCCTAGGTCTCGACTTCCTTAAGATTCATGAGACCTTTAGGTTCAAATCTGGTGCCTGCCAATCCGCCGTAACTTCATAACCCTGTTCCCACCAGTCTGCTGTAACATCATGGCGCTGTACCTGAGAGCCCTTTCCACAACCCCTCGTGGCCGCTCCCCCTGATCCTTGCCCTCCACCTCACCTACATAGCACCTATGGCCCCAGCAGTTCTGTCCACCAATCCACCAATCCACCAATCCGGCAGGGCCCCACATTGCCCACCCTGGCCACAAAACACAGACTCCCGAATATGTACTCTGGTTTGGGTGCTACCCCTTGCCCGCCCTCCATTGTCTTGCTGACCCCCTGTTTCCTGCTGCCCCTGAATCCCCCTCCTGCCACTGTGGCGGGAGACATCTCTCTCCCTCTCTCTGTCTCCATTCCCGTCTTGTGATTTACACTGCTTTAACAAAGGACCTCCTGAGTGAGTGTCTCACTGTGTCTGGTGTTTCAGCTGTTGGTGCAAGCATCTCAAAGCGAGCTTAGTTACCGTTAACGTGAAAAAAAAAAAAAAGAAAGAAACTAACAGCTTTTGCTTTCCTCCTACTAGGAGTGGGCAGGGTCAGTCTTACATTTAATAACTGAGTAAACCTTAATCCAGCTCCAACTAGAAAGAAGAAAGCAGTGTTTCAGATGGTGTAGCCATCAAGGTGATTTCTTCACAACATAGTTTGACGGCTGCCAAGAGAAGCAGTTTACACACAAGTTACTCCAGCATGTGTCCTCTCAGCAGACCATGACCTGTATCCTCGGCCATCCATATCCCCCTGATATGGTTCCCTCAGACACAACACATGGCCAACAAATGTTTGTGAAAATAAAGCAATAAAGGAAAAAATGAACAATTAATACATACAAAGAAACAAAAAGCGCTTATTGGCCAGCATAATAATTCAATTGGTTAATCCTTCTCCTGCAAGCCCTAGCATTCCATATGGGTGTCAGTTCATGTCCCAGCTGCAACACTTCTGATCCAGCCCTCTGGCTTGGCAAAGCAGTGAAGGATGGCCCAAGCCATTGGGCCCTACATCCACAAGGGAGACCTGGAGGTGGTTCCTGGCTCCCAGCTTTGGATCAGCTTACCTCGGGCCAATGCGGCCACTTGGGACCATTGCAGCCATTTCAGGAGTGAAGCACTAAACAAAACATCTTTCTATCTTTTCTTCTCTCTCTGTAGATCTCCCTTGCCAATAAAAATAAATATTTTTTGAAAAGCTTAAGGGGAAAGTGCTACAAGAGGTGATACAACAGAACTATTTATCAGACTATATATGGATCAGCACCTACTACATGCTTTTATTTCAACCACTCTCTGAAGTAAGACCATTATCACTGTTTTACAAATGAGAAACAGACACACAGCAGAAGTGGAGTAACTTGCCAACATCAAACATGAGAAAGTGTTGGTGACCATGATTCAAGCCTAGGTGCCAACCTCTGAACCTGTGCTCCCTGTGACAAGGAACTGCAAACACATGGACAGGGGAAGAGCCTCCTGGAAGGGAATCAAGATTTGGACACTTGATTGCAGCCTATTCCCTCCCATCTCTTCCAACTCAAATGATGGAAAATAAGTAAGCAACATGAGGCAATCTCTTTCCTTTGTGGCATGCTTTCACTTTTTTCTATTCAGGAGGACAACAGAACACAATTCTGCCACTGCTGATGAGCTGCTAGGAAACATTTGCTTCCTGATGAAAGGTTCAGGTTGAAGGTGGGGGCAAAGATCGCCAGTGACTCTCCTGCTGTTTTGTTTCTGCCCCGAAAGCCATTATAATGCTCAGGGAACCACCAGCAGCAAACACACACAACAGCACATCTAAGGATGACGAGACTGAAAGGTGGGCAGCTCCGAGAGAGTGCATCTAACAACTCCACAGAGAAGCTGATCTTCAACCACCTGTCTCCAATCTCTTTGTTGAAACTTTTCATTGAGTTTCAATGCTTTCCCATTTGATCTATGCATCAGGAAAGATTCATGAAGATGATGATTCTATATCTTGCCCTAGCACACAGGAAGTATTTCAACATGCAGAAATAGAAGAAAGGTGTACTGGACAGGAAACACTCTGATCACGGGTGGTGCAAGGTGTTCATAGATTAACCTTTAAGTGGTAAGGATGATTTTTCTGCAGCTAAAACAGGGGAACCCAGGATTATGCTCTTTCATTAGTTTCATCATTTTTGGAGACCACATGGTTGAGCAAGCACTTCTCAAAGCATCGCTCCTGCGGTGCTGGCCACATCAGAATCACCTGACAACCTGTGCGAAATTCAAGCTGAGGAAGTAGAAAGAGAGATCACTATCTGAGCCTTAACAAATCTTGCAGGTGATTCTGACTCCCAGTCAAGTCTGAGAGGTGTAGCAACCAGAGACTAGCTCTGCTACTCTGATTCGATGCCCTGTTCTTGCCACCAGCTCCTGTACTGCTTTTACTATGAATGGTAACAAAAGTTCATGGATTTCCTACCTACACAATATGGCAGTGAGTCTGGCAGGAAGTGCTCCCAGCCCTCCATGAATGCTGGAACAATTCTAGTTCTGTAACTGAGAGAGGGAAGAGGGACAAACGATTCCTGCATCCCATATCTCCTTCGTGACTGTTGTTTGGAGACATTCCCTGCCTAACAGTTGGTGTTCCAGAATGGAGATTATGTCTAACAGCATTGGGAAAGGAGGGTATGATGAGCTGGGGTGGGGGAAAAGGAGGAACAAGTTCATGTCCCTAGGAAAATGGGGCAAATAGGAGCTGAAGAACTCCAGCTGGGAAAAGCCCACTGTGGCTCTCAGTTCCCATCTGCAACCTAAAATGATTGAAGCTGTCAAGTGGAGGGAGCCAGACACAAAAGGCTGCATATTGGATGATTCAGTTTATATGACGTGTCCAGCATAATCAAATCCACTGAGACACAAAGCAGATTAGTAGTCATCAGGGAGTCAGAGAAGGAATGGGAAATGAGGGGTGACCACTAATGGGTACAGAATCTCTTCTGAGATAAAAATGTTCTGGAATTATGTAGTGTTGAGGATTGCACATCTCAGTGAATCTACTAAAAACCACTGAGCTGTATACTTTAAACGGGTGAATTTTATGTTTTGTGAATACTAGATCTATTTTTAAAAGTGAATTGTGGTTGAGCCTCTATGCTCAATGGGGGGAGTTTTAGAAATGAATAGGACCTTAGATATAACCATCTATTTCCCCAAGCCTCACTTAATACGTGGGAGAATAATGCCTTTCTGGAACTCATCAGAAGAAAGAACCATTGCTCTCAATGATATGAACCAATGACCCTCTTGCATCTCTGAGCCCTTGTCAGCTAATGCCACTGCGCAGATTTCCAAAGCAGTCTACACACACACACACACACACACACACCCCACACACAGGGTGACCTACAGGCTGCAGGCACTCACCTCCACCACCAGGGACACGATGAAATTGGAGCTGAGCATGATGACGATGCAGACCCTCCACAGCACAGGAGTGCAGAGCAGCTGGTGGGAGATGATGAAGCAATTAGAATGAACACAAATATATGCTGGGAAAATAATCACAGTTCCCAGTGTCCATTGTCCCATAGCTGTAACACTTACATTTGTGCATGTGTGTGAATATTATTTGCATCTACATACAAGTATTTCACATGTACATAAAGAATTCTTATGCAAACAAGCACAGAAAAATACAGAAGGATAATATTTGATGGTTGCAAGTTTTAACTCTCATAGTTGATTTTGTTTTCCTTTTGCCTTTTATCATTCAATGTCTTCTATAGTTCCTAAATTTCTTAAATACTCATGGCCATTTGCAGTTTTAAAAATAGAGAAGGCACTATTGTTTGCTCTCTGTGTTTTGTCCTGAAGAGGGATCCAGGAATGTGGCTTTATTCCCAGGCAGCTTTGAGAGTACAGGTGTCAAACTCTTCATCGGATAGATTTGCCCTCTTGTCTCTGATGCCACACATCCATCCTCACCTGAACCTTGCTTTTGAGCATGGCATCAGGGCACCCCCTTAAGACTATCTGAACCACTGCACAGGTTGAGTCATCACATAGGAAATTGCCAGAGGAGCTAGTGGAATGTATGTAAAATATATTATATGTTATATACACATACATAGTGTAATTCTATGTTGTAATTTTTCAAACAAAGAAGATTCATGCACTGATATGAAGTAAAGACCCATATATACTGGTCCATTAAAGAGGTGTATGTGGTTGTAGCAACAATGAGAATGTTCCATCAGACACCTTGCTGTGGGGAAGATAAGTGACAGGAGAGGCCCCATTAGGTTCGACATCACCACACTCCCACCCTCAATCACAGCCTTCCCATGGGCCAATAGGGCCTTAGATATAACCATCTATTTCCCCAAGCCTCACTTAATACGTGGGAGAATAATGCCTTTCTGAAACTCATCAGAGGAAAGAACCATTGCTCTCATAATATGAAGCAATGACCCTCTTGCACCTCTGAGCACCTCAATCACAGCCTTCCCATTGGCTGCACTCAGTCAACAAAACTAGACAGTGTGGAGTCTGTGACTCTTGTTCAAGGCCCCAGTCCTCCTGATGTGCAGTTTCAGCCTGACTCACCCCGCAGCTGCAGTCTGAAACTCTACTCACCAGCTTCCCTTTTCTTTCCTGTCTCCTTCGCAAGACTTGAAGCCATAGCCTGCCGTCAGACCCCGCCCCTTCTCCAATGACTTTGTATTCCTTCTCCCCAACATCCACGTTCTCCAGTGACTCCTTCACAAGGTGCATCACTGTGACATTCCCACCCCCGAACACCGGAGCAAATAAATAGAAATTTGTTTCTATTAGTGTTGAGAGAATGTGAATATGGTTTATTTAAGAACATTCAAGAGATATGTATCTTTCTGACATAGGTACAAAATAAGTCTGAAAATGTGCAAAATTCAGAGGTCTCATCGGTTGCCTCCAAAAGGAAGCGGGAATGGAAAGAAGACTGTTAACACGTGGCTTTTCTAATGCTTTCCTTGTAAGCCATGTGAATGCACCCTCTATTTAAAAAATTTATACAGTGTTTTTAAAATGAGTGATATCTAGGTTGAACAACAGCGTGATTCCATTCAAAATAAACTTCGTAAATTAGCCAAGGCACATTTATAGTACATGGATTTTAAAAAGTAGAAGAATTGTTTCCTTGCCTGCATATTTGACATTTCCTAAAACGAGCCTGTATTTTTATGCAATATAAGAAAAATCATTATTTTCTTGAAGGGAATCATTATTTTCTTAAAAGAGTTCTTTGTGAAATCCTTTTTAATCGTAGCAGCAATGACTCCATGCAGGTTCCCCACTTTTCACACCAGAGCCCAGCTTCCTATATTAAAGAATGTGATTACGCCCAATTCGTCTCAACTTTAACTTCATCCAGATTAAGAAGCTTTAACTTACTCTGAAGAATAATGAGCAAAGATTCCCATAAGTGCTCAATGTAATTCATGAAGATACTTAAAAAGAAAGGCAATTATGCCATTAATCAAAGTCATGCAATTACAAAAGTATAAAAAACGGGGGGAGGGACAAATATCAGCTACTTGTCAGAAGTCACTGTGAGTTTGTGAAAGCACTGCTGGTTTGCAATTCTGTGTGCTCTAAGCAGTTGTTTTGATGACTGACTCACCAGGCACTCATTCCTTTGCTATTTTGTGCCATTCATGTGCAAGGCACTCATACCATAAAGAGTAGAGAGAATAGAATCTTGAGCCTCTGGAAACAGCTTGGAGATGGAGAGACAAGCAGATAGACAAAGCACTGAGCAAAACAAGCTCAGTTCCTTGAAGTGTCCTTTATGCATTGTACTGAACGGTGTAAAGGCTATCTAGCAATGCTCATATGCCAGTTCAAAGGTGGAACAAGCTGGATGAAGGCAGACATTCATTTTCCTTTTCTTAGGCATACGAAATTTTGGTATCTTGTAGAGTTTAAAAGTTATATAAATAGTTACATAGATAAACATGTATACACACACACACACACATAAATACACACATATTCACCCAGAGGAACTGTACAATGGAAACCAGCATACTGGGAAGTGAAGATGCGTTACAGTATGCATCTCTCCTCCCAAATAAAAGATGGACTGAAACCCCCACTGAAACTGTTCAATATATCTTGACAATAGGACGCTGAACTTTCTGTCATTGTCTATACCTACAATGTCATGATACACTTAAACAACATAATGCTGGCCTTATGACTGTTGCAGAAGGACTATACTATTGTAATAATATGAGGGAGGGGAACAGAAAGAGAGGAGCGGGGTAGGAGAGGAAATCCCTGCGCCTATAGAACCATATCATGAAAAACAAAAGGAAAAAATGTCTCAGTATTGCAAAATGTTAGAGAAGGTGTTAGCTTGTGTACTGTTCTTTGAAGTAAGTTTTTAAACATTAAGTATGAACATACAGGAAAAAAAAGCAATTTTAATGTGGTAAAAGAAATGTGAATGTAGCCTTGAGAATTAACAAAGAAGAGTCACAAACTGCTTTACACAGCTTTAAAACAGAAGCATTGAAAACAAATCCTTTCATATTTGCAAGAGAAAATATATGAAATTTTTCCAGTCTTGCAAAGGATCTATTAAACAATAATGTTCCATATTTTTCAAAGACTGTTGTTTAGTCCCAGCAATTAAAGATAAGATAGAATGTTATACGTTGACTAGCTTAAATAAAAACTATGGATAAATTTAGTATTATTTTAAACTCTTCCATTGCTCCCAAAATAATTGGTGTCAACAACCCACATGGGTTGCAGCTGTGCTCTGCTTTTTGAAATTGCAATGTTACATCATATCACACAGATTGAAACTTACATCGAAACGCCTGTATAATTCTGGAATATCAGCGAAGAGAATGAACAGACACACACCCAATTGGAGGATCAGCACAAGGACAAATATGTCTGAGGAAACAAGAATACAAGCTATTATTGTGTGGAATCAGGCTCAAGGCATCACATAAACACTGATGCAGCTGCCTTGCTTTCTCTATCCAAATGCAGCATCAAAGCTAGGAAGTGTGAGTTTCCATTCAGCCACCCTTCCCTCGACCGTTTCTAGGCAGGTCCTTGAGAGGAGTGGAAATAGTCAGGTGCCTTCTGTAAGTTTCAGTTCATCCAAGCAGTAAATATCAATAGAATAACAGAGACAAAACATATTTTTTCAATAAATGCCATACAGGCACTCAAGTGTCTGAGTCTCTTTTATGCAAATCATCTTCCTCAATTTCTTTTCTACAAAGAAAACAAAGTTGTACGTGAGCAGAGTTTTACATTGCGATCAGGTAGAGGTCAGCATGTGACTGCTTCCTCATCCCAAGATGAATGCAGGAAGAAGTTTGATGAGGATATCAATTCTTCCAGCTGTGTTTCTGAATTTTCCCCATTAGAAGGGCAATGATGGGATGTGAACAAGTGGTGCAGAGGTTGCATAGGCCACTCTCTCATCCTTCCTAGGAGAGATTCCACATTTCAGAGCATAAGGAGTGGGGAGAAATTTTGGCTTCCTCCAGGCTGACCCACTCCGAGCTTGCCACTACACAGTGCCATCCTGACCACTGTCCTCACAGTGAGAGACAGCTCCCAGTTGAGTGCTATGCCCCTTCTCCCAACCTCTTCTAGGATGAATGCTGACAAAGAGAGAGGGAAATTTGTCCTCCCAAATTGGAGTAGTCCCCAGAAAAACAAAGTTCCTAAGTAAAATTTTCATGTGAAAGGAAGAGCCGGAGAAAGAAACTGGAATTTATGCCACCTTAAAAGAAAAAGCAAAGGACTATAAGAATGTAGCTGCACTGTGTGTTCTGAAGAAAACTGTAGTGGGAGCCAGGAGACTCTACATAAAAGCCAGCTCTGAGCACGTCCACTCTCCTCTCCAATGACCTATTGCCTTCAATCCAATACAGCTCTACTCACAATTTGTATAGGTGGGCTGTCTAAATGGTTTTCCTTTAGAGAATACAAGAGCCACAATGATACAGTTGATTGTTCCCAGAAACCATACAGTAGTGTTCTCAAAACTTGTGAAGTCATCACTACTTCCAAGCTTTTCTGGAGCAGGTGGAGAAATGTTCAACCTGGGGACAGTTTCATTTGGTACTGTGCAGGCACTAAGGAGAAAAATCAAAGATGCTGATGAAGTAACAATTACAAAACCTTATAATACATTTGTATCCTGAAGGCTTCATGCTAGTGCCAAGAAGCAACACCTAATACTTCCACAATCGCCTACACTTTGGAAAAGAAAACACTGAAAAATAAGAAGACAAAAATAAGCAGATAGGCCTATCTTCTGGATTTATTGTTATATGATAGAAAGCAGAGAGAGATGGGTATTAACTCAATGAATTGTGCATCCATTGCACATGCTAAAGCTATATGGCAAGGAAATGAACAAGTCATTATTCTTAAGTGGCTTGAGGTCTCTGATAATTTGTAAGTTGAACAAATACACAATTTATCACCCAACAACGACAGTTTCAAAAATAAAAAAGAAAGACCAACACTTCATTGGGACATCACTTATCTCCAACTAGAATGCTTAAACTGGGACTATTTGAAAAAAATATAATCCACATTTGTCATAAACATAGAAGACAGTGACAGGGATACAGTAAGTGAAACTGCTATCTGTAACACCAGTGCCCAGTATAGGTTTCCGTTGGAGTCCTGGCTGCTCCACTTCTGATCTTGTCCCATGCTAACATTCTGGGGAAAGCAGCAGAAGATGGTCCAAGTGCATGGGCCACTGTACATATGAGGGCGTCCTGGACTGAATTCCAGGTCCCTGGCTTCAGCCCAGCCCAGCCAGTCATTGCCACTAGTTGGGGAATGAACCAACTGATAAAGGATCCCTTACTTTCTGTTACAGTCTTTCAAATAAGTTTTTTTTTTTAAGGAAAGATGGTTATGGACTGCTATAATACAACTCAGACAAAAGGGTGGATGAAGTCATAACATCTGTGCTACAAAGAAGAAAGAATCACTAGAAAGCTGCCTGAGGAACTTACAGAAGTCAAACACCCTATAGAAATAGGAGCCATTTGCATCCCATCATGTTGGCCAGATGTTGCTTAGCAGAAATTAGAATGGAGAAACTGGAGTCCAGTGTGTGAACATACCTATGCACATCCGTGGAATACCAAGTCTGCTTTTGAACCAGGATGAAGCCCACAATATGCATAATCAGGCTGAGAACAATGTTGAGAATGACAGAGAGCAGGAGGGGTGGGGAGATGAGCCGTCCTGCAGGTCGGAAAGGCACCAGCTTGGGGTAGGCACCATTCAGATTCACTGTAAAATAAATTCAGGATTTGTACTCACCAGAGAAGGAAAATGTTGCTTCTTTCATCAGAAGCAAAATACAACTTCTTTGGTGCACACACTTGAGATAATGGACAAATTAGGCTACATCATAAACTGAGAATAAAACAATGAATCAAACTAAAGTTATATGAAAAATCCTTAAAAGAGCAGATATAGAACAATAATAGAATGTAATTCTTTGGTCTTTTAAAATAGGAAAACACAAAGTACAGACAGTGTAGTAATGAAACAAAAAACACTCATTTTTGTGAGCATGAAATTCATGCACACTTACTGCATGGCAATTTGGCAATATATGTAAAGACAAGAAAATAACTGTAACTTTTGAAATATTTATTCCACTTTTAGAAATATAGCCTAAGAAAATAATAATAAGTGTAGAAAGATGTTTATCACAGCAATTCTTACAATAAAATATGGTACATCTACATCAAGGGGCAATGGAAAGTCCAAGAAGTAATGCTTAAAAATACCTAGTGTACTGTACCTATGGCCAAGTGATATTAGCAAAAGTGCTCTCTCTCTCTCTCTCACAAAAGTGCATAGATTTAGATATAAGTATACAACTACTTACATATGTGCATTTATGTATATATGCATTATTTGTAAAAGAATTAAGTTAGGTTCATATTAGGCCCATATATATATATATATACATAGGTATACATGCATATATTTAGGTGTGTATATACATAAATAAAATCTACATACACATGTAAAAGTATACATACACACATCTAAATATATATACATACATATATAATACATACACACACATATAATATATATATAAAAGAACAAACTTAGGTCCATATCTCTTACCATACTCAAAAACCAATTTAAGATGGATCAAAGAGATAAATTTAAAACCTGAGACTATGACTTCTCTATAAGAAAATTTAGAGTAAACACTCCAAGACACTGGTATAGGGCATCTGTTCTTGGATAAGATCACTAACATACACGCAACAAAAACAAAACTTGGGTCGGAGGGTTGTAAGTGGTGTGGAGAGTGTCATTGTGTTCTTGGATCTGTATTATGAAATACATGAAATTTATTAACCTTACATAAGTAAAAGGATTTTAAAAGCAAATACGACTATATCAAACTCAGGCGCTTTTGCAAAGCAAAAGAAATAACCAGTGGAGTGAAGAGACGTTCAATAGAATGGGAAAAATACCCTTAAAACACCTATCTTACAAAGGATTAACATCCCAAGAACAGCCATCACTTAAGAAACTCAATCCAGTTGAGAAATGAGCAAAGTATTTCAACAAGCAATTCTCCAAAGAAGAAATATAAATGATCAACACGTACTTGAAAAATAGTCAACATCACTAGCCACCAGCAAAATGCAAATCAAAACCACAGTGCGCTGTCACCTACACCTGTCAGAATGGTTAATATTCAAAACAGAGCCACAGATGCAATCAAAGGGAATGTTGGTGGGAATGAAAATTAGTGCAGCCACTGTGAAAAGCAGGGTGGATGTTTCTTTTTACTAGAAATACACTTGCCATATGAATAAAAAATTCATGAATATACAGATACTCAAAATATATACCCCGAGTCACTATTGGGTATATACCCGAAGACTTCAACACAATGAATTGAAGATACCAGCAGCATCATGTTTACAGCAGTAATGTCCACAACAGCCAAAAGTTGGAATCAACATTAGATGAATGGATAAACAAAATGTGTATATACCATGCATACAACAGAATATTTTTCAGATGTATGCAAGAATGAAATATTACCATTTTCAGCATAATGGACTCAACTGGAGGATATTGAGTGAAATAAACCAGACCCCAAAAGAAAAATACTGAGTTTTCTCTCTTGTATGTGAGAGATAGAAAGAAAAGAAAAAAGAACCATTCACATAAATTAATAGCATTGCAAATGCAGTTTTGTAAAAGTTGGTTTTATATTATATCTAATCTGTAGTTAAGAATATTATACTATGATAGTTCTAGTGATCTGTGATTATTTTATAATTTACTGTAAATGGGTGAAATGGTCATTTTTCTGCTCAATTATTGCATATAGTCATTGTCTGCACTCCCATTAAACCAGTTTTTTTGTTGTTTGTTTGGTTGGTTTTTTTACTTCTTATTCAATGAAGTATTAAACTTTTCACTGTTGTGTGGGTCCAGAGTCTATTATCTTAAAAGCTGAAATTAAAAAAAAAAAAAACAAAGGGAAGAGACAGGCAGTTAGGATGGGCGGAACAGAGCAGAAGTATGTCAACATGTGCTCAGGCTGTATCTAATCTCTTATACATTCATCTTAAAATTAAAATGATAAGAAATCAAGTGAAAAAAATCAAAACTAGAACACTGTAGAGCATAGAAAATAAATATATGGGCCAGTTTTCAGCATATGGAAATAATTATAAAACAAAAATATTAGTGGCAAACGAGGAATTCTATTAGCAAAGTGATGAATTAGAGTTCCAGCTTCCCATCTGTCCTCAAAAAATAAGAAGTGAGTAGAATTAACTTTGTCAGGACTCTGAGCTACAGACAAAGTTGATAACAATCAAGCTAACAGTAAATCAAAACAAACACGCAAACCAGAACTCTGAAATGATAGGAAAGTTTAGCGGCATTTTAATTTGCATATGTTTCACCCCTGTGACAGTTCAGTGGGAACTATGAAGATGGTAACCCGCATTTCCAACGAGGGACACAGGTTCCTGGTTTCAGAGGGACTCAAACTGTTTTACATCTGTTCTATGTATTGCTGAACACTGCAGAAAAGCTGTGTATGTTATTTAAGCACATTGTAAGGCTAACAACAAGCCCACAAATGCCTGTGGCAAAAAACGAGAGTTGGGTTACAAAGTAATTACCTAGGGCCCAGCTTGGTAGCCCAGCAGCTAAAGTCCTCGCCTTGAAAGCCCCGGGATCCCATATGGGCGCCGGTTCTAATCCTGGCAGCTCCACTTCCCATCCAGCTCCCTGCTTGTGACCTGGGAAAGCAGTTGAGGACGGCCCAAAGCATTGGGACACTGCACCCGCGTGGAAGACCCGGAAGAGGTTCCAGGTTCCCGGCTTCGGATCGGCGCTCACCGGCCCGGTGCGGCTTACTTGGGGAGTGAATCATTGGACGGAAGATCTTCCTCTCTGTCTCTCCTCCTCTGTGTATATCCGGATGTGATAAAATGAATAAATCTTTAAAAAAAAAATTGCTGTAATAGCAGTTAGGATTAGGTGAGGTGACAAAAGAGGGAATAGTATGAAAATAAGACTATGAGGCAGGTAAAAGAGGCTGTTTAAGGCTTGTAACTTTGGTATGTGTCAGCCCTGTGCACCTACCACAATGATGGGTGGGGCTGGCTCTTAAGGACCAATTGCTGCTAAATTTGCAAGCCAATTACTAAAACATGCCACTATTTTTTAAAAATCACATAAATTTGTAATTCGTTAAATTAATATAGAACAGAATATTGCAAAATTGATCATCTCCTGATTATTTTAACCCATTTTAGTATTACCAATGTCCTTGAAGTTAATCATAGACATTAAAATTTCATATTATATCCAATACATTGCAAATGTTTTCAAAGAAATCCTGCAGAACTATCCTTCCAGTATTGAAAAACTACTATTCCATACAAACAGATGAGTGATTGAAGCTTTGACATAATTTTTGCTGCTTTTCTTTTGTCTTCTTCATTCAACTCAAAGTAAAAAGTCAACCAACATTTATTTTGGAACAAATTCAGTCACCAATTGCCATCAATATGTTGATTATGGACACAAGAGTGTAGAGCTTAAAAAAAGAATTCTCTTGTTGAATTTTACTATGTGAAATTTGCCACTTGCTCACTACATTCTTATTTTTAGTGAAGTTGATAATAAACTCATATGTATGTACAAACTTTTTGAGAGACAACTGTAAAGCAGTTACAAACACACCACTATTTTCTACCAAATAATACAAGCCAAAAAGTTGAGTTTATGTCCAGAATCTGGCTAATAGAAAGAAAAATGGTAGTGAAGTTATAGATGGGAAATGGACAAAGTGAGTACAAATAACCTCTTAGAGCAATTAACAATAAAGGGGACAGCAGCTAGTGCTGAGTCTGGGGTCAAGGACGAGTTTCAATAGAAATAGACACAAGAACATATGTGCTGCTGAGAATGCTCTGGTAGAATACAGAAAAGCTGATGTAATGGAGAAAAAAGATTGTCACAGAAGCAAAATACTAGATGAAGAAGAAGGTATAAGAGTAAGAGCCCTAGAAGAACCAGTAGATGTCATTAAAATGATCATTTTACAATACGGAACATTGACAACACCAAATGTTGGTGACGATACAGAGCAACAAGAGCTCTGTCAATGAGAACACATTCCTCTGGAAGCATGTTCGTATTGTGTCATCCAGCTACACTCCTGCACATATAACTAGTGAGATTGAAAACATGTCCATGCAAAAACCTGCAAGTGTGCAGCAGCTTTATTCCTGATTGCCAAAACTTGGAGGCAACTAAGATATTCTTCATAACTGAGTAAATAACTTATGCCACATCAAGACAACACAATATGATTTAGTACGAAAAACAAATGAGATATCAAGCCATGAAAAGACGTGGTGAAGCAAAAACATACATTACCGCATTAAAGAAGCCAATCTGAAAAGGCAACTGTATGATAGTCTGGAAAAGCTGGAACTCTAAAGAGTTCACAGGAGATCACAGAGATCACAGGACTTTGTCAGGGCTTTGGGGAGCAGGGAAGAATTTGAATAGGCATTGCCCAGAGAACTTTCATGAGACGACAGCATGGTACCAGCATGAAAGATCCCTGTCATCCCACATGCATGTGTAAGCCTACAGGGCGCACAAGACCAGGGGCTTTGGGTGATTGTGATGTAGCAGTTGTATGAAATGTGTCATGTAGTGAGAGAACGATCATGGAGGAGGTTATGTCTGGATAGGGACAGAGTTTATGTGGTAAATCTTACCTTCCTTCCAACATCCTTAGGAAGCTAAAACAGCTCTTACATCAAAAATTCTAAAATCTTCTTTATAAAGGGAAATTTGGAAGAATTCACAGGGTTTTTTTTTTTAATTTATTTGTTCTTTATTTCAACATGCAGAGAATTCATACGTTTGTTAGAAAGTGAGAAGTAGGAATAAAATAATGGTAAGATTTCCTTTAAGCTCTGTTCTAAATTCAGGCTAGATTTGGAAATAAGAAACGGACTCACTGAGCTTCTAAAAATTGGGCACATTTCAACTGTAGCTGGCCCTAAAACACATTGAAGTCAATGTGATTGATTTTCAAGGTGCTTATTTTATTTTACGTGTTTTGCCAGAATTTAAGAAAATAGCAAAATAATCATTCATTCTCTCATTTGCTAATGCTTTCAATATACTAATGCTGATAGATAGATAGATAGATAGATAGATAGATAGATAGATAGATAGAGATAGAGTCAGTAAACATTGATTAATTGATCTATATATCTTTGGAATTAAGCACATTTCACTGTTGCTGCTGTACCTCATGATAGACAAATCTTTGAGGAATATAAGAAACTGGCTGAGGGGAGCACCTCTAGAAAGAAATTTTTAAAATGTCTTACTTGTTACCCCAATAAGAGTTGTAATGGCCAGATCCTGGAACAGAAACTGGTAATTTGAAAGGCTGTTTGTCTCCTGAAAGTAAAAACAAAGAAAGCAAATATTTTTAAGAATTTATAATATCTGGATTAAGTTACACATCAAATGTTTTCTTTTATACTCTACAGCATGAGATTTTTCAAGTAAATGAGCAGGGAGATTATGTGGTCAGGGCATATTTGGAATGGTGAGCGGTGACAATTTAGGAAGGTGGCCAGGCCATGCCTGTGACAGCTTCTCTGACCAGGAGGGTCATCTTCATGGCATTTCACAGGGTTTCTGGGTCTGGGACATCACTGTTAGTTTTTGGTGATGGAAACATTTCCCTCTACCACATTCCCCCTGTTAGCAGGAAAGTCAGGCTTGGATCTGGCTCAGTATAAGCAGTCATCTCCAATAGTAACAAGTGATATTTGATAGTGCTACCGACATTCTATCAATAGAAAATAAGAATAGCTGAATGTCCTGGTTGCACACTTAGATGCTGTTAGATAAGATGTTAGAAAGTCCTGATGGAGTACATTAATACTGTTAGGGGAAAAGGTATTCAGAGATCACTGATTTCAAGGAGCTAACTTCCATGTTCTTCATTCCTGGGTGGGAGGACTTGAATGAGTTCCATGTTAAAATCTACTTTTGAGTACAAGTTATTGGGATTCCAAAATAGGGCCAAATTTTCATAAAACCCATATTTTTCTAGCAAACTCATCAGTGAATATAAAAAGGCATAGTCTGAAAGCAATGGAATGAAAAGCCAAAACCCAAGAGAAAAGAAAAAGAAAAGTAGAATAAACTCAAACACTGCATTCACAAATAGCCATTTCTTGTCTCTTTTTGTATCTTGATAGATAGTGAAAATCAACACAAGTTCTGTGAATTTTTATGGTATCATATGTCAGTTGTCAAATCCCTATATTCAAGGAACCAGTGATATACTGGCTTGTACTAACCCTGAAAGACAGTTCTTACATTTTTAGGAATGTTGTGGGCTGCCTGTCACATACAGTCAATGTAAAAACATAAATTATGTGATTATAGCATTAAATAAATAATTAGAAACAAAGGTCACATACAGTTTAGTATTTCCTAATAATTTTCAGATATTTTACTGCTATCCATACTCTTGGGGCTATTTACAATTCTTGAGTCTACAGTACACACGTTGTATATAACTGTGTAAGAGTACATTTATTACTGACTCAACAATTAATATCTGGTAGATCGCTTAAATTTGGCCATGTTGGGAATATTAGCACCAATGTAATTGGAAAGCATTGAATTCAGGATGTGTTTTCCCATAGGAGATCCAGTTATGAAGCATCTACCAGCGCTTCAATTCAGAGACCCATCTATGGAACTGGAAAGATGCAGACTTGGTCCAACCAGGTGAAAAGCAACAGTAAGAAGAGAAAGGACATGTTCATTTCTCATCCTCAGCCACAACCAGTAAAACATTTCTCTGTTAAGAGAGTCAACACCAACAACTCCTCTTGTGTGCTTCCATTCCTGGTTAACTTGATAAAATATGTAGGATCTTTCTGTAGAGAGGCTGATGATGTGCACATACACTATTTGCACTCTTTTCCCTAAGAAGCATTAGACATTAAGAGCGCAACACCATTTGGCTTTATTTCTCCCTAACCAAGTGCCTCAGTCCCAAGTCATACCCAGTAGAGCAGCAGAACACCAACATACTGAATCATGCTGTACAGAGCCATGTACTTAAACATGCAAAATGAGGTCACAAGAGCTGCACGTCCTTCCCTGTGTAAGAAGAGAAATGGAAAGGGAATGAGATGAACGTAATGAAGAGAAATGAGTGTGTTGTTTCGCTGGACTCAGATGTCTGACTATACACTTCTCTGATAGAGTAGACCACCTTGAGCCAATGGGAGATGGCTGCCGTTGTGCTCAGCAACAGCTGAGACGCTGAGGATAAAACAATTCCAAGCCAGGTCCATTGGCCTTCTTCTGGTGATGCAGTCCAGATTTACCCATCCTCTGTGTGGATGTTGTGTCAGCTGCATAACTCAAAGTCAGTTCACAGAGCTCTATCCCAGATGACATAGCAATGGGATGGCCCTTGTCTTGACTTCTTCATCTCTGAATTAAGGATTTAGATAAGATTACAGATTTGAAGGCTATTTGTATGCAATGAGCATGTTCACTTGTGTTATTGTTGATGACTGGTGTTGAGTAAACAAGACACATTTAAAAATAGATGGCTTAGAAAATGCAACTTTTTCTAATCCACTTAGGGAAAATGATTTTTAAAAATTGCATATATGGTCATAATGACTTCCTGGCATTCCAGCATGACTCTCAAACCAGAATTTTCCCTGTGCTAAGAGTTTTGCTGCTGCCATTTGCTCTGCCTAGATGTTAATTTCTCCTCTTTGCTCATCTCCTTAGACAAGCTTTCCCATCCAATCCATCCAATGTAGCTAATTTCACCTCTCCAGCCATCTTGCTACCATTTTCATTAGCCAATTTATTTCTTTGACAGTACCTATCAACCTTGATAAATACTTCATTTATCTCCATTACTTCATGGCACTATCTGTCCAACAAACATTTGTCAAATGTTTGAATAAATTTAACAAATTTAAAGGAGTTAGAAAGGCAGTTATTTTAATATTGTGAAAGGAGTGTGATACTTGTAAATAAAGCACATTTAAACAAACCCAACTCTAAAATAATCTTCAGTCACTTACAGCTGTGTGAGCTTAGTTACCCTGGTTAAGAACTCTGAGATTCACTTTCTTAACTTTTCAAATAAATAATAACCACATTCTTACATCTCTAGGCTGTTTTGAAGTATAAGTTAGCAGACATTAAATCACTTTTTAACTGTAAATGTACTCTATTTAGAATAATGAAAAGAAGGCACCATGTTAGCATTCAATAAAATGGAGAAGTAAACATTTTGTGCAAGAAAAAAAATTAAAGCCTGAAGACAAATTTTAGTGTGATTGAAAGAGATAAATAAAGATTCTGAAAAGCAGAAATAGAAAGGGTATCACAAAGAAGCATGAGGAAGCAAAAGAGAATGAGTGCAAGTGGGTTTCTCTCTGTATCCCCGCATAAAGCATCAAAGGGCATGCATTTTTAAAATAAGGGCCTAATCAACCCTTTCAAATCAGTCTTAACAAGTCCCAGATTCAAATTGTGTAAAAGTAACCTACCAATATATTTCATTGAAAATGCCACTGTTCTTTCAGTGTTATTTTTAACTCCATATATTTCCACTCAGAAATAGAATGTTTGATTTCATTTTTCCATGCAGTGGGCATGAAGACAAAACAATGAGATCTATACCTCAAGTGGAGAGAGAGGAGGTAGGGAGAGAAACAACGCTGAGTAAAGTGCATACTTACTTGATAAGGTGAGGTACGCATTCAATATTTGGAGTTTTAGAAGTGAAAGGCGATGCCACAGATGCCTCCTGCTCTGACAAGGAGATACCCACATGAGCCATTTTCAAAGCCTGAAAAAAAAAGAGGCAACTGTCATTCATGTTGACCCACACACATCTCCACTGACGTCACATTAGAAAAGGCCAGCTTGTCACAAATGGCTTGTGGGCTCCAACATTAGTGAGATGACCAACCTTACTCTGTCTGATGCATGAGAAAGACATGGAACGGAAAAAGACAGTTAAAGCATCGGGAGCTCCAGAACCAAATTTCACCCCACTTAGCCTGCCTTGATCACCAAGGATTCGCACGCCTTTAAGTCTCAACCCTGCCAATACCAAGAGGCAAAGAGCGCATATGTTCCCGAAGGCACCATATCCGACGGGCTCCAGGCAGGTGAAACGGACTGTGAGGTTATGGCCTCCCACCAACTACTTACCCCACAATCATTGGCTCCATCACCGCACATACCTACAAAGTAACTGAAAGGAAACAGTGTCAATTGTAGAGATTAAAGCTATCTCATCAGCTCAGATCTCCCATTAAAAAGGCAAAGTGATCATTGTAACAGGATTTAAAACAAATATAAATTTTAAGCAGTTTCCCTAAGAATAAGGTGTGGCTGAGCAGTTTGGACATCTGTTGAGAAATCCTGCACATCGTATCAGCCTGAGTGTTTCGTGCACACCCTGCGCTTCACTGCAGAGAGAACATCATTCTCTGCTATAACACAGGAAATTCACAATGAAGTGATTAAACATTACCACATGGTGGAGAACATGCAGATTTTAAAACTAGAAGATACAGTGCTTTTTGAAGTGTGCAGTTAATTCTTTCTGTTATTTTTGAAATGATTACTAGACACACAAAAGCATGCTCCTCATTATGGGATAATATATGATGTCTTGCTCCAGGTGTACCTGTGTTACATCCTATCAGAATAAACAGCAGAGTCAGTCATGATTAGAACTTGGATGGGGAATCTAAATTTGACCTTGTCATTTTTGCCATTTGTGCCACTAATTTTCTCTTCTAAAAGTTACCTAAGTATTAAATTAGCTACTGGATGGAAAGTACATTAAAAGTGTAAAATGATAAATTGATAAGTATTAGTTGTTGGCACAATTTATACTAACAGGAGGAGATCGTCCTGTTTTATTGATAGCCGCTCACAGAGTGCCGGCTTGAAGAAAGAGAATGTTTTCCTACTTCTGGAAGGCTTTATGAGTCTGGGTGAATAATTTTTTCTAATAGACATAATTATTGTTAACTTTTTAAAATGCAAGATTCACAACATAGGCTATGCCTTTGCACTAGTTGCTCTATTTTCTAATTGGTTTACTCTAAATTTTTGATCAAGTAGGCAGACAGGGATTTCTGATTGAGATCATTTTCTAATAACTGAAACACGTGAGTAGAGAGACGGAGGAGTGAGCAGGAGCAGGAATCATGTGGATGAGGTCCAGTACTGCTACCAGTGGTTTTCCACTAACAGAAAAATTAGAAGTCTCACATGACAGGCATTTTATTTGGACTGTCCACTTCATCTAAAAAAATGAGAACCTTTGTGTCAGAAAGTAAGCCCTTTTCTGACTTGCAACAGACAGAATGTTTTGGCTTAAGAATACGTTTGAATGGGCCCGGCGGCGTGGCCCAGCGGCGTGGCCTAGCGGCAAAAGTCCTCGCCTTGAACGCCCCGGGATCCCATAAGGGCGCAGGTTCTAATCCCGGCAGCTCCACTTCCCATCCAGCTCCCTGCTTGTGGCCTGGGAAAGCAGTTGAGGACAGCCCAATGCATTGGGACCCTGCACCTGCGTGGGAGACCCGGAAGAGGTTCCAGGTTCCCGGCATCGGATGGGCGCGCACCGGCCCGTTGCGGCTCACTCGGGGAGTGAATCATCGGATGGAAGTTCTTCCTCTCTGTCTCTCCTCCTCTGTGTATATCTGGCTGTAATAAAATGAATAAATCTTTAAAAAAAAATGTTTGACTTTTTAGTGTTACTGGAAGTCTTATATCCTAGGAATCTCCCTCTATTATAACTGTGATGATGATAACAAAAATAAGTATAAATTCCCATATTACTCAAAAGAACTGAGATCACACCTCTCCATTTGAATGACTACCACAGCCCTTCAAGCCCCTTAAACTCTAGTGTAGTTATTCCCAACTTTAGATGCTAATCGTAAAAAGCTCTGAAAAACGCTGAAGTCTAAGAACCAAATGAGCAGCTGAATCAGAATCTGAACAGGGGGATCCTGGTATTGCTAATCTCAATTGTAATCATGGGAAGAACCAAACCCCTAACCAAACTGTGTGTCTTAGGTTTCTCCCCATGACTATTTTGTCTCCATGCAGATCTTGCCACCTAAATTAACAAAGAACCTACTCCAGTTTCTGGAACTCTTCCACCAGACTGGATTTCTGCCCAGGAGACATTCTTGCAAAGATGGTCCCGTTGATCAGTATCTGCAAAGGAACCCAAAAGGGACATACTTAGGATGTCAGGTGGTCATACCTGATATAATTAATAATGTCCAGAACAGTAACACATTTGACAACATCATAAGAATTGGAAAATGGTTCCCAGGAGCCCTTTTGTCATCGGTTAAGTGGCTACTGGAAACCAAGCATCAGTAAAGAAGACTGATAAAGATGAGCTACAGGAATTTAGTCCAGGTACCATGGAGAACACAGTTCTGAAAATCTTGACCTTTATGGATTCTTGAATAAGTGGATATGAGAAATCACTACATAACAAGAGGTTAGGACCCCAGGAAAAGAAAAAGCAGCAACTATTTCTAAGGAAATCATTCAAAACAAGCAGAAAAATAGCCTGACGGTGGATAATGACAATTTGTGGTCTTTTAATTGACCAAAGAAACCAGAGATGATTACTTATGAAAGTAAGCTGAGACCCCAAACCTAATTAATGCTGTGGAATATTGATGGTTTGGGGGAAGTAAAGCCTATAAAAGTTTTAGGCACCTAAGTTCTCTCCAACAGAACCGAAGTTGCTCTGTGTTAGATCTATGTGCTCCCTACCCTTTTTGGCAATAAGTTAAAGTTCTTTCAGTCTCAAAGCCTACTCTCTTTTTCACAAACAGTGCTTAAGATGATGAGCAACTGAATATACACGCTTTTCTTTCACAATATATTGGACACAACTTTCTCTAATTGGTTCATATGCGTATGGCAACTACAAATTTTTTTAAGAAATTTTGCATTGTCTTTTCATTCTGTTCTTTCTGACACTTTTGAAGCCCATTCGAAGCTGTGTGCGTGTGTGTATGCGTGTGTCTTTTCTGGTTTGTTAGAAATAGAGATACAGATATTTTGCTTGTCCCCACTATAGGTTTGTTCTTCACCGGAAAAACTTAAGAGTTTGTTCCTTTAATGAGCATCAGTACAGAAGTCCTCTACTAGAAAGCTAACAAAGCTTCTTTATTCCTTTTTATTTTTTATTTTAGTCTTTATTCTTTACTATTTGATTCTTTAGCCTTTTATATTTATTACTGTATTTTAGAATTTCTACTTCCACCATACCGTAAGAACCTTAATCATGGCAATATAGTAACAGCTACCAAAAATCAATCTTTATGATTTAACAAATCATAAATACATTAATCCTACAGATGGTAGAAAATTGGCTTTCATGTTTATTTCAAATCTAGCACTGTGACAGCAACACATTGAAAAATATCTGCCTTTAGTATGATACTTTGAACTAACCAACCAAAACTTGCCTAATTAGAAGTCTGAAGTTAACTAGGACAGTGTTCTGTGACATCATGAGTATCTTCTCAGGGAGAATGCAGCCCTATTAGAACTTACCTTTGGAAGAAGGCTGCTGAAATGTTGACTTATAACATGGAAGGATTTTCCACTTAAAGCAAAATGGTAACTTCCTTCCTTACCATTTTCAGAGACTTCTTCTCTGATGTTAATGTAATTGTTCTGCAAAGCAAAGCACAGCTATTTTAGATTTTCTACTTGATAGATGGTTAAGAACATAAGCACATTTGGAGAAGAGAAGGGAGACGGAGCAGGGTCTCTCTTTAAAAGTCACACTGTAATTGCTTCTCGGTCTTTTGGCTAAGATCAAGTGTGAAAGTCACACGGCAACTCTCATTCCTCGGAGACGCAGTGTCGCTTCGCTGGATCAGTCTTCACACATCATACAACTCGTGAACAGGGGAATAATAGTTACTCATGTCCTGTTCTCGTCCAGATTTTATCTCAGTGAGCCCCAGAGAAGAGCACTTTTCACATGTTTCAAGTGATAAATACAAAAGCATTGCAGTTTCACAAATCTCTCCCTGAAGTGACAACTTACTGGTGGTTTTCTTTTTTCCCCTGCAGAATTAATACTATGCAGCAAGGACACAATGGAGAGAGAATACTGATGAGACTGGAGATAAATGAACACTACTCTCTCTACCAAAGACATAGCTTGATTTTCTGAGGAGTGCAACGTGTCTTTCCCAATGACTAAGTCCCCTCTGAATACAATGGGGAGGCTGACAAGGAAGGGAAAATGGGAAATTCACTTCACAGCTCTGGTTACCACATTGTTTCTCATACCAAATCAACACTTTTTGAAGCGTGAAAGAATGAGTTCTTTCAAGAACCCAGGAGAGAACTGTACTTGCAAGCTCAGTGGGAACAGTTCAGAATATTGAGATGGTTGAGTTCATTGAACTGCCTATGTGTTAGTCCTTTGAAGAAGTTATGCTGATTCCAGATCAGTCATAGGCTTGCCAATCACAGCTGTTCAGTCACAGACTGTGTAAGCCCAGTGAGGTAGAACAACAGAGGGCCAGCTTCAGTTGTACCTGATTCCCATACGTGATGTGCTTCTTCTCTTCCACTAATGTCCATGATATAGATGCTGAAGAGGATCCAGTAGTTTCATTTGCCTCAATGAGAATGACCTTCTGACTTTCAGACACCATCCCAGACGTTCTGGCCACTGTTATTGCAGTCTGCAGATTATCACCTGCAAGAAAGGAAGAGTACCCCGAGATGACACTGAAAAGATGGAACCAAATCACAAAGCCTGGAAAGCCAGGCCAGGAGGTTAGGCCTTCTTCAGCACATGGAGAGATCATATCTAAGGTCTTTTTCGCCCCTAATCTGTGATTCCATGGCCCCGTTTCTTGCCATGTTACCTTTCATCAGTAAAGTTTTCAATGGTAAAGTTACATTAATTTAGAACACTGACAGCCTGCTCGCCAACAGAGGCCCATGCCACTTCCACCACCCAGAAATATTTACTACTGACCTACCCAGCTTCAGTCACCTGATGGAAAAATGTAACAACTTGTCTATGAGGTCCTAGAAGCTGGATAGGAAAAGATGAGGCAAAACAGCAAGAATGCATGCCTGGTGAAGTAACACACCCACCATAGGTGCACTTTGCCTTCACAATAATGAGAATGCTGAAGGAAACTCAAATGCACCATCAAAAGGGGGGGAAGTTTTCTACAGATAGTTCCATCCTAAAATACTGCTTAATAACTTTAATAAGCCAACAAATGGCTTGAAGGTAATAATGAGAAATGAAATTTATATTTACAAAAACCTGGATTTAAAAAAACGTAAAACACTAAGAATATAAAAATATGATCATCATCACAAGAAGAGAGAGCACAGACTGCACCAACAGGTCCTGGTGGGCAGTGACGCAAATAATGAATTTTCTAGAAGTTAAAAAAAAAAAAGACAAGGACCAAAGGCAATCAGCAAATGAGCAGTCTCAGAAAATATTCCTGAGAAGAACCAAGATAAAAGCATCCTCTGTTCCAAAATGAATTAATGGAAACAAAGAAAAAGGTAAAGATTATGTGCAGACAAGGGCAAGTTGCCTACAATGAACTTGAACTAGGTTTGCAATGCACAATGTCAAACATCAAAAAGCAAAAGAATAAGAATAGCATGCATACAGAGATCATTAATAAAGGTCTGGAATTCTATATCCAGGCAAGATGTCCTCTATGTGTCAGGACAATAAAAACATATCTCAGGGTTTCAAGAAATCTTGTTGCATCTTAGTCCTCTATCCCATTCAAGAACAGTACTTGAAAAAAAGTTAGAGAAAAGCCATGAAAGAAACAGAACAGAAATTTCAATATCAGGAAGAGAGAAATGGAACAGGGGTTAGAGAAAAATGAACTCCTTATATATAGATCTAAAAGCTCATAAACAGATGATGGAAATGTGTTGGCACCAGTATTGTTATGCAGTAGTTAAGATGCCACCTACAACGCCAGCATGCCAAATGGGTGCTAGTGCAAGTTCCATCTGCTCTGCTTATAATCCAACTCCTTGTTAAAGTGTCTGGATAAGCAGCAGAAGATGGTCCAAGTCCTTATGCCCCTGCAACCATGTGGATGTGGGAGACCCAGCTGAAGCTCCTGACTCCTGACAAATTATGTTGCATGCATAGCTCCGTCTATGGCTGGGCCCAGTCCCAACCATTGAGACCATTTGGGAAGTGCACCAGCAGATGCAAGACCTTTCTTTCTCTCTCTTTCTCCCTCTCTCCCTCTCCTTCTCTCTCTCACTCTCTCTCTCTCTCTCTCTCTCTCTCTCTCTCTCTCTCTCTCTCTGTCTGTCTTTCTCTCTCTCTCTGTCTCTCTTCCTCTCACTCACTCTCTCTTTCCTCTCTGAAACTCCAACTTTCAAATAAATAAATGAATAGCAAAATTTTTTAAAGAGAAAAGGTGATATGTAAGCACTAAATAATAACTTTGTGAAATAAAAGAGTCAGGGTATAGGGAAAATTCTAATGAGCAGTAAAACTAAATCAGCAACTCCTTAATGTTGAACCAGGGATTAGAAAGGAAGAAAGTAAAAGTCATCCAAAGCCCTTCTGGATGTAGGCTTGGAGATGGGCAATGGATCTTTACAGAACAGGGAGTGAAGGTATCCCGAAATCCCCAGTGTGGAATGATGTTTGGAGAAATAGGGATCAGGAGGATGTGCTTTATTAAGAAAAGACTATATTTTTATGACCCAAGAAATAGTGCTAAAATTTTTTAGAAATATGAATATGAGAGTAGAGAAAGATAAGCCAATACATCCTCAAAAAACATGAATTCACTAGAAAATCACTTGTTTAATCTCTAACTCTAGTCTCTTTTACAATTAAAAAAAATAAAATCAATTGAAAAGTGCTCTTTACAATATTTGACACATCTGTTTTGTATGACCCTTTCTCAGTCTTGTTTGCGTCTGTGATAAGAGCCTGGGGTTAATAGTAGATAGAATAACCTCCACGGTCATAAGCCCTCTTTAGAAGAGCCTCCTTTGTAGGGTATAGTGCACATTGAGTAAGAATTCTCCTTCTCATATTTGACGCTGAAAATCATCATGTTGTCAACCAGGTCTTAACTCAAATGTCACTTCTAGAGAGACTCTCTTAACCACATCCTCCACAGTAGTCAGCTATGTTGCCCCAGAACACTCGTTTTTTGTACCTCAAGACAGTTGTTACCATTTGATTGATGTCTCCTTGATTTTTCAGAAGTTTGGTGAAGCAGTAACTCTGTTGATTCTGTCCATCCCCTGCACTCAGAATGGAGTCTGGCACGAAGTTGCTAGTCAGCAATGACCAGTGAATGAACCCCTGTCCAAACCACAGTAAACGCTCATCCTTTTCACTGTACCTGTGATCATTACAGTCCTTATCCGGGCTGAGATGAGCTCTTCTAAGACAGGTTTTGTCTCTTCCTTCAATCGGTTCTCCAAGATCAGCAATCCCAGGAATATCAGATCTGATTCTACCTTCTCCCTGGAAATACACATGTGATTAAATAGGAACAGCACCTTAGTGCTTTCTTGCAGAAGTGATGCAAAATGGAAGACTGGCCAAGTAGGTCGACTCACTGAAGTACTGTTCCTTAGGCACTGACCAGGAATGATCCAGAAAGAAGATGTTCATATGTGTACTCTGACTGAAGCAATAGGAAGGAAGTGTTTCTTAAGTAAATCTTTGCTTTAACCTGTAAAGAGAACTAGCTAACTGAGCACAAAGGGATTTGTTATCTGCAGGGGTTACATTTATGGTCATGGCCTCACTACTTACCCACAAAGAGGAGCTCTAGTTCTGATTCAACACATGGCTCAGAATGAATTAGATGAAAAAGAAAAGAAGATACCATTTTCTCCCAAAGCCATGGCCATAATAGATGGCATTTTAGCCACAGGAGGTATCATTATCTCAACAAGAAAGCTCCTCCATGGAGGTCATGCTCCCTCTGCCATGCTTTCCTCAGCAGTGGCTTTGCTCTTCCGCACACAGCATAGGTGTTTATATAGGTTCTTTTGCAAGTCAGTGAGGCCTCCAAGGTTCTAACCTAATTATGAACATTTCCAGAACTCACTCTCCAGGACCCAATGTAGCAGGGTACATCTGGGGTCAGAGATTCAAAGATGCATATACAAATAATTATGGTGCATGCAGACGACAAGATTGACACCAGGGCTGCCTAATTCTGATTCAAATACAGGTGGACTGGCACCTACTAAAGCTTCCTTGCCTTGTTCGCCATACATTTGCCTCTAGATTTGCCTCTATTCTAGGCCCTCCATTAGCCAGAGCCATGGACTCCAGTTGGTGGGACTTCCAGGAAACTGCCAACACCCAATGGAATGGCAATAATAGACATCATTTGAACCACTCATCTCAGAGTAAGGTACATGAATGGCATTTCCTATTGAGTCTAGCATTTAAGTCTCTTCATTATCTTTCATTACATTTCAAACTATTTTCCCAGAGTCGTTGATCACTTTATTATCATCCTGATCTCCAGCCAAGTTGAACTACTTGCCATAGACATTTTTTGCACCATGCTGCTATGAGACCTTCTTGGTTTCAGGTAGGAGCTTGTGCATTCTCCATGATTTACCACTGAAATTATTACTGTGTCTTGAGGCCTAACTCAAGTGCTGTCTCCCCCAAAGACACTTCCCTAGATAGAAATGATTGCTTTCTTGGCATGTTTATCCTATCACCACTAAGATCATATTTCCCAATATATGATCATTGTTGATCTTCTAATCTCTCTAGCTTAACTCCTTGAAGGAAAACGCACCTGTGCTCAATGCTGTGTTCAACCACATCCATGACACAAGGAAAGTGTGCAACAGATATGTGCCTGTTTTAAATGATTGGATGATAGTGACCATTTCTGGTTGAGTAATCTAAGAAAATTCATTTCCTTGTTTATGATTCTCATTGAGAAACCACATAGTAAAGCTCTCAGGCCTGTGGGCATTTACCACTAGGAAGCGTCAAAGGGGAAGAGACTGTGTACAGTAGTACTGTGTACTGTGTACTGTGTGCAGTAGTTCCTCACCCCAAAACTTCACATTCAACTAGGAGGAAAAGATTAAACATGAATACCTTGGTTGCATGGATGGCTAAAGACAGAACTGTGGCAGGTCAAACCAGAGTTGCACAGAGTTCAAGAGAATGGTACATTTTTGGATTGAGTATTTGGAAAAGCCTTTCTAAGGAAGTGAATTTGCTCTGATCTTTGAAGGATAACCTAACTGATGTATGGTTCAGGACCTCCAATCTTTCTAGTAGCCCAGTCACTCAGGCGTAAGTTTAAGATGCATTTTTAAAGATGAGCCAATTTTATATATGTGTCAAGCACAGTGTGCCAGACAGGCCAAGAAAACACCTGCAAAATTAAATATCTGACACAGGCTGTGGTCCACATCAGCAGTCGGATCACTCGGTCCTCCGGCATTGGGCCTCGGGAGGGCTCACTCTACAGTAATCACGGTACTTAGACCCTATTCTCAGCCATCCCTCTAACTTTCTGGGTAATCATAAATAAATCACATTTTTATCTGGTTAGCAAATTCATTTCTGGGTCCTAAAGTCTCTCCTTCTATCGTTTTATGATTCATCTTTCCCTGAGTATTGAGTCTGAGTCAAGAAACAAAAAGGACTAAGCCCCTGAAGAGTCTCATCTTGGAATAGTATGCTGGCTGTTCCTGCACCTTTCAGATGCCTCACTCTCTCCTGAAGCCTCTAAAACTAACGATGTGATACAAAGGAAGCACCGTCAAAAACTAACAATGTCATACAAAAAAAGCACCGTCACCCCCATGATGGCACTCCACATGATTTTTACAGGCTGAAACACGTATGTACTGAGCCAACTCAAAGAGATTATGATTATAATACTGGAAACACCCTGTGGAAACACCCACGCACACACATACACATGGAAAGAAGATTTTGTCCTAAGCAAGGAATAACAAAGTACAGGACAATTAACTTAGCTATAAGAATATGTCATAATGTCATGGTTTTAAGGTTTAAAAAAAAAAGACGAATCGACAACATGATATTTAGTCCCATTAGTGGATTTGTGATTAAGCCCCATAAGACTGAAGAAGTTACCACTTCATTACCTTTTTATAGGATGCAGGCCAGTGAGCAGCCTCACCTGTAGGTATCTGCAGGGTCTCCTAGAACAAATCTCCCCTGCCCACAGACACCAAAGGACGACTGCATTATTTTTAGTGATACCTTGCTTGCATTTGTTTTTACTATGTAGGAAGGCCTTATTTTTACATCCAATGTGTGCAGATAATATTACACATAAATTTTTATTTTATAATAGAGTGGAAATATGAAATATAGCTACAAACAAGAAAGTATTGAGTCTGATAAAGTTGAAAACAAATATATTGGACTTTCCAAATTTAAAATCCTTTTTTTTTTTTTTTAACAAACTGGGTCTCATTATCTCCTCAGCAGTATAACCAGGAGTGACTGACACCAAATCTTGGAGATTGTATTGAAAGTGAAATAGCCTCGCTAGTTAAAAACAATGGAAAGTTTTCAAAATAACCACAATGAGTAAGATTGAACTGATAAGCACCACAGTCAATTTTAGCTGGGGAACATTTATATTGTAATCTGTGATTCCAAAATTTCCCTAGGATGATCCTGCAAAAACTTCCTTTATTCTTTTCTATATTTACCAAGATAATGTAAACACAAACTATGTTATTATTGAGCTGTATGTTTATTACCATACAGTGAGATACCAGAATGTTTACCTTCCACCCAGTACAATAATTTGATAATAATGATATAACCTTACTCTGAAACATTAGTTGAATTCATCCATCCACTTTCACCAAAAATATGAAATCACATTTTACATCTTATATAGTTATTATTCCTCAGAAAATTTCCCAGTTAGCATTTAGCAGTTTAAACAGAAAGATGGCTCTAATCCCCTTTACGAAAGTTTGGAGTCATACTTGAACACTAACTGGGAGAGCTGTTCTGTGTCCACTCACCTTGTTAAAGCAGTTGTGTGATGGTCGGTTTCCAGCTTCTTGTACGCCAGGGCTATGACTCGGAAACCCTGTGTCGTGTAAATCTGAAGTTCACTGACAAAACTAGCCGGTACTGTTCAGAAAATATCACAGCATTAGTAAGAAATGTTTATGTAGCTGGTACTGGCAGCTAAAAAATCCATCCTTTGCCCAAGAAAACATGCCTCCAAAAAAGTTCACTACCAAGTCCATAAGAATTGTACACCTCACTACATTGTCAGGTTTACTGTTTGGGATCTAGTGAACCAGTGTAGAAATACAGAGAAATAAAGTGGGGGCAGAAGGGTGGATGAAGCAGGATGGAGAACACATAGAATTATTTTGTTCTTCGGTTTACTAAGAAAATGTGTATTGAGGCTCTGCTATACAACAGGTATTAGTTATGTAGAGATAAAATGGTGAGCCTTATTCTAAGGGTTTATGCTGAACTGAGTAACAGCCAATGTGCTATCAATATACTCAAATAAGATGCTTGCTGTGATGCATGCAATTGCAATGTTATGGAAGTACTTCATTCGCATGTAAGACCGGGAGCAAGTGACTAGGAGAAGGAAATTCATTTTTCACCAAGTGAACATCATGTTCTTGGGCGCAGAGGCATGAAACAGGAAACCTTGGGTACTAGTTCAGCTTAAAGAAGTACAGCACGTGAGGAGAGGGGGTATCAGGCACATCTGAGATGTCTGATGGGCCCAGATTATGAAAGCCTTACATAGGATCTCAAAGGAGTTGGAGATAACACTGCAGGCAACAAAAGGATCAAAACAATAATGTGACAACACAGTTGTAGTGGAAAAACCTACCCGTCCGTCATACAGAACATGAATCAGAGACTGGAGGTGACAATTTGGCAACTATCAAAGTGGTCAGCAGTGGTGACAGCCTGAGCTGATGCAGTGATGGGGCCATAATTAGCAAGTGACAAGATAAAGGCACTAAAGGAAAGGGAGGGCTCAGATGTGACTCCTGAACTGTGTGCATAGAGGCATGGTGGTACCATGCCAAGACGGGAAGCTGGAAATCCAGAAAGCAGGAAAAGAAGGTTTGATTCTGGTACTGTTTGCAATGCCAGTGAGTTACCCCATTGGTGAGATCCAGCAGGCAGCTGGGTTCATAGGTCAGCTGCTGCACGGGCACACGTTTGGGATGCAGTCCCATGGTCTGAATAGTGTCTGTTTACCAACCTGTCTCAGCGTAGCAAAAGCTGGCTACCCTTTCTGGTGCTCCTTTCATGAATGCCAGCCGGTCACCTCCCACTTCTTGGACAATGACTGTCATCCTCTGCAGTGCTGATGAGAATGGGAATTGATGCAGGATGGCAATTCCTTCAACTGGGACCTGGATGAGAAACAGGGAGTGGAGAGAAGCAGACAAACACAGCCTCTGATCATTGAGAATTCTCTCTCCCTGCCTAAATTCTTCAGCTGTTAGCTAAAGAAGAAACGTCTACCAGTTTTTACCTCTGGAATTCAAAGACAGCTCTGTGAACTTTGAACACCAGGTGTCAGAAGGGAGCTTCCCTTTGGGTCTTGGCAGGGTGAGGGGAATGGGAAGCAAGACTTACCTGGCTGTCTGTTTTGCAGGGCTTAACCACCATGGCATGCGCTGGCACTCCCTTGATGTGGAAATCGTCTCCAGAAATTGCCATTTCCTATTTTACAAATGGGAAATTTCATGGTAGATATTTATGTATTGTTTGACCACAGATACTATGCCCAAATCCTCCCACTGAAAAAAAATCCTCAGATCAGCTCTGTGTTTTCTCCATGTCTCCTCTCTCAGCTGGATGGAGGTAAGCTAGACTTTTTTTCCAACACAGAAACATAGAATGCATTGGAAATGCTGTGGAACTTGGAAGGCAGACACTTCTGAATTATTCATGCAATTTATCCTGCTTTCTCTGTTTGAATGTGTTATACATATATAAAGGCTCATTCTCAATTTCTGAAAAATCTAGCTTGAAAATGGTGAGCATTTGTAGCCAGATTTATTTTGTATAAAGCAAACACCTTACATCTTTCTTTTCCTGGAGTTCAGTACTGAAACCGTTATCCCCAGTGTGTCAAATTTGGAATGACTGTCCTCAAGGTGAATCTGGACAGAACAGGGACTGTGATTGTGTGGTTAACGATCAGTAATTTCTGTAATAACGATCCCAGAATGAAGTAAAAAAAAATTCATGCAAAGATATTCAACTATTTTTAAGCATCTTACTGAATGGCTGAAATAAAAAAAAAAAATCTCACAGAAGAATTTTTACTCTCTACTTTAAGATTCCAAATGGGATGCGGGATTGGCCAGATAGCACCAGCTTACTGTGGGATCATGCTACAGTAGAGCAGAAGGACCTGATGATGTGGTGAAATAGCAGCACAGCAGTTGGGAACCTGTGCTCTCTCATTTCTACCTTGTAGCCCCAACAGACCAATACTATTTAGTTTTTAGAGGATGTTTCTGAATAAGATGTTTGAGATTCCAGCATTTTGTCTTCTCTTGTGTCATGTGAACACTGCTGATCTACTTCAATCCTTTTATTTTACGGCCAAAAGAGCCAAGGACCTAACACAAGGCTGAACTGTCAGAGCAGAGCAGAAACTAGACCCAGAGGAGCCAGATTCCTGAACCACAGCACTTCTCTTACATTGAGTTCAGAGTCTCCACAAAAGCTCTGTAATGACTTTCCTTTTCATTGTTTCCCGTCTTAGAAAGGAAACCACTGCTAAAGTAACTTGGGCACGGTGAGTCTCTGAGTTATCCTAAGCAATTTAGACAGTAGTGTTTCCTAATTCTCACTTTCTAAAAAAAATATATTCTTTCCATTTATTTATTTTTATTGACAAACATTGCATGTATTTGTGGTGTCCAATGGAACATTTAAATACAGGAAAACACTGCATAAAGAATCAGTCAATCCAATGTATCCAGACACAGTCTTCATTTTTAAATGTCTCATCTTATCAACTCCCCACAATAATCCTGTAATGCAAGTTGCTCTCGTTAGCTGCATTAAACCAGTGGGGAAACTAGGCTGCAACTAGTTTTCACTTTACTATGTGCTTGTGTTGGAGACCTGCATTTTGCAAATGCTAAAAGCCATAAGAAAGCCTGGGTTTCTCTGGTGTTGAGGATGCTTCTGATATTCTCTGCAGAACTGAGGCTTACCCAGGCAGTGGCTTCAAACATCTTGAGGTCCAGGGGGTCTCCCTGGATGTTCCCATCGAGGAGGATCAGAGAGTGGCAGCTGGCCATGGCAGCACACAGTGGGCCCCATGGCAAAGCCTTACCTGAGACGAAGCTGTGGACTTCCTGGAAGCTAAAGGAAGAAGAGGGAAAGTTTTAGTCCTACTTGTTCATGCCAAAATGGAGCTGCTTGAAGCTACATTGTTTTTACCAATCATGTTAACACTTTTTTGTCACTTCACATACTCACTCTCCAACTCCCCTAATCATGAACCTTTGTTCAGCATCGTATTTGGAGTAAGGTGCAGGAATGACCTCTGATGTTCTTTCCAGATCTCTTCTTCCTGTTTTCCTCATCCCTTCTCTGACTAGTTTAATTCCAGAGACAAGACAAGAACTTAAGAATCCCCCTCCGTTCCATGCTCTTCCAGTTCCACACCAACTATCAGATGAATTCTTCTGCAGTCCTTGAGACAGAATAGACCAACTCAATGCTAGATATTTTACTGTGTGAGTATTTTGCTCTATCAGTCAGTTGTGTCTGAAGAAAGTGACTCCCAGCACATTTGATGTTGGCCTGACAGCACACAGCCAATAAATGCGCGAGTGAGTTGATTCTTGGAAAACTTCAGTACCATAATGCTGAATATATGAAATTTAAAACATTTTCAAAAAGACACTGAATTCCTTTCTTCTACCATGACATCCAGTACATATATTGCAACCACTGCCCTCATCATTTCCTACTGAAATCAGATGGAATATCATAGAGTAAACCAGTTAGGGTGCCAATTGGAACACACAAATCCCAGATTGGGGTGCGCAGACTCAGCGAGGAAGTGGAATGCTCTACTTCCAGTTCTGGTTTCCTGCCTGTGTGCTCTGGGAGGCAGCATGTAATGCCTTGAGTACATATATCATGTATCCCTTCACCCATAGGAGAGACCCAGATTGGATTCCAAGCTTCCGGCTTTGGCTTGATTGAGCCCTGGTTATTGCAGTCATTTGGGGAACCAGGCATTGGATGAGAGCTATGAGAATGTTTCTTTCTCTCTCTCTCTCTCTCTCTCTCTCTCTCTCTCTCTCTCTCTCAACCTCCCCACCTCCAACCATTCACATACTAAAATGAATAAATAAAAATAACAAAAAATGTTGCAAACAGATTGCCTTCACTAGTCAAGAGTGAGACCAAGTTCACTGTCAGACCCACTAGAGGGATGTCCTCTACAGTCCGTGCACAGGCCCTTCCAATGCACAGCAGAGCAGTGAGTGCACAAAGCAGACCATCCTGCTTGAAGCAAAATCTTCCCCAGGGAGGCACTCGGGATCTATGTGCCTCCCTCTTCTGCATGCCAACTTCTTCCAGATTGTTGGATCAACTCTTCCCTTATCCTCTAGCTGTTCCACTAATATACAGCTGTTTTAGACCTCTCATCTATCCAGTTATTCGTGTGTGTGTGTGTGTGTGTGTGTGTGAGAGAGAGAGAGAGAGAGAGAGAGAGAGAGAGAGAGAGAGAGAGAAGTTTGCATGTGTCGGATTGCTTTTAATGTGGTTTTCAGGATCAGAATATGATTTCTCATCACACAGATATGCATTTCTTTAAGTGCAGTCTTAAGTGGATGCAGCATTTTGTCTTGGACGGCATCCACATCACAGTGTGAACTCATACTGCAGACACATTTTTGGCCTAATTTTTAAATTCAAGCTTCCTCTTATGACACTAAGAGTTGTAAAACCAGTAGTCTTACTATTGACCTTGTGGGAGATTATTATGCATTGAAATAGCAGGTCCTCTTCGTGGTTTGCAACACGTCCCGTGGTGTTTTAGTGAACATCTAAAAGGAAGAACTCACCAGCTCACTGGCTAACACAGAGGCTTAGCCTGACACCGAAAAAGCAAAACACAAATGAGGGACCCTGTGGAGAGGTCTCATTTTTAAGATGACATGTGCATGCTGACATCAATATGTAATCCTAAATTCATAATTCTGAGTCCCAAAGGATTGGGTCAGACACCAGTTTAGCAAAATACATGGAGTGTTCTGTCATCCCTGCCCTTGTGGGTTTACTTAGGCATTTACGGTGGATCAAACCTGAGAAACCTGAAGCAGTTAGGGAAGGACCTGAGACATCTGTCAGGACCTTTTTTGGAAAAAGATAGGAATGATGAGAGACAAGCTCACCTTTAATAAGATATTTAATAGTCAGTTAATGAGATGCTATGCTTTTACTTACAAGTAAATCTGTTTTCTCTCATATTAGTAATTAAATTTATCAATTTTTTCAAATTGCTTTGAGTCACTTGATGTCAACTTTGATCTTTTTGTGACAAGAAAAAAGGGGAGTAGGTAGCGGGGAAACAAAGGGGAGGCAGTGCTAATTAATCAATGTAATTCAAATAGTGTATCAAACATTTTTGTAGAAATGTTTACAAGCCATTTTTAGAAACAGCAAGTTTACAAATTTCTTAAGCAGAACGGTCCAAATACAGAACATGCGTAGTTCATTTTAAATGAACAAATTTGACTGTTTACCACCTGTGTGCACCTGGTACAGTGCCGTGGCATTGAGGATGCGCGTGCAAACAAGAAAAAGATTGTTCTCACGATGCTTACATAGTATATCGATGCAGGTTTTTTTTAAAGAAACTAACAGAAAAACCAGTGTGCTTAAGAGTGTATGCAAGGAGAGTAGGTGCTAGCTAAATCCATGCTCCAGAAAAATCAAAAAGAACTTAGAAAAGTCTTTGTCTGTACACTGAGGTGGTGAGAAGCATCAAGATTATTTCTTAACCCCAGAACTCGATTTGCTTATAGCTAGTATTTTAGTAGACAATGTCTTAATCATATATAATTTAAAGATACTTTGTGAATAAATTTTGTATTATCTGCATAATGCAAAAGAACCTTAAGGAACCTGTTTACCTAAAATTCTCTGTGATTTAGAGTGTCAGGGTGAAAGATAAGTATTTTCATTTTCAAACTAAACATAAATGTCAAAGGTGTCTCATGCTGGGTTCCTAGCATGCTGGAGGTGGCGATGGGGAGAAAAGCCAGGGAGAGCAGAGAACTCATACGTGACCACAAGAGGGCAGGCCAATCTTCACTTTCTTAAGTTGAAATTGCCCAGTGTCTTTTCTGGCTAAAAAAAAAAAAAAAAAAAAAAAAAAAAAAATCAAAAAAACAAAAACAAAAACAAAGGGAGGGAGTTGTAGCGGTGAAAGTGAGCTTCTCAGAACCAGAATATAAAGGAAGAAGAAATCCACTAGCTGTGGCTTCAGCTGCCTGAGACTGAGGTTCCAATGTCACCGACAGGTTTCTGTTTCTGCAGGAATGACTCTCCCCGGAGGGTAATGTTCCGGCACTGTCCTAATTACTTGTACTGAGCCACCTTCAGGCTTCTGACAAGTAAAAATTGACCGCTGGGAGAAAACTGCACACCCCAGGAAGGATTTGAATGCTATCATAAAACCTCTCCTTCATCTTCTGGGTTGTTGAGTGGCCTGGGATGAGAGAGCCCAGAGTGAAGACTTGCCTTAGGTTAAGATACTATGTCAGTCAGTGCTCACCAGAATCCAAGCCCATGTCCTCCATTCAGTGTTTTCAACCAGTAAAAGAGGAATTCTGGATAAAGGTACAACACAATGCATTTCGTCTAAGCTACTCACCCATTTCTATCACAGGGCACGACTCCCCAGAGATCCAAGCCATCCCTTGTTAAGGTGCCTGTCTGAACAGAAAAAAAAAAAAAAAAAGCACCTGAATGACTCTGAAGACCCAGCTGGCCCGTAGTGAAGGCCATGCTTCCAGAAGAATATGTACATCCCCAACACACAGTCAAGGTCAGCACCTCAAGGACGGGCTACGCAGGGAGAGTGTGGAGTCCTGAGCAAAAACGCAGGACTTCATTCAAGAGGTATTTCGAGCCGGCCCCTAAGCTCTTTGAACTTAAAAGCACCTCAACTCCACATGTCAAAGGATTACTTTTGAGGTCCTATGGGCAGAATAAATGGATGGGAAAATCTGTGGCAAGCTTGTGATGGGTATAAAACGGGTGAACCATAGTTTTCATAGTAGAAGTTCAAAACAGGTCATCAGAAATAAGTAATAGGGTAGAATTTTTACCTAAATGTTAAAGTGTATGGGAGACTCTAAAGAAATTATTTGCTATTTTTAAAACTTATGTATTCCATTATTTCAAAAAGAGAAGGAGAGAGGCGAGAGAGAGAAAGACAGAGAGAGAAAGAGAGAGCTTTCACTTGCAGATTTACTCCCCAAATGCCTGCCAACAGCTGGGAGTGGGCAGGGCTGAAGCCAGGAGCCAGGACTCAGGCCTGGTCTCCAACTTGGGTGCTAAGAGTCCAGTCACCTGAGCCAGTATCTCTTGTCTCTCAGGGTCTGCATGTAGCAGAGGGGGCTCTTACTGGTTGGGACAAATGCTCCCTCCCTCATTTACTATTTGACGTTTATTTGGTTAAAGGTGTTTACTGGAATTTCTCTCAGGACATTATGATGATTAAGAAAGAGTTCAGACCAGGTTCAAACACCAACTGTGTGACCCCAGGCAAATTGATTAATCCCTCAGAACATCAGAGCAGTGATCATGCAGTAACATGATTGTAATCACATAGGGTTGTTATGAAGATTAAGAAAATTAATACAGATAGCACACTCACTATCCAAAATAATGTAAAAGCTAAGCATAATGATAACATAATTATGGGTCATTTTTAGTTCAAATGCATATCACATTTATCTTTCTCTCACATCTATATCTTTTCCCAACTCCAAGGGTATTATCTAATATATAGAATGTAATTTCTAATGAGTATAAAATATTGAAACAATGTCAAGAGCCATGTTTATCAGCTGTTATTGGCAGACTTTTTAACTTTTATTTTAGAATAGTTTTAAAGTAAAATAGGTGTCATTGTATTCTTAGAATTATATCTATGAACTACACTAAATCTATTGTTTTTATTACTAACATAGGAACATAAGAATTGAGGAGGATTCAGCTATAGTAATTATTATATATGTACCGTGATGCTGAGAATCTGATATATTAACAAATTCCTTAAAACTACATTTATCTTTTTTTAAAAGAATAGTTTTATATTTACAAATAAAAATACAAAAGTAGTACATTATGATAAACTAGGAATTAGAGTTCCGATCCCACTGGTTTTCTGCTACCAAAACCTTTCATGTATGCTTTACCAAGCACAGAGTTTGGGAAAATGAAGAAATTTTCTCAAGATGAATGATGATTATGGGTGTAGAACAGTGGGAATATACTTATTGGCATTAAGTAGATTCTCACTGTACTATGAAATGGCTGAAATGGTAAATTTTGCATTGAATTTGCAACAATGAAAATATTAAAGAAAAACATGGCAACAACAAATAACCTTTACTGTCTCTTCTGAGCTCAGAGTTTGTAGAAATTCTTATGCAGATGTTCAAGTCCCACAGACACCCTCTCCCATCACTAATGCCCTTCTCCTGTCAAAACCACACGCTCTGCTTTGCCGTGGCCACCTACCAGCAGTCCCTTCCTTTCCTGTTGCATCCCTGCCCAGCCCCACCTTCATCCCAGCACATGTGTCTGCAGGCTACAGCAATATCCTCAGGAGAGGTAGAATGTGGTTCATAATGGCAAATAGTCAACCGTAATTTTAAACAATTGAACTACCGATGGGAAAATGAAATAATGGCTCATGTGGGCATTTGTGTAATTAAGTCTCATAGCAAGGCACAGTTTAATAAACTCTCCCTTTTTACTCACTCATTAGTGCAATAGCTATTTACTGAGCACTGTCTATAGGGCAGGCAGTATTTTTAGCATCAAGGATACAGTGGTGACCATAATGAAGGGTTTAAAATTTGTCCTTCAAATGAGGATTCTGACTGTGGCGTGACAGGATGCTTTTCATAAAATATCAATGTTGGGAAGACCCTCCAAGAGTCACCTATTCCATACCTATTACCTCTCTTCTAAACTGCAGAATCTGGGAGCTCAAGCAAGTATCTGTCCCAGAACACACCAAGCAGAAGTCGGTATCGAGATGGCCTGCATTTCCTGCCTCCTGTGAGGGCCAAAGCACCTATTTGAGCTGCCCAGGACAACAGAAGCACACATACCTTGTCAAAGCAGACAAGGTTTAACTGTCCACATACATTGATCCTCTGCGGGCTAATGCAGAAGATGCCTCTCTTCTTCAGCCTCCTCTGGGCATAGATGATGCCTGTGGTCAGAGCGGCGGGCAGAGCTGGGGGAACTGCGATTGTGATAACATCGAGGGCTTTCTTCACCACCTCTTCAGGAGGTTCCTGGGAGACAGTCAGAAGCAGCAGTTAGGTGACTCCATGGAGTGGCTTTGTGCCTTCCACTTTTTTCCTGTTTACTTCCTTAGGCTGGATTCTGAGACATGATTTCAGTGGTCAAAGGGTATGAAGATGTATTAATTCAACATATTTGTCCTGAGTCATGAAAAGTCTTGTGATGCTCATTCCACCGCTAGCTGAGGACAGTCTACTAGCTTCCCACCACCTCACCAGCTCTGGCTTGCTGAACTTACTTGAAATCCCTCACTTAATAGCTGCCAAATATGTTTAACAGAAACAAAAGCTTTCTGAAACTGAAAATGTAAAAATCTTGTTTTAAAAAAGCATGAGGGAGAGCCCATATTGTGGTGCAGCAAGTTAAGGTAATATCTGTGATACTGGCATCCTCTATCAGAACACCAGCTTGAGATCCAGCTACTGCCTTTCAAGTTCAGCTCCTTGGTAATGCATATAGAAAAGCAACAGAAGATGATCCAAGTGCTTGTGCCTCTACACCCATGTGGGAGACCCAGATGGAGTTCCTGGCTCCTGGTCTCCAACTGGCACAGTCCCAGATGTCGTGGCCATCTGGGGAGTGAATCAGCAGGTGAAAGATTTCTCTTTCTCTCCCTCCTACCTTTTCCCTCCTCCTCTTCCACTTTGCATTTCAAATCAATAAATTTTTCAAAAAAAAATTACAAGTACAAGAGGAAAGTGTGCAAGAGTTAAAATGTGACATTTCAACACACCATCTTACCTCACTAGTCCATGAGGGCTAAACTGTCCTAGCACTCAATGATCACTTGTCTATATTGGGGAACTGGGAGTCTATAAGCAGGCTTTAGTATTTGGCTTTGTTAGTAAAGCATGTCCTAGAGTAGAGTCAACATGGACAGCATAAAACTTGTAGAGATGACTGTCCAAGCATATGCATGTGTGTGCGTGATAGCAAAGGCAGCTTACCCCATTGAGCACAAAGACACACAGCGTGTAGATCATGCCAATGGTGGCCGTCCCTATGAGGCACAGGAGGAACCTAATGGCATCCCTGTACAGCTTAAAATTCATTGGCTTGGGGTAGAGAATCGATCTCACGAGATCCCCCTTGGCAGTGTTGAATCCTGAAAAGCAAACACACACACACACACACACACACAGTCTTCAGCCTTCTCCCTGCTTCTGCCTTGCTCAAGGTCTTTAAGCAGTGTTTGCCCTCGAAGGCAGCTGAAGGATCATTAGCAGAAGGCACAGTGGTTGAAATGGAACTTGCTTCTCTCTCTTGAAGCCTGCTAGCCTCCCTAGCCTTCCAAGCCACTGCTTCCCATTTCAATGCATTCCAGAAATAGGAAAGAACCAAACAGGTGACAAGATACAACTTTTCCAAATACAGCTTTATCTTAAGGAACTGCTTCATAATGTGCACAAGCATGCATGCACACAGCTCAGTTCAATTAAACTTAGGTGACCCATTGAACAATGACAAATCTGCCCTTCTGACACTGATCTGTATTATCAGTTTCTGATCATCCCTATGTAGAAAGAATTTGGGATTTGGATTTAGAAGACCTGAATCTCATGCCCAGCTCTGTCACTAGTTAAGTCATTTTTTTTTCTAAAGTTCACCTGAAATGTGTGGCCTCAGCTTACTAATATGCAAAGCAGGGACACACAGTATTTTGCCCTGCCAGATGTTATATTGCAAATCAAGCATAAAGGGCAAGGCACACAAAAAGTATATGCCCTGGCTCAACTGACAATTAGAATATATTCATTTACATGTAGTTGCCTTGTTATCTAAAGACTGCTCCTTATATAAACACTGCCTAATGAATACAAGCTACTGGATACCTTAGCTGTGATTATGTGATTAATGGTGACAAGATCAAGGAAGAGGCACTAACCGGTTTGTAGCACCACTGCTCTCACATTCCCGGAGCAGGTGGCCTTGACCTGGATGACCTCTGTCCCACAGAAGAGGACATGCCGCTTGTAGTCTGCTTCACTCTGTGTTTTCCAGGGTGCAGAGCTATCCAACTTGGGCAATGGAGTTTTGGTGACTGGAATACTTTCTCCTACAGAAAATAAGACTCTCATTTCCAGAGGTGAGATGCCTCATTCATTCAAATCCAGCCAGCACTCACTCACGATGCAACTGACATTTGTGGCAAACTTGCCATGAGGCAGACATGACCCTGGGTACTGAGAGTACAGGGAGAAGACACCTCTTGTTGTTAAGAGGTCTCTAGTTGACAGTGGGAGAAAGACATACACACGGAGAAGAATACAATCTGTATTGTCCGTGTCTAGTACTATGCTCCAAACATGAGAGTTAAAATAGACAACAAAAAACAGCTGTGCAGTTTCGCATGGAGGGAGGTGTTGGAATCAGAGGCCATGGGAGCCCTGTAAGAGAGCCCTAAATGTAACATTCATCAGCACTTCAACGTTTTCCTATAGGACAGGGGACTGTTGAGCTGTTTCACCCTGAGACAACTAGCCCAGGTGCGTAGGAGAGCACTCTATCCTCAGTAGGCGAAACAGAAGTGGAATTAAAGGCTACATGTGCAGATGGGAAGTGATCACAAAAGTCCCACAGGAGGGATGATGGTCTCCATCATGGCAGCTCGCAATCAGAATAGACAAAAAGGGCTGGGTTCAGGAAATGAGGAAATAAGAAGCCACAAAGCTTGAGGAAACATTTCTATTGACCGATCACACGGACAGAGGAATTAAAATTGATTTCCTTGTTCCTGATGTAAGAGGTGAGGCAGAGGGTGGCATTATTACTCATCAGCAGAGGGATTCTAGAGGAGGAGGAAGAATTGTCCTTCTGGCCACTGTGACTTGCAGCTGCCTTGGAGAATGACAGTGTTGAGATGCCTTGTAGTCAGTTACCTGTTACCTGTTTATATGAGCCCAGGACTTAGAGAGCACTTTATCTTAAAAGTTAACAGAAGAGAATTTTCAGAAAACATGAATAGGATAGTCAAATGCAACAGAAAGATCAGTATGAGGAGAAATTAAAGAATCCACTGAATTTGGCACGTGGGATGAGCTTTTACCTTGGGCTGAAGTGTGAATGCCACATAAGGAACAGAGTTGTGAAAGCCAACTCTGGCCCATTCAGGAACTGCACCTGGGAAGCCTTCTGCTGGCTTGCAGAATGGGGCAGAAGAAAGTGAGTTACAGTGCCAAAGCGTAGGGCTTGCTACATATGGAAAATAGACACCGACAGCGCTGATGTCCTAGCATTCTGGGATTTGTATGAATCCATGAGTTCCTAAGCAAAAGATACTTGACCCACAAAGAAAGGAAATGGGTGTTTTTGTCTCCGTTTCATGCCTTCCTGGTCTGCTGAGAGAAATGGATTTGTTTGGATCCAGACAAGCAACTGGAAACATCACTGTGCTTTCTTAGACGCCCAGGTCTTTTCTGAGGAAGACTATGATTCTTCATCTGGCAGAAACGCGGGCACAACACCTCCCCGCAGAGCTCTGCACATGTGCTCTACCTTGTCACTCCTCTTTGAGCTCCAGTTTGCACATCTAGAGGGCTGAGGTGGCCTCTCAGGACCTTCCTGGCTACAGCACATTGTGTAGCATTTCTTATTCATTTTCTTTAATTTTGCATTTAACTGACACATAGAAAAACTGTGCATATTTCTGGGGTGCCATGTAATGTTTCTATACATGTACACATTGGTTGACCTCCAGTCAGGGAAAGGATTTTTGAATGTTTTCATCACATAGATGCCTTAGGAGTCATCACAAACTTAAATGCCTGAGGAGATAGAAATGTTTAGCTGCAACCTCTTTAAAAATGAAATAGTCCAAAAAATCTCACTCTGCCAGCTGTGTCACCGTGAAGTTTTCACACATTTAAGCTAAGTAGAAAGAGCTTGGACTTAATCCAAACAATTTCAGAATGCCATCAATAGTTTTCAAACACTCCAAAATTTATTTGAAGACATATTGTATGTCCAAAAAATTGCGCTCAAAAGACACAGACAATTCTGAAAGATCTCATCACCTCTACAACCTTTTAGGATACAAGGGAGGTGGTAACAATTCTTTGTAAATGCTACCCACTCAGTCACGATGGTATGACAATACTTAGATTGTGGCTTTTGCTTCAACTCTCATATTCATCCAAGTAGGACTAAAGGCTATTGGGAATAGAGGTCCCAGAGGAGTAGGGGAACAGCACCACAGCACTGGGACCATCCAGGGCTGTGGAGACACATGCTCACCTGTCAGCATTCCTTCATCCACCACACAACTGCCATCAATCAGAAGGGCATCACATGGCATCTGCACTTTGTTCCCTGTCAAAATTAGTACATCTCCAGGCACCAGGAAGCGTGATTCCAACTCCTGGACTCCATCTGAAAACACAAGCCACAGAGATGAGAACATGTCTTCCCGAAAGATCTGGTCCAGCTTTTTTCAAAGTTGGAAATCAATTAAAAGGTAGCCAGGAGATTTTTTAAAAATATTTTAGAAGAAGAATATTTTTCAACATTTAGTCAAAATATGGAAACAAAAAAAGTACACAATACACAAAATGTAAATGGCAAACCTTTGTGTGGCAAATAAATAAAGATTAATGACAAATTCAGAAAATATTCCGAAGTTTGTAGATTAAATATTAATATTCCTAATATATAAAAAGCTCCTTGAAAAAGAGATGTTCTTCAATTAACTGTATAGAAAAATTGCTAAATAAGAACAGATCCTGCACCATAGCAAACATACTTAAACACTTGAAAAGGTGCTAGCTTTTACTCACGAGAAATGGAAAGTTCCCTCCTGCTCCCTTCTTTGCTGATTTCCTCCTTGCCTGCCTGGGCTTTTTTCCTTCCTTACACAGTGTCAGGGATCAAGGCTCTGTGCAAGACAGGCAGCCATGGAGTGGCTGCTGAGACGGGGCCAGCCTGATTGAAATGTGGAGTCATTAGGATGGAAGAGTGTTTACAGGATGGCTCAGTACAGAGTGGAAGAGCCTGGCAGGGGCCCCTGGGGATAGCACCATGTTATGGGATGCTGGGATCTCCTCAGGGTGAAAAAGGTGAGAGTGGGATGAGAATCAGAGAGAGTACCAGCAGTAATAGAAGATAGATTACATTCAAGCAGATATGATACAATGACAAGATACATTGAAGTTAATTAGATACAGATATCTCATTAAATAAAGGAAGTTACAAATATAAAAAAAAAATTTTTACAAAAAGAACCCTATGGTATTGGTTTAGAATTAGAATGTGTGTGTGTGTTTATGTGTGTGTGTAATAAAGATAATACAATTTAATGGTATAAAAAATGTCTCTGTGTTTATAGAAACTGAAGTAATAATAGGTAAGATATGGAATCAACCCAGAAATTCATGAACTGATGATTGCATAGAGAAAATGTATTACATAGATACGATGGAATACTAGTCAGCCATAAAAATGATGCACTGTCTATTGCAACTAAATGGGATGCATCTAGAAACCAGTATGCCTAGTGCAATAAGCCAGCCCCCAAAAGACAAATATATTTTTCATGATCTGTGATAACTAATACAGAGTACGAAGAAATGTAATCTATATGAGGAGATTGATGTCTGGGGTTTTGATTTTTATTTGCAACCTTTGCTTGTACTCCTGAGGAATAGTAGGTTAGATTTCTTTTTCTGCTTGCTATATGTTAATATCTTTAACTAATGAAGTGTTAAGCCTGTGATTGCCAAGTGAAATGAACACATACTACTGTAAAAATAAAGGGGAAAAAGGAAATAAGGAAGAAAGAGGGGTGTGGGAAATGTGGGTGGGAAGGCAGGTACAGTGGGAAGCATCACTAAGCTCCTACATCTGTATTGTGAAATACAGGAAATTAGTTCACTTTATAATCATTTCAGAAAAAATTAAAAACAAAACACACAAAAAAGTGTACATAAACACACACGTAATGTTTACTATTCCATTTGCTTGTGCATATTTTCTGTCACTTGTAAGGGCTTAATATCAGCAAAAACCCAGTAATAATAAGCATATCCATTTGTCCAACGTGTGCTTTATAAATTCCATTAACTCAAAAAAGAACAAAATGTCCTTAGCGGAATGTCATATTACAAGACTGGACCCAGAGGAGCATAACGGAAGCAAGACTATTTTCTTGTGCGAACAAATAGGGAAGCACTGGGAAAGATCAAAAATATATCAAAACCAACTTAAAGCGCTCTCTGTGCCTAAGTCTGTAGCAGGTTAACAATGCTAACAGAGAAGTACAGCCATTGAATACAATACAGAATGCAAGAGCCCATCACATCAGAAGTGAGGAGAAAAACAGGTTTTCCTTCAGTAAAATGGCAATTATTGAATGTCGAAAGACAAAATTAGAAAATCATTATTTGGAAAGTATCAAAGTAGTAATTAATTTAACCAAGAGACATCAATGAATACTCAAATTAAGAAGTGAAAATTCTGTGGTCTGTATATAAAGTCTCAGAGTATCTCTCAACAAAATAACTATTAATTACCAAGAGGAAGAGAGTACACTGATAATTTTGGAGGCACTATTTAATTAAGTAATTCAAGTCAACATCGACGCTATCAGAACAAATTTAAATTATGTATCACCTTAGAGGAAGTAGAGAGAATACAACATTATACCTTGTTGCAATATATTTAACAACGCATAACCTGAATTTATAAGAAACATCAGATAAATTCAAAGCGAGAGACATTTAGCAAACATTAGGCAAATCAAAATTGGGGGATACTTTACAAAATGATGAGTTGAAAGAGCCAGTGCAATGGAAGTCCAAATTGAAAATAATTGAAGAGAAATGCAACAAAGATTGTGCTCTTGGATCCTGCTCAATAAAGAACATTATTGAGATAATCAGCAAAAAATGAATAAGGCCTGACCATAAATTCTTACTAATTTGTCAATAATAACTTCCTGAATGCACTTCTGTATTGTTGGATAAAGTCCTTGTCTTTAATAAATACACACTGGGGACAGGTGTCTTGCATAGTCACCTCTTGGGGTACCCACATCCTATATTGGAGTCCCTGGATTCAAATCCCAGCTCCATTTCCGAAACAGCTTCTGAAATACTTTTTACTTTTTATTTATTTTTTGTTTTTACTGATTTATTTACTTTTGTTAGAAAGGTACACAGAGAGGAGAAACAAAGAGAAAGATATTCCATCTGCTGGTTTGCTCCCCACTTGGCCTCAACAGACAGAACTGAGTTGATCCGAAGCCAGGAGCCAGGAGCTTCTTCCAAGTCTCCCACATAGGTGAAGGTTCCCAGGACTTTGAACCATCCTCTACTACTTTCTCAGGGTGCTGGATCAGAAGTGGAGCATCTGGGGTTAGAACCAGCACCCATGTGGGTTCCCAGCACATGGGCATTGAACTTAAGCCACTAGGCTACCATGTCGGGCTCCACCTATTAGTTTTTTTTTTTTTGATAGAACCATGCAGACAACTATTTTGAGTGATTTTTAAAGTGTAGTATTTTAGAATTTATTATATAAGTGAAATTAACATTTTATTTGTTTTTCATAGCCCTTGTTTATGTTACTGCTGTCTTTTAGCCATATAATTGTTATTGAACTCTTTATTTAGTAGAACATTAAGTCTTTGACTCTCATGTAAATTAAAAACGTACTATCTTAGGGCTGGCACTGTGACGTAGTGGGTTAAGACACTGGTGTCCCATGTGGGCGCTGGGTTGATTCCGACTGTTCCACTTCCAATACAGCCCCCTGGAAAAGCAGCAGAAGATGGCCAAAGTGCTTAGTTCCCTGCACTCATGTGGGAGGCCCAAATGAAGCTCCTGGATCCTATTTCAATATGGCTCAGCCTTGATTGTTTCAACTCTCTGGGGAGTGAAGCAGTGAGTGGAAGAGATCTCTGTGTATCTCTTTCTCTCCCCCCGCCACTCGCCACCCTGTTACTCTGCCTTTGAACTAACTAGATAAATCTTTTTTTAAAAATGGACTCTGGGGGCTGCTCCCTTTGGGGTAAGTACACCAAGGGGGAAGTCTCCGGGGCTGAGTTGGGCAGGCCCGGGGTCTGGGTCCCACCCATCGCTTTCATTGAGCAGTGGACAGGATTGGGGAGGGGCACGACCTTGGGCCTGGGGGATTAAACTTCCAGCAGCCTCCCGGCTGCTGGTGGGTCTCAGCACAGGGCATCTTGTTCGGATCCTGACTCCAGCCACCACGTGCACATGATGAGCTGTCCCCAGTTGGCCAGAGCGCCATTTGGTGCCAGGCTCCGCCTGCTGGCCACCCAGCCGGGAAGCTCTGGGGTTTTGGTTCTTTGAATTTCTGCTTAGGTAGCTTCAGGTTGAACTCACAGTGCTTTTGGGATGTGAATCAGTCCTAAAGATTCCCAATGATAGTAACTCTTCCTCTGAACTTGTAATTACTAAACAATGCCGGGCACCAAACACCAGTTCATGCATAAGCTAAAGATCGCGGTTGTCCAGCAGGATATCCTATTAACTGACATGATGGATCAGCAGAGGGGTCACATTAGGCAGGGCCATGACATTAACTAGCATTCGAGAACCATATCCGGGGTAGATTCTGTGGGGGATGTGTAGGACAAATCCTGTGGAAATTCTAGCCACACTGGATAGTTTAAGAGTTGGGGTGGTGATGGACTAAGCTAGGCATGACCAAGGAGCTTGCCATCAATCACAGGTAAAGGAACCCACAACAGTCTGGACTGGTCAAGGCAGCAGCACCTGAATGTGCATCCTGAATGGGGTGTGGGGTGGGCCGGGCTGCAACATTCATCAGCTCATACAAGGCCAAATGGAAGGCCAGACTGCACTGGGCACTGACCTAAAACCCAATGGCATGTATGAGAACTGGGTCTGGGAGTGGATCAAGTGGAGGAATTTAGGAAACTCCCTTGGCGAGTCATAGCTCCTGCTGGTGAACATGTGGTCCAGACCTGGGGGTCAGACAAGCTGGGCAAAGTAGCTCCAACAGTTGGCTAATGTGTGAATTGGTAATGCAACGGGATGTACTAGGCAGGACTGATCAAACAGCCTACAAGTGAAACTAGAAACCAGCATGGAGCACAGGTAATGCCGAGCTAGGCTCTTGCACCTACTGGTCTGCGTGAGTCAGGGACGCTAAGCCACAGTGTCTAAGGCAGAGGTTGTGACAGGTGAGGGGCTGAATCAAGCTGAGTCAGAACAACCACTGGCATGCGCGTGATCTATGGCTTTGAGAAGGCCCCGTTGGGGAGCTAAGGGGACACACTAACTGGGTTGAGGTTCCCACCAAGGGGTGAGTGGGCTGGAGTTGGGGCTGCGTTCTGATCAGACCCCAACACCATCTGGTGTCCTGGAGGACCAGGGTAGATGTGGGACGGACTAGGCTAGGTCTCAGCCCCTACTGAACCATGTGTGAGCCTTGTGTGGGTATGGACGAGCCATGGCTGGGCTGAAACATCCAACAGCAAGAACCAGCTTGGGTTGAAGGCCAGTCAGGAAAAGCCACTGTTCCTACTAGGACAGGAGGTGAACTGAGTAGGGTTGGCTCATGGACCCCCTGGTACGCACTAAATATGGCATTGAGAAGGGTTCTGATGGAGGAGCCTGGGCAACTCCTCTGGCAGGACACAGACCCTGCAGGTAAGCACAAGAAGCATGGAAGGAAATAGCCCAGAATAGGCCATGGAAAGTTTCCCACTGGCATACATTTGGCATGGGTTGGGGGCAGACGAGGCTGAATCAGTTCGCGTCATCCTCTGGCAAATCCGAGCACCAGAACAGAGTATGGGTTGGGCCAGGTTCAGTCGTGACAAAAACCAGTGCACAATATGGAATGCCAGGGTGAGGTTGCCTGTACTGGATGTGACAGCAGCGCCCAAGCGGCACACATGAGAACCAGGAAGGGAGAGGGCAGAGCCGGCAGGGGGAATAAGGGGAAGGGGGTTTCCTTGCTGGACAGCTACTCCCACTGGAGAGCGTGGGCTGGGATGGGGGCAGACCAGACTAAGCAAGGCTACAACACCTGTGCGCCTCATGTGACTGGATCAGGGAAAAGCCAGGCTGGGCAAATTGTTCCTACTGGTGCAAGCATAAATCAGAGTGGGTGGGGTTGTTTGGGCTTAGCCACAGCATCAGCTGGCAAAAGCTGGCACCGGGGGTTAATTCTGTCAAGTCAAACCACAGAACTACCTGGAGAGTGCAAAATCCGGGAGTGAGAGAGACCTGGGAGGGAAATAGTGGGCTCCTCCCTCTTGGATTACCACTCCCACGGGAGGGCACGAAAACTAGGACAGGGGTTGGGGTGGCTAGATAGAGAGGCACTCAACAACATCCGTGAGGGCTGGATAGCTGAGCTGGTTAGATGGAACTAAGCTTCAATACCCATCGACATGTACAAGAGCCAAGTGGGATGTGGGACAGACTGGATTAGTCTGCTGCACATATTGGCAGACCAGGGTAGGAGGCGGGCCTGGTGGGAGTTATTGTGGGTCGCTCCGACTGGGCTGCAGCTCCCCCTGGTTTATGCAAGGGCCGAGTATGTGCTGGGCAGAACCAGCCTGGACTGTAACACCGTTCAAGTGGAAGTCAGGGCTGAAAACAGAACCAACCCAGCAACTGCAACCACCAACTGATCAGGGCGATGAACTGTGCCGGGCCCTGTACTTGCTATTACATACAAGAATCTGGCCTGGGAACATCTCAGACAAAGTTTCTTTGGAGATCTCCGCAATTGAACTGCCGGACTCAGAACCCTAACCATCAAAAGACAGAAGACAGAACAAGTCAATCAACCACCTCAGCTATATGTTGGCAGTGAAATACTGGGCAAACAGAGACTCTATGATGGACTATGTCGACCAGTGGATTCTTCAACGATCTCATCGTGCTTGGAGTGGAGAGACTGACAGCGATTCATAACTGGTGAACTATCAAAACCACTTGAGCAAGGATCTCAGAGTATGCCCCACATCCAGGACCTGGGGTGGGAAACTGGGTGGGGCCTTCTCCCTCAATATCCCCCTTTGCCTCAGATACATGAAGAAAACAATATGGAAATAGTAGCCTTGCCCACTTTCCTATAGCCCTTGAACCTTTTTACCGTAATTAACTATGTAAAGACTGTCAAAAATATAATAAAAAAAGAAAACATGGATTGCCCCTAAAATAAAAACTGAAAGAGAAAAAAAAGACAAAAGAGAGGAAGGAAGGAAGGAAGGACAGTAAGCATTAGTCTACTCAGAATAGTATCTCTGAACTACACTGAATCTTTTCTCTTTGTGTTAATATCATATTAGGCTGAGAATGGAAAAACATTTGTGTGATGAATTTTCCAAGAGTAATATTTAGAATCACACTGGGATATCACAAAAAGGGACAAGCAAGAATTCCAAAACATAATGGTTCTTGAGTACTTGTTCGCCACTCAGAGCTCTTGGATATAATGAAGAAAAGCAAATGAGTGATTGCATCCATGTCTTGACAATAAGAATTTTTGGTTATATAAAAAGGAGTGAACTGAGTACAAGCACTAAAGTCAGGTGAAATTCCAAAAATTTATAAAGTGGAGCTAGCATCATTGCAAGTATGAACATAATTTATTTTATCCTTAAAGATTATTTCCCAAATATATTATTGGCTGAAGCCTGGAAATCATGACTAACACCATTACAATAAAGTAATCTATAGAAAGACTGAAAAAATAGATGCACCCAGGATTGGGGCAAAGATTTTTCAAATGAATCGAATAAAGCCCTCAATGATTATCAAGGTCATGGTAAACTTGGGGTACTATTTTAAAGAGGCTCTCAATGGTCAAACATAGGATAATTTGAACAAAAACAGGAATAAAAACTAAAATAGATGAAAATACATCAATCATGTCTAACGTTATGGCACTTTAACAATGTCTCAGTTGTTAAATGAGCCAACCCTTAATAAGAAAGCTATTTAAACAAAAGATAAAATCAAATATTTGTTTTACTTTCTTAAACTGAGTCTCAGGGTAATGAAAGAGTTGAATAAAGATGTTTCTCCTTACAGAAATAATCCACCTTGAAAATATAATGGTGTAAGAGAAGTAAAAATGGATTGTTTTCTTTTTTTAAAGATTTATTTTTTATTGCAAAGTCAGATATAAAGAGAGAAGGAGAGACAGAGAGGAAGGGCTCCCATCTGTTAATTCACTCGCTAAGCTGCTGCAGCAGCCGGAGCTGTGCTGATCTACAGCCAAGAGCCTAGATCCTCTTCTGTGTTTCCCACACAGGTGCAGGATCCCAAGGATGTGGGACCATGCTTGACTGCTTTCCCAGGCCACAAGCAGGAAGCTGGATGAGAAGCAGGGCTGCCTGGATTAGAACTTGCGTCCGTATGGGATCCTGGTGCGTTCTAGGCGAGGACTTTAGCCACTAGGCCACCATGCCAGGCCCAAGACTAGCACAATTTGAGGCAGGTGTGATTTTTTTCTTGCTTCTTCTCTTGACCATGTCTGGAAACATGTTTAGATTTTCCTTCATTAGCTCCTTTAATATAATATTCGCAGATGTTAGTGTGGCACACGAGACCATGTCTAGAAAGCCGACTGTTGACATGTGGAGCAAGGAGGAGCCTGTGCAGTGATTGATGGAGCCTTTCACCTCTACTCTGATGGTGTTATGCTCATTTTAAGGGGAATTAATAGACTTTGTGCTAAGGAGCACTCTACCTGCAACTTCTTTTTCCAATGTAACACATGCTGATTGATGGGATTCTCTGCTGTAGAGCCCAACGACTTCTCAGGATGGCAATGACAATCTGGGGGACACAGTCATTTCAGTACCAACTAGAATTTCCATCTCATGAGATGGGGAGAGATTGACAAGCCTAGGACATGTAAGGCCTTATGCTCTTAATCAGGAAGAAGTAGTTACAGAAGATGTGATGAAGCTTCATTCTTCAACAACCCTTAACATTGGGGGCCAAAAATCTCTGATGAGGGAACCAAATCAGACAGACAAATAGCTAGTTTAGAGTTATGAACTGGCAACCATAACTCCAACCTCCACATGACCCCTTCTTCAGAATGTACTTCCCCCACCAGGAACTTGAGCGACTGTATCATAGTACCATGAGCCTCCTCTTTTCTGGGCTCATAGGAGGCCGGCAACAGGGAGGGATGCTCTCTTTTCCCACAAGCACAGGATGAAAGCTGAAAGATCTCTGTCCTATCTTTCCCCTTCCTGTCCACTCTATCCCTGAATGTGTCACAGGTGTATCTGGGATTTACTCACCTTTTAAACAACTGGAAAGATATATCATAGCCATATTTTATGAATAAATTAATGCCCCAAATATCAAACTATAGATTCAATGTAAATGAAATCAAAATCCTGTCATTTTATTTTAAAAATTAACAAGTTGATTCTAAAATTCATAGACATAATTATTTTATTTCAAAACTTATTATGAGGCTATTTTTATGGCAGTGGTGAATATATCAATCAAATAGGACCCAGAGCCCCAAAATACGTCCACTTATATATGTACAATTGATTCTTTACAAAGATGCAAATGCAACCACTAGAGAAAGATTAATCTTTTTAACAAACATTAAGACATTTAGATACCTGCTTGAAAAAAATAAACTTCAGTCCCAAACAAAAAAAAATGATTAATCAAAACAGAGAAATCAAAATAAAATATAAAACTAAATGCAATACATAAAATACAAAGACTTAGGAAATAATATGAAAAATTGGTGACCTTGAGCAGGCAAAATTTTCTTGGTTATAAAATCAAGAATGTGATTTGCAAAAGAAAACAAATTACAGACTAGATTTAAATGTAGAGTGTGTTTTTAGAGAAATGCTATGAAGAGAATGAAAATGTAAGTCATGGACTAAGAGAAGCTATTTGCAAAGCATGTCTGATACAAGACACAACAAAACAATCATATAAAAAGTCTTGAATAGACATTTTATAGCATAAGAGGTATAACAGTAGATAATAAACACTTGAGAAGATGTTCAAGGCCATCAGTCACTAGATAGATACAAATGAAAATGACAATGAGATCGTACCATATATGGAGGTGTCTAAAACTAAGAAAGATTAACCACATCAAGTGTTGGTGAGAATGTGGAGCGACTAGAACTCTCATCCCACTGCTGGTGGGAATGTAAAATGGTACAGTCACTTTGCAAAAAGTTTGACAGCTTCTTGAAATGATAAACATATGCCTACCACATGACCCAACCATTCTACAACTAGTTATTCCCTACAAGAAATGAAATTGTGTGTCCATGCAAAGACCTGTGACCATAATGACTTAGCAATATTATCTACAACAGCCCAAACTGGAAAAAAAATACAAATACTCATACAAATACTTGTGCGTGAATAGATTAATAAATTGGTGTTACCATGCAATGAGATACTCTCAGGCATAAAAAGGAAAGCATTATCAGCACTTATAATAAAATGGATAGAGTGCAAGCCATATGGGAAGCGGGACAGACTGGACTAGTCTGCTATGTATACTGGCAGGCCAGGGTGAGGGGCGGGCCTGGTGGCGGTTATTGTGGGTCGCCCCGACTGGGCTGCAGACCCCACTGGTTGATGAAAGAGTCTAGTGCATGCTGGACAGAACCAGGCTGGACTGCAACACCCTTGGTTCCAGTGCAAGTCGGGACTGAGAACGGAGCCAGCCCAGCAACTGCAACCACCAACTGATTGTGGCGATGGACTGTGCCGGAACCGGTACTAGCTGGAACATGCGGGAATCTGATCTGGAAATACCTCGAAGTCTCTTTGGTGATCTCCCCAATCGAACTGCTGGACTCAGAGCCCTGGCTAAGAGAGGACGGAGGACGGAACAGGTCAATCAACCACCTCAGCTAAACGTTGGGCAGCGAAATACTGGGCAAACGAAGACTCCATGATGGACTGTGTTAATCAGTGGCTTCTTCAATGACCTAATCGAGCTGGGAGGGATGTGACTGGCAGCGATCCATAACTGGAAGACTATTAAGACTACTTGAGCAAGTATCTCAGCATGCCCCACATCTGGGACCTTGGATGGGTGGAAGACTGAGTGGGGATTCTCCCTCAATATCCCCCTTCACCTCAGATACATAAATAATATAATAAAAATATATATTAAAAAGAAAAAAATGATAGAAGACAAGTAAATGAATATCTGAGTCTGGTGGGAGAGGGGGAAGGGCTGGGAGGTACTACAGATAAGCACAGGATACCTGTAGGTGAGGTCAATCAAATTATCTTGACTGTGGAGATGGTTTCATTGCTATTTCTTTTGTATCAAACAGTACATCATAAATAAGATCCATTTATCATATACCAATTCCATTTCAATCAAATCATCTTTAAAGGTCAAAAATATCCTAAATGCTACACTTTCATAAGAAAATGCAAAAAAAATATGAAGAAGAGAGTAGTAGCAACAATCAGAAACAGAAATTTCAGTGCTTTTCTGGTTCTATGTGCAAACCACATAGATCTATAGCAATGGATCTTACCTTTTCTTCCCAAAACAGAGACTGTAATGCTATTGTGTGACTCAACTAGACGATGGAGTTTTACAGATTGCTGGAAAAGAAAAAAAAAGAGGAAAGCCTTATCTGCTTGAGTAGAGATGCCAGATATTTTACTCTGTAAGGTACCCACTTTATTTAAAGATAGGTCAGTTTCCAGCTGAATACACTCTTTATAAACAAAACAGTGAGCATGCTACCCTTCAACAGAAAAAACTTCCAATTTGCTGTGCTCCTCTCCTGGCAAAGTAATAATAATAATAATAATAATAATAAATATGTACTCTTCAGCAGAAACATGTTCCCATGCATGCTTTTCTAGTCAAAAGGAGTAGTTTAAAAAAACACACACAAATTTGTGTTCAGTCATTTAAGTAGGTATGTGTCATTAAGAACACATCATTCAAAATGTGTGTTTGTACCTACATAGTTTAAAGCACCAACTGTCCTTGCAGCTTTGAGTTGTCCCATGTTACAGTCTCCAGTCAATTAACACTTAAGGAGTTTGGTAATTCCTGCTATTTCCTCATGGTATTTATTGGTCTAATACAAGAAACATATGGAGTAATGAACACAAAGTAAAATAAAATTGAATCTATTTCTGCATGTATTAAAAAAATAGAAGATCTTCCAACTGATTTGGGGCATGAAAAGTCCCTGTCATTCAGTGTGTTAAATTTTCTCCTGATTTTCAAATAAGACACTCTACATTTCCTGATTTAATATTATTTGCAAATAATATTTGTGTATTCTAAAAATGATCAAAGACAGGGAGTTTGCTATCAACTCTCCCATTTATTCATTCGTGCATCCATTCGGCATTTATTGAGCAGCCTGCTAGTGCTCCGGGAACTCTGCTAAGAGATCAGGCAGAACAGTAACCAGAAGACAGAGCCTTCCACCATTAAGGGACTTACACTGTCTTGAGAAAATGCATCTCAATGCAATATTCTACATGAATGTATGATTACAATCGGCAACGAGATGAGGCTAAAAGCTCTAGGACTCTGTGGAGCAACAAGAACAAAGAAAATTTTCCTTGAAGAGGTAATATTGAATCTAACACCTGAATAGGAGTCGTTTTAGGAGTCGTTTTAGTCAAAGGAGTGAAGGCAAATCATGAAGAGGCAAAGAAAGGGCAATTTCAGGTGACATGTCTCCATGTGCTCATGTAGCCACAGAAAGGACTATGTTTCATTAAACAAAGACTGGTATGTTAGAAGGCAAGAAATACAGAGCAGGCTTGGGTGAATTCAGGAAGGAGAGCTAAGCAAGAGCAAATGTAAGCCACGAGTACAGTCAGAGCAGTTCAAGTTACAAGGACCACCAGCAAGCTCCAAGTGCAAGAGGAGCAGGGTACTCTGACTGCACTCTGAGAATCCCTCAGGGATTTTCTCACAAGGGCTGAGAAGTCAAAACTATTTCCATAAATAAGATATTTGTATCCCATCAAAAACCGTAAAGTTCCAGAGACCAGGAAGCTGAAAAAACTTCTCAGAATCTTAAGGTAATGGTGAGGTTCAGAAGTTAATGGTGACAGCAGCCAACAGTAATACTTTGCAGGAACTTGGCCAGTGAGAGCATGTGAATAATCATGATTTTGGTTTATATTTCAAAATGGTGGCTCAGGGAGGATAGTTTTGTAGTTGATCAGATTAAGCCACCATTTGCAATAATCAGCACATTCAGTTGTTGTTCAAACCCAGTTACTATGTTTTCAATCCAGTATCTCTACTAATGTACCTGGCAGAGCAGCAGAGGATAGTCTGAATGCTTGGACCCCAGTAACCCAGGTAGGAGACCAGGATGCAGTTTCTGGTTCCTGGCATAAGCCTGACACAACCTCATCTGTCTCAACCATTTACAGAATGAACAAACAGACAGAGGCTTGCTCTCTCTCTCTCTCTCTCTCTCTCTCTCTCTTCCTGTCACTTTGCCTTTCAAAAAAATAAATCTTAAAATAAATGTAGTTCAGCCAATTGCATGGAGACTGCATTAGAGGCAGGCAAGAGCAAATGTAGTAAGACAAATTGGCAGACAATTGACAGGCAGGGGATGGTAACTTGGACTAATTTTGGTGGAGAAGGAAAAGTGACTAACACTAGAACAATCAACAGAACTGGTCATATGACCGGGAAAGAAGGGAAAACAATTTTAAGAATGGGATGGCAGCCAGATCCCAGGCTTTTGCAAATGAATGGTCAGTGGTATCATCAAACCAAAGAAGCCTAATGAGCAAATCTGGGGAGGAATTCTTAAGTTCAGTATTGACTGCATTGAGTTTAATGTGACATTTTAGTTATGAGAATGAGGATATTAAACCATCTATTTGAGCTTTGTTTTTAAGATGGAAGAGGTTTCAAAATATCCCATGCTGATGAAAGGAGTCTCCGGCAGAATGAGAGAGAATTCACAGACTCCATGAGCTTCCCAGTAGGAGGAGAGAGGACAGCCTGTTAAGCCGGCAGAGGGCCGTCCTCCACCACAGTGAGGAGTGAGTACAAGTGGAGTGTGTGGAGATGCGTGTCTGGGACTGTGAATGTGGGAGTTGGGCAAATTGTCCAGCGTCTCCCATCTTCGTGGAGTATAAAAAAAATAGGCATCTCAAAAAGCTAAAGAGAGATGACTTGGAAAATTAATTTGAAAGAATAAAAGAGTAACTTGCTCAGAGACATGGAAAGTTTACCTGTATGAGATGGGCAATTCATGGTTTTAGAGAGAAGTCAATCATGTTTTCTCTGGGATTATTTTCCAGTAGTGCCTAGACCCTCTGGTGCCTAGCAAAAGTCAGGAGCTGAATCAGGACCTTGACAAATGAGTGTCAATCAAACTTGTAGTGCAGGGGAACACATGTTGAAAAGATGCCTCTGCCTTCTAACCTTCTAGCCTTTACCATCTTTAAGGTCCTCAGTGTTCTCTATATTTTTTTCGTTTATAGTTACTTCTTGAGCCTTTGCATTTTTTTTTTCGTTTATCATCCCTGAGTAAAATAAAGACAGGGAAAAAAAAAACTTGAGGTCAGAGCTTAAAATGGAGAGGAAGAGATGGAACCAGCTTGCTGAGTATTAGTGACTGTGCTAAACATTTGCAAACTTGGTCTCAATCAATATGAAGTGGGCACAACTATTTACTGGCTCTCCTTTTTAGTAAAATTTCAGTGAAGTAATTATTGCTGTCTCTCTTAAACTACAAAATTAATGGGAAAACTCACCTCTCTGAGATCATATACTGTCAAAGCTATGGAAATGATGGACATGATTATGATGGCAAAAGCATATTCCTTATAATCTTCACTAAACCATAGACAGACACTGAAGAGTTGAAATATGTAAAATGGATTTAGAACCTGTTAACAGACAAAAAATAAGAAGACAAGGGAGACATTTAGACTTCACACTTGGTAATTCATTGACCTGTTTGTTTCCATAATATCTCTTTGAGATGAGTCATCCCATGCAGTCTTACTATTATTATTAAATTTATTCAGCAATTACATCTGTCAGATACAGTAATAGCAACTTTACCTAAATTTGTTCATTTAATTTCCATGTAACCTTGTTAACCAGAAGTTATTGATTTACTCCATCATAAAGATAAAGAAATGGAGCCTTCAATCTTGAGAAACTTGTCCCATCATACAGCTGTGATCAGCACTGAGTGGAGATTCAAATCAAGTCAATCTGATCCTAGAACACTTATAAACATAAGTGCTGCTGCCTTTTAAAACTTGCAAAGCAGCATGTCTTGTGTCATCATGGTGACCATCTCCAAACTGTCTAAAGAATAGATACAAATATTTTCCATTTATAATCACTGGACTGGAGAAAGCTGAAATTTTAGTTCAAGCTTATGAAGTTGAAAGATTTTCTTGGTTATGCTTCTATTCTGTGGCATATTTCAGTCCGTTGAGGAGCTGTACAATAACAGGTGAGTTCAAGATTACATTCTTCCAGAAGCAGAAAGCTGAGTCAAAAGTGGTAAGTTATAGTGGAATGTGGAGAATTCCATCGGGAACAGACATTAACTCCTTGAGTTGTGCTGCTGCTTTGTGGCCTGAATCACATGCTTTTGCATGGTTTCCGTCCGGCCAAAACCAGCACTGTAGTTCTTGCTCCTACTGAGAGAGGAAGCATGCAGAAAGCTCCTCTCAATTTGCTTCTCTTCCTTTCATGTTTCAAGATTTGCCAGAAGTATTGAGACATTACTTTGACATTAGTAAGCACTTTTTTTCAAGCAAGAACCAGTAAGTGCCAAGTACAGAGGAAGCTCTATAGTAAAGCTTTGTGGTTATGAAACATGAGAAGGCCAGGTATGGAGTCCACATGGAACATTTCGTCCTTCTTTCCCTCTCACACATACAATGAATTAGGTCCGTAGAACTTAGTAAGGTTAAATAGATGGTTTTATTCTTCCCAAAACTTTAAATGCCAAGGAAACTGTATACGTCATTAAGAAAAAGATTATTTATATAACATTTATCATTTTAGCTTCACAAAATTGAAATGGGTGGGGTAATAATAGTACTGTAAAAACTAGAAGGAAGGGAGGGAAGGAAGAAAGAGGTAAGGAAGTAGGATGAACCAGCATGTATTCAACTCGACGTTAAATCACACGAGTACACACGAGTGTCCCACTCTGCATTTTATTACACAATGAACAAAAGAGGCACTTCAAGAGAAAGAGAAGAAATATGAAAAACACACTTGACAATCTTTTTAAATACCTCAAAAATTAATCATTTATTAATAAGTAGTGCTACTGATTCTTTGACTAAAACAAAATTAATTTCTATCAAATACTGAGAGGAAATATTAAAGAAATTACCTCTTTGATGAGAAGTTTCCAAATTGGTGTGATTTCAACATCAATAGTGTTGGGTCCACATATTAACCTCCTGTACCAGAAGAACACAGCTCACTTTGTTGCCAATAATGAACAATGAAACTCATTCTCACCCATTCAGAAAAAGTTCTACTCCATGCTTGCTAACTCACCTGTATGATCAACAAAGCCCTCTCTTGTTTTGTAATATTTCGATCTTTTTCTGAACAACTGGGTCCCAAGTATTAAAAACAATGAACAAGACCATATTGCTTCTCTTGACCTAAATTCCCTAAAGGTGTAACAACTTCCTCAAATGGTAATTTGGATATTGAAAATCACCTATTGTTTCATTCAATTAGTTTCAAAACTGACATGTTTCTGACTTTGTCTCTCCTGAATTTTTGGTTCATGGAAGAGGGCTGGGGAGGTCATTAGGAAAAAACATACCATACCTATCATCCTACCCCTCTTCAGAAATAATAAAAATCTGCAGTATTTGTTGCAATATGAATGGAAAGATCCAGGGCTCTCAATACATAGAATTACACATCTGTCTAAAAGAAGACTCAGAGATGTGTTCTTTTGGTTATGTGGAACACTGGCATTTTGACTTATTTTGCCTTTGAGAAAACACTAACCACTCTCTATATCTTTCACAGACCCTCAAATCCAAAAGCTTGGCAGAATGTTTCAGAGCAGAGCCCTCCAATTGGCCCGTGCATAAAGCTAACTTGGTGACCTTATTGAAAAGGAAGGCTCTGGTCCATGAGGGGAGAGACCTGGTCTGAAATTCTGTATATCCAAGCTCCCAGAAGGTGCTGATGTTCCATGACTCTAGGTGTTCCCAGAGTCCTGGAAACAGAGTGAGGAGGAATGCAAAAGTCACAGAAAGAGCCCCAGCAAGGCCTTTACTCAGTCCCCCTGCCCTGTTCTACAGCTTGGAAGCCAAGGCCCAGAAGAAGACATTTGTTCAAAACCACAGACGCACTCAACATCCCAGTGCCCGTCCCAAATCCTCTGCCTCATAACTGACTTGGAGTTCTGCAACAGCAAATCTTCCATAGTGTTCTTATGGGCTCCCTAGCTGCTGTCGAAGCATGTAGGAGATAATGTATGTGAAAGCATCCACCTTAATAGTGTAAATAGAGCATTACGATATTTTCTGATGTTAAGCAATCCGCTAGGGGATAACAGTTCTTTCAAGCTACATAAGCAACAGTTTCACAATACCTAATTTCTTGTTCTTCTCTTGTTAGACCTGATCCAAACCTTAGGTGTATCTTGGCGGAACTGAGCCAATCTTCCAAAGAACTAGAATAATAATAATTAGATGAACATATTTGGCAGTAACACATTTGAAGTCGTAATTTTCCTTATTAGAGGTACCTGTTAGAAGAACATACCCAATTTTCTGGAACTGTTCTTCCAAGTTGTTCCAAACATATCTTATTTTCTGCACTTTTATGCATCTTACCTGCAAAAGAAAAGCACCAAGTTTCTAGTGTGAGGATCACAGAGGACACAGCATCACAGACGAGGGAAGCAAACACAGAGTCCTGATACACTTATTTATTTTATTCTTCTCTATTTTAGCTATCCTTTCTGCTTCACCAATGGCATACTTTATTAGAAGTCATAATTCAGTAAAATTTGTCCTGGGCCTACTCTATTGATGAAATACATTGATTAATAACTCATGTTTCTATACTCTACTACTTTTTTTAAAAAAGATTTAGTTATTTTTATTAGAAAGCAAGATATACAGAGAGGAGGAGAGACAGAGAGGAAGATTTCCCTCCTGTTGTTTCACTCCTCATGTGACTGCAACAGCCAGAGATGAGCTAATTTGAAGCCAGGAACCCTGAGCCTCTTCCGGGTCTTCCACATGGGTGCAGGATCCCAAGGCTTTGGGCCATTCACAACTGCTTTCCCAGGCCATAGCAGGGAGCTAAATGGGAAGCTGGGCCCCCAGGTTTAGATCCGGAACCCATATGGGATCCTGGAGCGTGCAAGGTGAGCACTTTAGCTGCTAGTCTACCGCGCTGGGTCTCTCTATTACTTTTAAAATGTGAAGGAAAGGAAGTATTTTCCAGAGCCAGCACTGTAACTTAATGTGTTAAGCCTTCACCTGCACTGCTGGCATCCTACATGACCACCTATTTGAGTCCCAGCCATTCCACTTCCCATGCAGCTCCCTGCTAATGTATGTGGGAAAGTGATGGCAGATAGCCCAACTGCTTGAGATCCAGAAACACAAATAGCAGTCTCAGCCAAAGCTCCTGACTACTGCTGTGTCCTGGTCCAACCCTGGTTGTTGTGGCCATTTGGAGAATGAAGAAACAGGTGAAAGAATCCCCACCCCTGCTATTGTGCCTTTCAATTAAATTTAAAAAAAAAAAAAAAAAAAACTTGTTACAATCTACTACAAGTGCTGGTACCCCATAAGGCTGCCAGTTCATGTCCAGGCCATTCCACTTCTAACTCAGCTCCCTGCTTATGGCCTAGGAAAGCAGCAGAGGGAGGTCCAAAGCCTTAAGCTCCTGCACCCATGTATGCAGCCTGGGAAGAAGCTCCTGGCTCCTGACTTCAGATCAGCTCCACTCTGGCCATTACAGGCCTTTGGGGAGTTAACCAGCACATGGAAAATCTTTCTGTCTCTCCTTCTTTCTGTAAATCTGCCTTTCAAGTAAAAAATAAAGAAACCCTTTTTGAAAGCTAAAATATTTTCCCAGAAAGAAATCTATTTCATGCATTCCAATATGTATATATCAAAGAAATAATGATATAATGAAGTAAAAATATAGTCTTGAAATTCTATAGAAACATGAGGATGGAAAGCATTCTGAAGGAGATGACAACTGAGCTACAATATTAGAGAAATGGAAGAATATTGCTCAGGTGAGAAGAGGACAAATAGAAGAGATAGTCCACGAGTCAGTGGAGAGGTGGAAGTCAAGGAGTGGGCCTCTGTCACTGCAGAATGGAGAATAAACCTGGAAGAATAAACTAAGACCAAATATGAGCAGTGTTAAATGCTAGGGTAAGGTATCTGTGACTTTAACTTATAGGCGACAGGCCTAGGAATAATCTATAGAAGATGCTAAAAAAAAAAAAAGATGAAGCTGGTAAGAGAGGGGTTGAGGGTGCTTGCAGTGGAAGAGCGAGGGTGAGTGCTGGTAATGATTGCCTTCTTGCTTCTGATGTCTCTAAGCAGTTTAAATGTGAATCTGAGTTGCCATGAACTGCTGGTCCAACCACGCACAAAGACAAGCAATAAGAGTGTGATGCTGCAATACAGAAATGGTTATAGTCTCAGACTTCAAAAACCACTTGTGTTTGCCTGTTCCTTTCCCCTCCAGCAGGTTCTGATTTTATTTGGCTGCAGTGCATCATGGGCATGAATATTTCAGAATTTCCCCCAGGTAGTTTTAATGTGCAGCCAAAGTCAGGAAACAATGTTCAAAGCTTCTTTTTATAGCTACTCTGCTGCTGTGTGCTTTAGCTGAGTATCTTTGCACCTCGGTTTCTCCAGGAATAAATGGAGGTAATTGGCCAGATAATGTTTGAGTTCCACTTCAGCTCCTCTATCTATCTCCTACACCTAGCAATGATATAGTCAGTGCAGGCATTATAAAATAAATTGTAAAACTGGAAAGAACATACAGCTGGAAAGTTTTAAGTACTCAATATATTCTTGATTAGGTAAGTGAAGGAATGCTTTGCAAAACCATGTCAACCAGAAATATGGTTTGAATCCCTGCACTCCAGTAAAAGTTACCTCAAATGAATCTTGATTCCACTCATTAAGCAAATGTGTGTGTGTGCATGTGTGCACACAAGCTTATTCAATAAGCTAGTTGCAAAGTAAAGTATTAAAAATGTGTCCTATTTCCAATTGATTTTCATTACAAATGTAAAGGACACTTTCATTGGTAATACTTGATAATTGATAATAAATTGAAAATTAGAGAACAAAGTATTTGAAAGTGTCTAGTCCTACAGTGGCTCAGCTATCATGATCCTATGAGGAACTCAAGTTTGTTGCCTTAGAATTTAACTTTCCTTTGCAGTACTCCCCAAAGTTTTGCAAAGAGAATCGGGTACTGACAGTCACTGTTTTTTCAACAGCTTCTCACACATTATCCTCATCATCGTATGGTAGGATAGACATTGCTTCCACCCTCACTCTGCACCTGAACTTCATTTTGGTGGAGCCACTTGCAAAGCTGGAATTTTTGCACTGGTCCATCTGGCTCTAAAGTTCAGCCACTCAAAGGACATAATATTTAGTTTCCAAAAGAGAATCTGAAAATCCCTTAATGTCAGCATTCAAGTTGTATAAGGTAGGGACTGTCCACTTGATGAACTTCATAAATTTGCTAATCTGTTTTAGAAATTTAAAAAAAAAAAAGGATAAAGGAGAAGCCTCAGTAGAATGTGAGGCCCTGAGGAGTTACAGAACTCTTATCAAAAGGCTGTGAAACAACAGATTGAAACATACACAGAGCATCCTGAACATGAACCATCCAAAGATGAAGGAAGCCATACAAGGGATAAAGATATTACTAGTACATTGCATTGTAGGCCTTAGAGACTGCATGATGACTTTTATGGACACCCTTGCAGAATGAGAAAGCTAACGTCCTCATAGACCTTCCAAGCATCTTTGAGATTCCTCCACACAAAACTCTGCCTGCAGTTTATCTGCTTCTTTCATCACCTTTGGAGCCTCTGCAAACAGGTGAGAGGTTAAGGAAGAGATGAGTTTATTCACCCATTTCCTAGAACTTTGGACCAGAAAACTGTAACTCGGAAATGGAGTATTTACTGTAGAGTGATTTTCATCATCCCACCCCTGATTCAGGAAGAGTTCCTCTTCCTAGGCTTCTCACCCTCCATTGCTTGTTGGCACATGCTGCCAGAGCACCCTGTTTCAGCAGTGGGTTTCAGTGGGACCCACAAGATGGTCCTTATACTCTCCCCAGTCTATATTTGGTGGCACTCTCCAAACTTCCTGTAGATGGTCCAATTGATCCGTGTGGTTGCATGTTATTGACATCATGCCACCAAGGCTGAGTCCATGACTTCTCTTTCAGTCCAATGAAAGTTTTAGCCCTATTGTCAATTTAAATCACGGCAATTCACAAATCACCTTAATATATGCCTTTTAATGCAAGCCTTCTTATTTTGGGTTCACAATCGCCCTGGGAAACAGGCAGGGAAGGGATTGTTGCTCTAGTTCTGTAAATAAGAAACACAAGACTCAGAGAGGGTCGGGTTATTAGCCCAACTCCCTGAGAAACAACTTTCTGTTTCTAGACCTCTTCTCCTTTCTTAAGTTCTGTTTACTTATTTGAGCATCTCTTCATTTGTCTGCACATTTATGTATTCAATGCAGTTAAGAATGCATGAATTTCTAGACAGTAAGACTCTGAGGCCATGTCCATAAGGCAGATCTGTGAATCCTGCTTCTCCATGTGAATTAGGAAATATGTTAGGTGGAGGGATTTGACCTCTTCTGCTGTGCTTATTTGGGCAGCTAAGATCACTAGGTGAAAATAATTGACTGTTAAAAAAATGCTTGACAATTGGCTTTTATTATTTTTAACAATGTAACAGACAATTTGTCTCATTAAATGTGTCACAGTATCAGTGTTAACTAGTCATAATCTGAGTTGTAATAATTAAATATAATGAAGAAGGATTATCCCAATACCTTTGAATGACAGACTTCAAAATAAGGTCATTTTATAGATATAAGAAAACTCCTTAGAATGTTCCTTGGGTGATAATCGCCTACTGTCAGATTAATCCTTTATGCAAGTTATAATCCAGGACATAATACCATTAAAGGATAATGTTTTGGAGCATGCTTTTTTGGACCTGGCACTATATGGACCATTGAATTCCTTAATTTACTGAATTTCACCAACTAATCTTAGAAATGTGTATTTTACCATCATATTTTATTGATGAGAAAACTTAGACTCAGCAGAATTAGATAAATCAGGTTTGCACTGTTGAGAAGCATAAAGCTGAGATTTCAAGTGAGTCCTTTCTAGCTCCAAAGTCTGTATTCATTACACTGCCAGTCAAGGATTGGCACAATAGAGCTCCCAAAGTTCACCTTGTTTTGGGTTGTGTGTGTCTGGTATCAGCTGCAGCCATAAATGCACCTACCTTTAGGTCTGGCTTTCTGATGGCTCTGCTGATGATGTACTCCTCCTCAGTAATGAGAGGGTGGTCAGGAGTGAGACCAAAGGCACTGCTCAATGCTGACAAATAGATCCATGTTACCTTTTTCCGAGAGTAAGTCTGGAATTCATCCTGAGGAAACAGATACCAGAAACTCCATGAAGTTAAGACAAGTCATTAGGCTATGATTCAACTTGAAAAATAGCATTTTAATGCAACTCTAAGTTTATGGAGTTGATGAACATTCTTGGTAGAGTTATGTCTTTGAAACATGTTGGATACAGAGCATTGAGAATCTGAGGATGCATATGAATCGCTAACAGAGCTAGAGAAGCAAGAGGTATAGTCTCAGTTAGGAACCCATGCTCCTCCCCTTACCTTTCCTTAGGGCATTTGCATACCAGGTGCAAAATTTCACAGAGGAAACAATAAAACAAGCATTTCAAAGGTTTCAGTGTATCTCCAAGGGTGAGGAAATCAAGTCAAGGACACATCCCCATCTTTTTAAAAATAATAATAAATTAATTTTAATTTTGATGATGTTTACATAGATGAGAGGGATGCATACCTATACGGACCACCAATTAGGGTGGAATGGGTCAAGGAAAGGGGGAAAGTGGATGAGACAACTGCCTCCAATCTCCTTTTTTCTTCTGAATCTGGATCTGGAGAAAGTGGAGAGACAAGGGGATAGGGCTGCTCCCAGCAACCCAATTGCATTCACTACCCAGAAATGTGGGAAGGCCACCCAATGTCATTCCAAAATCCCCAATGTGAAACATGTTCCAATGATACTGCAAAACTGGTTCTGAAAATTCTGACATGCTGTGATTTCACTGTTCCAAGGCTGATGGAATCCTTCCAAAATCCATTAGCTGACATAGTCTACCTTAAAGTCTTTATTCACCCTGATACTTGTCCAGGAGAGCTGTCTAAATTGTTCAGCCCTCTGTAGTACTAGACGTCCTCTGCAGGCCTCAAATAACTGGTTGTCATGGCTCCCAGGACCATCTGGGCATGCCATCCACCACCCAGGCCTCAGCAACAATGGAGAGCCTGTACTGACACATGCACTCCACGGTCAGATCACATATCCTGTGATTTTCCCCATGGCTGGAGTTCTGAGTTCAGTGATCCAGTTCAGGGGATACCCAAAGAAACCTTGGCAGAAGTGAGTCCAACCTGACTCTTTTGTGTGCCAGACAGTGTGGAGTACTAGTTTGACAGGAGTTGCTCCCCAGTCTGAGCCTTTCCCGGTTTACACTCATTCCAGCTCTTACTGTTGGGTGCTGCAGCCTAGCAATGCCTGGTCCATCCCCAGACCCAGCTCACATGTGACTCAATGAGTATACTGACCTAGCCCAACCTGACTTATACTTACCCTTATACTGACTCTTGTGAGCATCAATAGGTGCTGAAGCCTAACCCAGTCTGGCACATCCAGTCCACATCACACCATGGGATGCTGCAGCTATGTCCAGCCCATCTCAACACCCCCATTCCAGCTCTCATGCTCACTAGTAGGAATTATAGCCCAGCAGGGGCATTCCCTTAGCTCCCTGACCAAGCTTTCTCCCAGCCACAGATCTTGTGCATGCCAGTGGTTGTTGCAACCCAGCCAGGCATAACCAGCTTGACCTTTGCCATCAGATGCTGCAGCTCGCCCTGTTCCCATGAATGTTGTTGAGCTCCACAGTCATGTCTGTTTCAGCTCATCACCACTTTAGCCATTGAGCAAACACAGGGACGAGCCCACGATCCCCCACAGAATCTGCTCCCAGACCAGGTTCTCTCATGAGCTGGTGAGTGTCACAGCCCAGCCTAACATGATCCATTTCCTGTCCCAACACTCACTATGGATACTGTGATTGATCCCTATCAGGCAAGCCACCCAGCTATGGTTTTTGTGTGATTGTGGTTGATACCCACAATCACAGTTCAGGTCTCCCACATGGGCAGGTGTATTGATTTGGGCCTGAAAAGTCCTCCAGCTTCCTTCCTCTAAAATACCTAGTCTCCGCATCCTCATTTATCTGCAAGTGCAGGATCCAGGTTGGAGGAAGTCCCCCAGAAATCACTTTTAACCTGTCACGTTTTCCCTCAGCAATCCTCTCTCCCAACATCTCCATCCCATTTACCCTCAGTAATCCACAGCTCCCCATGCCTGCAGAACCCCAGAAGCATGGAATGATTGGATTAGTGAAGATCACAATGATCCACTGAAACAGATGTAGCAACAGCAACTATTCTTATCTGAAAGGGCAAGTGCTAAGCATAAAGCTTGCTCACACATGTGGTCCAGCATTAAGATATAAAGGGATCTACCACATGGGATGGAAGAAGCCCAAGTCCTGCCTTGCAGGAGCCAAGGTCATTGGAACAACAACCAGGATCCCTGAGCGGTCTGCAGAAACAGAAGAACAGTAAACTTACTTCGGGACAAGGGAGAGGAGCTTTCTCTGGTCCTTGCCTGCTTCCAACTTTGGGTCCCCACCCTCTCCAGAAACCCCTCAAAACAAGCAAACAAACAAACTAAAATAGATAGACAGAGAATAACAAGGAAAGCTTAGAAACAGACAGGAAACGGTCAGTGGGGATGCACTTATAACTCACTGGGTGGGACACAAAGATTAGTTACGCCTCACTGGGATATTGAAGATTTCTCTGCACACCCCTCCTATAACTGTTCACCTAAACTGTTGACATAAGTCTTGTTCTAGAGTTAGACTACCCAAAAAACAGCCAGGTTCAGAGAAATCATGCTTCAATGCTATAAACTGCTAAATACTAAAATTAAAATAGACAAGAGACAGTTGAATGGCAATTTATAGCCATTTTAAGGTGTATAGAACACTGTTGAATATAAATGAAAATTTAAATGTCTATGAAGAAGTCACAGGTTGTGGTTGAGAACCTGCATTTTCCTATTAACATATTGGTTAATCAATACCATGTCAATTAATGCCATAATGTTGTAATTGGTTGTAAATATTATATTGGGGTTTTTAATTGATTGGGATGATACTCTGCTGGCTCTACCTTCAGACCAGATGGTCTCACCAAGAAACTATTGGACTTACCAGGACAATAAGATGCTGGACTTTATACTTGGTAAATACCTCCAATGAAAGAATCTCAACTGAATTTGAACTATGGAAATGCAACAAGGTGGAGCAATCCACCATGGGGGAAGTGTTTGGGGAGGGGTAGGGGGAATCCCAGTGCATATAAAAATGTGCCACATATTGCAATGTAATTAATAAAAAAATAAATTATTAAAAAAAAAGATATAAAGGGAAGTCAGGCCTGAGGAATGCAGGGCAGAGCTAAGGATATTCACCAGCACAGCCACATTTGCCATAAAGAGCAACAGAGCTGGCTGCAAAAGGCACAGATTCTCCCTCCAAGAGAAGCCCACCTCCATATCTTTGCTCCTGCTGCTTCCTTACCTTGGAATCCGCATTCTCCTCTCAGTTCATCTTCACATAAATATATGGGATGGATCCTAACCATTCTTCAGGGTCCAGCTCAAAGTTACATCCGAGGTTCCTCTAATCTCTCTGAGTGGTCCCTTCTCTCAACCTTCAAGATGATAGATTCTTTCATCATCCCACCCTTGGCCTTCCCACATTATCATTACTCTTGTACTGGGACATTTGGCAATGTTGAAAACATGCCTATGCCCCAGCCAGGCCCAGCACAGATTCTGAGAAAGAGTCAGAGATGGCAGGATGGAGAGCTCGATAGAGAGCTGGAAAGGTCCAAACAAAGAGCAGGTATGAAAGAGAAAACCATCTTACTGGAAATTTAAAAATTACTGAATTGATTTAAAATAATACTGTAATTAGCTATTACATTGTGGGTTTAAAAACAGGTGACTAAAATCAAATCATATTCAAAGTCTGAAAATGAGCAGATGTCTAACTTTCCATGAGTGAACCACTGAACCTTGTGAACATGTTCTGCAGACGGTACATTAGGCAACAACCTCTTAGAATACACATAGCTCAGCTTTATATAACACTGACCTCATCTAAGAGGACTATGAGAAAAGCTCATTTTTAATACTGAGAACAGTTAGCATTTATCTAGCACTTACTATTTCTATGTACACTATATATATAGATAGATAAATACATGTGCTATTTCATTTGATGTTCAAAAATTCTATGGCACAGTTACTATGCATTATCCTCTAAAATTATAAGTGAGTCAATGAGGATTAAAATCAGTAACTTTTAGAGTAAGGATATGACATTCTACTCCAGAACCCACTTCCCCCTGCAGGGTTCCTTCTTACTATCTGCTCTAGTCTATACTTTGCTTTAAAAAAACTCCACTGAGATTTCCAAAACAACACAGTTTAACTGAACAATTTGTTAAGAAAGTATGTGATTTCCAGGCTATTAAGAACATAATTTACAAAATACATATCAAGACCAGAGCCTTCTGGCCATCAAGCAAAAAATAATCAGGAAGATAGCTACTCATTATCCTCTTAGGTGAATTAAAATACTACTAACCACAAGTTTTCATTTGATTAATTAGAATTTTTTTAAAAAAATTTCCTGTTTTAGGCTCACAGTTCTCCAGTGTCAGAATTAGGATCACCTTCAATTTTCTCATGGTAAAGCTGACCATCAGCAAATTTAATAATTGCTCCAGGCAGTCTGCTATCAGTATCAGGATTAGAATGGAGACCTGAGTCACATCTTCCCACAAGTAGCCCATGGTTATGTGTGTGTGGCTTGTGTGTGAAAATCACACACATTTGTGTTGCGTTTAAAAAAAAATCAGTTTCTCACAATCTGCTAGTAGAACAGATTCGGATTCCTCAAATCAGGCCATCACCCTGCACCCTGTGAAACCGCTAATAAACTGCTGACTATAACTTCCAAAGAGGGAAACGTAAAGTGAACTACTGAAATCCACAAGTTCTCAAGATCAAGTTTGGGACAAGTGTTTGGTGCTTACAATATCTGTGAGGATACCCACAGTTCCTATCTGAGTGCCTGAATTTGAGCTTCAACTCTACTCTAAATTCCATCTTCATGATAACACAGAACCATAGAGTCAGCAGGTGACAGACGGTTAGATGACTGGGTCCCTGACGTTCGTGTGGGAGACCTGGACTGAGTTCCTGGCCCCCAACTTCAGGATGGTCCAGCCCCACATGATGTGAACATTCTGGGTGTAAATAAATAGGTGGGAGAGTGTTTTCTCCCTCTTTTTCTTTCTATCCTGCTTCCTCTCCCTCTTTTTCCCCTCCCTCTTAAGTGGTTAAAACAAAAAGTGGTGTTTTGTAAAAAAGTAAATGTTAATCTAATGCAACAGCTTTGTTTTTAGTCCAAGTGACTAATGAAAAATGAAAACCATTTCTACACTACTTATTGTATAAAGGTAATTTATATTACTTGTTGTATAATAAGTATTATACAATACTTAATGTATAAAGGTAATTTTAGAAGTTCATAAAAAGCTTTTGAAGTGCATGCATATTTTCTCTACAAAATGCAGTTTTCATAGATGTTTGGAAGATCTCTTTTAGCTTGTAGCATCTGTAAGTCAAGGATAAACTTACATGTGTTTGCCTTTAAGTTTTACTTCTTGCCATTATTAGCCCCAAGTTCAAGTAACCCATAATTCTCGATTATGTAAAATTGAATCCTATAAGCAAAATATAACATACAACAGCTAAACAGTCATTTTTGCTAGTGTACAGTACTGGCCATGAGTTGCCTCTTAGTTAACACATTAAGAGTCTGAAATCATTCAAATTTTTAAGGGTCAAAAAAGGAAATGAAAGCAAGGAAAGTAAGTCAATATGTAGTAACTCCTGGAGATGATATTACCAACTTCCTTCAGCTTTCAATTTGCCATTGACCATTAAAGAAAAAATAGAGGGTTGATCTTAGAACTCTCCAAGCCTGATTTTCTTCATTCAAAAAGTAAGTGTAATAATCATACTGCATTTAATGGCTCCTCAAAAGATGTGATAAAATACTGTTTCTGGTGCTAGGTCTGGATCACAGCATGGATGCAACAGCTAGGTGGCATATAGTGCCTGGCCTTGTTTTCTGCAGCATGTGGTTCTTGAGAGCTTTCTGAAACTTCCTTCCCCTTTCTGGAGAAGCAGCATCTTCCCTTGGAAATGTATTCTTCCACTTTAGTCTGCTTCCTAATTCTTTTTCAAGTACTTAACACTTAGGAAAAACAGGTGAACCTACCATTTTAAATAATTGGCCTGAACACGAATACATGGAATGGTTTGCCTGGCAAATCTGGGATTGTTCACATCTCAAGCCTCACCAAACAGGCTTTCCCTTCTGTTTATCAACAGAAATGATGACTTTAGCCCTTGAACTCTGAGAGAGTAGATTTTTTAAAAATTCAGCGATAGGTTTCAGAAGTTGAATATACACAGAGGACGTATGTTTCACCCGGACAGAGAAAGACAGACACCTGAGCGTTTGTTTTTAATCTCCTGTGGCCTTGCACTTTGTGAACCTGGAAAATGTCAGGCTAACTTTTATATCACTGAAGTGGATTATTTCATTTCAACCTTTTTCTACAAGCACCTCGTTCCTTGGAATTTAAAAGCAATGTAATGATCACTTGAAGTTCAAGCCAGGGCTGTGACTCTCCCAGTCTGGGAGCTCACTACACACACACACACACACACACACACACACACACACACACACTTCTGAGCTTACTTTAAAAAGAAAAAAAATACCCAATACACAGTTTCAGGAGACATTAGAAAACCTGCACTTTTCACTTGGAGGTGGATGCACTGCAATGCTAACAGGATGAACTCTAGCCAAGGTGAAGTATTTAGAGGATTATAGCTAATGCTCAGGCTCTTTTAAAACATCACAATTTTGACAAATTGTGTAAGTAAGGATCTTTTTTATTTTTTTTTCACACTCTCTCTCAGCCAGACCCATGGATATTCTTGACATCTTGACCTCATATTTCCCATATTGCTTCATTAGAAGAAGTTAACAATGGTTAAAATGTAGGATTTAGTTATAAGAGACATAGAGAAAATTCTAACCACTGGAGAAATTTCACATTAATTATAAATTTCTGGGGACATATTGACCTAACGTGTGAAGTACGGCAAAGCAGTCAAGTTGTACAGCTAAGAATTTTTTGTTTACATGCAAAGGAAATGGTTCTTTTTGATTTGTTTTTGAAGTTGTTTTCTGAATGTAATGGGAGATACAGATTATCTAGCTCATTGAAACATTGAGAGAGGAAGTGTTAGTAAGAAGTAACAATGCTCATGGAAGGCCCACATGCAATGCAGTCTCAATCACAGTGTTTTACACACATCTCACCTTGCTTAGTTCTCTCAAACTCTCAAGGAAATAAATGTTATCGGCAGCCTCAGCTAACAAAAGATGCAATGGGGACAAAGTAAGGTCAGTAACTGGCCCATTATAGACTGACTTGTGCACCCCGAAACTCATACTCTGAAGCACTACCATGAACTACATTTGGAGGTGGAGCTATTAAAGAATCAAAGATGAAATGAGGTGCTGTAATCCAATAGAAGGATGTCCACAGAACACGAAGACGTGACAATGGAAGTACAAGCACTAAAGGAAAGGCCGTCTGGGGGTACAGTGAGAATGCCATCACCCGCCAGCCAAGCACAGGCTGCACCAGAACCGACTCTGCTGGCACGTCAGTCCTGGGACTTCCAGCCTCTAGAACTGAGCATATCTGTAGTTTGAGCCAGTCTGTACTATTCTGCATCGAAGTCCTAACTGAATAAACTGTTCAGGGAAGGCCCTTTAGTCGCTTCACAGTACTGTCACTGGGGAATCAGTCACTGCGCAGGACATAGAGTTAGCTAGTTCCTATTAAACATTATTCCTCAGCATGGGTTTCACTTCTGCTTGCCGCTTTGATCCTCATGCTTTTTTTTTTTTTTTTGGCTTTTCTTTGCTTCCATGTGTAAAATATGTCAAGGGGAATAATCCCTACAGGGAAGTAGCAAATGAGACATGTATGGACTAAAAAAAGCTTAAATCACGGGCCCAGCACAGTAGCCTACAGGCTAAAGTCCTCTCCTTGAGTGCACCAGGATCCCATATGGACGCCAGTTTGTATCCTGGTGGGCCTGCTTCTCATCCAGCTCCCTGTTTGTGGCCTAGAAAAGCAGTCAAGGATGGCCCAAAGCCTTGGGACCCTGCATTCGCACGGGAGTTGCGGAAGAGGCTCCTGGCTCCTGGCTTCAGATTGGCACAGCTCCAGCTGATGCTGCCACTTGGGAAGTGAGTGAATCAACAGAGGGAAGATCTTCTTCTCTGTCTGTCCTCCTCTCTGTTATATTTGACTTTCCAATAAAATAAAATAATTTTTTAGAAAGCTGAAATCACAATATTAATGGTTATATGTTATAAAGGATAATGGCTTAAGATAGAGCAACGTCTGAGAGGCTAGGTCAAAGGTGTCAGGGATTTCTGGCTGAATATTTAATTTACAAACTAGGTTGAAATGGGAGGTGAAAGGGTAGAATCCAGAAGCAGAAACATGTACCTTAAAGAAACTGCACTGTAGTAATCTACTTTCTCAACCATGACATCTCACTTTAGTGTTTACAATAAAGTGCCTGATAGAAACCATGCAGATAGTAATACCAATTAAAGTCCGTATATTTCATTGAATTAAACACAGATTGAAGATATTGAATATCTTCTGTGCACACGTGATAAGTAATATAAAGAATGAAAAGTAAACCACAGTCCTTATGTGCAAAAAGTTTAACACAAGAAAAAAACTAGAGAAAGAAATTCAGCATATTAAAAAGTTGAGGACTCAAGAATCAGAAGATTTGGCTTCAAGTTCTTTGTCCATGAGATTCCCTTTAAAACTGGGCCACTCTCAGTGTGCCTGTCCCCATCTGTTACCATTTAACACTTGCCCTTTGGGGTCGGGAAGGCCTTTAATAAATCTACCAAATCCACATTTCTTAATCGGTGCTGTGGAGAATTGGACTTGGGGACAGTACAAGGTATGACAGCTAGATGCACTTCGGGACACTCGCAGTCCATATCAATGTGCCTGGCTCAGACGCCAGCTCCTCTGCTCTTTTTTTTTTTTAAGATTTTTTTATTACTCTTTTTATTGGAAAGTCAGATATACAGAGAGGGGAAGAGACAGAAAGAACGATCTTCCCTCCGTTGATTCACTCCCCAACGGCCGGAGCTAAGCTGATCAGAAGCCAGGAACCTGGAGCCTCTTCCGGGTCTCCAGGAAGTGGGGCTGCCAGGATTAGAACTGGTGCCCATATGGGATCCCGGCACGTGCAAGGCAAGGACTTCAGCCACTAGGCTACCGTGCTGGGTCCACTCCTCTGCTCTTAATACAGCTTCCTGCTGATGCGTAGCCTTCAGGCAGCTGATTAAGGCCCAGGCACACCCAGGCTAAGTAACAGGATGCCAGCTTTGCCCTGACCTAGCCTTGACTATTGCAGGTATTTGTAAAGTATACCAGTGTAACAAAAGCTCTACTCTGTCCCTCTGCCTTTCAAATAAAGTGAAAATAAAAATATTTTAAGTATTGGGTTTTGGGGCACAGTGTGATAACTCAGTGGTTAAATCCTCACCTTGCAAGCATTGAAAATCCCATATCGGAACCAGTTCATGGCCCGGATGCTACGCTTCCATCTGGCTCCCTGCGTGTGACCTGGGAAAGCAGTAGAGGATGGTCCAAAGCCTTGGGACCCTGTACCCACGGCTTTGAGTCAGCTCAGCTCCAGCCATTGCGGCCACTTAGGGAGTAAACCAGCAGATGGAAGATCTTTCTCTCTGTCTCTCCTTCTCTCCATAAATATGGTCTACCTTTCCAATAAAATAAATAAATCTTTAAGAAAAAATAAGTGCTGAGCAACAACCTGAAGGTAGAACTCAATACACTCTTCCTCTTACGTTTTAGTCTTAAGGAAAAAAATGGGTTTTTTAATTTGTGCAGCAGTGTGATGAAGTCCACGTGCCCTCTTTAATAATCATTACACTGTCTCCCCTGAGACACAGCAGCCCATGAGCTAGCACTGCAGCTGGCACACTATCTGTATCCATCAAATTTATGAAGACAAAGGGGCTAAGAGAGGGAAATCCTGCTTCCAACATTACTTAGCTTGCTAAGTCACTTATTCTCTGTGTCTTTCTCTGTAAAATGGCAATAATAGTGTCCATTTCCCAAGATTTCTAAGAGAATTAAATAAAATAATAACTGACATGTTTTATTACAAACTACAAAATGTATCGCATTTTAATACAAGGCAACATGCAAAAAAAAAGTTCTACAGCAGTCAGGAACAAACATGGAGCTTAAAAAACACAGGGCAGGTTACCAGGGTTCTCCAGAGCTGGGACAGAGAATGAATCAACACAGAAGCAATAGATAAGCTGATACTAATGAGGAGGTTCTAATAAGTAGAGATAGAGCACCTGCTTTGCACATCTGCTCTCTAGAGAAGGGTGTGTGTGTGTGTGTGTGTGTGTGTGTGTGTGTGTGTGTGTGTGTAGGTATGTTGGCTCCCCACTGCCATATCACATCACCCTGTAAACACGTGGTTCATCACCCATGTCCTTCATACCTGTATTCCTAGTGATTAGAAGAGCATCTGGTAAATACTAAATGAATGAATGAATAAATGGAAAGGAGAATTTCAGAAGAAACATGACATTATGGTTAAGAGCATGAACAAGGCGTAACAGATACTACCATATCCAGGTGTGAAGATACAATGCAGTATGCATCCCTACTTCTAAATCAAAGGTGTACTACCAATGAAACTGTTGGAAGTATCTAGACAACAGAGTTTTAGATTGTCTGGCAATGTCTGTACCAGCAATGTTGAGACACACTTAAATAGCAGACTGATGGTATTATTACTCCTTATGAAGGACTAAACTATTATAATAATATGGGGAAAATCAGTCAGGGCTGGGAATGGAGGGGGGCCAGAAACCCCAGACCCTATGGAATTGTACCATGAAATTCATCATCATCATAATCAAAAGAGCATGAACAAAACAAAGCATCTGCTTGCATAATGGTGCTGGTTTGGGGAGAGACCACTTGTGGAAGAGGAGGAAGCACGTTCGGGCAGCACAAATGCTGCTGATGGGTGAGAATCCTGGTGCACAGGCAGATACATTTGCATGGCTGATTTGCAGTTTCTCAGTTTTTGAAATGGAGGGCTCTGGCCTTGGCATCTTTAATTGAAATCAAAGGGAAAATGTCCCCCTCACCTCCCGTAAATACATCAGAATTAAGTGCCTTGAGTCAGGCCTCGTAAGCCATCAGTGCTCTCCTCTGTATGCCGTGACACACAACGACAGGGAAGGAAAAAATGTGTTTGTAATTATAATAAAGATGAAAACTATGGAAATCATCAGGAGCATTGAATTCAAACCGCCAATGAATGTAAATCATGCTATTTGCATAGAAATATGGCATTGTTACAGATATTGGTCAGAATTCAGAAGTAGTTGAATAATGAATAAAATGCCACTTTAAAATGTGACATAATAAAAATGTAATTGCTCTTACCTTTTGGGAAAAGATGAAAATCTCTAGAGGTACTCATTAAAGGGGAGCCAAAAAGAGCTAAAGGGAACGGTGAGTGCGTGATGGACTCTGTGTGTGTGTGTGTGTGTGTGTGTGTGTGTGTGTAAGAAGGGACTACCTAACCAGCAGTGCTCTCTGTAATCTTACCAGCATGAGATTGATGATAAACCCCAAGCACTGTGTGTGAGCATATATGTGTGTTTTAATAACATAAAGAAGAGACAGACACCATTTCACGTGGGAATCATGCAGTCCTCCCTAATGGGAAGTCATTATACCATAGCTATTGTGACATAATTCAAATAGATTTTAAGGTGACATTTTCATGCAAAAAACAAAAACTCACTAGTACCAGATTTTTAAAGAACTACTTGTGCCCTAAGCTTATTTTTCTCTAAGACTTAGACAGTAAGAATGTTAGAAATAATTGAGTCCTTGCCTAATTACATAAAGGCTAATTTAGAGTCTCATTTATTCAGAGAGTCTCTGGCATAGCAAATCCATTTAGGATAACACACCAGAGTAGGTAATTAAAAATTAAAGTTGAAATCAAGATGAAGAAGACAAGATTGAAGCTGGTTTAGACTGCTCTGATTAGTCAAGGAGAGGCAGTGACAAGCAGGAAGGACTTCACACATTTTCAAAGAGGAAAAGGAAGGGGCCCAAAGAGGGACCCCGCTTCTGGGAGACACAGTACTTTTTTCAGTCATTCCACTATATACCCAGTTGCAAAGCAGACCACATGCAACTAGAGGTCCCTTGTCAGTATGTCTGAGGGTTAAGATTGCTAGTCAAATGGTATCCTTCCCCATGCTGGGGCCGGGGAAGAGTACATCAGATTTGCTGTGGAAAGAGGGAAGAGTATAGCCTCCAGAGGAATAGGGCTGTGAGAGGTGGATGTGCCTTGAGTGTAGCAGGTTCTTTCGTGTAGAAAGTTCTTGGAGTTTCTTGGACCATAACACACCCACACATGTGTGTGCATGGGCGCACACACGCATACAGAGTGATCTTTTATAAAGTGTGTTACAGTTTGCAAATGGCTTTTATGCACATAATCTTGCTGCATCCTCACAGCAGCCCATAAAACCACAAGTATTTTGTTTCTTGTATTTTGTAAGTGAAGAAATTGAGATTCTGGAAAGTTGGGGGATACACCCAAGTTACTAGGACTAGAGGTCAAGACTAAAGAAAGACTCCAAATCCCCAAATGCACTGTCTCTAAGTTACGCTTTTTACGTTTGTTACTCTGAGTTTCCTCTTCTTGTTTCTCTTACCTACTGCCCTCTCCACGTCTCCCATTTTCCTGCTTCCCCTTTCCATTTCCTTGCATATTTCCTCTTATTCCTAACAATGTCCAGACTCAGCAAGCCAAGAAAGCAGAGTTCAGCCATCAGCCATTCTCGGGTGGTTGAGAGTGTTTCACTACCCTCTGGAAGGAAAATCCCTCTTCATTTCTTGGATTCTGTTCCTGCTGCAGCAAAGGCACAGACACAGAGGAAGAATCACCGAAGAGACAAATCTCAACACCTGCTGGGTAGAGTGAAATTCCTTTCATGCCAAAACATGTGAATCTCATGGGTCTCTATGCTCCTGTGGAGGAATTGAACTATGAAAAGTTCCAAAACATGGTGGCCTTATATACCTATTGATGTGTGTGAAAGAACACATGCCATTGCCCTAGAAAAGCACTCAGGTAGTGAACTGGAGGGTCACTTATATCACCTTTATAAATCTGGATCATTCCTCTCTGAGACTACAGAATTACACACAACGACTCTGAGTTATAAATCAAATGCACAGGTGTCTGTTCCTCTCCCAAGAACCTAGTAAGTTATAGACTTCTCAGGGAAGAGATCACCATCTTCAGCAGGTTTTCTCCAAGTGTAGTTTCTTACCAGAATCATTGGCATCCCCCAAGAACCAGTTTACAAGCCATACTCTTCATTGTAAATCCAGCAGATTTAGAAACATGCCCCAAATTTCCTCTGTAGCCTTTCTGATGTCAGCTGAAGTTTGAGGCCCACTTGGCTCAGTATATTCTATGAGATGGGTCCAGAACCAGGTGCCACAATGGACTTAATTAGGTCCCTTGCCTGTATATGAGCCCAGGAAGGTTGCATCACTTCCCCAACTCCTAGCCCTATGCATCAATAAAGACATTTCATGGAGTGATTTCCAGACGCTCTTTTCCAGTGCACATATTGGGAGCTTTCATGAAGTAGGATCTGAAGCATTAGCAAAATGCACCTGCAATCCAATATCACCAGAATGATCTGCTCTTACTCCACTACAAAGTCTTGCTTTCTTAAAGTTTGAAGTTTACCCTCCAAGGAGCTCTTACTAAATTATGCTTCAGTAGTTCCCTCAACTCTCACCTGTGTCCTGTTTCACAGATCAGCTACATTGAGACATAAAGTAGATTGTTCTGAAGACTCCGGGATCAAGAAATGAGGGCCATATTGACCTCAATGGAGCAAATCAACATGAAAGAATACCTCATCCAGTTCCTCAGTTTTGTTGATTTCAGATTGAAACACATTATGTGTATGTGTGTAAATGTGTGTATATGTATAATTAGAAGGTTTTTTCTAATCTCCCTCATTATGAATAAAATAGAATATTTATCTGAAGAGATTATCACATGTAAAAGAAGCCAAACTTCCAAGATGTGCTGATTTTTCAAAAATCCTGTTGAACTCGTTTTTTGTGAAATAAGACACCACGTGGGTCATGGGCATTCCATGTCCCAAGGTTCAGGTCCCAACTGTTTCCAGTTCCAGATTTGTGTTCATGTTCACCTGAGGAGACAGCAGTTGATAACTCAAGTACTCAGGTCCCTGTCATTCACCTGGGGGACTCAGCCTGAGTTCCTAAATCCTTCCTTCAGTTGCACAATTTCAGGGATCTGAGGAATGAACCAGTGGAGAGAATCTCTCTCACACTCTTGCCCTCACTCTCATTCTTGCTCTCTCTCATCTTTTCAATAAATAAAATGAACAAAAATAAAAGTAAATATTTTGTTGTCATTCACTGACAGGAACACCAGAGAGAATCCATAATCTAAGGGATAAGGTGGATGCATTGCTCCTCTAGCACAGCTGTAGAATGCAACATACCATATCAATAGCTGTCACTCTGTCAAACCAGAAGACACCATCCCCCTCAGAAGGATCCTCATCTCTCCACCTCACCTTTCCCCCGAACACCTAGGGCCCTTCCAATTGTGTGGGGTGGGGAAGATAGACATGGATAATTCAAGATTCACAGGGGAAGGGTGAGTATGAATTTGTAACCTGGAGAACAATTTTATACTGCTTACTATTTTGAGCCGGAATTTAGTTGTTCTCTAATAGTCATAAGTCTTACAATTTTTTAATGCTCTTTCAAATAAAACTTCTTAATCAAATTCTATCAAACTGTGATATTGAATTCTTGATAGATGCAAAACTATATAGGAAGTTAAGACGGAGCCTCTACTAACCACCTGCTTTATTCACCTTTATTCCAGGCATTCCACAATTCAATGGGAGAAAAAGCCATAGCTACAAAGTAAGATACACACTTACTGTTGTCCGCAGCAACACAACATCTGCTTCTTGCAATGAACATGGGACACAATTGGACCATACGTGCCAAGCCGGTCTCCAGTAAAACACCAAGGGGAGAATTCCAAATGACAAGATGGATCCAATCAAACAGAGGGCTTGTCGGCATCCATGAGTCCGGTAGCCAAATACTTCCTGGGACATAATCAAAAGGACACAACACTGATTAAGCATTACAAACAATACATGAGCAGGGTTTAATCTTAGTGATGAAACTGGGTCCAGAGAATGAAGAAGTTGATGAGGGTAAAGAGAGAACTTGGTGAATGGAGAATGGAGAAGATTCTTGAGCAAGAACTGTAAGACATGACCCAAGAATGCCTGGTAGTTGCAGTCTAACTGGGAAAAACCATTTGTGTTGTTTGAGTACCCAGGGTAAATCACTATGTTACAACTTCAGATACCTCTGACAGAGGTCTTCTAATTCATTACTAGTCCTACTTTATTCTGAAATGAGATCATATTAACCTCATTACTGGAATGATGGAACTGAGCTCAGAAATGTTAAACAGAATGAACCACTTGTCCAAGTCCACACTGCAAGAAATTCTGCTAAGATCCAAACCCAGGTCATTCAGCTGCTAAGTCTAAAGTTTGATTCAGAGCTATAACAGTCATGGTCACAAGCCAGGTGACAGAAGGCTAGATGATGACAATAATCACATGATCCCTTTTGTTAGAAGCAGCAGTATCTTGAGCAAGAGGGACCGGCACCAAGCCTAGTCTTTGGAATCAGGATTTCATGAAATGTCTTTGGATCACAAAGATATTAACAGTCAACTTGTCTATAGGAGTTTGGTGTGGGGCTACTGGTTGCATGCTCCTTTCCTGTTCAGACACAAAAAGAATTTTACATCAAAAGGGAAGCCCATGGAGATTGGTCTACTTGAAATCATGCTATTAAGTACCTGCTTTACTCCATGGGAGGGTGTGGGAGGACTGTTATTAGAATCTGGAAGATACTATGAATGTAAATAAGTGCCTTACTTCAAATGAATGAATAATCAAAACAAGCTTTCTTCAAAAAAAAAAAAAAAAAAAAACCCTGGGCCTGGGACAGAGTGGAGACCATCCTCACAAAGTTTATAGCTTCAATTCCAGAACTGTATCCTGCAATGTCACAGACATGTTACACTGAATAGAAAGGATGAAATAGAGGTGGCAGAGTGCGTTACTAAAAGTGGAGTCTCTAACCAAGACACTCTGAGTTTGAAGATCAGCCCAGCCACTCCCGTGTTGTATAACCTTCACTCAGTTATTTAATATCTTCATTATTCAGTTCATAATTTACAGAATTGAGTAATGATGATACTCACTTTACAGAGTTGCTCTAAGATCTCAATGAGTCAATCGGCCTAGGTGCTAGATAAGCACTTTGCTATTGCTGCCATGGCTTGAGCCCAGTTGCCCAACACATACCTGAAATTCTGTCCCTTGGTTTATCAGCAGTTGGATTCAGGAATTTTCAGTGTGAATGTTCTGCCCTTGTTAGAATGGCCTCTTGGGTAACAAGGGAGCTGAGAACAAAACTTTAAATCATCAACTTCTCTATCTCATCTGATTAAAACTACATTATCAGTAGGGTTTCTGTGCTCTCAACCAAAAGCTGATTTCATGTGTAATTATTAGGTTCCTTACTATCATTAGCAAAACATAAAAGTACTATATGGCTTCCTCCAGGATTTCTCAAGGTTAGCAGCACTCTGATAAAGTATTCCAATTAACCCAGAAATGCATTCTTTTCAGAGAGGCAAAGTAGACCTTTCTGTTTTGGTGAGCCAGAATGAACAAGAGCACGGTTGTAGTGGAGAAGACTCTGGTTAAGTTTTTTCAGATGTTTTTCTGTTAAACTTTCCCCAAAAAGTCCCATAATAAACAAATACTATTGTTCCTTGATCCTCCAGGAAACAAATAAGCAACATGCTTAGAGTATTTCAGCAAGTTCTTGCATCACCCATACTCTTGGTCTGCTCTCTTGGATGGTGGCAGCACCACTTCCGCTTCTTCATATCCACTGCATTGACTGTGATTTGTCCATAACCATTCTGAAAAATGCATGGCTCTTCTCCTGTTCCGATTCTTTCATGAAAGTTTCTAAATCTCAATCCCATTTGTTTAAAATTTCCATAGTTAGCTCTGCTTTTATCAGCAGCACAGCTAATCATGATGGTTTTGTAGCCACTGGGCAAAAAAGGTTTCAATATATGAATATATTTGTGTTGTTAGTGCTCATTTAATGATCAGTCCTCTTTTTTTTTAAGATTTTATTTATGTGATTACAAAGTCAGATATACAGAGAGGAGGAGAGACAGAGAGGAAGATCTCCTGTCCATCGATTCACTCCCCAAGTGAGCCGCAACGGGCCGGTGCGCACAGATCCGAAGCTGGGAACCAGGAACCTCCTCCGGGTCTCCCATGCGGGTGCAGGGTCCCAAAGCATTGGGCTGTCTTCAACTGCTTTCCCAGGCCACAAGCAGGGAGCTGGATGGGAAGTGGAGCTGCTGGGATTAGAACCAGCGGCCATATGGAATCCCGGCGCGTTCAAGGCAAGGACTTTTGCCACTAGGCCACGCCGCTGGGCCCATCAGTCCTCTTCAGTTAGAATAAAATGATGCAGAAGATCTGCTTCTGTGAATTTCATCATTAATACCCAAGTGCAAAAGGCAGACATTGCAGAGTCAGGTCAAGGGGAGATATTTGGGAGGACACAGAGGCCACAATCTGTTCATAAACCTGCAGTGATTTCATGATTCTCCCACCCATACTTGAACATATTTTTTTCTGTTTCTTCTTGCGTCAGTGTTAACAGAATCACTGTTGCTCTTACAAAGGATTTTCAAACTCGCCTTCTTACCTTTCTTACTGTTTCAAAAGAGATCTAGTGCAGATGCGCTGTAGTGAGCTACTGAAAATTTATCCAAATGAAAAGAAATTGAAATTGATGTACGTTTTTTCATAACGTGAATTTTTTTCCTGAAATTTTTGAAGACCTCATTGTATTCTCTCATAGGAGAAAAATATTGAAGAATTTTTCCAAGGCACAAATATCAGTCCAACACAAAGCTGGGTCTTAGTTTCAGAATTTTGTCACCTGTGGAAGGTTACATGTGCTGGACATTGCTTTGCTTCATTTTTTCTTTAATTTTAGTTCAATTTCACAAGTGTTCATTGTCTTCCAAATGTTAAGCATGTGCTAAATCCAAAAGCAAATGAGATAGCACTTCTAGCTTCAAGGAACTCACTAGTCTAATTAGAAATGGGGACACACAAAAATATGACACTTTAAAAGTTAGGGCAACTCTGAGCAGTCTGCAGAAACAGAAGAACAGTAAACTTCCTTCAGGACTAGGGAGGGGAGCTCTCTCTGGTCCTCGCTTGGTTCCAACTTGGGGTCCCCACCCTCCCTTACAATGACCATCAGGATCGCTCCGGACACCCTGCAAAACAAACAAATAACCAAACAAACAAACAAAAAATCTAGACTAGATAGAGAGCAACAAGAAAAGCTTAGAATCAGACAGGAAACTGTCAGCGTGGATTCACTTATACCTTACTAGGTGGGACACAAAGATTAGTTACTCCTCACTAAGGTATTGAGGATTTCTCTGCACACCCCTCCTAAAACTGTTCTGCACCTAAATGGTTGACATATGTCTTGTTAGAGTTATAAACCAGTCTAGACTACCCCCAAAAAAAAAACCAGGTTCAGCAAAATTATGTTTCAATGCTATAAAATGCTAAATATTATAATGAAAATAGACACGAGACAGCTGAACAGTAATCTATAGCCATTTTAAGATGTATAGAATCCGGCTGTATATAAACTAAAATTGAAATGTCAATGAAGTAGTCACAGGATGTGGTTAAGGATTTGCATCTTTTAAAATATTGGTTACTCAATACTATGTCAATTAATTCCATAACAACATAAATTGTTGCTGATGTTATGCTGGGGCTTTTAATTGATCGGGATGATACTATGCTGGCTCTACCTTCAGACCAGAGAAGGTCTCCCCAACAAGCCGTTGAACTTATCTGAACAATAAGATGCTGGATTCTATGCTTGGTATATGCTTGCAATGAAAGAATCTTAACTGAACGTGAACTGTGGTTATGCAACAAGGTGGAGGAATCCACCATGGGGGGAGGGCTTGGGGAGGGGTGGCGGGAATCCCGGTACCTATAAACTGTGTCACATAATGCAATGTAATTAATTAAACAAAAAAGAAAAAGAAAAAAAGTTAGGGCAACTGGGGCTGGCACAGCAGCTCAACAGGCTAATCTTTGACCTACATGCGCTCCTGTCCCAGATGAGTGCCAGTTGGTGTCCCATCTGCTCCACTTCCAGTCCAGCTCCTTGCTTACAGCCTGAGAAAGCAGAGGAGAATGATCCAAAGTCTTACGATCTTGCACCCGTGGGGGAAACCCAGAAGAAACTCCTGGTTTTGCGTTGCCTCAGTTCCAGGTGTTGCACCATTTGGGGAGTGAATCAGTGGATGCAAGATCTTTCTCTCTGTGCCTCTTCCTATCTATGAAATCTGCTTTTCAAATAAAAATAATTTATTGAAACAACAGAATCCTCGTTCAATAAATTAAAGAAGTTAAGGCAATACATGTGTTATGTAAAGGTATGATGTTATTAGGTGTTACCTGAATGACGTGCCACTAGTAACGGAACTGGGATATGAATAGTCAACCAGAGGGGCTCCACAGGGGCTCCGGAGAGACTTTAGTTATACAGCACAGTGTCACTCTAAGAGCTGCCGTGTTCTCAGTCTGGTGAAGACTACAGTATAATTGAGTGGCAATGATCTGTAAGACATTGCTACATTTTCTGTAGAAATTATGAAACATTGTGGACTAGAGTCACTCAATTATCACTTACTGAAGAGAGTTTCATTGTACCAACCCAAAATGGATTGCATCTCAGAGACTATTGCCAGACATAGGGTTTAAAATTCGTACAATGTCTTGCTTTGCTATTATTATCATCAGGTGGCAATTTACTTCCTGCATTTATGCAGTATCTTTTCATATCCCCAAATATGCTGAAGGGAACTGTCCCTGCCACCCTGCCCTCCACCCACTCTTACCTCCCACAAGACAGTGATCAATGAGATAAACACACAAAGAATATTTAAAAATGTCAAAGAGTACCAGACAAATAATTAAACTCTTCGTGATCGATGCCTGTTATGCAACAGCACACTGTCCCTTTTTTAGCCCTGTCTTACCCACACATTTCTCACTTCTCGCTCTGTTCCTGGACATCCAGTCCTTTGCATCCCTCGGGACTTGACCTTTGGCTTTCAGGTGTCTAAGCCATCTCCCCTACAGCCCCTAGGCTGTATGTGCTCTCTGTAGCAATGATTTAAATCACAGCACAGAAAACCTTCTCAGAATCTAGAGACCCTCTCCAAAAAACAGACATCAATACACAAACTTTCATACAGATATTTGGAAAGAGCAGCGTTCCCAGATGCTAAGTAAAGCTATACTCTAGAAGGTTCATAAGGCTAAATCAAGATTAGTCATTCAGAACTCTCCAAGATGGAAGAATTGGGTGAGTTCATGTTAGAACAGATGAGGAAGGATTAGCCTAAGAGAAGCAAAGAGGGTGCAATCCCGTGAATCTGGAGAGGACAGGCCAGTGGCAGAGGGATACCCGAGACCTCTGGACATGGGGAACAAGCAGAGACAGCACAGCTGTGCTGCAGTGAACAGATACCCCAACAGTGATTGGAGCTCCACTGGTGGTCAGGTGGGAAAAGGAGATTGTAGGGGATTTAGAAGGTAAATCCAGCTATAGAATTGTGGAGCCCGCTGATTTTTTGTTATCAGATTGTGAGCAGAAGCAAGGTGGTATTGCCCAGGTGCAAAGGTGAGGGAACAGAGTGTGTTTCAGGGCCCAGACCCTCATCACTTCTACATCAGGCATCATTCTGAGTTCAGTGGCAAAGTCTCAGGAGGAGCAGGTATGAGGAGGGGCAACAGCAAGCTGTGCATGCAATAAGCCAGGAAAGAACTCATTTCTGGTTCAACACATTGCAACAGTTTCACTGGGAAAATAATACCAATTTCACATCCTACAGATTCCATCAAAAATAGGTCCAGTTTGCATACAGACCTAACTGCCAATGGGCTCTGGCAAGATGAGAAAAGAAAAAAAAATTACTTCTGCAATGCATGCCACTGAGACCTCTATATTCTAGTTTGAAGTCACAGCTGGTATCTTCCTAATGCTGAGTTTTGCTGGAACTAGGAGAGGGAAAAGTCTGAGCAGATAATGGTGTAGCACAGCACAGAATCACAAGGAGTGAAGAGTGGCAACCCAGAAGCCATGGCTGCAGAGGCCATGGCAGAAGTGTAGCATGGAAGCCCGTAACTGAAACTCACTAGAAGGAGCGGGCAAGTAAAGGCAAATGGAATATCAGGAACTGAGCAGGTTCAATAAAGTTGACCAGTAGACTTGTGTATGACACAGCTTTAAAAATGGCCGCAGGGAAAAGAATTTGCTAATCTGAGTTGCAATGACCAAGGGCAAAAGAGGCACAGACACAACGAATGCGGTTACTGATGCCTCATCTGAAAATGTACGAAAGATTATGTTACCTTCAGAGTTAATTGAGGAAGACATTAAAAAAAACTGCCAGATGAAGAACTTTTAGAAATCATTATAAAGCTCCTAAAAACAATTAGAACCATGTACAGAAGTTTAAGAAATTTAGGAATATGTGACACAGAAAATAGCAATATTGAAACAAAATTAAACAGAATTATTAGAAATAAAGAATACAGGTCTGGCATGATAGCCTAGTGTTGAGATACCATATGGGTGCCGGCTCATGTCCCAGCTGCTCCACTTCCATCCAGTTCCCTGATTTGGGGCCTGGGAAGGCAGTAGAGGATGACCCAGAGCTATGGGACTCTGCACTCATGTGGAAGACCTGGAAGAAGATCCTGGCTCCTGGTTTCAGATCAACTCAGTTCCAATCATTAGGATTACTTCAGGAGTGAACAAGCAGGTGGAAGAACTTTCTTCCTTTCTCTCCTTCTCTCTATAAATCTGATTTTTCCAATAAAAATTAATAAATCTTTTTTCAAAGCAGAAATGAAGTACACAACACAGCAAATCAAAACTTCATTGGGAAGCCTCAATAACAGAATAAATGAGGCAAAAGAAAAAAAATCTCAGAACTGACAGATACCTCCTGTAATAGTGCTGACACAAGAAAGCTGGAAGAGGAACTGACTCAAGCTAAGAAAAGTATCCAAGAATTAAGGGACAACATCAAAAACTGAACATAAGAGTCATGGGACTGCCTGAAGGGTAAGAAAGAGAATCTGGGGTTTATTCAATAAAATAACAGTTGAGAATTCCCCAAACATAGAGAAAGAAATGGGAAACAAAATACAGGAAAGGCACAGTACCCAAAATAAAGTCAACCAAAAGCAGTTCTCACCAAGACACGTCATAATCAAGCTCTATTTTGGTTGAACATAAAGAAAAGATATTTAAATATGCACATGAGAAAAGTCAATTAACTTATAAAAGAACCCCAATCATCAGACTCACAGATGACCTCTCAGAGGAAGCTCTGCACGCCAGAAGAGAATGAAATAACATATTCCAGATTCTAAAAGAAATAAAATGCCAGCTGAAAATAACATACTCAGCAAATCTTACCTGTTCTTTGAAAACGAAAGATAATACTTCCAAAGCAAAAAAAGCTGAAAGATTTCCACCTCTACTAGACCTGCCCTACAAGTGTTCTTAAAGATGTCCTAGTGGCAGAACAGCAAACAAGTAGAAACAATCAAAAATAGTAATAATACCAACCAATTCCCAAATGCAAGTGTAGAGAACACCTTAATAAATGCACAAAAGAAATCTAAATCAAAAAATGAGAAACCCAATGCTAAAATGACAAAACCAAATCACTACCTGTTGGTATTAACCCTGAATGTAAATGGCTAAAAGCATCAATTAGATGACATAGATTAGTGGACTGGATCAAAAAAAATCTGTATGTTCCCTACAGGAGACACAGCTCAGCAACAAGATATGCAGAAACTGAAAGTGAAGGATGGAAAAGGATATTCCAGTCTAACAGAGGAAAACATGAGCTGTTGCAACCTTTTGAACATCAGATAATACATACTTCAATGTGAAAAACATTAAAAGAGATGAAGAACAGGATATAATGATCAAGGGATCCATTCAGAAAGAAGAAATTACCATAATAAATGTGTACACATCAAATGCCAGGGCATCTAGTCACTTGAAACAAATATTAATGAATTTAAAAGGAGAAATCGATTTCAATGGAATAGCAGTGGGGAACCTTTACATCCTACTAACTTCAATGCACAGATTGATCAGACAGAAACTCAACGCAAAAACAACAGAACGCACCCAGACAATACAACAAATAGATGCAGATTACACTTTTTTCATCAAGACATGTAACTTTCTCCAGAACTGATCATATGATAGGCCACAAAACAAGCCTCGGCAAATGTTTAAAAAAAATCAACATCATGTATTCTAAGACCATTATGGAATGAAACTGGAGGACAACAAGAAGATATGAAAATACTTGGAGACTGAGAAACATGCTGCTAAATAGCAATGGGTTATAGAAGAAATCACAAAGAAAATTTAAAAATTGCTTGAAATGAATGAAAGCATCAACACAACATATTAAAATTTATGGGACACAGTCAAGGCAGGATTAATAAAAAGTCTATTCCAATTAATGCCTATATCAAGCAATTATAAATGCACCAGGTAAATGAGCCAATCATACATCTGAAAGAGCTAGAAAAACAACAGCAAAATAATTGCAAGATTGGCAGAAAAAAAAGGAATAATCAAAATAGGGAAGAAAAAATGAAAATATAAGAAAAAAACAAATGGAGACCAAAAAAAATATAGATATATAGATGTAGATGTAAAATCAATGACTCAAACAGCTAGTTCTTTTATTTATTTTATCAGATCTACACAGAGAAGAGACAGAGAGAGAAAGATCATCCGTCCGCTGGTTCCCTCCCCAAGTGGCTGCAACAGCCGGAGCTGATCTGAAGCCAGGAGATTTTTCCGGGTCTCCCATGTGGATGCAGGATCCCAAGGTTTTGGGCCATCCTCTGCTGCTTTCCCAGGACACAGGCAGGGAGCTGAACAGGAAGTGGAGCAGTAAAAACCATGAAGCAGCACCCATATGGGATCCTGGCAGTTGCAAGGTGAGGATTTAGCCACGACACTATTATGCCCAACCCAAAGAGCTGGTTCTTTCCAAAAAATCAACAAAATAGATTCCCTACTGCTTTAACTAATCAAGGAAGGAGGAAGATATGAATCAGTAGAATCAGAGGTAGAAAAGGAAATATAACAATGGCTATCTTGAACATATATAGAATGATCAGGGACTATTACATGCAACTATACACCATTAAATCAGAAGACCTAGAAGAAATGGATAGATTTCTGAACACATACAATCTACCATATTGATTCATGAGGTAATTTATAATTCAAGTAGACCTATAACTGGGACTGAGATTGATTAGGTAATTAAATCCTTCCCAACAAAAACAACAACAAAAAGCCTTGGGGACCTGGGCCAGAACAAGGAGTAACCTGAGTGCAACTGTCCCTTGCCCAGATAAACAAGATTGCCATGAAGAATGTGCTCTCCAAGACAAATATTGTCTTCTCTGACCCTGATTGGCATATGCCTTCATAAACACATTAATTCGTTCAATCATATCACAATCAAATATTCTTCCTGGGAACCATTCAGCTCCTGGAAGACAATTTCTCACTCCTCTAAAGGCTTCATTAGATATTTGAAGGTTTTCCAAGGCTGCATCTTGAACAGTCTTGCCTCCCTGAAGGTAATCTCTTTCCCTTTATTTCCAGGTGTTCATTGTGAAGAGACTGCTTCACAGAAGCTTCTGTGCACCCTGCAACAGCATCACAACAAATCATGCTGAATAAATCAGGGTACCTCGCTGCCTACCTCAACCCCAACATCTATTAAAATTCTTTTCACACAGTAGTTTTTGTATGCCATTTTTTTAACCCAAAGAAGGCTTTGCTAAGGTATGCCTGGGTAATTTGACTTCTAGATTCATGTAAGACATCCTAAACCTGAATGACCTGATCCATAAATTCTGGAGGCTCAGAAGGAATGGCTCATATTTAGGCTTCTGATTGACTTTTATTCCTAAAAGCTTTATATCAGTCCCAAGTTATTTCCACATAAAGATTATGATTTCTATCAAAACAAACCAGACATTGTGACAATATTGTCCTCGTGTTCTTACACTGTAAGAGTCAGGCCTAAGACTGGAAGGGAAGGTCATAAACATGTCCTGCTGCAACCCCCAAACACAGTCTTCAAAATATCTTCAGTTCAAATTCTCTACCACATTTAAGGCATGGCCACGGTCTACTAGCTAGAGACAAATTTCTCATCCTCAAAGGGCTCACATGGAAGAAGAGGAATTTTTTAAAAATTACTATAATTCAAGACAGAAGCTATCAAGCACTCTGTGAGATGTGCAAAGGAAAATACGAGCTTCAAGTGGGTGAGGAGCTCCCACTGATATGGTAATTAGGAATGGCCTTCCGAGAGAACAGCTAGTTGACATGGAGCTGGAGAGAATAGGTAGAAACTCAAGATATGGAAAGGAAGACTGTGGAAAGGGCTCTCTGAGTTGAGGAGCTGGCCTTGAGCAAAGGTGCAGAGGCTGCAAATGTGGAGTGTGTCTCAGGATGCAAAATCACATCAGTATATGATGAGGGGTCAGTACAGTGCAGCATAACAGTTAACTCAGGCATGCATGGTCCAATATCACAGTTTGGGGTGGGACTTTACAATTTGAAGGGATGTGTACCACTCCACCTAGCAGGCAGCCAAAGAAAGTTTGCCAAACACTTAAAAAAGGCACCTACATCTCTCCCCACAACCAACAAGACTTCTCTCACATTTATCATCATTCCCTGGAAATTCCAAAGGCAGAGGTCACTAGCTGTGACTCAACCAGTCAGGCAACAGTCTAGTCACGGGATGAGGCAAGACAAAGGATGCTCAAGGCTGTAGTTCCTTTTGACTAATCAGGACTAATCCTCTTCTCAAGCCAGGATGCTGCCAGCCTGGGTTGTGAAAGCTATTTCTTGTCACACAAGTTGGCTGGTAGGAAAGCAGCGGCGGCAGACAGGGTGATAACACCCAGCTCTGTGGATAATTCTCCACCCAAACTTGGACCAAAGATCATGAAAACACAGAGTTCATGTAAAACGTAACTTCTTACAATGTTCCAGACACCCTAAATACATGTTTCTCCACATGCTGCTTTAATTCGTACAAGCAAGGTACTTATCAGCCACAGGTCAGAACAAGGCAGGTAAGCTTCCAGGAGGCTAAGGAATGTGCCCAGAGTCATCCAGCTGGTAGGTAACAGAGCCTGGTTCTTCTTCATTGAAACTTTTTCCTCCTGACAAGACTGCCTCTCACGAGGAACATCCCCCTTTTCCTCCCCCTCCTTAGTCTGATATTTCCATATGCAGGTGTCAGAGGGGACAGTGCTTGAACACTTGCTGATTGTTCACATTTTGAGCTAAAGGCTGTGATGCCCAGACAAGTTCCTAGATTCCCCTTAGACAGGTTTTCATAAGCTTCAAACTGCAGAGTGAGACAAAACAGGCAAGAAGAACTACACCCAAAGCCAGACAGCAGTTTCTGTAGGCGACATTCTAATCTCCTGACGGGGCAGTCTTGAGCAAGAGGCATATCTTAGACTTCCAGGTGATGCTGAACTTAAAATTTCTCTTCCATGTGACATATATAATTGCTTTTGTTCCTAGTGTGTGCTAATAGAATTTTGGAATTTCCTGAATGATTACTAGGGCCCTTGGAACCACACCTGGGTTTATGCTAATAAGGTAACTCTTAGTGGAATCCTAGAGAGCCTCTAGATGGGGAATGGGTGCCAGAGGAGTCACCCATGGGAACCCTGCCATCTTCAGCAAGTTCAAGATCAATCCTGCCTGTGTGGCGGAATCTTCACAGAATCCCCTAGGGAATAGATTCAGAGAACTTCAGAGCTGATGAACACATCCATGAGCTAGGAGGTATCCACACCCCCACTCCAGGGGACAGAATCCCTCCTGTGAGAGGAAATGGTGTTTTCCAGTTTTGTGAGTCATTCTAGCATATTATTGAACATGAAGTGGCATGGATTAAGAGAGCCTTGAAAGTACACTTGATTTAAACAGAAGTTTGGTTTGCCTGGAGACTCCATACTTGATCATCTCCATCCTTAGGACAGACTCACAGACTGCCTGTGATGCTGTGCAGTATGATCATGAATCTGGATGCTTACCATCAGAATTGGGCTTTGTGGTAAGACACCCATTGAGAGTCTAGAGATTTTGAGGATTGGTTGGTAGTGAAGGGAAAAACTCCACACATTTGGTGCCATAAGCACTGGCAGGTCCGTATCTGGGACTGCCTGCCCTCTGCAGACAGCCTGCCCACTTGAAATGCACAGGTCCATGTGGGAGAAAGGCAAAACATTCAAAGCAAAGCACCTGCTTCTGCCACTTCCTAAATTTATCATCTGGAAGCAATAGCCTCATATGAGAAAGTAAAAACACCAATGTCTTCCTCACAAAACCATTGTGAGAATGAAATGAGATGAAAGCTGTAATGTTACTCATGTATAAGTGGTTACTATTATGAAAAAATTGAAGTGTTGACTGTTTGGAATGCCCTCAGTGACATCCCAGTGTGTGTGACCCCTTGGCATTCTTCAGCTTCTCTCATAACACAGTCTAAATAGTTACTCAGCCACTTTCTAAAACATCATCCTATTTTGAATCCTTGGAAGCCCTTAACTCTGGTATTTTTCTTACTTGTCTTATGTAAATTTTGAAAACTCAGAGGCGTTTCTCTCTGACTTGTTGATTCCTGGATTCCTGGCATAGCAAAATTATTTCTGACAAACACTAGACCCACAAATATTTTTAAGTGAATAGTGGTACAGAATCCATTGTAGAGATCTAATCTAAAAAACTAGATTGGAATAGATGAGGGTAGTGGAACACAGGGGTTAACAATGACAATCATAAACAGTTAGCTTCTGCAGAACATTTAACAGACATTCAAGTCATCATTTTTCAGAGAAGAAAGCTGAGGCCTTAGGAAAATTCTCCAATGAGGAGCTAAAGGGAAAGCTTTGGAAAATAATACTCGCCTTCCACACTCGCCTCCATCCTGTAATAGGAGGATCTCAGGAATCACTCCTCATTTTCTATAGGAGTGGGCCAAACTGGAAACCATCATGCTAAGGGAAATGAGCCAATCCCAAAAGGTTAAATACCACATGTTTGCCTTAATTTAAGATGATATGATGTTATGTATAACATGTTATGTTATGAATGTTATATGTTGTGTATAAACTAAAATTGAAGTGTAGGTGAGGTGGTCACAGAAGGTGGCTGGGAACTCTCATTTTTACTTTTAACATATTGGTTACTCATTACTATGTCAATTAATTCCATAATGATGTAAATTTTTGCTGATGGTATGTTGGAGCTTTCAATTGACTGGGATGATACTCTGCTAGCTCTGTCTTCAGACCAGAGAGGGTATACCTAAGAAGCCGTTGAACTTGACTGGACAATAAGATGCTGGACTCTGTGTTTGGTATATGCTTGCAATGGGGAAATCTCAACTGAACTTGAGCTGTGTTTATGCAACAAGGTGGAGGAATCCACCATGGTGGGAGGGTTTGGGGAGGGGTGGGAGAACCCAAGTATCTATGTAACTGTGTCACATAATACAATGTAATTAATGAAGCTAAATAATAAATAATTTAAAAAAATAAAATAAAAAAATAAAAAATGAAAACCTACTAATGAATTCTTAGAGAGGGACAGATCAACTATGCTTTCCCTCAACAATATCTATAACAAATGCCACCCTGGCTCCCACACCTCCAATGAAGCAAACTGAACTTCCTGAAAAAGGTTGTTCCATTTCTGGACAACCCTGCTAATAGCTACACTGTGTGCCAGACACCAGGCTACAGCCCAGAGCGTGGGAAAGTGACCTCTCACCCCATCACCACACATGAACGCACACACATACACACTTTCCTTTCTGTCCGAACAGCTCTGTATCTTTAAAATAAATTATTTTATTTTTTGAAAAACAGGATTTCAGAAACAGAGGGAGAGACAGTTCCTCTATATATTAAGTACTATTTTTCCATTAAATGTTTGTACCTAAACAAACTTTGTATGAAAGAATTGTTTTGCAAATCACTACATTATCAAGCTCTCCTGTTGAGATGGCTTGGCATCTTTTACGTACAAAGAGTGTTAATAAAAAAGTAGAAGGAATGCTGAAGACCAATGAGTCCCACCGTATGTAGTGGGAGGAACATTCCCTTAATGTGTTGGTGGTGAGAGATAAAATTATTAACATCACTGCCATTATATGGTAATATTGGAGAGAGAGATTCATGTTTTATGACCCAAAAACTCCATTCACAGTATTTTCTCTACAGGAACATCTCCTTATATTACCTGAATATGCAAACCATTAAAAAACTCTGAAAGCTGAAAGTAATCTGAAAATCCATCCACAATTAAGCTGACTTTTCAAATGATAGTCTTACAGTAATATGCTCTGCCTCAATGAAAATGAGCATACTCAATGTAATGTAGCGAGCGGTATGGCTGTATCTCTAGAATGGAATGAACAGAAGAAAACACAAAAGAATATCGTGTGATTCAATTTCTAGAAGCTTCAAAATTATTGTTCAACAATGCATAAACAACTAGGAAACACATTTTAACAGAAAAGTAATATTTATAAAAGTCATGTGTGAAGTTACCTCTGGGGTGGGAATAAGCACCAGGGAGTGGAGATGGTTAGAATCGGCCCAAGGAAGGCCTCTGGAATACCAGCGGTGTTTTAGTGTCCAGACAAGCATGATGACCATCAGTTTCAATTCAATATTACATTGGCTATGCGTATTTTTAGGCAATATGTGAAATTTCAAAAAAAAAATACCTTATGTTTTCCAGTGTTTGCCATACATATGTGCCCTCAGAACCCATAGCAACGGCCCTAAGATTTACTTAGAGTCATGATCCACAGGTTTCCAATCTCTAGAATAGAAAAACAATTTAATGGCCTAATGGTATGATCTTCTCAAATGCCTGGGTTCCAGTTCTGGCTCCATTTTTTATTCCAGTTTCCTCCTCCTGTGCACTCTAAAAGGAAGCAGGTAATAGCGGCTCAGTTACCAGGGTCCCTTCATGCAGGTAGGAGACCTGCATTGAGTTCTCTCTGTCTTTATCTTTCCAATAAATAAGTAAAACAGGTAAGTTTTTCAAGATTTTTAAAAGAAGTTTCCAGTGTGCTACCTTTATTGTTTCCTCTCCCAGAGAAGAGAAAAATATTCTAAGAATCTTTAAAAGTACTATTCATGGGACAAGCATTTACTTGGTGGTTAAGTTGGTACTTGGGACACACACAACCCATACCAGAGTCCCTGGCTGCATGCCCTAGCTCTAGTTCTAATCCTGCTTCCTGCTAATTAGTTCCTAAAAGGCAGCAGGTGATGATTCAAGAGCCACACACATGGGAGATTTAAATGGAACCCTAGACTCCTGGCTTCAACCTGGCCCCATGCTAGCTGTTAGGGGAATTTAGGGAGTAGACCAGCAAATCAAAGATATGTCTGTTTCCCCCACGTGCATGTGTGTGTGCATGTCTGCGCTTCAAATAAAATTTTAAGAACAAGTAAATCAGTAAATAAATAAAGGTATTATTCAAATTAAACTTTTTTTCCATGAAATATCCTTAGTCACAATGAGTCACATATTTGAAACCAAACACACCACTTACAGCCTCCTCTCTATGAATCACCTCCACACCATCATGGACCTAGTTGTGTGACTCAGAGATCTAGGAATTCCCTTTAATATGCTCTTCCTTGCTCCTCAAACATCTGAGTAGCCCAAATCTTGTTGTTCGTCTTCTAGAAACTCTGAATCGGTTTATTCTGCACTATCCCTGACACTACTGCTCTGTTAATTCAGTCTGTGCTCTGACTGGATCAGTGCAAGAGCCATGTGGACAATTCCACCTCTGTCTGAGATTTCCTATCTATATAATGTTCTTCCTCAAACTGATTACTAAAATGAGGAACTGTTCTGGTTTGTTCAGGAAGTTGCTCAGGATATCGGCTTTTCAATGCTAATGCCCAGAAAATTCAACCAAAACAAGAAAGTTGGCCAAATACTCAAAGCTTTAAATCCCTTTAAAATGCATGTAAAGCCCTCCTGGAACTTCATCGCACTATCTTTCCAACCTCAACTTTGTTCTCCCTGTCTTACTTCACTACCCCACAAACCAGCTTAGCCAACACACTTAGTTCTCTGAAAACAATGCGCTTTGTTCCTTTACATCTCAGTACCTTTGTACATTGTGTTTCCTTGCTTGTAATGTGCTTTGCCTTAACCTGGGCTTGCAGGCCAAGTCCTATTCATCTACCAAGAACTTTCAACCATTTTGCAACGTCTCACTGAAGTCTTCCAGAAGTTGGCTATAGCTTTCTATTCTCACAGCACCTGTCATAGGACTAGCTCACTAATTATTTTTCCCCAAACATTGAGACAAAGAATTTTGCTTCATATAATATCTAGCATTGGAACTTGTACATAATAAATACTCAATAAATAACCAAACAAGAAAGTAAGGAAGGAAATGGGGAAAGGTAAAATTGTGTTGACAGTATTTACAGTATTTATCTAAAACATTTTGCCTTCTTGTTCAACCTAGTGTTTTTATTTGACATATTACTATACACATTCATGTGGTGCAGTGTGATATATCAACACATGTTTGTGACATGCAATGATCAAAGTAGGAGTGAATTATCATATATATCATCTTAGACATTTAGCATTACTTTGTGTTGGAAACTTTCAAAGTACTCTTTTCTAGCTGTTTTGAAGTATACAATCAATTATTATCTATAGTTAGCCTCCTGGGCTAAGGATTCCTAGAACCTATTCTTTGTATTTAACTGTATTTTGGTATCCATTAACCAATCTTCCTTTGTCTCACTTTCACCTGCACTTTCCAGTTTCTGGAAGCCACCATACTTCCAGGATTTTTAATCTGTCACATATGGATGAAAACACGTGGTAGTTGTCTTTCTGTCTTATTTCATGTAACATACTATCCTCCAGGCTCACCCATGCTATATAAAATGCCAGATTTTTATTCTTTTTTGACTGAACAATACTCCATGGATTATGCCAGCCAGATATCCTTAATCAATTCATCCATTGATGACTGACTCCATATCTTGATTCCATACCTTGACTATTGTAAAGAATTGCCATCAACAATGTGAACACCTATCCCTTCTTAGCAGAATAAGCAATCTCCCTAAGCCTTTGACTATCAATGGAAGTTGAGTAGGCAAGAAAAAAAAATGTACCGGGAAGGAAGAGAGAGAAATAAAGAGCTCCAGTCCACTGGCCAAGCCTCTAAATGCCTACAACAACCACGACCAGATCCATATGAATTCAGGAGCCAGGAACTCATTCCAGATCTCCCAAGTGGGTGAGAGGAATTTGGTTCTTCACCTGCTATTTCTCAGGACACACACCAGCAGAAAGCAGGAATTGGAAAATTTAAGGCCTGGCACTCTTGTATGTGATGTTGGAATTCCAAGTGGCATCTTGACTGTTGCACCTAAACACAGGCATACACGGAGCCTTTGGGAAGCTCATTAAAATAATGCATTATGAAAAAAAAAGCTCCGTGTCCCATAATAAACTGATCTTTTAACTACATTTCCCCACAAAATTTTTCAAGTACACATAGAGATGACAGCACCAAGATGACAGTTATGCTGAAATTATCTGAAAAGAATTTTCAAGTCACTATCACCAAAATGGCATAATATTTACATGTACACTTAAAAAGAACAAAAATTCAAATGTTTCAAAGAAGAAATTTAAAAAATAAGGAGTAGAACCAAGTGGTAATTCTTGGAACTGAGTAGTATAATACCTGAAATAAAAACACAGTGAATGGATTCAATAGCAGAAATGAAGGAAGATAAAAGCATTAATGAAATGAAAGAAAGGACAATTAAAAAATTGTCCTTTCAAAACTACACAGAGAAGCCGCAGCAGCAGCCAGAGTAATAGCACTTAACTATGAAAGGAAAAGTTTCAATCTCCACAGATTTCTCATCAGAAAGCATAGATCTAGGAGTAACACAGAACATTTCAAGTGAGGAAACAAAACATCTGTCAATGGAAATGTTTTCCATGAAAACATGCCTCAGAAATGAAAAAGAAATAAAGGCATTCTTAGATGAGGAAGAAGTAAGAGTAGTAGTTACTAACACACTAAACCATAAAGAATGGCTAAATGAGAGAAAAGAAGAGGAAGAAGAAGGAGGAGGAGGAGGAAGAGGAGGAGGAAGAGAGGTGGTTGTGGTGGTGGAACAGGAAGAAGAAGGAGCAAAACTACAGACCATTATCCAATATCCTTTGGAAACTTGGGACTATAGAAACAAATGTACATGTTAAAATATCAAATTAAACTAAGTCAAATCAAACAACATGCTTAAAGAGTGGTACACCATGATTAAATGAGGTACATTCCAGGATTTAAGCTTCTTCAGCACTAAAACCTAAATCAAGCAATGTCAGTTTAGCAGACTACAGTATTAACAGACTAATTAAGAAAATCACCTGAATATATCAATAATGCAAAAATATAGTTGAGTAAAATGCATCTCCATTTGTGATAAGAAAATCTTATAAAAACAGGGATAAAAGAAAACTTTCTCAGACAATAGGGAGTATCATTAAGAATCTACAGCTAATATAAGTAAGGGTGATAGATTGCATGTTTTCACAAGCAGAACATGAACAATACAATTGTTCACTGCCCCTACACAACCTTGTACTAGAATTTGTGGTTAGACCAGAAAAAAATAGGAATTGGCTTTGTGACATAGCTGTAGAGCTGCTGCCTGTAATGCTGGCATCCCACTTGGGCAACAATTTGTGTCCCAGCTGCACCTTTTCCAATTCAACTCCCTAATTGGAAGATGACTGAAATGCTTGGACCCCTGCATCCCATATTGGTACCAAATCACACCCCGGCTGCTCCACTTCCCATCCAGCTCTTTGCTTATGACCTGGAAAAGCCATGGAAGATGGCTCAAATCCTTAGGCCCCTGCACCCACGTGAGAGACCTGGAAGAAGCTCTTGGCTTCAGATTAACTCAGCTGCAGTCATTGTGACCATGTGTGGAGTGAACCAGCAAATAGAAGACCTCTCTCTATGTCTCCTTCTCTCTGTAACTCTGACTTTCAAATAAAAACAAAGTAAATCCTTTTAAAAAAAGAAAACAAAAGAAAAATCTAAGAGGAGAATAAGATAACCACGTGCAAATTACACCACTTTTATGACCAGATATAGTGGCATGTAGGGATTGAATTTATAAGCAGAATCAAAAGCATCACCTGTGATTTAATCTGTTTAGCAGTTAAAATATCCCCAGCTTAGGCAACAAATAAAATGGTACAGTGGACCTGGCTTGGTAACCTAGCAGATAAAGTCCTCGCCTTGCACGAACTTGTCTTCCCAAACTCAATTCTTGGGTACTTTTGTTTTGAAACTGGCTTTGAAATGCCAATCATTCCTCACAAAATTGTCTTCTATGTACTGATTTTGAGATTGGATTTCAGACTTTCAAACTTTGCCAAGAGTAATAGATTCTTGATACACTAAAGTGATCACAGTCTCAACTAGAACCTGATGTGGGCACTCATAGAAATCAGAGGGTGTCCTTGCCTGGGGTACATAACATTTCTCTGGAAAGCTTGCCAGAGTTGGCCTTCTTCCTTGTCCTTTTCAGAAGTACATCCAAGGCATAGGCATATTCCTTGTCCAGAGTAGCCTCTAGCTGTGGGTGGATTTGAGTTGACCATGTTCCAAGATGGCCTTCCTACGGGGCTATGGCTTCCAGAACTAATCAAGAGTTTTATGCTGGGCGTTTGGAAATAGTTGTGGGTCATTTGGTGGAGGGATGGAGGGGTGATAGTGCTCTGGCTGGGATCCACAGAGTCTTGAAAGTGGCTCCTGGGGATGAAACTGCATTGAAGAGGTCACTCTGAAGGACAATTTTTTACAAATACTATCTTCCGTGAGTCTGAAAACCCTATGAGATCCAGCAGTGCTGAATCAGTTATGTTTATTCCTTCTTTCACAAGTAAGTCACACAACAACTGCCGTAAATTCCTAGTTTCCACTGCATACGAGGTCTCCAGATATGACTTCCTTTCCTTGACCAAATATAACCTCACAATGCTTCGAAAGAAAATCAAGTACCATTTAAATTTCTGAAGATGATACACATGGATTTTTTTGTACCTGTTTTAAATTTTTGAGTGTGTGTGAGTGTGTGTGTGTGTGTGTTGGAAAGGGTCTTAAAAAATTAAGAATTATCTCAAGGAGTGAGAACAGATCTCAAGAAATCATCTGTATTGAGACCTGGCTCAAACTGGTAGCACCGTATTATTAGCTCCATCTAGAAACAGTGCAAAGTCCAAGACTAATCTGATCACCTTGAATTGAGATGAGATGAAATGCTGACAGAGCCAACACACAATACTTGTCATCAGACTCCTGATATTGTGCTTGTGTCAAAGATGCCCTACTACTTTCTCCACCATTAACAAGTTCAGCAGAACATTTGGCACTCAGCAAAATCAAGAAGCAGTGGTCACAGTTTGCCATTTACTTAGCCAAGTGAACTTTAGTGTGTCACCGAAACATCCCATGCCTCTGTTGCCTTACATATAAAGGTGAGATGGTAAAGACTTGTAGGAATTCCAAGAGGACTGAATAAACTGGTGTGTGTAAAAGTGCTTAGTCCAGAAACTGACCCACATAATCAATCACCACATAAGTATTTTCTGTTTCTCTTCCTAATCCTACTCCTAACTTGATCCTATCTTCCCTTGAGGGATTAAAGAACAATGTTATCTTCTGACACTGGACAAGCCAGTAACCTCTGGGACATTCTTGACAACTATTCACCCTGTTCAGTCCTTCCCTCTTATCCCACAGTCTGTAGTTTATAAAGGTATTTAAATTTCAGTTTCTAAAGATCTCTCAGATCCAACCATGTAGCCTGCACAGTCAGACCAAGCCCTATACTCAGAAAAAAGCCTGACACTTGGATTTAAATGCTCTGTTGATGCTATACTAAAAATATTGATGGTTGTTGGACCAGGGACATCTCATTTTCATGTTGCACTATGCATGTACTTTGCCTTGCCCACTCAATTGTGAGCTTCTTGAAAACAGAAGTTGTTTATGTTTCACTCAAATTTCTCCTTGATTTGCACGGAGGACGCCTGGCACAGAGCAGAGGTTTCTTAAACAATGGTAGAGTTTTTATGTGAATGGATGAAAGGATAGAATGCAGTACTTCATAGAAATATAGTATAGTCTGGCTAATTAACTCTAAAGAATAAGCTTTGTGGGTCTGAGTGATGGCTCAAGCAGCCAAAACCTCACCTTGCATGAGCGGGAATCCCATGTAGGCATCGGTTCATGTCCCAGCTGCTCCATTTCCCATCCAGCTCCCTGCTTGTGGTCTGGAAAAGTAGTAGGGAATGGCCCAAAGTCTTGGGATGTGGCATCCATGTGGGAGACCTGGAAGGAGCTCCTGACTCCTGGCTTCACATAAGCTCAGCTTCAGACATGCAACCACTTGGGGAGGGAACCAGCAGATAGGGCATCTTTCTCTCTGTTTCTCCTTCTCTCTGTAAATCTGCCTTTCCAATAAAAATAATTTTTAAAAACAATCATAAGCTTTGTTTATGCTTGGTGGAGACAGAAGCCAATGGACAGATTAATGGGATTATTGACCGCTCCAAATAAACAATACAAAATTTTCTAGTTTTTTCTTTAAATTAGTCAAATGGTTTCTTCCTTCTAACCCTGTTGTCCTCTTTTTCTTGTCAGAAAGTAAAATTGCAGGTTAATGGCACTTACAATTGCACCATCAAGCATGGCTTATTTGTGCCAAGTACCATGCCAAACAATAGGGGTAGGGGTAGAACAGGAGGAGGCCTTGGAAAGAATGATTGAATAAGATCCCTGTCTTATGGATTCCAACTCACTCCTCAAGAGTTTATATCAAAGATGAGTTGACTTCATAAGAGTTCTGTAGTAATGAATCAAGAACAAAGACATTCAATTTGGCCGATGTCCCAGCTTCCTGAATACTCCACTGACAAAAAGTCTCAGCCTGAACACAATCCATCCACTATGAGCGCTGTGGGCTCACTAGTTAACATTGGCAACCAACTCAGAAGTACTCATGGAGCATAACAAGTAAGGGGGTATTGAGATGGTGGAGTGCTTCTGCTCAGGGTATGAGAAAAGACTGACATCAGCTATCAAAACGGGCCTAAGCATTGGTGAGGACAAATGTTCCTCTTGCATGCTGAATGCACAGCGGGGTTTCCAGCGTGACGGAAACCACCACGCACCACGATGCTGCCACCTTAAATAGTGTTAGCATGGCAGGATTAACTTCTTGCTAGGTTCTCAGAAAAGACACAGAAGTTCAAACTGAGTTTCTCTTGCTTTGTAACATTCATTAGTTTTTAGTAACCTAGTATTAGCATAACTCAATATTCTAAATATTTGCCAACACTCAAATAAAACAGTCATTATTTTTTTATGGTTCACCACCACCACCCTGTGAATACATGCCCACGTACAACAAGAATACTCTACTTGGATGTCATTGGTTCATTTGTACCACACATTATACCAAACCAGTATAAAAAAATAAGTCACAATCTATTCTTTAAAATGTAAATATTTTAATTAAATATTTAGCATAATATTAATTAGAATAGCATCAGGGATAAAGCAGATTCTAAGCAGAGAAAAGTCAATGCCAAAAAACACATATTAAATTTTGTTCAGCTTCAAATCAAGGAAATGCAAAAACACTACAGCCATAAAATATCATTTACCATAACAGATGAGTCAAACCTAAAAGATTGATAATGTTCACTATTGGCAAGTCTGAAGGAGAAAAGAAGCCTTCTCATAAAGGATTTCTGCTGTGTATAAATTGTTAAAATCACAACATTTTAAAAGGCATTTGAGAAGTATATATCCATCAAAATATAAGATGCACATCTCCTTTGATGGAGAACAATTTCGCTGGGCCTTTATCCATAAGTAAATAATGATAAATATGGAAAAATGCATATAGAAAGTTGTTCCACACAAAATAATTAGAAATAATAGAAATGTGCAATTTGGGAGAATTACTTAAATTAGAAGCAACATGAATATGCAACCTGGGAGATTTGTTTAACACACACAATCCAGCTACAACTGAGACAGTGAAATGTTTATGTAGCACTATAATTATGAAAAGGAAAATATATCCATTGTACATTTTCAGGTGTGATAAAAGGGTAACTTCAAGAAAAGAGTAGTGGAGAAAGATGGAGAAGGTAGCTTCAAGAAAAGAGATGTATAGTTACACATTATTATGCAATATTTGTGCAATTTAGAAAAACCACATATCAGTAATTTCACATAGCAAATAACTAGAATGTTGTAAATTTTATGCAGGTGTATTTTATAAGTCTGGAAGAAAAATCATCAATGTGATACTTATCATATTCAATTGTAAACTCATCAATCATATTTACTTCATTCTTTAGTTCCTTTTGGTTATTTCAATATTTTGACAATAAATTTTACTTTTATACTTGAGGGTTTTTCTTCTCCTCTTTGCTAAAATCTAATAATAAAGATCAAAAAAGAAATCTGGGAACTGTATTTTGAAGTCTCCAAGGCCTGGTGTCATGGTATAGCAGTTTATGGACATTGTTTCAAGTTCTGGCTCCACCACTTCCAAACTACCTCCTTGCTAATTCTCAAGGAAAAGCAGTAGAATCCCTGTTCCAAGCGCTTGGGCCCTGCCACCCACAGAGCAGACCGAGAAGAAGCTCCTGACTCTTATCAGCTTGGCCTCTTCTTGATCGCTACAGCTATTTAGGGAAAGAACCAATGGATAGGAAATTTCTCTGTCTCTTCCTCTCTATCTGTAACTCTGCCATTCCAAATATTTTTTTTAATCGTTGAAAAAAAATCTCACTTGAAACAAAACACCTCTCCAGAAAGATGATGGTTTCAGTTACTAAGCCATGCTTAGTTCAGTATTGGTATAAGCAAATGAATACTTAATGTTCCTAAGATATTTCAAAGCAGATATAGATTATATTGGAAGTCAAAGGGATGTGAGCTCTTAGAGTGAGATTGTCCTTTAAGAAATAAAGAAACCCAAGTCTCCAAGCAGGTGTTTTCCCAAAGTAAGCACTGCAAAACCAGCACAGGGCAACTCAGCGCCTTTCCATGTCTAAATGGTTTCCTCTTCCCATTATTGGATGAAAACAGATGACCTCATTTCGGTGGAGTAATATTCATTCAGTTGGTTAACTACAAAGGCAGTTAACCAACTCAACTTCTACTTTTGTTTATATAACAACTAGGACACCTCCAGCATTTTGTGTTTCTCAAAATGCTTCCACATAGATAGTCTCAGTTGATCCTCATAAACACCCCATGAGACACTAAGGGGACGCAGACCCCCTGGTGTACTTTTACAGATTAGAAAACTGAGGCTCCATTCAGTAAGCAGCGGGCCCAGATAGGAGGAACTAGACCTCTGCTCCAGCCTGGCACCATCCTCTTTAAGGTCTTTCCCATCGTTTGCAAGACCATCTCTGGAGGTCATTTTCAACACATTCCTCCCTCCTTTGGCTCTTGTCTCATTGTGCACTTCTAAGGTTATGGCTTTGAGGTCACCCAAAATCACTACTTAATTATTGTTTCTTTTATTTTAGAATGAAAGGTAATCCCAGGCATCTTTAGGCTTGATTCTTATTCCTGTTCTTTTTATTAACATGGGAGATAACCCTAGAGTGTTGTTTCATCTTAAAATGTGGAGACATTCTGGAATCAAAGAAATTAATTTTTCAAGGACACAAACTCAAGCAATGGTATAAAGTAAGAATCTGTGAATGCTGGTATGACCCATTTCTAGACAATCTTGACTTTCTAAAGGGGATTAACATGGAAGCCAAAGAGTGATGTATTCGGGAAATATAAATCATATATAACAATACTGGCGCTAAGGAATGCAAGATCAGATGTTCTAATTGTTCTATGAAAGGAGGAGCTATGTTCTGTTACAGTATGCACTTTGGAAGAACTGAAAAGGTATCAATGGACTATATTCAAATCCAGAGGCCAAAGAGCTGCCAGCTTAGGTGAATCTATATGAAGTTTAGCTCCTAGATCTGATAATAACCATAAATTCTCTAATCATCGGTTTACACATCTTTAAAATGTGACTCATACCATCTTTCTTATAGGGTTATGGTGAAGACTAAGGTTACTAGTGGCTTAAAAAAAGATAGTTGGCAAACTAAAAATCAATATAAAAATGTGTGGGGTACATTTAAGGTATTCCAAAAGTATCTGAAGGCTAGTGCTGCAGACGAGGGGTGAAGGAGTGAGTGAAAGAGAGACCTAGCATCAGACACCGCACCAGGCAGGTGGCCAGGCTTCTCCAAGCAGAACAGGACAAGGAGCTCCAGAGTGCATACTAATGCCGCGTGTCTGCTGTGAACCCTAGCCAAATGACTCCTCACCAGAAAACACAGTGTCCCTGGCCAGAGCAAAGGCCCTGTCTTGGCGGGCCTTTGACTGCATACAAACCAGGCTGACCACCCTCATGCCTTTGGTGACGCTGCGACAAAGCTGTGCTAGAACAAAATGGCCTTGTTGGAATGTGGAGGTTAGGAAGATGTAGTAGCTTCTCTAGAGGTTCAAATGGGTTTTAGAAAAATAGGTGATGCTTAATACGGCTTGAAAGATCAATCGTTGAAGAGTGGAAAGAATGTCTAGCAGGAGAGGAGACGTGTTTCTAAATGAAAGAGGAAAAACAAACACATTACAGGAGGAGGGAGCCACTGCCTTCTGTGAGATGTATTTAAGAAGAGGATAAAATGTTCAGCATAATACCAAGAGTAAGGAAACATATTTCTCTCAAGATGATTTCTAACATGAAACCAGACAGTAATTTCTGCAGGATAGAACTTAACGGCCATTGTTGGCAGTCAAAGCAGAAAGAAGTAAGGATATGGTTAGGAAAGTCACCTGAATTAAGGTGCCTTTCATTTCTTTCTAATGTTTTCATCTTTGATAGAGGAATGAATCTACTCCTGACAGTCCAAACAACGTTGTTACTATAGGAACAGGTAAGCAGATTAGACTTGAGAGTTTTAGAGCAAAGAATGTAATAGGGCTAAAGCAATTAACAACACACAAACAAAAACATTTTAAATAAATATCTTTCAGGTTTGCTATTTATACATTAATTCCAGGAAGATAAAATGTGATTATAGATAAAATGCTATTATAGTAGGAGAGCATCCCATTCTAACATTTTAATTACATCATTACTGACATAAAAGGCTATGCTTACACAATTAGCAGAAAGACCTTATTAAACACAAGTGCACACTTTAAGCTCTCTCTTGATTACATTGTAATTGAGAAATACAGCTGAAAATTCAGCAAGAGCATAAAAGTCATCTTTGACCGTCCTACAGTTCCCAAGCTGGGAACACATCAAAAATAAGGGAGCCTGTCAACAATTCAGTTTTCTGTGTGACACAACTTGAAAGCCATGAGTCAAACTCCAGAAGCAAACAGACATATGTGTGTAGATAGTTGCTAGTATTTTCTATGATTTCCTTGGCTGACAAACTCCGTGAGCGAGACATGTCAGAAGAGAAAAAGGTCAAAGAGCCCGTGTGCTGAGGCTTCCCTGCTGATGTTCTGTTCCTTGCTATCTGACAACACCCTACTCCTCACACCACAGATGGCTGACAGGACTCAGAGTTTGGAGCAACTCTCTCTGTCTCGAGGTTCTAAAGGCAAACAGTGCATTGTGCCTCTCTCCCTCTCTGCTTTATTTCCAAAGAAAACATACTTGATAAAAATAAACACAATGCTTCCATTCTAGCAACCATCTGTCAGAGGAGGTAACATTTCTGGGTCAGACAGATTTCTTGGACATCACTTTTTCACACGTAATAACAGAGTCAAATCACACCGGCGTGTGTGATCGTGTGTCCGAGGGAGAGCATGTAGGTTGTGAGTGTGTGTGTGTTATGAAAGTTGGAGAGTGGGGAGAGGGGAGTGTGCTAGAATCTTACCATCTCATTCTCTTCTCCTTCATTGAGCAAAGCATGCTGGCCCTTCTCAAAGTGGTCCCCCATGAAAGAGTTCCTGCACTCCTGCTCCCTGACACACGTCCTGAGCACACACTTCCAGGATGAGCTCGCTGCCCGCAGAGCCCCAAGCGCCGCTCCCCAGCTCACTGAAAGAGTTAAGGATCCTTCAGGTTAACACTCCTGGAGCACACACCTCCTCTCAACAAACTGGACTCCTCCCACCAGTCATCCTCTCCTCACAGGAATTTCTGGTTGCTTCTAGCCAAATGCATTCTCTCTCTCTCTCTCTCTCTCTCTCTCTCTCTCTCTTTTCCCTTTTCTCTCTCTTTCTTCTCTTTCTCTCACTCGGAGAGCAGCTGTCTCAAAGGAGCCTGCTCCCATGCCGATCCCTTTGTGCCCAGCTTGCAGGCAAAGAATTCATTGCCTGCCCAGTGCCTGCCAACATCGGGCATCTGACTGCAAAGCCAGCAGGACTATACCAAGTTGGCAAGACTGTTCCAGGGAGGAGCCGGGACAGGAACTCCCAGGTCTGCCTTCTCCACAGGAGCTGAGGAACTGGAGTGGGGGAGGGTTTCTGAGCCGCAGATTATATTTGATTAATGAAAGCCCCGATCCTCAGGTTTTTAATAGTATCTCCATTCATTTTGCTTCCAAAAGCTATAAACGATCGCTAATCCCTCTCAAAGGCTTTTTGTAATCACATTCTCCTGTGCATGCCAACACAGTCCACTTGATAGCTATGTGCAATTAAGTCTACATTATGGGAAAATATATAGAAAACAGACTATATTCAATTACTTTATGTAGTTGCTTTTTCCTCAAATACGAGTGGCTAAATGCTAAAGGATATCAAGAAATAAAACAGTCAAGGGCCTGTACAGCAAGATTCCTTTTTTGTTTACTCATACATTTATTCAGTGAACATTATTTGAGCACTGGGACTACATACATAAATCAAATCATGTTTGCTACCCTCAGGCTTGTAGGGATTCAAGCAGGTCTGAAGGAAGGTGGGGGATTGTTAGGCAAGCTGGAACCAAGTGTCAGAAAGCGGCCAGAAGTCACAGTACAGTGTGGAGCAGCATGCACACTCAGACTTGGAAGCACATCTGGATTCCAGCCACTGGTCTGCACTGGCTCTGCAGGATGATCATCAACCTTGGAGGAACCGGCTCTTCTCATCTGGTAAGATCTGGCAGGACTGTGGAAAGAATAGAAGAGATTTGTACAAGCACATGGCACGTTGGCACCATTGGAGGCAATATCAAACTCCATTTCCAACTTGATAGCCGGTGACAGAACCCTATGATGGAAGACATGTGTTCTGAGTCCCTGGGGACTTGGTTCCAATGTGGGCTTTCTTAGGCAGTACTTAAGCTACCTTTGGACATAGTAAGTTACATAAATTCTCTAAGCCTCTATTTACTCACATGTGAAAGAAGGATGATGATAGTATGATCTACCTCTCCAGTTTTTTGAGGAACACTGGCCAATAGGAGGCATTCAGGTAACAATGGCTGTTTCCCCCCTCACAGTGTCGACTATTCCTTGACTCTTCCTTCACACTAAGTAACAACACTGTCTTTAATTTCCCCAACTTGACATGACTTACCTAATCAGAATAAGACCAAGGAAGGAGTATGGAAAGTACATATAAAACTTTAAGCAGGGGGTAGCATTGTGGTGCAAGGTGTTAAGCCACAAATTGTGCTATCTGCATCCTATATACAAAACCTGGTCTGGTCTGGACCAATGTCACTCTGCTTCCAGTCCAATGTCCTGCGAATGCGCCTGAGGAGCCAATCAATGGCCCTGCCCCAGTGGGAGAACAGGATGGAGTTTCGGACTTCTGGCTCTGGCAAGAACCAAGACCAGGCAATTGCAGTCATTTGAGAAAGTGAATCAACAGATGGAAAATATTTCTGTCTCTCTTCTTTCTCTCTTCCTCTTTTTGCTCTCTCTTTTTTCTTCTTCCTCTGTGACTATGCCTTCCAAATAAATAAATCTTTTTTAAAGAACCTTAAGCAAATGGTAAAATATAAGATAAAAAAGATGTAAGCAAAGCAAACTCATATTTATTACAAACATACAGTTCTCTAATTGACAAAATTATTGTCATAATCTAACCCAATAAATAAAAATAAAATTAAAATATATCAATATAATATAAATATGTATAACATTTTTAAGTCAAAACACAAAGCATGGAGCCTTTCGGGCAGCAGGGATGAAAATGAGCTGGAATCAGGGTGACTTCACAGCTTTGTGAAATACTAAAAGTTATTACTTTGCCCATCATCAAAGGGTGACTTGTACAGTGACGAAAGTTTGTATTTTTGTCAAAAAATATTGCACCTCAAAATGGTAAATGAACATTTATTTTACAGTCCTGGTCGGCAATCATTTAAGTATTTAGCAAAGTGGAGGAAGAGAATATATCAAATTTCATCTCAACAGCTGGGGCTGAGGTGAACTATTATGTGAAGTGGGCAGATAAGGGAGGAGTGTTTTGCCTCCTTGGCTGAACCTGGCAATACCTGCTGGCCTGGCTCCTAAATACACTTGGCAACTCCTGCCCCACTGTGGGATTTGGGTGACGATGCAATTGATAAAGATCTGGGGGAAAACTGCACACAAACTTAGCCTAGCAAATGAATCAAGTTTTGAGCAGCAGCTGAGTCCCCAACATCATCTTAGAAGAAAGACCAAGTATCTGTGGAAAATCATTAGCCACAACACAGCTCCATGAATCTGAAGACACTGTGAGGTGCTGACAGGTTCCTCACTTTTCCCAGGAGTTCTCATGGGAAACATCCATGTCTGACCTCTGGCAGCATGACTCATGAGCAGAGCTCACCCTCAACGCTGTTGGCTATGAGCATCTAGAAACAGAGTGAGATTTCATTGGAAAGCAGAGAAAACATCACTGTGGGTGTCCATGCAGGAGGTGCAATTCTCAGCCGTTAACACACAGCATTGTTTACAGTTTTCCCACTGTCATGGCTATGCGCATTCATTCGAGAAAGAACCACAGGTGCAAGGAAAAAAATAACTTGCCTCCATTAAAGCAGAAGGTGACAGAGTGAATCCTCAGACTCAGCAATGCAGCTCCCTCAATCCGTGACCCAGGTAACTAAGGGGGCATGGGCTTGGGCAGGTTGATCTGGCACATCCAACATGCTGTCTGTGGAATTCTGCCCTTAGATGACTAGGACAACCTCTTGGTACACGAAGCATCTGAGAGAGATCTACAGACCAGACAGGAAGAGATTTAACGGGTGGAGATTCTGGTGATCAAACAAAAAGTAAGGCCACAGGAAGCACATTTGGAGTGAGGGAAATCTTGAACAAGAGCACAAGTTCTTGTTCGAGTCCATCATCCCCACTGCAGGCAAGGAGGTATGTTCAGGATGATGCGGGCCATGAGATGGCTCAGCAAACACAGATTATGGCCAGTCCATGCGAGTTTTGAATGTCAGCCTGAGTGTATGCTTGATACAACAAGCCCTAATAATGTAAACATGTGTTTTTCCTGATCAGCCTATACTGTAAAGACAGGTTCCTTGAGTCCTCAAAGTTAAATCTCCATTTCCCTACAGAATTCTCTCGGAAATTTTGCTATTTCTTTTTTTTAAGAAATTTTAGTTTATTTATTTGAAAGAGAGAGAGAGAATGAGAAGCCTTCCATTCACTGATTCACTCCCTAAAATGGCCACATTGACTGGAGCTGGGCCAGGCCAAATCCAGCAGCCAGAAGCTTGTTCCAGGTCTTCCAAAAAAGGTGCAGGGGCACAAGGACTTGGGCCATTCTCTACTGCTTTTCCAGGCAATTAGCAGGGAGTTAGATCAGAAGTGTAGCATTACCCATATGGGATGCCAGCATATGGGATACCAGCATTACAGGTATAAATCCACTTAGCCACAAGGATGGCCTCTTGAAGATTTGTTCCTTTAGGGGACTTTTTTCTTAAATCAATCTCTCCTCCTTTGGTTTCACTTATTCAGTAAGTCTAATATGCACTAAATATGCCTAACAAGTTCTGTGTGGTGTGTTGAGAATCGGAAATGTAGATCTAGTTCTAATCTTAACATTTTTCTGACAGATTCCATCCATTCATTCATTTACCATTTATTCAACTAACTCGAATGTGATAAGAATTGTGATAGGTGAAGAACAGAAATTAAAGTATAGCATGGGAAAGTTAACTATATTATTAGAAAACAAGTCCAATATTGAAATACATTTTCCAGAACAAATGTTAGTTACGTTGGAGTGACAGAGATGTTTAAGTAGGGGACTGGGCCAGGAAAGCTGGATGAAAGCAAAAACTTCTGACATAAGTGAATGGTCATAGTCAGGGAAAGCATTACTGAGGCACACTGACAGTGCGGGCCTCTCAATTCATGACCCTGGCTACTAAGGCATAGGGATTTTGCACAGAGCCCATTCTGGAGAGAATGATGACCAGGAAGAAATGTTGCTTCGACCATTCTCTAATTCTCTCTCTCATTTATCCTCTAATACTCTATCCCAAATAAGATGAGAAAGGAAGAGATATAATAAAAAATGGTGACCTCTTTACTGATCTCGTATCTCAGCTTTCTTTCGTATCTTCCAAGAGCATGTCTGCTGCCCAGAGCAGTTCTCACCCTCTGGGTGTCTCTGGGAGATGTCAAATAAAAATGATGGCAGTACCAGTTTCTTTGCAGGAACAGCTAGGATGCTGATTTTTCACTTGCATAGTCCATTTAGATGGTGTAAAGATATGTGGCAGTAATGTTTCATCATGTATTAATTTCCATCTTTCATCTGAGAACTCTGCAGCGTATTACAAACATTAGTCCTTGCAACATCTCTATGATGTAGGGAGGTGAATAATATTATTACCCCCATTTGAAAGCGGTAGGAACTGAGTCATAAAGAGGTCACGAGGAGCTGTTCAGGGTCATGTGTCCTCAGCCTGGAGTGGAACCTGAGGCTGATGCAGCATCTTCTCTTTCGTCTTCACTCATCTATTCAGTCCTCATTACCCTGATCTGATATGTGCAAAGTACTTGAGATCTTAGTTACAGAGCTTCACCTAAACTCCAGGGCTTACTGTTATTTCTAATTATCCCCATTGTCACTAATCCCTAGTCCATGGAGCATACTGTGGCCAGCAAGGAGGTGATGTCCTGAAGGGAAAATTACTTGCCTCAAGGTGGTGGAGTGAAGTTTAATTGAATTAATTAGTATTTGTAAAGCATTTAGCAGCCTTTGGATTAAAAGGTCTTACATAAAGATACAAAACCTCCCCATTAATTATAGAAGAAAAGAGCAGGCAAGCAGCTGCCTTGGCTTCTCAAAGGATTTGCTCTGAACTAGGCCCACTCGGCACTGGATTCTGACCTTCTTCTGGGTGGCGGCGGGTGGTATACTTTCCCACCTGCAGGAAAGTACCCTTCCCAAACTCTGCTTTCTGTTTTTTCCAAAAATAAATGAACAGCTTCTTACTGGAAGTAAAGCAGCACCCCTTCTGTGGCATTTGCTTTAGTTGGCACCTGCTATGACCGTTGCAGGTCATGAATGGGGCAGTGCATAAAAACAAAAGCAGGAAGAGTCCATCCTCAGGCAGAAACTTCACACCGGTCTATAACATTTTGAAAATTGGGAACCTGAACATCTGAATACACAGAATGAAACATATCATGGAGCGGTGATCAAGAATCAAGAACTACTAAGCAACTAGACTGGATGATAGGCATGGCTATGGAACCCTCACCATGTCTCCAGGGAAGAAGAAATAATACAGGAAGACTCTGTAAGGATTGGTTCAAAGTCATAATTGGTGGGAGTTGAGACTCAAGTCTTATACGTAATATACTTCATATAACACCTTATTGCTCCTCACTTTTTTTTAAGATTTTTTTATTATTATTATTTGAAAGCCGGATATACAGAGAGGAGGAGAGACAGAGAGGAAGATCTTCCATCCGATGTTTTCATTCCCCAAGTGAGCTGCAACGGGCCGGTGCGCGCCGGTCCGATGCAGGGAACCAGGAACGTCCTCCGGGTCTCCCACGCGGGTGCAGTGTCCCAAAGCTTTGGGCCATCCTCAACTGCCCTCCCAGGCCACAAGCAGGGAGCTGGATGGGAAGTGGAGCTGCCGGGACTAGAACCGGCGCCCACATGGGATCCCAGGACTTTCAAGGCGAGGACCCCAGCCGCTAGGCCACGCCACCGGGCCCTCCTCACTTTTTTTTTAAGAAATCAATCTCTTGTGACGTGTTGTGGACAGCAAGTTCAACTTCATTTGCAACACTGGTGCCCAAGTGGCAGTGTTACTTTTGAGTCCTGACTGGTTTCGCTTCTAATCCAGCTCCCTGCTAACATTCTTAGGAAATTAGGAAGATGGCCCAAGTGCTTTGAATTCCTGCAACCATGTGGGAGACCAGGACAGAGTTTCAGGCCACTCATTTTGGACTGACTCCACCATGGCCATTGTGGCCATTTGAGAAATAAACCAGCACATGGAAGAACTCTCTCTCTCTCTCTCTCTCTCTCTGTTTCCCTTTGCCTTTTAAATGAATTAATTAATCCTTAAAAAAACACTCTAGAATATTTAAGCTGAGATTCCATTTGCAAACTATTGCTTTAAATAAAACTTTCCTGGTACTCACCAGCTGCACAGCCCTATGGCCACGGGCATATTGGGCATATTCAGTTTCTCGGGGAAAATGCAAGGGGTTTGATATACAGCATTGGACCTCACCTATTCATAGCAAAAAATACGTGTGTGTGTGTGTGTGTGTGTGTGTGTGTGTGTGTGTGTAGGGAAATATCTGTGCTAATAAAGGAAATCCAAGCAATCAGATAATGGAAGCTTATGGCAATCTTTGCTTATTGCTCAGAAGAGCAGTTGTCCAAGGGGGCAGGAGAAAGAAGATTTAAGACTGAAGTGGAAACTCCCCAACACACAGTGTGACACTTGGAAATTCAGACAGGAAGGTCTGACCTCCAGCGGCTAATCCCCAGTCAGAAACCTTGATCCTGGGGAACCTTTCAGTTCCAGATGGCAAGAGAAAAGTTGTGTGTTTAATTCCTAGAAAGGGTCTAGGGCTCCAGGCAGGCCACTAAGCAATTTGGCAATGGTAGCACCCACAGAGGCCCTTAGGTTTAATAATGAGGCAGAAGCCCAGTTAGCAGAAGAGGGCTGCCTCAGGTAGACTCGTGGGCCCTGTGACTTGGTACTGAACAGTGGAGAGCAAGATTGGGCTGGATTCCCTACTGTTATATGGGCCTGGAATGATGAAGTTCCTGTGGGAAATCAAGAGTAGGCACCTGCTAGGGATGGAGAAAGGTGCAGAGCTAGAGCCCTACCTAGCCTTAAATCTTGGGACCTCTTGTTTAACTTTCTCCCAAAGCTGGGAATGTTTGATATTGGTTACCTCTTTCATCCATAAGTGAAGTGCTGCACAGAGGGAAGAAGATCAAGAGAATTTATCGGTAATATCTGGGGAAGGAAAGGGAACTGAAATGAATGACAGATGACATTCAAATCTTTCATGTGTGTATTATATATGTCTTCCAAGCCCCTAAGTGAATTGGTGATGAGAAGTGTTATTCCTGAAGGGGAAAAAAAAGAATAAAGCAATACAAACTGGTATTCAAACTCTTTCAGTTAACATGACACTTCAAATAAACACTCTAAATAAAACTGTGCTTGCCATGTAAATGTAATCTGAGTATTAGACCCTCAACTTCCAACCCAGTATCAGTTCTCAGTTTACACACCAGTCACTGTCTTGGTACCTCCCTCCTTTGCACACCCCTGTGAAACACCACCCACATCCGCATGCAACTGTTGCTGCATTTTTGCCTCTGCTGGCAATGGAGCTCAGTCTTCTATCCCTTCTGCTTAATATCTCTCTCTCTCTCTCTCTCTCTCTCTCTCTCTCTCACTAAGGGACTTGGTTTATAAATGGTTGCATGTTTTCATGTTCATAGCTCATTCATCTCAAAGAAGGCAGCATAGATAAGAAGTAGTTATTCATCCTTGGAGTGTGTCAATCACATAGGAGCTTTTCCAGACCCCACATGCCCTGCTCCCATCTCAGATCTACCAAATCACAATCTCTGACGTTAGAAACACAGAACCAACATTTCAGTGATTGTAGTTGTGTTGTGTTCCTAATACTTAAGAAAAACCAGAAGGGGTGTCATGTATTGGACACAGCGGAATTGCGTTGCTGCTTGGAAGGCCTACATTCCATATCAGAGTGATTGGTTCTCAATCCCAATTCACCAGCTTTGGATTCAACTTGCTGCTAATACACATCCTGGGAGGCAGTGGATGATGGCTCACACACTTGGATCCTTGCTGCCCAACTTTTGGGTTGACTTTTGAGTTCCTGTCTTCAGCCTGCCCCACCCCTGGCTGTTATATTTGGAAACTGAATCAGTGAACCAACAAACAGAGGCTCTCTCTCCCTCTCTCTACTTCCATCCTCTACTTCTGTGTATTTCTCAATGTATCTTTAAATTTCAAATCAAATGAAAATAAATAATTGTTGAAAAAAATAAAACGATGTGGCAGATATGTGGTCTAGATAGGATGTCCATGAAATGTTAAGTATGAAGTTCAAAGCTACAGAACACTATCATGATTTATCATTCACAAAAGCAGAAAATATCTGCTTGTGTGTGTGTTGGGTTGTTTAGGAGAATATTTAAACAAACGCTTCCTTGGACTTGAGATTCCAGCCTCTAGTCTCTTGTACCCTGTCCCTCATCTCCCAAACCCCTGCTGCACCGAAACCAACTGCAGCCCAACAAGCAACAATTGACCTTAGTTAGAACTCACAACCATGGAGCACTTAACAAGCTACTTAACTGCCCTGTTTCAGTTTTTCATTTATGAAATGTGATACTACTACTGTTCCACTCTGTGGGATTTTTGCAAGGGTAAGTAAAAAAACATATATATGCCCAACATATATATGTCAAATAAGAATGATTTCTAAAGAAAAAAAAAAGCAAGAAAAGTAGAAAATTGTTGCACTAGAGAATTTTTTATGAAAGTTAAAAATGGGGCAAAAAAGTGTAATCTTTCTACAGTGGCTCCCTGAAGGCTGCTCGAAGGAAGGGAGCACTCAGTACGAACTGCTGAACACAGGAGCAGCAGTCACAACCATCACAGCACCAGAGCAGACAACGGCGGATGCAGCACCTGAGCCTGCAGCTCGCACAACTGTGCAGCTGCTCCAAGGACAGTGTCAGTGGGCTTCCAGCTAACACAGGTGCAGTATACAGTTCTCTGGAGATGATGAACCTGCCGTTATTCTTCTAATGCACTCGTTCTGCTACTACCCCAAATTACCATTCCATGTAATGGAACTAACACCTCTGTGATTATCCTTAATTTGGGGCCTACAAGCTTTTTCTTTATTTTTTTTGTTGTGATACTTTCTGTCTCTATGATAGAAAAGATGGTTTTTCCAGCTTATACCTCTCCAAGATCTGAACATTTTGTGTGTCCGGGCATTAGCTGGCCTACCCCCTTACTCAATGTACCTGTGACCCTACTAAGCCAGATGTGCGGCCCAGTCTGCTGGTGACTTTGTGCCGCTAGAAGATGTTAAGCATCATAAGAGCTTAGCACACAGCCCTTCTAGTCCCACAGCTACACACACACTCACATTTCCAGCATATTTCCCCTAGCCCAAATGGCAATACTTGCCTCATCATTCATTCCCAGTACCCATCTTACCTTCACACCCACTCTTTACAAGCCTACTACTCATTTTTTCAATCCTTCTGGTCAAGGATCCATCTTTTGTCATAGAGATCAGTTACAAGACCATGTGAATCCAGTACTGTGATTCATAGTATTTTCAGTTACTATTAAAACGATTAGCGGCACATTCGAGACAAGAGTGAAACAGGAGTCTCTGTGGGGACCAGTTGCTAATGTCTATTAAATAGGATATATATATGATAATCAAACTTAACCAGGCAACATTGTGGTTTAGTGAGTAAAGCTGCCACTTCTATAGCACTGCCATCCCATGTAGACGCTGGTTTGAATCAAGACTGCTCCACTTCCCATCCATCTCCCGGCTAATGCACCAGAGAAAGCAGCAGGGGCTGGCCCAAATACTTGGGCTCCTGCATATATCTGGGAGACCCAGGGGAAGCTCCTGGTTCCTGGGTTCAGACCAACTCAATTCCAGCTGTTGCAGCCATTTGGGAAATCAACAAGCAAATAGGAGATCTCTCACTTTTTCTGTCTCTCTCACTCTCTCTAACACTGCCTTTCAAAATAAGATAAAAAAATAAATAAATCTTTAAAAAATAATAATCATACCAAACAAGAATGCTTGTCAAGTTACTTGCTATCAACTCCATGATACAATTACAATGGCTAACATCACGTTATTCCACCTCTAGAAATTGCTTCTAAGGGAAATATCTTGGACATATTCAAAATGTATGGGAATAAAAGTTTACCACAGCATTATTCAAACTGAATATTATCTGTGTTATAGAATGTCATATAGCCACTAATACAAAATTTTTTGTGATATTTAATAATGTGAAAATGATAATAAACTGTTAAGTGGAAAAAGGTAAGCAAATATAAGATTTTTAAAAAATAATACTTATGTATTTGTTTTTATTTGAAAGACAGAATTACAGAGATAGGAAGAAATAAACAAATTTTTCATCTGCTATTTCATTCCCCAGACAGCTGCATTGACTGGGGTTGGGCAGATCAAAGCCAGAAGTCTAGAATTCCATCCATGTTCTCAGGTGCATGGTTGGGAAGCTGAATTGGAAGCAGAGCAGAAGGCACTCAAATTGGCACTCAGTGTTGTGCTACAATGATGACCTCAAAATAGGTTGTTCAATATTGTCCCTGGCTACAGAGATGACAGAGACAGGATAGAGCAAAATGCTATCAGCGAATATCTCTGTGTCGGAGAATGTCTTGCTTTATTAGCTGTATCACCTAATTTTCTACAATAAATATACTTCTGTGTTGTGATCAACATGACTGTATTAAAAATGTGTTTTGCTGGGCCCGGCGCAATGGTGTAGTGGTTAAGGTCCTCTCCTTGCACGCACCGGGATCCCATGTGGGCGCCGGTTCTAATCCCGGCTGCTCTGCTGCCCATCCAGCTCCCTGCCTGTGGCCTGGGAAAGCAGGGGAGGATGGCCCAAAGCCTTTGGGACCCTGCACCCATGAGGGAGACCCGGAAGAGGCTCCTGGCTTCGGATTGGCTCAGCTCCAGCCGTTGCGGCCGCTTGGGGAGTGAACCATCGGACGGAAGATCTTCCTCTCTGTCTCTCCTCTCTGTATATCTGCCTTTCCAATAAAAATAAAATAAATCGTTTTTATTAAACGTGTTTTGCTGCAGCACAATTTCCTTAAACTGCCCTTAATCTCTCCCGCAGCCCAAGGCTCTTACTTGCCCCATTGAGAGTTTCACAATCTCTTTGATCTCATGAGCTTCAAATTATATTATTCCCAAAGATGAGTAGTCAGAGATGTAATACAGTTTAATTACACAGAAAATATCCAAATAGAAAAACCTGGAGACCTCCCTTGGCGTTAGCAAATGAATCCTAATTAAGGACCCACCGAATGTCCTCAACTGCCCTAGGACACAAAAAAGCAGAGGTTGTTCACACCCTCTCTTTCCTACCAGAATCTTGTCTTTTGCAACATTTTATTTTTAATCTCAGTGATGTTCTTTGTTTCTTTCTTTCTGTCCGCACAGCCCCTAACTCCCTAATATTGCATTGGCCCTGGTTCTGATTGAAGCTTGCTTGACATTTCCTGGGAAAGAATTTCCTTTCTTTGGTCTTGTGAACCCAGGAGAAGCAATCCTATCTAAGATACAGAGTCTGTGCTCTCAGTAGAACAGCGCTACCTGATGCAGCACCCCCATCCTCTGCCAAAGAACTGCTAATGACTGCAGGAGAAAACCTGATTCTTTCTATAGAGGAAGAAATGGCAAGTAGCACACAATCTTTTGTCCAATGACAGGCCATAATGGACACTCCACTTCTAAATACATACATGCAGACACTGAAAGGAGCACGAATTTGTAGGCAACCTGTGTTCATGGCTATAAAGATTGCTCCCTTACAAAACAGCCCTAACAGCTTTACAGGAGGGTTGAAAGAATAAAAAGTATATACAGTGGTGTGTGGAAGTATACATAAAGCCAACACCTAGAACTTTGCTTCTAACACCATCCTCTAATAAAAGAATCAAAGCTCTTAGGAAAATGACCGACTCTAACACTGGGGAAGCAAATAGAAGATGAGCCTGGAGCTTCTTGTAACTGCATTCCACAAAAGGCATTCTTAAAAATACGCTGCAGAGTGGGCCAGTACAGTGACTCAGCAGGCTAGTCCTTCACCTGCAGCGTCAGCATCACATTTGGGTGCCAGTTTGTGCCCTGGCTGCTCCATTGCCCATATAGCTCCCTGCTTATGGTCTGGGAAAGTAGTGGAAGATGGCTGTAGTCCTTGGGCTCCCACATCCATCTGGGAGACCCAGAAGAGGCTCCAGGCTTCTGGCTTCAGATTGGTTGTTGTGGCCATTTGGGGTGTGAACCAGTAGATGAAATCTCTCTCTCTCTCTCTCTCTTTCTCTCTAACTCTCCTCTGTAAATCTGCCCTTCCAATAAAAATAAATAAATGGCATAGACATGCCAACTGAATATAGAGATAACTGAAAGAGCCCTCAATAGTCAAAACTGGAATAATTTGAGCAAGCATATTTTTAAAAGTAGTATGGATTATAATCCAAATAACAAAATATTCATGAGATTTAATGGATATAGGTAAATTGTAGAGTGAGTAAATAAATGGAGAAGAAACAAGCATTCCTTAAAGAATCCAAATAATTGATGGAGAGCTCTCCCCACAAGGACAGTTCCAGGACTCTCTACACCCTAAGCATGGGCTCTTCTAGCAACTTCCTTACAAACAATGTATCACGGACAAGGTGAGTGGGGAAGAAAAGCTTTGCAGTGGGATAGCTTCAACAACACTCTCCAGCCAGAGGTCAAGACCAGCACCAGTACTGTCAAGTGATGCTCTGAGTATGCATCCTTAAAATAAGAAGGTAAGAGTGGCATGGCACCTCTATGATCTCCCCCTCTTCCAGTCCAATCATAAGAAGAGCATTAGATACATTTCAATCGGAGAACAAATGATCAATACTCTTCAAGACTACCAAAGTCACCAAAAACAAGCAAAGTTTAGGAAATCATTATGGACAAGATGAGCCTGAGACCTGAAAACCAGTGTTAGTGTACCATCCTGTAGAAAGAGTGGGAAGCCTTTTCTCAGCATTGGGCCATTTGGAAATTTATAGCATCACTCACAAGCCACACAAAGTTGAATTTAAGTCCCACCTGCTGTTGCATTGGCAAAGCGACACCAAACGATTTCATCAGCCTTACACACCTAACAGAACAAGCATTTCCCAGCCCTGCTGTATGGGAATCTGAAAGAGACAAAAAGCATTGGATTAAACTAAGGAAATATGAATAATTTAGAGAGTTATTTAATTGCAATAGAAGAATACCAACTTAACAATAATGATAAAAATCCCACATTAATGTAAGATGTTAGCAATGGGAAAAGTTGGGTGCAGGGTAAGCTCTACATACTACCTTCATGATTTTTTTCATAACTATTCTAAAATTAAAGGTTTATTGTAAAATTACAATAAAAATTTTTTTGTAAACCACAAAATGTATGACTAAGTAATGGTTTCCTTCTCTGTCTTTGGAGAAGCACATTGTTAGGAAAAATGTATTCCTTAATTTATGATATGACCATTTCATTACATGTTAATTAGCAAGATCTCAATGCATTTTACTGAGTTTTGTTTTCAAACTCTTCACAAATGGCAGGAAATATTAGTAAAAGAAAGAACGAAGAACTGGATAGTAAGCCTCATTCTGCCACCGCCTCCACCTGCCTTTTCCATTTTTTATTTATTTTCTTTGCTATTTGAAAGGCAAAGACAGAGAATTTCTACCTGCTGGTTCACACTCCAAATGCCTACAGGAGGGGATAGAGCAGATGGAAGCCAGAAACCAGGTTGACTTCAAGTTGGCTGATAACATCATATGCTAAGAAGAGTACTTTGCCTCTTATCTTCTCTAAACCGCCATCTAAACGCTGACAGTATTAGAGAAATGCACATTGAAAGGTATTCTACAAAAATCTGATCAGTTTCCTTCAAAACAGTGAAGACCAGCAAAAACAAGGAAAGTGTGGGGGAAGAAGTCAGTCTAGAGGAGTCAAAAGAAACAGAACTACTAAGTGTAAGGTGTATCTGGATGGGATCCTGGGCACAGAAAGGATATTAAGTAAAAAAATAAAAACTAAGAACATTGGAACAAAAATTTTGTGGACTTCGATTAGCACTAATGTGCCAATACTGGTTCCTTAAATACATAGTGTCGATGTAAGATGTTGACAGTAGGGAAAACTTGGTTTGGGCCTTTTGGAATTCTTTCTATGCCATTTGTGTAATGTTTTCAGTAAAACTACAGCTATTCTAAAAGTAAAATTTTGTTCTAATAAAACTGCATTCAATGAATTTCTTACAGTAGCTCCCAATTACTGTAATTTGAATTTCCAACAACCTGGTCTTTGAGTGTTAACTTGTTAAAATAATTGAAGCTGCTTTGATGGCCATACTACCAAGCTACATTAGATTGATGGTCTAAACTGCATAGATTTTAAAAGAAAACAAGACCCTTGGTTTAATGAGTCAACCCTGCCCCCTAGTGGCTGAACATTTTACATACATTTGCTGGCAATGGCGTGTTCTCCAACCCGACATGCTTGGAGCTTGCTGGGACCTCCACCCTCGTGGGTGGCCGCTGATGAGAATGGCACCTGCATGTGAGGAAATCAGCCTGTGAGATGCCATGTGTAGGCAGCAGGGCAGTCTGAGTGGCAATAAATCCTAACAAATCTGGCACTGAGTGGTATCTGTGATAAAAATATCTCTACTTCTCCAAATTCACATTTTAACGTGTGCTACACATATTGTATACTTTTTGAGACATGTTTAACTTCTTGAACACTTAGATGAAGCTAAGAAATATACCAACTTCAAACCTAAATTGACTTAGTAAGGAATAGGGAAGGAATAGATGCAAATTCCTGAACAAAATAAATGTAGAATCATGGCTCCCAAAGGGAATAAACTACCATAGTGGAAAGGTAAGGCCCACCATCTCCTCTGTTTCCCTTAAGGTAGCCTTGCCATCTTTCATCAAAAGGAACTCACTGAATTAAGAGAGTTATATAACTGGCTCTACTACATTCTTATCATCAAACTCAAAAAGTCCTTTGCTTCTCTGGTAAACAAAACCTTGATGGTTTGTACTATCTGGGGGGTGGGGGTGGGAAATGTGTTTAAGCGAATTCCAAGTCTAGGAATTCCAGGCCTGGGACCATAGGTAACCATCACTCAACATGTAAACTAACCCCACACCCCCACAGTTCTGCTACATGCAAGACCTAGTGGTGCCCACCCGGCCATCACAAATTCCCCAAAGATCATAGCACACCAACTGATCCAAGGAAGGTCATAATCACCACTGACAAACCAGGAACTTGGACACAAGATGATCAGGTACTGTTCAGCCCCAATTTCAATCTCCAAGGACTTTCACACCTAACTTTTCTTGGGGAGCCAAGGGGTTATTCAATTGCTGCCAGGTTTCTTCCTCTTTGCACTTTGCAATAAACATCTCCTGATTCCACGCCCATCCGTCAGTAGTTGTTCTTTTGTATGGTGGGTGAGCAGACCCAGGTTGAAGGGACAATGGCTACATCTCCAACTAGTTTGAAGTGTTATTGGACAGCAACAAAGGGAACATTTTTGTCCCTTGGCAATATTTGGCACTATCTGCAAGCTCTTGACTGTCTTCACTAAGACAAGACTGGAAGGAAGGGCAGCTATTGGTATCAAGTGAACAAAAGCCAGGGATGCTGCCAAAAATCCTACAATGCACATGTCTGCCACCCACATTAAAGAACACTCCAGCCTGTGTACCAATAATAAAAAGGCTGAGAGATCTTGAATTAAAGAACGCAAAAGCTCTGAGTCCAAAGCTTCCATGAGAACCTGAATCTGCTTCAGTGTTTACAGAACACTCTTTTTTCAGATCTATGTATTTGTTTGTTTTACAGGAAGGATAACAGAGAAGAAGGGGGTTTTTAAAGATTTATTCATTTTTATTGGAAAGGCAGATTTACAGAGAGAGACAGAAAGATCTTCCACCCACTGATTCACTCCCAAAATGGTTACAATGGCCAAAGATGAACCTATCCATTGCCAGGAACCAGGAGCTTCTTCTGGTCTCCCATGTGCGTGCAACATCCCAAGGCTTTGGGGCACCCTCCTCTGTTTTTCCAGGCCACCAGCAGGAATCTGGATGGGAAATGGAGCAGCCAGAGCATGAACCGATGCCATTATGGGACCCTGGCATTTGTGAGGGGAGGATAAGTCAATTGAGCTGGCATGCCAGGCCTAGAAAAAAGCTGTTTAATTTGCTGGTCCACTCTCAAAATAACAAGGATTGTTGTTATTCCATGCTAAAGCTAGAAACCCTAAACTCCATCCAGGTATTGTCATATCAGGGGCTCAGGAACTTGAGGCATCCTCTGTTGCTTACCCAGGCACATTATCAGGGAGCTGGATCAGAAGCAGAGCAGCCAGGACTTAAACCAGCGATCCTACATGGGATGCCTGCATCACCAACAGCAGCTTAACATCCTACAGCATGAAGGTGGCCTCAGAATTTATAGAAATTTTGGAAAAGGAATTGGACTTTGTCTAATTCATGAAATGTGGTCTGAACAATGGGATCCAAATCATTATGGTAGAGGTGATTTAGTGTATGTTTGGGTAATGGCATCCAGTATCAGAGATAAATAATTGTGGGGGTCTCGTTTTTTCCACTGATATTGATCAAGAAAAAAAATTTTTTTAACCGGCCTGGCACAGTAGACTAGCAGCTAAAGTCCTCTCCTTGCGCATGCCAGGATTTCATATGGGCGCCGGTTCTAATCCCAACGGCCCTGCTTCCCATCCAGTTCCCTGTTTGTGGCCTGGAAAAGCAGTCAAGAATGGCCAAAAGCCCTGGGACCCTGCACCTGCGTGGGAGACCCAGAAAGAAGCTCCTGGCTTTGGCTCAGCTCCAGCCATTGCGGTCACTTGGGGAGTGAATCAATGGATGGAAGATCTTCCTTTCTGTCTCTCCTCTTCTCTGTATATCTGACGTTCCAATAAAAATAAACAAATCTCTTTTTTAAAAAAAAAAAAAAGGGGGGGGGTTGCCATGGTTACCAGAGGAGGTTGGAGCTTGCTTTGAGCCCTGAGTCACTCTAACCTCTGGCTGGGACCCAGAAGGAACAGAATTCTGGCAGGCCTTTGAGGCAGTGAAATCACTGTTGCAGTAACAGACACAAGCCAATATTCTCCACCAAAGGGCCAAAGCGACCCCTGCTTCAACTTCCACATCAAGAGGGGTTTAAAAGCCCCTTGCACGTCTCTTCCTGGCCCTTTCTTTCCTCTGTAGCTCCCACCTTCACGTCTGTCTTTCCAGGGCAGGAAAGAAAGGCCTGTGAACTGGGGTTTCTTTGAACAAAGGTCATTTACGTTTTTTTCTCTACTTGGCAGATATGTTCCTTCCCCATAAATATAATCCAAGTCAAAACACATTCAAGTTATTATATGATCATCCTAATTGGTCTCTCTGCTTTTAGTTTCCCTCCTTTGACCAACATTATATCCACAGGTACATTAACCTCCCTAGAACAGCATTCCAATCATGGTGTCTGCCTACAAGCTAAGCCTACGTGATGGGATTCTTCCAAATAAAAAGTGTTCACACATAATTAGACGTGATTTAAACCCATCTCTAATCTGTGTTTACCTTTTCTGCAGTCTTCTTTTTCTTACCCAGGAATTGATTTTATTACTGAGCCCTAAAAGTACTGGGCAATGGTTTTCCTTTCTCTTCACCTGTTTTCCCAGCGTGCTCTTTTGAAGTATTTTGTTTTGTTTTGTTTTGTTTCTCATCTTTGCCTGTCTAAATTCCACATCTATCCTTTAAGGTCAAACTCAGAGATCATCTAACAACAGCACAATTGAAAAACTGCTCCCGAATTCATAAAAGTACAAGATAGAAATCACGGCATCTTGACCAAGAGCTCTCGCCATTGCTCCGAAATACCTAAAAGATGAGTTCTACAGCCACTGTTCACATGACTCCTTTGCCGGTGCAGGAGGATTCAAGTTCCTCCTTGATCCCACAGATCAGCATGTTGTAACTTAGCATCCTGAAGCCTCCAAACCCAACTCATGCTGCCAGGATTGATGGGTACTCAGGCATTGTTCAAACGAATGATTGGTATTTTTGAACTAAGGTAAAGTTAAAAAATATTTCTTTTATACAGATTTTCCTTATTTATTTGAAAATCAGATTTACAAAGACGACAGACACAGAGAGAGACTCTTCCATGTGCTGGTTTGTTTCCCAAGTGGCCACAACAGCCAGAGCTGGAACAGGCTGAATCCAGGAACCTGGAGCCTCCTCCGTCTCCCATGTTTGTACATGGACCACACCCACATACTTACGGTATCTTTCCCTGCTTTTCCCAGGTGCATTATCAGGATGCTGGATTGGAAATGGAGCAGCTGGGTCTAAAACTGACATTCATTTGGGATGCATGTATTGCTAAAAGAGTCTTAACTTGCTATTACACAACATTGGGTCTTAAAAATCATTAAGTTGCATCTTTGTAGTTTTGGACAATGTTTTTGTCAGGGCATACAGAGATTACAAAAAGATTTTCATGGAAAGTATGAATATAATTTATTTAAATAACTCCCATCTGTGGATAAGTATGTGATTTAACCTTTTACTATTTTGTACAATAATAGAAATAAATTTCATCATGTATGCCTTTTTGCACATGTAGAAATTATTCAACAGGATAAACACCTTCATATCACGTAAAGGTCACCCATATAAGAAAGGTGTTGTTATTTGGCCTCTAGTTTTAATTTATGCATATATTTGAAAGAGAGAGAAACAAAGAGGTTTTTTCATTTGCTGGCTCTCTTCCCCAAATGCCCATAACATTTAGGGCTGTGCCAGGAAAACAGTTTAGAAGTAACGGTAACAAATCTTTGTGAGGCCAGTGTTGGGGACAGCTGGCTAAGCTGTGTCCTGTGACATCCACACAGCCTGTAAGAGCCAGCTGCTGTCTTTGACGCACTCCTTCCAATCCAGCTCTCTGCTAATACTTCTGGGACAGCAGAGGAGAACAGCCCAAATGTTTGGGCCCTTGCAAATAAAATGGCAGGCCAAATAGAATTCCAGGCTGCTGGCTTTGGCCTAGCTGTCCTAGAACCAGTGGATAGAAATTCAGATAAACACTTTTTTTTTTTTCCAAAAAAAGAAAGAGATGTTTGTGTACACCAACAATCCCAGAAAGGTGAGTGGTCTTCAAAGAAAATGATCACTTTCTTGCCTTTGGGAATTTTACCAACAGTGTCTGGGATCATACTTGGTGTTACCAAGTGGATGGATCCAGACTTGTCATTCTGACAGCTATGGGAAACACAGTTCTGTTTAGGCCGTTAGGTGTCTCTGGAGTGAAGCACTCTTTGAGTTTAGTCCTAGCTATGCCACCATTTGGTTCCATAATCATTTTCAGGTCACATCCCTTCCACGGCCTACAGCCTCCTCACAAAACACACAATGACTGGGTTAGAATGTTACAAGGGTGTTTAAAGTCAAGGAACTGACAGAGGATCTGGAGACAGAAGAAAGCAGAGCGCTGGGACTCTTCTGCAGGAGACCAGCCAGTAGAATTGGGTGGTGAGAGCTGGAGCAATGGCAGAGACTGTGCAGTTCTCAAGAGGGCTGAGGAGGAACGCAGATGGAGTGTGGGGCTCAGCTGAATGCCCCTGTGAGGCTCAGCCACCGCCGGCTGTGCCGGAGCAGCCACAAGGGCTGATCCAACAGCGGGGTAGGATTAAAAACCAGATGAAAGTTGGTGAGGAGCAGACAACCAAAATCATTTTTTAAAGGTCTTATTATTTCTGTTCAGAAGTCAGATTTACAGAAAGAAGGAGAGACAGAGAGAAACACCTTCCATCTGCTGGTGCACTCCCCAAGTGGCCTCAACAGCCAGTGTTGGAACAGGCTAAAGCCAGGAGCCAGGGGCTCCTCCAAGTCTCCCTCGTGGGTACAGGGCCCCAAGGTTTTGGACCATAATCAACTGCTTTCCCAGGCCACAGGCTTGGAGCTGATGGGAAATTGGCTGCCGGGATGTGAACCGGATCCCTTGTGGAGTCCTGGCGCATGAAAAGCAAGGATTTAGCCACTAAGCTATCATGCTGGGCCCACCAAAATGATTTTTTTTTAACAATGGTGTAAACTGCCCGAACTTAATCTAAACCCACACACAGCTGGCCTGGCTGACTTGGAGGTTCTTCCGGGTCTGATCTTTATTCCAATGCCCTGAACTTGCTCATTGAACATTCCGGTATTTCAGGATTGTTTTAAACGCAGATCGACAAGAATAGGGGCAACGGGAGCTATCGTTAGCTTTTATTACTTTATTACTGTTCATTTTGTACGCCGTAGGCACCTGCATACCTAAATGCAATTAAATTGTCGTGACCCTGCATCCTAACCAGCTCTCAACCCTTCCCCTCTTCAACTTCCAGACCAGGAGACTGCAGCTCCCAATTCCAACCCGGAAACACTGAGCGCTCGGAGAGGCGGGGTGAGCTGAGCCTCGGGGCGCATGCGCTCCTCCACCGCGGACCGTTCGCGCTGCCCGCCTAGGGGAGTGTGGGGAGACTGTTTCCTTGACGGACCGAGTACGGGTGCCGGGTCGGCGCCTGCGGAAGTCCGTGCGCCATTGGGAGGGCCTCGGCGGCTGCTCCGTGCCCTTGTTGCGGAGGGCCTTCTCCTGGGTCATCCCCGTGGCCGGAGCCGGGCTGGGGCTGACACGGGGCCTCCCACGTGGCCATCTCGGCGCCTAGGTGACCTCCCGGCTCGTGGGATGTGGCGACTACGCCGGGCCGCCGTGGCCTGGTAAGTGCGGGCTCCCCCTGGCCCCGTTATTTCTGGGGTGTTGCCCCATCACTCCGTCCTCAAGGGGAGAGGACGGCTCTCAGGCCGGGCCGAGGGCTGTGCAGTGCCGGCCCCTGTCCAGCTCGGCCCGGCTGCACTGTCCGTTTGCACCCGTGTGTCCTCTGCTCTTCCTCCGGGTCTCTGTCCGTCCTCTGCCGGCGGGGCTCAGCCCTGTCTGCGGTGGTCTCCAACTCCCACCTGCACCCCAGGTCCGTGTTGCACCTGCAGGTCCCTGGGCTCCTCTCCCAATCGGGGGGAACCTCTGCTTGCAGTCAGATCCGGAGCACCATGGCGGCTTTGGTGTTCAGTGGTCAGGCAAGGAGACCCGCTCTGGGCTACCAAGCGATGATAGCGACAAACACACTGTCATTGTTCCCCTGGTCTGCTTTAAACCTAGGGCAGGAAATCAACAGCAACCTTGTCATTTTGGCGGGTTGCAGTATGCGTTTTTAACGTGATTAGTTTTGACCTTTACGTGTAATATTGTTCCTGTGTCCTTAGATGCCTTCAGGCCTATCCTATTGTAGGCATTTGGGAGGAAGCAATGTACAGGAGCAAGGTTGGAAAACCTTGGTTTGCCTGAGTAAGCTCAACCTCCCAGCCTGTGTCCTGAACACTTTATTTTCCAGAATTTCCTTAAGTGATGTAGCTACTTTACAGAGTTTATGAAGAGTACAACCACGTCCATTTTATGAAAGTTAGTTGGAGCGCAAATGCAGATAATATGCATAGTAGTCAGCATTTGCAAATCAGTTAGAATCATGGCATAATTTAATCGGATTTTGATTTGGAGGTAAATTCACAGTGCTTGGAGTTGAAGTATGTTGCCTGCAACCCATGCATGTCTGCTTCTCAATCGTTAATGGGGAAGCAACTCTGTCATTTTCTTTAAAAAAGAGAATAAATGGGTAGGACCCAGCTTAGTTGTTGCAACAGTAAGGGTCATGAAAATACTTTGTGGGTGAAGTTTTAAAGCACACTGGTTTATAGTTAGTATCGTTTGTCTATTCAATTGGATACTCTTGGACTAAATTGCCTGTGAACTGTGTACTCCGTGGAGTCCTGACAGAAGCGCCATGCTCGGGGCAGTTAATCTACCTGCGGAAGAGGGGGTGTTGGCAAGTCAGCCTCGTTTCAGTGTGTCTTTTACTTTAGTTCTTTTCCAGGGACAGTTAAAATACCACTGTTTTAAAGAGATGAGAACATGAGCATGTTTTAAAGATATAAACACATGCTTATAGGTATAATATTTGTATAAAATAATTGAAAAAAGTAGTTTCATATTAGGAAGTGGCACACATTAGGACACATAGTAGGTGAGGAAGAGAATAGATGATTTCTGAGGGCAAAAACCTGTCTTGCATCCCACTTGATTTTTAGATTTGCTTGAATTCAGAGGCTGTCTTCAGGTTATGTCCTTTTCAAAACTGTGAAGTCATTGCTGCATTTGCTTCTGGAATTCTTTTTTGGAAATGAGAATTCTCACTGAAAAAGTCCTTTTTTTATTCTTGAGCTTGTCATTGCTATAATTTCCCATCATGCATTCTTACAGGATCTTAACCTTATCATCTACATTAATTTTTTCAGTCCCCTATTCACATGTGAGTCTTTTTTTTCCCCCAGCATTCACGTGTCTTGGCACTCTGGGCTTTTCCACACCAACGTTCCTCTCTCTTCAGTTCTGGGAAATTTTTCTGATTTGTTTGTTTGTTTGTTTGTTTCTTCAGAATCTGAATCTTTGATAACATTGGTCATCTATGCTTGGGCTTGCATCTCTGTGATTTCTAAAATATCTGTACCTTTTATCTGTTAAAATGTGTACATACATAAACCTCAAAAATGTGTACATACACTCCAGTTTGCATATTTGGAAATTTGTATTTAAATTTTATACGTACCCCGGTAAGACATACTTCATTCTGTAAACTTTGTTTTTTGATTGTCATTTTTGAATGACAGTGTACCCTTGTCTCTGCAGTGTTTTCAAGAATGTTTCTAAGTATGTTCCTAAAATGAGGATTTAATACCTGCTTTTCCGAAAAAGGATTCCCCAGTGCTGTGTTAAAGATTAGTTGCTGAATTTCCCCAAAAGTCTGGGAACGGCTGACGTAACCCCTTAGGCAGTTTACCGCTGGATGAGAGGCTGGTTTGGCGGTTGTGTCTTCAGTGTGTGATGCATCAGCTAGCAGTCTTCAGGAAGCAGGTAGCTGATCTGAGTGGATTCCCTACAAGCACTGATATAGTCGGGAGCTCAGGCCAGGAAGGCTGTGGTGTCCACCTGCGAGCACACAGAAGCCTTAGCTCACAACTGCTATTGTTGACGCCCACTTGGATTGGGTCTCCTCAGATGGCGCCTTCAGTAAAGTTTTCTTTTGCTCTAACTCACGTACCTGCATCTCAGCAGGACGTTGTTGTGAAAAATTGTTCTCTCCTGTGTGAACATTGATCTTTAGACTATCTCCCTGAAGTGGAAGTTCTGGAAGTAATCCTTGAGGATGCCTTTGGAGTGCCAGGATTTGGGCTGTGAGTCGGACTGAGTACCTGGAGCAACGTTCTCCTGCAATTCCTGACCTGAAGTGCTGGACCAGCATCCTCCGTTTGCTTGTCCCTGACTCCCACCCAGCAGTATTGCTGCCAACATGAGGAAAATAGGCATTTCAGGGATTTGGAAGCAAAGGAAGGAGAAAGGTGAAAAGCATCTTAGAGATGAACTTAAATCTGAAATACTTCAAATTATGATATGTGTATACAGATAATTTCTGAGGATTAATGGATTATTCATCCCTTCATACATTGCTGGAGGTTAGCACAAATTAATATTTGACAAATTAATAAATGGCATTTGTTGAGTACTGTGTCCTAACTACTGCTAGGTTCTTTCCATTGTTTGCAATTGAATTTTCCCCTTGACATTGCCTGTCATTTGTTAGGCACTGGGATAGGCCTTGGAAATAAAACGTTAAGAAAACAGTACCCCAACTTTAAAAAGATTGCAGTTTCCTGGCACAAACAATATTACTGCAATAAACACACTATTATGTAATGCAAATTTTATAAGCTCTACAAAGAACTGCGGCAGAGGGCCTCCCCTTGTAATGCAGATTCAAAGAGACCCAGTGGTGTCTGAGGGGAGGCTGACTGTAGGAAGCCAATAGTTTGTCACCCAGCCCTGAGAGATGGAAGGAGTGTGTCACAGTTGAGGATGAAGACTAGGCTGGGTTGAGCTTGGAAGCCAATAGGAGAGAGGCAGGGATCAGACTGGTGCTGCTTTATAGACCAAGGGATGCAGATTTTATTCTTAATTCAAGGAAAGCTTTTTAAGAGACGGGTGGAAGTGAGTGACAGTGATCACAGTGTACAGTGTGTAGGTAATTGCTGAGGAAGTGAGTGTAGCTGAACAATGGGAAGTTGGTATATAAAGGCCTTGGTTAACCCCCGAAGTTGAGAAGGAGACTGAAATAAAGTACACTGGGGTAGGAATTAAAGGTTGAGAGGAAGCTTCACTCGTTTGAAATGTCAGCATTGTCAGACCTTGCTAGAATTCCAAAGACACCCATTGAAGGCCTTTGGTGTGATCAATAGTAGCTGCTCACTGAAGTGTAGAAATAAAAATGGATGGAACTGGAGGACATCATGTTAAGGGAAGTAAGCCAGACTGAGAAAGACAAATACTGCATGTTCTCCCTCATGTGGGAGCTAAACAAAAAAAAATCTAGGCGAAACTCAGTCTGAACAGAGTGTACTAACTAGAGAATGTGCTAACTAGAGTAGGGGTGGGAGAGAGGTTTGGATTAGAAAGTAAGGAAGCTGAATGTGGTTCATTAATCGGGACTTATATACCAATGTGAGATGTTTCTGATAGTGGAAGCTGAGTGTTTATAGATTCTAATAATATCATACTAATAAAAGATGTTAATGGTAGTGGAAGTTGGTTGTATGGTGAGCAGCGACTTGGTACTACTGCACAATTTCTGTCTTGTAAGCCTAATACATCTGAAATTAGGTTGGTTTATTTTTTATAAAGTGGCTAGAGCAGAGCCTTGAGGTGTTTTGTTGTATTATCTTTCCTGTCTTTAGGAACTGTAGGTCAAGATGAGAGACTTAAAAAGCGAATAAATAAAATAAAACTTAAAAAATGATGAGACTTGCCCTACAGTTTCTAAAAGGTCTGGTGAGGTGGGAAAGAATTCCAAACAAGGAATTGCCCTTGATGGGAAGAGGAGCCTTTGCTGGAATCTTTCACGGGGAAGAAGGTGAGTGTAAACGCTATAGAGAAACAGTTCCCATGTGAAGAAGTTGCATATGTTTGCTCCTGATGGCTTCCTCTAAGAAGAGTAAAGGCTGAGGTCATGTGCCAAGCACTGGGGGAGCTGTGGAGAGATGGGGTGTTAGAGGAAGAAGGGAAACATCAAGAACAGTCCTGACAGGGAGTGGACGAAGGAATGGGTAACAGAAAGGAAGTGGAATTGTCAGGCAATTGTGAAGACCCCTTTGATGTTTCTGTCCGGTTGAGTATAATTCTGTCTGGTAGTACTTCATCTCCTTGGCACGAGCAGAGAGAAAAAGCAATAGTAAGGTTCATCCAGTGTTGGTATTTCGCCAGACAAGTTAAACTCTGAGCATAGTTACGCCAAGAGGAAACTAACAGATTTGGTGGAGAGAATGTCAGAATCAGACACTTAAATTAGTGATTATGGGCGTTAACTCTATTTCTGCTCTTTTGCCATTTTAGTGGACTAAGAAATTGAGGTTTCTCCAATTTTACCTCCCAGTATGAACCTTCTGTGCAGCCTGTTGGGGTTTTTTTTTAGAATTGTCTCACCCCATGCTCTTTTGCTGACCTGGAATTCTCTGTTTTGACTTTTCACTTTCCTCTTAATGTTTAAATTTTACTTTTTCTGCTAAGTTTTCATGGATTGTTTCATCCTCAGTATCACTTGTTTTCCTGTGAACTCTTGTATCACCTAACTATGCCTGCTGCCCCATAGGTGTGGGAGTGTTTGCAGTGTTATTTTCATGTGTGTGTGTGTGTGCGTGATTGGTAGTCTAGAGGCACTTTTGAAGTCGAGGAGTTTGCTGAGTTTGAGGTCAGGAGATTTCAGTCTTAGTCGATAAAAGAAGATGTGGACTGGACTTGTTATATCACGGTAGAAATTATGTTGTTTCAGAGACTGTGCTGTGCATTAAAAGAAATTGTAATATGTTTGCTGGTTTTTGCAAAGAAATTAATTGATTTTGTGTGCAGAATTAACATTTATATATCAAATCGCAAATGAATGGTGTGCCTAATCCCTATTAAATCCTATTTCTCTCAGGTCTCCTGAATTAGAATATTCCTGCAAAGTCTTAATGAGAGCAAGACCCTGTGTGTCATCCTGAGCATTCTAGATTCTCGGAAATGTTGCTTCAGCCTCCTGTTTGGGCCACACTGGTCAGGCATCTGCTGTTTCCACATTCTCGCCCACTAGTGTCTGGAAAAGAATGATCTTACTGTCAGGCCGATTCTCATTTCAAACTCTCTCCCACCTTTGCCTGGGCATTCTATCTTAAGCAAGGCATCGTTCTAAAAAACAGATCTGGAAAGAGAATAACTGGCTCTTCACTGGGTGTTTCTGAGCTCTGACAGTGGCTTTTATGAAAACATCCAGCCTCATGCCTGGCACTGACCAGGAACACAAGAGCTGCCCCATTCTCGCCACCATCCTTCCTCACGGCGTTGTTTCTCTGTTTCTTAATCTCTTTTTCCTAAGAAATTTTCAACCCTACGTAGTAAAGTCATGTAATTTTAAAAATTGTTTAGAATTGGACCTGGCCCATGGTAAGCAGTGGTGAATGTGCCATGTTAAACATGATCAGACGTGTGGCTGTTATTGGTAAGTCTTCCTTCTCTGCAGTGCCTCTGTAGATAAGGAGAGAGAGGATAGCTCTTCTACACTGCTGAAATTTCTGCGAACAGTAAGATTGTATACAGTTTTATTCTCAAATTTACTTACAGTATCTAGTAATCGACTAAATAAATAAATAATCCCCTCCACCTCTTCTCTTTTTAGTTTCAGTTTCTCAGGCCAGGATCACAGCCCGCCTTCAGCACAGAAAAGCACAAGCCTTGGAGTGCCAACTCAGATGTGACTCTTTCCTTTCTTCCTTTCAGGAGTGTGTACTTTGTGCCACAAAGTCTTTGTGTCCACAGTGAGGAGAATTCTAGTCCTTCGAGCATCGTTATTAGGGTTAAATGAGGTAGCATGTGCTAGCAAAGTGCCAGACATAGTGGATGGTTAATGAACGTACAGTACTGTATGAAATACTTTGATACATGTGCATAAGCGTGTTTTCCTTTGAATATTGCTCTAATTGTCATTCCCTTTGCATTTTGTTGTTATATCTGACCTTTTCTCCTCTTCTCATTTTTCCTTCAGTGAGGTCTGCCAATCCTTAGTGAACCACAGCTCTGGAGTGAAGGGAAACTTACCACTACAAAAACTGCATCTGATTTCACGAAGCATTTATCATCTACATCACCCTTCCTTAAAGCTCCAAAGACCACAGCCCAAGGCATCCTTTCAGCACTTCTCCTCTCTAACTAATCCTCCTTTACGGAAATTGAAACTTTCTCCAATTAAATATGGCTACCAGCCCCACAGAAATTTTTGGCCAGCAAGGTTAGCTGCAAGGCTCCTGAAGCTTCGGTATCTCATCCTTGGCTCTGCCGTTGGGGGTGGCTACACAGCCAAGAAGGTGAGTTCAATGTCCCTGCTGCTATTCCAGTTATTCTAGCATGCTTGCTTTGAATCTTGACAGTAGACTTTTTTTTTAACCACAGTATGTAATTAGATGTTAGAATGTTTATTGTTTGTATCTACCATAGTAGATTGTTTTAACAGTGGTTATAAGAAAATACCTCCCATGGAAGGGGCCCTGGGTTAGGGATGATATTAACTAGCGTTGATGTTGAACTTTGCCATTCTGTGGCGAATCTCATGCAGTCATCTCTCGGACCAGAAGGAAAGCATTCTCTCTCAGCATGTCTTTCTTCACGTCCATAGAACTGCTGAAAGCCAAATCATAAAACCTGTGAAAGCAGGAGTGTGTTTTGAATTTTACACTCTTCTGTATTTAGTAGAGGAAGGCTTACATGTTTTGTGTTTGTCTACTGTTTAATTTTTAGAATAAATTAAATTTGTTTCTTAAACTGTTGGTCATGATACATTGCTCTCAGTAGACGAATGTGCTTTAAGTAAGTAATTTTTCTTTGCATTTTTATTTGGCAAAACGCCTGCTAAAATTCTTATTTTTCAGACTTTTGATCAATGGAAAGATATGATACCTGACCTTAGTGACTACAAATGGATCGTGCCCGACATCGTGTGGGAAATTGATGAGTATATTGATTGGGGTTTGTATCATCAGTGTTAAAATACACTTTAGGGTCACTTCCTTAGGAAAAAGAAATAGTTACATTGAGATAGTTAGTAAGCTTACGAGTGTGATACTACTCAGTTATTTTCTAGTGACAGAAGTGATAGGCTACCCACGTAGAAATGTATGTGAAGAGTACATCCTGTAGACAATCATTTGACACAGCTCTCACCATCTTTATTGAATCTTTTTGTCTTTGTTTTATGCTTATGCTTATTTAAGTCCACCTCTCAAAATTGTGCTGTCATAGTGAACAGACACTTTTGGCATCTTGTGTCTTACCGTCTGACAACTTTGACGTTTCTGCTTCCAAGCAACCTCTTTAAACATCATTTTCAGTGTCATGTAATATTACCCAGAACATATGTATCATGATCTACCTATCTAGCTCTTTTTGATTAGATGCAAGTCTGCTACTGTCCTCAATGATTTCTGCACTTAGCCACTGTCCAACATCTTATAGGCATGTGAGAAAAAAGACCATTCGATAGCTATGATTGCCTGTAACTCATGTTGACCTTTTAAAAATGTTTTGTGATGAGATAGCTTCTTCACAGTGTGCCCCAGCTCCGCGGCTGTGAGATTAGTAAGAACAGTAGCTATTTTGTGCAGCTGCTGTGAGGATTCAACAAGAATTGTATAGTCCTTCTATGATTTCTGGCACATACTCTGATTTTGAAGGTTGTGTATGTGTTTTGATCTTCTCCAGAGAAAATTATAAAAGCTCTTCCTACTTCAGAAGACCTTGCAAAGGTAGCACCAGACTTGGACAAGATTGTTGAAAGCCTCAGCATACTGAAGGACTTTTTCACCACAGGTAGGAAGGAGCCTGTTAGATCTAATAAAATGCACTTGTTTATCATCATATTTTAAATGAAAACACTTAGTGCAAAAGAAAAATAGGGTTTTTTTTTTAAAAAATTTCATCACACAGTAGTTTGAAAGCTCCAAAAAGGGCAGATTTGCAAGAGCTTACAAATGCTTGGCTTTGAGTTAGTAAAGGAAAAACACACTTATCCTTGACAAGTAGATGAGACTTCCTATGTATTTGCTTTTCATAATTAGAGCCAATTTGGTGGTTTTAAAAGGAAATTTAGCTGGATAGACCATGCTGAGACAGTTTACCAAGGTCAATCTGAACATACTTGCCCAGTGACATCCTGGTCGTGTTATGACGAGATCTCAGACGTCTGTGTGTGCTCATTCCTATAGAATTTTACAATTCTATTTCCCCTTTTGCTGATTCTTCACAGGTCACAAATTGGTTAGTGAAGTCATAGGATCTTCTGGCCCACTTCTCTTGTTAGGTGTGTAAACAGACATTTCTGCTGCCCTTAACATGCCTTTTAAATGCTGCTAATAAACTAGCTGCAATTACAATTGCAGACCAAACTTTTAATGCTGCTTGTGCTGAATTTTAAAACCCCAGAACTGTATTAGGAAAACTCATTATCCAATAGGTAAAAATAATAAAATAATAAAAGTAATTCCTAAACATGAATATGTAAGTCTAAAACTGTTTTAAAAAGAAAATTTGCTTAGTTGAAATAATTTGATGTGCATCTAATTATTTTCAATGAATGAAATGAAAAGTGATTTTTTAGTTTGTCTCATCTGCCCTGTCATAGTTGACATTGTAAATTTGGTTTTATCTTATGTGTGGTCAGTATTGGCAGTGATACTGGCCCAACTATAAGTACTGTCATGCAAAATAATTCTTACTAAAGATTGTCTTCTTTTAATCATAACATTCAATTATATATACTTTTAAACAGTTGAGCATGTGCTATAATTTTCCTTTAAATTTTCTGTATCAGTTATCAGTAATGTCATAAAACAAAATAAAATAAAAAAGAAATGTGTTGATATTTTGAACCTGAATTATTCTAAAGCTTCATTTCCTTTTAACTGGCTAGTCATAATTTGGTATTTAAGTTAGACTATGAGTAGACATGACTGGAGTATTTGAAAGAGTGTTTATTTATCTTTAAGGTTCCCCTGGAGAAACAGCATTTAGAGCAACAGACCATGGATCTGAAGGTGATAAGCATTATAGGAAGGTAAGTATAAGCAAGAATTCCTTACATATGTAGCCTTGAAAGATTTCTTTCAAGTTTTTGCTGTTTTAGGCCATTTGAAAATGGTAACATCTGAGGAGCAAATTCACCCAAAAGTATCTAAATAGAGGTATTGTCACTAGTCTTAGTATGTGAGGTATTAGTGGCAGTTTGTGAACTATGACTAGAGAAGCTCATTTTCTTGAGATGTGTTCTGTGAAATATTAATTTGAAAAGTTATCCCCATGAAAGGATTAGGTAGGAGGATACCTCAGATTTTTTGGAAAAAATCTATGTAAGGAATAAGTTTGTTTTTGTGCCAAAATAAATTTTTGAAATTCATAGGTTTTTATATTTCACCTTTTGCACAGATTTTTTTAAGACCCTTGTGTTTATGGGGAAAGCTGATTTAGATAAAATAAGCAGACTTGGTTTTCCTGAAACTTGTCGGAATTTAATATATTCAAGCACATCATGAAAATCCAGAATAGCCTCCCATTTTCTCTTGGTTCTCCTGGGAAGAAAGCTTCACTTAGGGGAGTATGTGAGAGGAATGGATGGGTTATTAAGAAATAAATCGTATCTCTTGTATTGAAAGTCAGAGTTATTTATAGAGTTACTTTGGGTGTGTCAGGTTTAGTACAAATTCATGTGCAAAGTCCATATGAAAATTACAGGGTAATTACTAACATAGAACAGTATATATCATTCTGTTTTTATAACTACACACGTATTTACCTGAGAATTTCATGGCCTTCATTTCTTTTTCATTCTTTTGGAATTGAAAAAACAGTGATTCCTTGAAAATTCTAGACATGTATATGTTTCGAGAAGGGACAGCATTGTGGCTTCACAGATTAAGTTGCCACTTGCCATGCCATCATCCCATCGTCACAGTGCCAGTTCAGGTTCGAGCTGCTTTCTTTTGATTCAGAATGGAAAGGAGCAGATGGTAGAACAAAGTCTTAGACCTCTGCCACCCACTTAGGAGGGTGTTCCTGGCTCCTGGCATCCACCTGCTCTGAACTGCCTGCTGCAGCTGTTTAGGTAGTGAACCAGCAGCTGGGGAATTGTCTCTTTGATTTTCTTTTTCTTTCTCTCTGCCTTTCAAAATAAAAATAAGAAAAGAGATTTATACAAAAAATGTTTTATGAACATTTTAATTTGAATATTGAATATATTTTATGTTGAAGCTTGTTATAGTATTGACACATCAAAGGAAATAATTTTTGTTTATTTGGGGCACAAGAAAATGTAATTGCTCTGTAAAGGTTTCTACCTCTTTCCCTATCCTTCAACTTTTTATGTGATATTCCAAAATTGTTTCATCCTTTTTCTTTTGCATTTACCTTTATAATTTGAAGAAAATATATGTTGAGGTGTGTGTATGCGTGTGTGTATTTTGCATTTTAACTTGATCTGTTTTGCATTAGCATTATTTTTATAAAAAACAATCTGGATTATTTTACTTGGGAAAAATAGGCTGGTTTAATATATGTAGCTTATTTTGAGCCTAAGGCAAGTAAGTTTAAATGTTCAGAGACAGAGCTGATCTAAGTGGGGAAAAAGGTACCTTAGCGTGGTTCTCTGAGTGACAGGATTTTTCCTAAATCGCATCGGGATGTCTGCAAGCCTGTTTTCTCTCTGATGTGGCTCAAGATCACTTTGGTGCATGAAAAGCCTGTTGGATAATTACCTTAAAACCTTAATGAAGTGATAAGTGACCTAGTAGGTATAGACCAGGTGCTCTGTAATACTGAAAGCAAGAGAATGTATGTTGGGAATTTAATTATAATTGCAGTACAATAGACAGGAAAGTGAATGTACTGTATTATGTTGAACTTTACTTTTTGCTTACTTCATAATAAATATCCAATGAACTATTTCCTTTGTACACTTTCTTAATGTATTATGATTATCTTGTCCATTAAAAAGCTAGCAATTTTTCCCAACTTTTTTTCTCTAAATTTTAGATCTAGAGTTACGATTAAACTACTTTCATTCCAGGTTAAATCAAATTGTAATGGATATAAAAAATTACTATCAGAGAAAAGCTTCAGGGGATGGTTTTTAATTCTCTTGATGTGAAGCCTTATGTTTTCAGGGATTGACTATTGCCTGTGGCACATAAGAGTGAAGAACATGCAGGCAAGATGCAGATGAACTGATTTTAGGAGAGTACTCTGCAGATTGATGGTTGAATATAAGCATGAAGGAGACTTTAGGGCCTTTTTAAACCATCCAGACTTCAAGTTTGGAGGTTTGAGCCGTAATCAGAAGTAGTAGACTAGATCCGGATTTTAGCTGATACACTTCTGTGATTAGGTTAGTCAGGTGTCTGTGTGAGAGTCCCGAATTTTAAGCAATGTTTATAGTTGGGAGTGCTCACCTGTTTGTTGACTGGCTGTCATATTTTTGGCAAAGTTTCTCATTGGAAACTAAAAAGTAAATTTTTATAAGTGTAAAAGTGTATGGGAATCAGTTAATTTTTTAATAAGATGATACTTGAAAAGCATTTCTTCAATTGAGACTAAAGGTTCCTCATTTCTGTAGGAGAATGTATCTATAGAAAAGTTCTGGAAAATTAAGGAACAGTTAGCATTTAGATCAATTGAAGTTAAACTGGTGGAAAGTTGAGGGGAACAACCGTGTTAGATGGCTTGACTTGGTTGATCTGCATGAACAATGCAAAGAACTTGATGAGCTGGAATGTCTGGCCTGGAGCCACCAGACTTGCCTGTGCTGGAAAGTTGTAATAGTCACAAAGTACAAAAAACATCTATATTCCCACAAGATGCTGAACGGGCTAACTAATCATCTGTTTTCTTTGGTTTTACCTGGATTTATATCCATTCATTTTGTGACATTAGTTATTATGTTGATCAGAAATTTTGATAACTGCTTTGATTTAATCAAAACCACTTCTTGCTACTTTATTAAGACATAATACAAAGTAAAACCATATTTTAATAAATAATTTTTTAATCAAAAATGTCATTACTGGTCCACTGGAGGAAAGAGGAAAATAAAAATATTTATAACAGCCATCAGTATGGATAAGTAATATTCTTGAGATCTGGAGACATTAAGAACTATTTGAAGACAAATTTGGAATTGGAGGTTTTTTTTAAGTAAATTAATGGATTCATTTGATTGATAATCAGATTTCTGTCATCCTTAATATATGCAGGTGACAAGACTACTTAGTATATTTCCTTTTTTAGGTTCTGTAGATTATTGTGTTCTAGCGAATATTGACTTGCAAAATGAAGCATTATTTATGCTTTGTCTTGTCATCTCATGTCACAAAAGTAAAGATTATGACCATTTTGAAGGTACAAACATGTTTAGATTATAAAAATATTTAAATGACTGTTACAGGTACAACTTACAGAAGGCATCATTACCGTTTTAAAAGTAATTGTCAGATGGTGATGCGTGTGCTAGTGTTAATGCTCCTCTTTCCAACATGTTAACTCTACTTCTTATTTTGGTGGTTTATTTTGTGCCTCCTGGCTGAAGTATTCTCTCTTCCAGTATTGTCTACCAGCCTGATCTCTACTTCCCCTTAAAGAGCAGTAGAGCTGTCTGTGACCATTTTGGCTCTTTTCATCTGTACTTGGTTAAAGCCCTTGCCATGTGAGACACCATTGTCTTCAGCTTGGATCCTTACTATTTAGTGAGTGATTTCTGTCACTTATTTTCTGTCTTCACAGCATGTAATGTTGAGCCCTCAGCAGGGTTAATTGATTTAACTCTGTTGAAGAGAGACTGATTTAAAAGGAAGTGAAGTTGGTTGGTGCCAGCCATGATGGACTGAAAAACTTTTTGCTTTGATTACCTGTAAACTGTTCTTGGTCTCCATGTTTGGTAACTGTTAACAAGAACAAGGTGGTAAAGGCTCGTGTACTCAGTATTTTGAATTGGGCTGAAGCTGTCTTGCTTGAGTGTATATTTGTCCTTATGCGACAAATAATGGTAACTGTGGCAAAATTAAATTCTCAAAACCATCATCATAAAGGAACCACAGAAACTCTTATGTTTTATGAACAACTGACTAGTAACTTTACTTGGTTAGATTCTTAGCAAAAAGATAGATCATTTGTGTACTTGAGTTTGGTAGAAGGGATGCTGAGGGATCAGAGGAAGGTAGAAGGAATTTTCTGTGTGAGGGAAAGTAGAATGGAAAACAGACAGCCTTACATTGGAATAACTACAACACACAGTACTTACATGCAATTCAAGAAAGTGCTTTCATATGTACATATCTATATCCCACTATTTTTAGGTAGCTTATTAAAGCAAGGGGTGTAGTAAAAGTGATATGTTTAAAATGATTGCTAGTAGGCCATTTTGTTCATTTCTTAAAATTACTTGCGGAAATTGTCTAAATGGTTTTTCTGGATTGGAGCAAGTTAATTCCAAGTGGAAAAATCTATTTCCTTGTAAGAACCAATAATACACATTTTTTTCAATAGGCTATGAATATTTTGAACACTTACATAGTACTGCAAGGGGAGAAAGTGAGAAAAGAATTTTAAGCTACTAAAATAGAATTGTTCAAATTTTACAACGTAGTTTAGTGCTTAGCAGTTTTTTTAAAAAATGGAAAGCAGAAGGTGTCTTCACTTGCATAAAATTCTTTGAGCAGATTGAGTTTACTACAAAAATTCTAAAGCAATGGTTGTGAACTTTTCCTTACGAAAGTCATAAAGTCAGTATTTTAGACTTGCAGACCGATAATATCCCCATAGACTAGTCCAGGAGCCCACCATGTTGGCCAGTTTTTTCTGTTGGAAGCACTGTATCATGGTATTATCATTTTCTTTTTTTAAAAGAGCAGATTGATATAATGGCCCAGGGGCACTTTGAATATAATAGCATGACCATGTGCAAAGTGATTTCAGATACAGACTTTGGAGTCACAAGTCACGGTACTTGGCCTGGGGTCCTGCCTTTCCTGCTTTCTAAACTGCAACCTTAGACTGGTTATTTAGCCATTCTGAGTTTTTACTTTCTTCTGTAGAAGGAAAAACTCGACTGGGTAGGATTGTCATGAGATCACGTTAAAGACCTTTAGTACCAGACCTGGCTATGTAGTTTTGTAATAAAACCAAATAAGTATTCTTTTAGGAGGAAGAAGAGGAGTAGGAGAAGGAGCATTATTTTCTTCCATTGTGAATTATTAAATGAGGTAATAGCATACTAATTTCTTCTTATCATCTGTGGAGTCTTCTGAATATTACAAAAAAAAGGAGAAGTTTGTGAAATTTTAAGACAGGTGCAAAATAGCCTATTGTTACCAATGAACCTTTTTGGGTTCTTTCCTTAGCTTAGCAAAAAATAAAACTCAGGAAAATAAAAATCAGGCATAACACAATCTTTTCAAACCAAAGCAGTGCAGTAGCACTGCCTGTGAAGAAATAAGGGGGCGGAGAATCCGACTGGACCCTGGCTTTAGGGGAAACTGGTTAGGCTTGTTAACATTTTTTTTTTCTTTCTTTGAATGGTGGGAACAGGATAGGAGTCCCCAGGTGTCTTAAATAAGAGTATTCAAGTGACTGTCTTGTCCTACTCTGGGAGCATTGCCTGCAGCCTCCCTCTCCTTAGGTCTGGGCAGAGAAGCAGAGGGCAACTCCAAGGTGTTGCTTTGCAGTCAGTCAATCTAGTACGTGCAGACAGTGAACTGTGAGATGAGGTCCAAGAACTTGGTATCTCCTCCAAGGCCCTGGACCCAGCCTCACCTATTATCAATAATTCTGAATATATGGCTTTCACTAAGCCTCCTGCTTTAAGCAGTTATTTAAAAACAGTGTCAGGCCTTATACTAGGGGCTGGATTTAAAACTGAACAGGCTATTGGCCATGTTCTGCTGTAGATTTTTGTATTTAAAAGTATTTTAACTGTATTCACACAAAGAACTAATTCATCTATTCAGGGTTCTCCAACAAAGATATGCTGTAAACCGAGGAGCTTGTAAACAGTACATTTGGGGGCTGAAAAGTCCACAACCAAGGAGCTGACACATTTGGTGTTTAGCACAGATACCTGCCTCCCCAGGAAGATGGCGCATTCTCCCCTGTCCTAGGGCCCCTTGGGACACTAACCCCAGAGCCCGCATGACCTAAGCACGTCCCAAAGGCCCTGGCTCACATAGAGCACAGACATTCAGACCGTAACATATATTGCACGATTATTTCAAATCTTTTCACTAAACTTTTGAATAATTTGAAATTGTTAACAATAAGTAATAACTACCTTTTATGTGTAGCAATATTTTTTAAGTAATTGTGCTGTTAATAGAAAAACGCATCTGAAGGGTGTTCTTTGCACGGTAGATGTGCACATTTCTCCCCTTGCCTGTCCTAGGCAGCTGTGGCTTGGACGCTGTGTAGCATGCCACCTAGGCTGTAGGGGAAGATTTGATACCTGATATTCTAGAAAAAGTAACCTCTTACAAGATTTGTAGCATAATATGTAAATACTTTTTTCTGTGTCTAATTTTAACTTTCTTCCTACTTTTCTAGGAGGTAACAGTTAATTTCAACTATCTTCACATAACAGTACTTCAGTAACAGACTTGGAAGGAAAGTGAGGTGTCACTAGAGACTTTTTGTTTTGTTTTGGGTTTTTTTTTGTTTGTTTTTTGCTTTGCAATCTAGTGGATATTGGTGTATTTACCATATAGTTGTACATAGGTGTAAGCAGTGAATTAGGGAAGGGATGTGTGTAAATAAGGATGAACCACGTACCTGAGGAACTAGAGGAGTTAAGAACATTTGGTAAATTAGAACATTGGTGGTATGAAAATAAAGCAGGGGTGTTTACCCTAAGTAAACAAGCCAAGAAAGCCTTCTATAGAGGGAAGAATTATTTGAGAAATCTGAACACTATAATGATTAAAGAAAGTGATTATGATAAATGACCAAATGAATGAAAAATAAATCAGATTTCTTCTTGACGAAAAGCAATGATATTTTTAAATACATGAAGAAAATCGTGACATTCTGAGGGTAGTGAATGAGTTAACAAGCACTCGTTCATTGAAAGATTTATCAGTGATCATCAATCATTTATTTAAAAAGTCTTCAAAAATAACTTCATCTTTTCATTTGATACTTGGCCCTGCTGTATCTGTAAACAGATGGTACAATTTCACTTCTCATGTGGAAAAAATTGGTTGGTTTCATTCCTTGATGTATAGTTTTATTCATTAAATAAGTTTCTGGGTGAGTTTACTAATTACATTTTGAGTTTAATGTTACTGAGTATTTTATTTTGAGATGGAGTAATTATACAATATAAAATATTTTGATGGTCATTTTATACAAACTCTGGGGCTGTTTTAAAGTCCTTAGATTATTTTAATAAATTCTGATTTTCCTAACTCTTTATTTTTGTGACTAGGCAAAAACCAAGCACATTGCACTCCCAGAACACGTGTGCGCATTAGCTTGTTGGAACGTTACCTTTTAGGGGTAGCTACTTGAAAATTAGGCTTGTGATATTATTATTCATTCCTAGTTGTCTTTTCCTCTACATTTTTCAGGTTGTTTTTTCTAATAGGCCAGTTTTTGTTTCATTTTTAAATTGTTCATTTTATTTTCTAATAAGCCATTTTCATTTCAAATAGACTGGTTTTTGTTTTATTTTTGAATTCATATAACTTATTTTCATAGCATAATTATATACATACTGATGTATAATGCTGTTTAATGATTGATATGTGCTTGTTATTCATCAGATAGTTTGTTTTATGTCAAAACTCTCAAATTTGAGAATTTAGATGAGTATTTGATGTTACATAGTCTAAGCAAATCAAAATTTAATGTTTTAATTTATAAAATAAGATCTCAGGTTTAGTTAAGTAAACCTGTGTGTACAAATGCATGCAGAATTTATGAATTGATGTAAAACCTTGATGAACTTGATCCTAGAAAACTCACAATTTCAGCAGAATTTTGAGGGATTGTAATCTTGAGGAAATCAGACATCAAGGAAAGATAATTGCTACAGAGTGATAGTGAACAAATAAGCTGTTGTCCTCCACAGTCCCATGAGGACGAGGACAAGGATTAGAATAGACAAGCCTATAAGGTCAATACTTTAAAAAAATTACTTCTTTTTTTCTTTGCTCCATAGATAATTATAAATACTAGTTTGTATCAGAGATGGATTTGTTTTCTACATTGTCATGTACCAGAAAATTTGCTGAACCAAAGTGCTGCCCTCCTTGAGTGTTCCAGTTAGTGTGCTTTACCTGTGTTGATATTATGTGTCTGGCTTGTTTTATGAATCATTTACTGTTGCATTTCCATTTTAACTTTTTAAAAGACACTTTTTTCCTGAGGCATCTAATTTGACTAAGGGGAAAAATGGAAACGCAGTACAAAGCCCAATTATATGAAGGCTTTAAAGGTGCACCAGTTTCCATTTTTGTTTTAAGCTATCCATTTCTCCTTATCTTACAGCTCTTCCTTTGTTGTACCCTTCGATTTAACATTGTTCTCCTCCCCAATTTTCCTCTTCTCCTCGTTGTAAACTCATGGCAGGGTCTGCTTGGTGAGCTCATTCTCTTACAACAGCAAATTCAAGAACACGAAGAGGAAGCACGCAGAGCCACTGGTCAATATAACACGAGCTATGTCCAACAGAAGCGCAAGGTGATGGATGGTTCAAGGGGGCTACTGATGTATTCACACTAATCAAACATTTCTGCCAAGATCATGTCACCTTAATCCATTCGTGGATTCCAATTATGACTTTTTAAATAAAGCATAGGGATTTAATTTCTGAACATTAGATTGTCTGTGAGGACCTATGGATTTGGATTTGGAATAGAATAATGACTTTCTTTTTGTGTGGTCCAGTTATTGAGTCACAAGTGTGACTCTGTAAACAGTTTATCTACCTGTTCTTCAAGTTATGTTTCTAAAATGAACAGGGTTGCTCTAGATTTGCCAATCTATAGTATTTAAAGAATGAAGTTTGTTTTAGCTAAAATAGATCAGGTAGGGAGCAATTTTTTTTTTTGAAAAAAAGCTTGAGACTTCATTTCTGTGAAAAGACAGATAGTTCTTAACAAACATTTACTGAATTTATTGCATAACTTTGTTGCATTAATCAATAGGGTGAACATAAATAAATTTTTACCTTGATCCACCGAGGGATTGGACATTGGAAATATGTAATTATGATCAGTAAAAAAATTGATTCTAATAAAAATCATGATATCTCTATATCAACATTACAGTATTGGTGAAAATATTTATAAAAATAAAATATGAATATATACACAATAAATAGGTTTATATATATGCTTTTGACTGTTAAAGAACCCCCAGAGAAGATTCCCAAAGTTCCTGTTCTAACAGAAGTTTTAGATCAAAGTGAATAGATGTGGTACTAGAGTTACAAAGATTTCAAATCAAAGAAAATAGATGTGATACTAGAGTCACACTCAGAGCTTTTGAAATCAGCTAATTTTATTACATTCAGAAAGATTCAGCCATATAGTCGACTGCCTGTAGATTGTGATTTTTAGATCAGACCATGTTATAGGTGCTGATTTGGTGTGCTGATTCTGCTAACCTTACCTGATTTGGTGGTGGTTAATACTTCAGAGTATTCATGATAGGTCCATTTGTTTTTCATGTCGTTTCCTGGTTTTTCTCAATTCCGTGGCTGTGGAATCAACTCCTTCCTATATGTTGTTTAGCTTTCAGTAAGTGAATGAAATAGGAAAAAATCATTTTTCTCCTGCATGGCTCAGTTACAACAGATGTGTTAATTATGCTAAGGAATAAAGTTATTTAAATGGTACTTTAACAATGTCTGTTTGGTAAGCCATGAGTATGCCATTTAAATAGTTTAGCAAATTAGATGCTTAGCTTATCCATATTTTATTTCTTATAATGTAAAGAAGGCTGAGGACCTACTACCTTCTGGCATGTTACTTAGAACCAAAACTATTGGTCTAGTTACAGTTGTTCTTAAAAATGATTAGAGTCCATGAGACCTTCCACTTCAGGGTTTCTAACTTTCAGGACTGTGAAGTCTAGTTACCATTGTGCTTTTTCATCTGATGATTCAGAGGATATTAGTAATGAGTGCTAGTGGCTGATGATACTGCAGTGCCAAAGGTGGTTGTTTGTATAGGTCTACTTTAGTAGCCTTCATTCAGGCATAGTTTTATCATTCTTATTTCTAATACTTATTAAATAATTGATTTAACCTGTTGGGGCCTGGCTTTTCTTATTTGCAGAATAGGGAGCGGCAGGTCTGTGCCTCCATGGGTTTTGTTTACTAAGGTGTACGTAGTGGAACACTGCACAGGCTTGTTATTACCCACCCTGTAGTGACCTTCTACAAAAATAAATGAGTCTTTTAAAAGAATCTGTGCTCTTCTACAATGAAATCTTTTCCTGCTCTGGAAGAGTGTTTCTTCACAGTAGCCTCCCCTGCTTTTCCCTTGTAGTTAATACAAAGGTGACTAATTCATATCATTTCAAGCTTTTGAGGTTTACTTGAGCCACTAAATCCTAGCTACTTTTTGTTGCTTTCAACTTGTTCTTTCTCCCTTACCTTCCAGAAAATGAAAATAGGTCTCCATTTTTAGAATATGAGTTGTAACTTACGCATTTTTCCTCTTAGGAGCAAAAGCGCACAGCAGAGATATTGGAATAAAACTGCCATTAGTAGTTTTCTTCCTGTGACTATGTACACATATATGGAATTTTTAAGAATCTTTCATGTGTATATACGTATATGTGTACATAAATACATATACATATGTATGTATATACATATATGTGTGTATACATATGCATTTCCATGTTTCAGAATAGCCAAACAGGCTAGAGAGAAGTACTTAAAATTTTAAAAGCAGGCTTGCTTTTGTGAGGAGCTAGTAAAGGTTTTTCTCTTTCAGCTTTAGCTTGTTTCTGCGGAGGCTTCCGCTTTTTCTCCATCAGTTTCACAGCCCTGGAATTGTAGAAAAGCTCTGGTTTCAAGACCATTGATATCCATTTCTAATCAGGGTGAGTTCAAACTAATTTCTTAATGAAAACTAGATGTATTGGACAGTAGGAAATGAACTTATTGTTGTTAAGTAACTGGATTTTACCAGTAGAGCACATCAAAATAAGACACACCCGAATTCCTAGGTAAGATGTAGAGTAACATTCTATTTTTAAGAGTATGTACTGCTTCTCTTCAATTACATCTGCTACATAAGCTTAGAGATTTTCGTCTTGTTAGAGAATATTAGATTCTTGGCTCCACCACCAGCACCTGGCTTTATAACATTAAGATTTATTTTGATGTTCTATGAACGCAAAGGAAGTGTGTCTTTGCAATCATGACAGAAAGGACGATGATGAATGTGAATACACATAAAAATCTCAGTTTGTAAAAATCTAAACAGTGCTGATCAGTTAGCATAAAAAATGTACTTATGCTATTCCAATACCCTATATTAACATCTTATATAATTTCTTTATTTTACCAAATTTCAAAGTTAGCATTTTATAACCTTTGGTTTACAATAAACATTCAAAGTTTGTTTGCATTATTGATTAGATTCTTCATTGTTGCCCCAGATGTTGAGTAATGTTTGGTTTTCTGTAACCACCAATGATAGATTATATGAAATCAATAGATATTCACATTCAAAACCAAAATGGTTTATGCTAATGCTTTTTATGTATTTCATAGTAACTTAATAGTAGCTGGGTAAATATTTAGTAGGACAAATTTTATAGAAGTACCTTTGGAAGTTAGTTACATAACACTTTTTTTAGACCCACAGTTACAAAATGTTGGCATGCCATATGATCATAATAAGAAATTTTATTTCTTCGTTGGCCTTCAAGAGTTTGCTCTTTGGGTTGTGGACTCCTTCCCAATGTGCTTGTCTCCTCGCAATTAAGGAGGTTGTTAATAATTCTTGTCCATCCTACACTAGCACACTTAGCTAAGAAGTTTTCCATTGCCAAGTGTGTGCTTACTATACAGGACTGCGAATACAATGATTAAACTTTGTATTGTGCTGCCTTTATTTCTGGTTACCAAATCATTTTTGGAGATTTTCAGGCATAGGTTTTTAAAGAAAAGTAAAATTCATTACCTATTGTTTCTGGCAGCCACTGTCTTCTGTATTTTGTAAGTAAAATTTTGGGAACTTTTTGAGAAAGAATTTAGAAATAGGGATTAAAATCTGAAAATAACATTCCATAGCATGGACAAGACTTATTAATGTCTATTGCAATAATCAAATCTAAATTTTTCATATGTGTTTGCTACCATTATATCTTGATTACTTAATCAACAAGAGAAAATGAAGATAAAAATAAGGATTTAAATGGAATAAATTCATTTAACTTAGATTTTTCTTGTATGAATAAATTCATATTTACTACACATTTTGGTTTTCAGAAATTAAACAATTATTTGGAAAGGCTAAGGATAACAACTTGTATACCTCACCAGGAAATCAAAGCGCAGCTCTGTGGATTTCTCTTAAATGACATCATTTTCATTATTATTTAATTGATCATTGTTTTTTATATTAACTGTTGTATTGTGACTACTTTAAAGCCTGCTGTGCATTTCATCTGAGAACTATTAGAAACCGTTTGAAGTAGTTTGCACAATACCCATGGGTTTAATTCTGTTTTTGGTTTATGTTCAGATTAATTTTTGCTTGGCTTTGCTGCAGATCCAATCTCTTTATTTTGGGTTGGCAGATCTTATGTTGGAATTCAATTTGAAAACAAGTATCTGGCTCTACTGATTAAATATCTGGGAATGCAATTTGTGGGTTTTTTTTTCTTGCATTATTATGCTGTATAGAAATAGATATTTCCTTGAGAGATACACTGTGACCAGTGAGCTTTTTCAGTAGTTAAAATGATAGCATGTACCTGATACCCCAGAACACATTTCTGCTGGGAGATACTAATGCCTTATTTCTCCAGGTATCTAAATCCCCTTTCAAAAGAACTCTGAAGAATGTAGTGATCATCTGTGTAAATCTCTTATTTTCTAACAAGTCTTTCCTGAGAACTGTCTAAAATTTTCCAAGGAAAAAGACTACTAAAGGATTTTAACTTTATATATATATATATATATATATATATATATATATATATATATATATATATATATATGAATGAATGTATTGTTACTTTCTTAAAATTTGCTTTATTTAACTATGCATTATAAAGCCAAGTGTAAAACATTGTTCAATTAAAATTAATTTATTTTAAATGTTTAGGTGTCAGATAAAGAGAAAATTGACCAACTTCAAGAAGAACTTCTGCATACTCAGGTAATTTTAATGAATAAAAAAAAAAACAGGGACTTTTTAATTTTAATGTGCTTTTGGTGGTGTGGAAATTATTTTTCAACAAAACAAAATTGCCATGGTAAGATAATGTAGAATTATTATCATTGAGTACAAAAGATAACAGAATAAGCAATAAAAAAGAAACCATTAAATAAGTATGAATTCACTTGTTTATTGTAAAAACTTATCTTGAGCAAATTTTATGCTTATACTTTTAAAGAAAAACCATTAAAGGAGGAAACAGATTTTTTTCATCTACAAACTTACATTTGCATCTTTATAATAGATGAATTGATAGTAGATAAGAAATTTGAGTTAACACATAGTTATTGATTGGTCAGGAATTTTTTTCTTTGCTTCTCTGAAGCCTGAAATCAGCTGCAGCTTAATGGGAATTCCCTGAATTCCGCTTTGAGACTAGATGCCAACCCAGGATCTTGTGTGCCAGAGCTGGCTGTCATGTGCCCTCGGTGGTGCCACAACCTTGCCCAGCCCGTTCCCTACCAACTCTAGTTCTTGCAGTCACAGTGGGTGATGGGTCCTAGACCAGTCCAGCTCAGCCCACATGCAGTCAAAGAGGATTTGCAGCCATGTTCGGACTGGTCTGCCCCCACATTTTAAATAAATACATGTATATACCAAACAGTGGAATTTCCTTAGTTCCCCCACCAGGCCCTCTCCCAGCCTGGATCTTGTGCATACCAGTGGTGTTCCAACCCAGCCTAGCATGGTCCACCCCCAGTCTCAGCACACTCCCACCCCCCAATCCTAACTCTCACCAATAGGTACAGCAGTAGTAGCCTAGCCCTGCCCAACTTGTCCTCATGCTTGGCTTTCATGTGAATCGGCAGGTGGAATAGCTTAGCCCAGCCCTGCCCCTATCTCATCCTAGCACCTGTGTGTGCTAGTGAATGGTAAGGTTTGGCCCGGCCCAGCCTGTCCCTGAGCCATTCTACACACATGCCAATGAGTGTTACAGGTTGCCTGACCTGGCCTACCCTAGCCCTGGCTTTCATGGCTCACCAGTGGGAGCTGTGGCCTACTAAGAATTTCCCAACTTCTCCCACTAGGCCTGCTATAAAACCCAGATCTCACATATGCCAGTGGGTGCTAGGCCCCTACCGGATATAGTATGCCCCTCCAGTCCCAGTCTTTGCATGTGCTGGCAGGTGTTGTGACCCAATCTGCTCCCAGGCCCAATTCTTGTGTGCGCCCATGAATGCTGCAGCCTGGGCTGGCCCATCCTGCTCCCAACCCCTGTTTTCGTAAGTGTTGGTGAGTTCCATGGTCACACCTATCTCAGCCTATCACCATCCCCAGCTCTTGAGCAAACCAGCAGATATTACAGTCCCACAGGGATGGGCTCACAGAATCTGTCCCCCGGGTCTGGCTCTTTTGTGTGCCAGTTACTGTCATGGCCCAGCCTAATGTGGCCCACCCATTTTCCTGACACTCACTGGTAGATACTATATGGCCTGGCCATGTCAAGCAGGCCCCTCAGCTCTAACTTTTGTGTGTGCATGTGGGCAGTGATCGATGTCAACTCTCATGTGTGGGTGCATTGATCTGACCTAGACAGGTCATCTGGTTTCCTTCCTACAAACCACCTGCTTAGTCCCCTTGTTTACCTGCAATTGCAGTAGGCCAGTCATTCTTACATTTGTAAGTCCCCCAGGAGTCATTCTTCACTTGAAATATACTCCCTCAGTGGTTCTTCCTTCCCCACAAATCCCCAAATCCCATTCCCTGGGCCCCTCGCCCCCCACTAGCATGGGCCCCAGAATCATTTTCCTGCAGGGTTCAGTGGCACCTTCCCACATATCTTTAAAAAAATGGGAGCCCTACTGGCACACCGGCATAATTAACACAAATTTGGCATTAACCAGGCCCAGAACACCCATTGGCTGCTTTTTTGCCAACAGTGTAACACTTGCCTTGGTACGAGGCAGCCTAGGCGCTTGCTACACCTGGGGCAGATAGTGCTTTTTAAAGGTATTTCTGATGCTAGCTACTTGGATGAACTGATGATTTATAGTTAATGATAAAAAGAATTATTTTAAAGATTTGTGAAGTTATGTTTAAAGTTAAAAGACATAATCTTGTGTTCTCTGTAGGACAAAAATAGGTGATTTGGATGAAATTAAAGTAGTATATTTTGAATCACAGATGCCTTGATACCTCTGTTTTCTGTCTTACATCTGACTCTACTAAAATCACCTATGTTCTTGGTGGCATTATGTATGTTTTTGTCTTCCCAGGCAGTTGGTTCCAGTCTTCAGCCAGAGGTTAAGAATCACTAGTCTGTGAAAATGTTTAGAGTAGAACGTAGTTTGTAGCTCTGCCTGTCTTACACCATGTCGTTCAGCTCTGTTTTTCTGTTATGACTTAAGTTGCCTATTTCTGAGGGTAGAACCATTAAATCTTGCTATTTATTTTGTTTTTGGGATATTAAAATCGAAATTTTTTCTAAGGAATACTTTCCACTATGAAAGGAATGTTATTATAAGTTGTACAGCAACATAATGCTTATTATAGGAAGGAATAATTTTGTTTGCTGTGTATGTTGATGTTTAGAGAAGAAATAAAAACTTGGAAGGTCAATTAAAAAGGATCGAATTAGTTTATGATGGAAAGTGTGTGACCAAACAACTATTTTGACAAGATATTCTCTTACTCTTCTTTGAAATTATTTTATCAATATCTAGAATATTAGTATATTATCTCTGGATATGTAAACTTAATAGAACTTGAAAGGACTTCAGCCATTGATGAATAGACCTAAATTCAAAATTTATCCTCTTCTACCTACAAGCTGAGTGACTTTGGTCAGGCTGCCAAACATCCCTGATCTTAAAATCTTAACCTGTATGACTCGTGCCTCATTGGGTTTATATAAAGTTTGAGGAAGCTAGTGCTTAGTGCATTAACACTGAGCAAACACTAGTGCAGGGTCTGTCTGTTACTGCTAGCTATTGTTGTATCATCTTAATGATAAACTAAGGTAGAGAATGAGAGGAATTTGAATTGGTCAAGTGGCTGTGTAATGAAGACTTGACGCTTTGATTTCATAGGAAATAATCCTCTTCAGAGTATACATAAAAGCTCTGAATTCCTATATTTGTCATATTTTTAATTTATTTTCTTCAACATAAATAGCAAAGAGTTTTCCAAATAAAATGTGACACTAAATGTAATGAATTGTTTTGAGATAATTTAGTTTATTATCAACATTTTGTAGAAGTTTTTAAGTGTGATAATTCTTAAATAGTCCAGATTTGGGAAGTTTTAACTTAGGTTTAATATTCTTTGAAACCTGTGTTTTTTCTCACTAGCTTATGTGTATTGTTTTATTGCAGTTAAAGTACCAGAGAATCTTGGAGCGTTTAGAAAAGGAGAACAAAGAACTGAGAAAATTAGTGTTGCAGAAAGATGACAAAGGCATCCATCATAGGAAGCTTAAGGTATTTTAAGATGATCTTAAATTGCTACTTCTCAGAATTTTGCTTAACATTGTGTGTCCCTTAATAATAATTTTTAAGGAAGTATATTCTCTTACCTTTTTCTAATATCATGTCCATATTTTGCATGTTGTTTTATACTATGCTTATAAAATGTTCATACTTTAAGAATCACTTCTTAGAAGTGTATTTTTCTGAAATACGTTGCGTATCCTTAGACTTCATTTGTATATCTATTCATATCAGCATTACTAGTTGATGGGTGGACATTTAACTATGAAGATCATTGCCTTACTCATATGTGCAGGAAATGATTTGATCACTTCAATTTTAAGAAAACTGACATTGTTTTTTAAAAATTATTGATTTACTTGAAATGCAGATTTATAGAGAAAGAAGAAAAGAAAAAAGATCTCTGCCATCTGCTGGCTCATTTCCCAGGTGGCCACAGTGGTTGAGATTGGGCCAGTCTGAAGCCAAGAACTGCATCTGGTCCTCCATGTGGACAGTGGGGGTCCAGGTAACTTAAGGACCATCCTCCACTGCTTTATCAGGTGCAGCAGCAGGGAGGATCAAAAGTGGAGCAGACAGCACTCAGCACTGGTGCTCTGATTGGAGACAGTGCCCTGACGCGCTGCACCACAGTGCTAGTCCCAACGTTTTTCTTTTAATGACACTTTTATTAGGTATCTAAAAGAAGTTTTTGAAATGAGTTTATGCTTGTGTTGTTATCATTGTCACATTGGTAATTACCAATATTAATACATTCAATATTTTTATTTCTTGCCAAACCATACTGTATATGCTAAATCTGATTTAAATGAGTGTCTGAACTTAAATCTCAGAAGAAGTATACATGATGTAAAGAAATGTGGCAGAATCATGGTGGATTAAGTCATGGTGCCGGATGCATTCTGTGACCAACCATACAGTTTTCATTTAAACAGCTTGTGTTAAAATCTTTGACTCTATTTCATGACTGCATAAAACAGATAAAGCTGTATTTTTGGCGTTCCCTAAGATGCCACTTGAGACACCTACATCCTGTATCAGAGTGCCAGCATCCGAGTCTAGTCACAATCCCAGCATCCTGCTAGTACACATCCTAGGAGTAGCAGGTGAAGACTTGAGTGATTGGGTCTCTGATTCCCATATAAGAAACACCTCAGAGATGGTATTTTCTCTTCCAAAATACAATCATAATGAAAATTTATTGTTCATTTTTATGTACATGGGTTGGTAGCTGCTTGCCATTTTGTCTAAATATTAAGAGATTAAAGGTTTCATTTTGTTCCACCTTTCCATTAAAGCTCATCTTGGGGGCAGGCATTATGGTGCAGGGGGTTAAACCTCCACCTGCAATGTCAGCATTTCAGTCATAACTGCACTGCTTCCCATCATCAGCTCCCCGCTAATACACCTTGGAAGGCAGCAGAAGATGAACCAAGTGCTAGAGTCCCAGCCGTACCGACTGGAATCCTGGATGGAGTGTCAGGCTCCTTGTGGCCTGGCTTTGACCACCTGGGGTCACAGAAGGAAGATCTATCTGTTCCACACATTTAGAACCAGCAGATGGAAAGTCTTTCAAATAAATAAAATAAATCCTAAAAACAAAACAGAAGACTCCGTATTGAATTATCCATGCTTCATCAAATACTTGAAGCAAGGAACAATGTTCGATCCTGGTTCTCCAGAAACAGCACAGGACTTGCCCTGATGCGCACACTTTTTAGCCTGTCCAGAGGATGTTTAACCAGTCTTCCTGGGAATCATTTCTGCAGTTTAGCCTTGCTTCAGTCACTTACTTGTGTATCTTCTCTGTCCTTTCTTCTCTGGCTGTGCCATACACACACACACACACACAAAGCAAATTTGGGGTAGAATAATTTCCTTCTTAGTTGGTCACCTGGTTACTTATTTGGTTTTATTTTACATTAATAGTCTTTCAGTGTTGGCATTTAGTATTATTAGTTCGACAATATTAACTTATGACTTCCTTCATTTGCTATTTAATTAAAAGGGTAAAAGATAAATCCTGATGAGTGTATCTCTGAATAAAATCAGCTAAGTAAAAAATGTAGTTTTAATATATACTGTTTTAGTTTAATAATAATATTTCAAATGTTTACAGAAATCTTTGATTGACATGTATTCTGAAGTTCTTGATGTTCTCTCTGATTATGATGCTAGTTACAATACCCAAGATCATCTGCCAAGGGTAAGTGAAAAAAAGTAATAATGAACTTGTCCATTAGCAGTGAAGCACTTTAACATCTCAAAAATTGTGTACACATACATGTGTTTTTATAGACACACATATATATACAGAATAGATTTTTGTAAAAACTTACATAATCTTATGTGTTCTAGATGCTGTCTTGAGGCAGTGAATATTATTTGACTTTTTACCTTGGTTCATATAAATAAAGAACTTTATGCTTTTGTTTCATTATCTCTTCTGAAGGAAGCCTTTCAGATAATTATATTATATTTATAAAATACAACATTAAAATGCCTGAAAGGGGATTCAATTAGGCATATTATGACATTTCACTTAATAGAATTGAAAATGTGTTTGTAAAGTGTAAACGAGTCATTAAAGGATTTGTGTAAAGTTAGTGATCTGTTTTTAAAAGTGCTGGCATTCGTTAAACTTTTTTTGAATAAAAACTTGAATAGGTGGTATGTACAATAATATCTTGTTGTTTATATTTGCTATATATATGTGTGTTTACCATTATTTTTTGTGAATTCTTAGAAAATTTTCAGAATAAAATGAATGCAATTGAAGGCCATTGTGCTTAGTAACGAAAACCAGTCTCAAAAAGACAAATTTAATGTTTTCCCTATTTGCAGCAACTGATACACAGAATACAAAGAGTGGGATGTCTATAGGTGAAATTGACATTTTGTGTATTGGTAATTGTCTATAGCCTTTGTGCTCCTGAGGATCAATTCTTTATTTAGTGTAGGGTTACTTTATGATTATCAAGTAAATTGAAGTATGTTAAAAGAAAAATAAGAAAGGAGGAGGTTGAACCAAAGGAGGGAAGAAGCAAAATGGGGAGAAGTGTCACTTTGTTCTTATAATATATACAATACATGAAATTTTACCCTTTATGTAAATTTTAGAAATTAATTTTTTTGAAAATTTAAATTTTAAAGCACTGATTTTTTTTTGTTGATATTTTAGAAGATTTCTCAAGCAGCATTCCAAATCTGAGTAAATAAGAAAAATATGAATGAATGTTGGTTTTTTTTTTTTCTGGCAAGGTTGTTGTGGTTGGAGATCAGAGTGCCGGGAAAACTAGTGTGTTGGAAATGATTGCCCAAGCACGAATATTCCCAAGAGGGTCTGGAGAAATGATGACACGTTCTCCTGTCAAGGTAGGAAAATGACAAGCTCCTCAAAAGAGCAACTGTTTCAACAAAGTCTGTGCATTGTATTGAAGAACTTTGAAGAAAAAAGTTTATGTAACATTTATTGTTATTCCTAGTTTAGAAAGTAATAGTAGTCATGAAGCCAGTGTTGGAAAGTGAGAGAAGAGCAGAGTAGAGCACAGCAAAGCAGAGGTGAGAGAGGAGTAGGGGAAGAAAAAGAGAGGAGAGGAGAGACGGAGAAAGAACATGAGGATAATGGAAATGAAGTTAGAACAGATAGATAATTTTCTCATTTTATTGTCAGAAGAGCAGAACAATGGGTTGGTAGTAGCTGAAAGATTCTGTATCAGAGGAACGTTTGAAAAGGTATATGCCGATGGTAATGTCATAATGAAGGGAAAGGCTGGTGCGAGAGAAGAAATAAAGTTGCCAAGGTGAAGAGGCTGTTATTTATGACACAGGCTGTTCAGAAAGCATTGACAGTTCATCCATGGCCACTGCAAGAAAGCACATACATGGTGTTAAATGAATATTTATTGGGCACATGCTATGTGTCAGAACTCTTAGAGCCAGTGTGCCGATAAACCAAAAAAAGATCCCTGTCATGGTGGAGAAGAGGAAAATAGACCATAAATAATAAACTAAATAAATAACTAAACTATGTAGCCAAAAAGTCATGGTGTTCAGCTAACAGGTTAAATAGAGTCAAGCAAGGAGAATGGGGGTGCCACAGCATTGGTAGGATACATTAAGAAAATGGCGTGTGAACCGAGATTTGCACAAGCTGAAGGAAGTGGTCATGTTGCTACCTAGTGCAAGAGTGTTTCAAGCAAAGAAAGCCCTGGGGTGATTAGGTATAGTCAGTGCTTAAGGAATAACAAGTAGGCCAGTGTGGCTAGACCAGAGAGGAGTAGTGGGAGATGAGTTCTTTGTATTGACTCCAGTTTTTATTGTCAGTAAAATGGAGAGTCATTGCGGAGTTTTGAGTAAAGTAATGTTTAAAGCTTACTGATGCTGTATTGCAGCCAGACATTGATAAGATAGGTGGTGGTGTACCCAGAGACCAAGTTAGAGAGATTAAAGTATTCAGGTGTTGCTTGGAGCAGTGACGGTGAAAAGAACGGTTTGGTATGAATCTGTTTAGAAATTGGAATCAGTATGAGTTCTTGGCAGACTTAATGTGGAAAGAGTGAGTATGTGTCAGCCATCAAGGATGCCTTTGGCCTGAATGTGCTAAAAAATGTAGTTTACAAGGGAAACCAACGAGTGAATCAAGCTTGCATGAGATGAAGTCTAGTGTTGGGCTTACTACTACCAAGTATTAGTGAATAAATACTCTGTGTAATATTGATTCAGAGAAAAGAAAGGGTAGAACTACTTCAGATTATAAAAGATAAAAAGTAACTAGTAGTCTTTTGGAGAAATCACAGTACTTATTAGATATGTATCCACACAGATAACATCATTATGTCCTCAAAATGGCCCTGATGGACCTGCATGGGCTGCCCCTGAGTGTAGCATGAAGGGATTGCTGGATTTCTACAGCGTCATGGCTCAGTCTAGACTGTCAGTTTCACGGTCATATCTCTGTTTTCTGCGAATTTCAGGTAACTCTGAGTGAAGGTCCTCACCATGTGGCCTTATTTAAAGATAGTTCTCGGGAGTTTGATCTTACCAAAGAGGAAGATGTAAGTAATATTCTAATTTAGTTCCGGTGTATCATGTCACTTTAGAGCTCTTACAGACCTAAGTCAATTAATTAGTGGTTTTTTGTGAACTAAGATTTTCTTAAGGTTTTCCGGTTTTTTCTGTTAATAGCTTGCAGCATTAAGACATGAAATAGAACTCCGAATGAGGAAAAATGTGAAAGAAGGTTGTACTGTTAGCCCTGAGGTAAATATTACATTTCATTTCAACGAGGTTTTTTGAAAATTTGGTGTTTGTGGTTTCAGATAAATCGTGATATTGGTGTTGATGTTTTGATTACAACTATTCCAAAATGCACAGATTGTTTTAAAGGATTTTAAATTATGTTATTCTCTTGTGGGTGATTTTACAGACATTTAAGATTGGAAAAAGATCAAGTTTTTTTCTGAGTACTGTACATGAGTAGATAAAGTACAGATTTTCAGAGTACATAACACCAGATAATTCATAGAAAACTCCTCGCTTACCACCAAAATTAATAACATTTTTCCCCTGACTAGACTATCTCCTTAAATGTAAAAGGTCCTGGACTGCAGAGGATGGTGCTTGTTGACTTACCAGGTGTAATTAGTGTAAGTATGTTTTTAAAAAGATGTATTTTATTTTATCCCTATTGTGGAAAACCTTTTGAATGAAATTTATGATATTTTTCTTTAAGACTGTTACATCAGGCATGGCTCCCGATACAAAGGAAACAATTTTCAGCATCAGCAAAGCTTATATGCAGAACCCTAACGCCATCATACTGTGTATTCAAGGTACATCATGTCAAATGATGTTCATTACTGTTGAACTGCTTCCTTCTGTGCCAGCCTAAGCTTTACTCTAAATAATGCACATTATTAAATCACTCAGATAAATGCATTTTTGCTTTCTCCTCCAGTTCATTTTATTAGTAAATAGAAGTGAAGTAAGAAATATTTTGAGACATTTCATTGTAGACAGCATTGAAATTCTTATTGCCTAGAATTTTTATATGTATTAAGGTAGCCTTTCTTGCTATAATCTGAAGATAAGAACATAGCTTGTGCTAAGCTTTTAAAATCTACAGTCTCATTTTTTAATTTTTTTTTCTCAGATGGGTCTGTGGATGCTGAACGCAGTATCGTTACAGACTTGGTTAGTCAAATGGATCCTCATGGGAGAAGAACCATATTTGTTTTGACCAAAGTAGACCTGGCAGAGAAAAATGTGGCTAGTCCAAGCCGGGTAAGGGCAGATGATTGTGAGAACAGATCCCTTGTACAAGCTCTAGTTGCAGTAGTCTTTGATTGTGGGCGGGGATGGGGGAGGGCCTTATTGGTTCCCATTGAAACCAAAGTATTAGAAAATTATTGTAAGTTGCTTAAATGGAACTTGGGGATGTAAATAAAGTTAATATGCCTCAGAAGTATTTATTGCTAATGTTTGCCCAAATTCAAATCATTTTAATATGCTAACAGATAGTCATTAACTTCATTTGTTGTGTTTCTTTTTTTAAGTTGATATCCACAAAGTAGCAAAAACTTATGTATGCCAATTTATGGCAGATAAACATTACCTTCCCTGACCCATCAGTTTTCATAGAAAAAGCACTGAGTTGAGAGTCAGGCTACATTGCTCATACCAATGCACCCCTGTTAACCAGTTCTGTGCCTGCTATGCCTGCTAAATTTAGTCAGTACAGAATTCATCCTTTAGTTTGGTTAACTAAACTAGATCTGAAGTCATTGTTGTTTATAAAACTGTGAATTCAATATGTACTGTTAAGTGTCCCTTTACTTTAGGAAGTGTATTTTTAGAATTATTTCACAGAAATCTCTTGATACCTTTCTTTTCTTCTTTTTTCTTCCCAAGGAAGATTTTTATTTTAGGTAACAATGTGAAGTCTTGACTAAGGACATGCCTTCTTCCTAAATACAGAAAATGACAGTTAACAATACAGAATCTGTAGCCAGATGGCTTAGTTTCAAATCCTGGACCCTACCATTTGCTAGCTTTGTAACTTTTTAAGTGCTTTACACTTCTTCAGCTGGTAGAGTTGAAGATAATAATGAAACAGATTAACTGTCATAGCTTATGAAAGTTTAATCAGTTAAAACATGTATAAAGTAATGCTTGACACCAAAGCATGTTATGTGTGATGCTTGTCATCGGTGGCTTTTATATCAATACTCCCCATAGAATAACAACTTGGATTTTGACTCAGAGTTTCTCTCCTTCTTGCCTTGAATTTTATGAGATGATGCCTTTGTAGGACCAGCCCTTGACTCCGTAAGTCTCTGGAAGAACTGTAAGACTTATGATATAGCCAGACTTACATCCAGAATTTATTAACAATATAAATTGCAAGGCAAAATCATGAAAAGGTGCTTGAAATAAAGTCTAGATGAACCAGGTTCCGATTTCCAGGAGTCCTCTCACAGTAGTCAGGAAGAGCACATTCGGTCGCTTCAGTGGTGTGTTGCGCATAGAGGCTGGCGCTGCTGGGCTGAGGATGAGAACTCCAATCTCCCACAGGGCGCTTGTCACTGCTGCACTGGGGCCGGTTCTCTGCTGTGAGGTGTGGGGATTTTAACTGGCGTCTCAATCACTAGGCTAAATGCCTGCCCTAGTATACGTACTCTGGTAATAAAAGTACATGTGTTCACACTTGTATGCTTTCCCTCAGATGGCAGTTGAAGTATTTTTAAATACTTTTGTACAGATTTAATATTTAATAGCACACTAAACTTTAAACAATTATGTAAACCTACAACTCATATTTATTTTTCTCACTTTTTAAAATAGATTCAACAAATAATTGAAGGAAAACTCTTCCCAATGAAAGCTCTAGGTTATTTTGCTGTTGTAACAGGAAAAGGTATGCAAAGAGGATTACTGTCATTTATTTTTTAATCTTTTGCTGCTCTGGAATAATAAAGATGAATTGTCTTGGTTAAAAAAAAATATGACATATCTTTCCCTAGGAAACAGCTCTGAAAGCATTGAAGCTATACGAGAATATGAAGAAGAATTTTTTCAGAATTCAAAACTCCTGAAGTGAGTGTCTTGTTAAAAAAAAAATTCTACAGTATTGCTTAAACTCAACTATTTGTGTTTCATTCAAAAGTTCATGTTTTGTGGCTGTTAATTTAACACTGAGTAATTTCCCAAATAGTGATGTATGTTTATTAATTAACTACTCTGACAGAATTGGAATTAGATGATCACAGGATGTAACAGATACTGATACACCACTCCTTTGGGTATGACACTATTAACAAACACCTTGTGTGCCATTTTACTTGGAAAGCAGAGAGTTTTTGGAAATAGAAGAATACATTTGTCTCTGGGTTAACATAGTTAATCAACACAGCTTTTAGAAAGATATGCAAGTATTGTCTTTTGGGAGTCAATTGAAAAGCATTTAGAATATACTGTTCAGTATGACAACCAGTCCAGTGTGGTTATTAAAATTTAAATTAGTCAATAATCAAATTAAAAATTGAGTTCCTCTACCATACCAGCCAATATTTCAAGGGATCAGGAGCTCCATGTATGACACAGTTGTTGTGGCACATCAGGTTAAGCCACTACCATGATGCCAGCATCCCATATGGGTACCACTTCAAGTCCCTAAAACCCCATTTCCAATCCATCTTCCTGCTAATTGCCTGGAAAAAGCAGTGAAAGATGGCCCAAGAACTTGGGTCCTTGCTCTCATGTAGGAGATCCAGAAGAAACTCCTGGCTTCAGTTTGGGCCAGTCCTGGCCATTGCAGCCATTTGTAGAGTGAGCCAGCAGATGGAGGATCTAGCTTTCTCTTCTTTTTGTAACTCTGTCTTTCAAATACACAAGCAAATAAATTGACCTGTAGCTAGTAGATGCCATAGTAGACAGTCCAGATATTGGACATTCTGTTTACAGAAAGATTTAGGATAGTGCTGATATAAAACAAGATGTAAGTGACTGTTCTCTTATAGTAATGTTACTGTCCTTTTTGTCATTTTAATACATATAAGCTCTTATTTTTTATAGGACAAGCATGCTGAAGGCACACCAAGTGACTACAAGAAATTTAAGCCTTGCTGTGTCCGATTGCTTTTGGAAAATGGTACGAGAATCAGTGGAGCAGCAAGCAGATAGCTTCAAAGGTAAATTGGATTTTTAAAATAAGCAGATATATTTAGATGTTTTATTAGTCGGTGGTCCTTAAGAGATATCAGAATCTTTACACAGAGATAGGAAACTGTTTTTGTCAAGGGCCATTTGGACATTTGTAACAGCATTCACTGATCATTCAAAATTGCCAGCTTGAATTTCAGGTTGCCATGGCAAGGCCAGATTAAATGATTTTGTGGAGCTCATATAGTCAATGGGCTAACATCCCCACTCCTACAAAGCTGGTTTACTGTTTATTACTGGTAACATAGAGAAAGTGGAAATATGCCACCCCCTTTGTTGAAATGAATGAAATTTTCCCCTTTTTCAAGGGAAACCTTGCTAGGAACACATGACAAACTTTATTGATGCTAGAAAGTTTGCATTCATGTTTGGGAGAAAGCTGAGTAAACAGAGAACTTGGATTTACCCTTTTCAGAGAGAAGAGAGCAAATATCGTGAGAAATGGAGCAGTCCGTGCTTTAACTGCACTGGACTCTTTCCTAAATCCTGCACTTTCCTGCTCCATTGTCTTTGCTTTCATAGTTTCAGCTGATGAGATTCTCTCTTTCCCATTTCCTTTAGAAGTCCTACTAATTTCACCTAGTATTTCAGTAACCTTGTAAGTATTATTTGTATTTCCATGTTACATGAGAGAAAAACAGGCAACAAGTTACCTAAATGACCTGTGGGGGTCATACAGCCGTGGGTAGTTAACCCAAGATTGGAATCTTGATGGAACCCATTTTTTTAGCAGCTTATTAAGCTGTTTCAGTTGTGTGCTTTTGGATTGAAGACTGAGACGCTAGAATCAAAGCAAATGGTAAACAAAGCTGTTGCAGTAATGAACATCTGTGAAGTTGAGCTCAGAGTTCTAAAGAGCCATCAGTAAACTCTCAGAAATTCAGTTTCCACAGGACATGTGCTAAAGTAGCATAACTTTTAGCCATTGTATCTGAAAAAGAAAATCATCAAACTTGAACATTTTCCCTTTTTTTGCAGCAACACGTTTTAACCTTGAAACTGAGTGGAAGAATAACTATCCTCGCCTGCGAGAACTTGACCGGGTAATATTTGGATACCTCATGTGTTTTTTTCTATTTTGTCATCTATTGTTGTATCCTTGTAAAATTTGCATGAATGGGAGAATTCTGGTAAGACAGATTAATTTTGATCTTAAATATTTTAGAGCTGTGAAAATACATTTCTAAGTTATCTCTTCATATTCAGTTAAATTACTTTATGGCATTAAAAATAAATTGGAATTATGATTATCAAAATAAGTACTTAAAACATTTTCTGAGAATGTAGACTTTTCTTTAAAGAAGCTGTAAGCTGTTCAGTTAATGTGTTGTGTAATTAGAATTTTTTAAATTGTACGTTAAGCTTTGACCTTTTCAGCACTAACTGACCTTAGAGAAGTTTGTTGTAGTTCAGTGGAAGCCAAGTGTTCTTTCTCCATAATTAAAAAAGGCCATTATTTGTAAAACAGAGCATTAATTTGCTGTTACTGATACTGTAGGTATGTTTTGATGCTTTCACAAAACATTACGTGGAAATCTTAACGTGTAAAAAACTGCATGCGGAATGGAGCACATCAGGTGGATACTTGGGTTGGTTTGGTTGTCTTTCTCTGGATAAAAGGATTCGACAAAAGAGGCTGTAGAAGAACTTTCCCGCTGGTGTTGGATATTTAAGCCTCAACCCAAACTAGTGATGTGTTAGAAGCCTCCACCTGCTTGTGATTGCATCTGGAAAATCAAAGTGGAAAAATCACTGTTGTGTGAAAATCTTACTTTCTTGTATCTGTGTTTTCTAGAATGAACTGTTTGAAAAGGCTAAAAATGAAATCCTCGATGAAGTCATCAGTCTGAGCCAGGTTACACCGAAACATTGGTGAGTGTTCACTTTGATGTTAGTTGCCTTGCTCAGAAATGATGTGTTATGATGCAAAAGTAAAACTTAGAGTTGCATTATTGTCCTTACTCATCCTTTAGAATATTAAGTAGAAAAAAGCAGGAAAGTATAGTTTTTGCAAAAGTAATCACTGTGATAGTCTAATCAATTGAAATTGTAGGAAATAACTTTTTTCCTATATGGTCCTTTTAAATACTAACTCATCTTTGATTTTATCTTAATAAGTAATTGGCTTATTTTTTAAAATAAAATCATTTAGGCAAAATGTCACCAAGTGCTGTAAATAAACAGCAAAAGGCTTAATTTTCCACTGAATGAAGATTTTTAACTAAATGCTGCTTACAAATTTTTATTCATTTATTTTAAGGATGACAGCAGGCAGGAGAGAAACGGAGGGAGAAATGGGCAGGGGCTGACAGAGATCTCCTGTCTGCTGCTTTACTCCCAGATGCCCACAACAGCCAGGGCTAAGCCAGGTCAAACCAGGAACGTAGAATTTATTCCTGAGCTGCCAGGGTGGCAGGCCCTCTCAGATGCTAGAGTCTTCCATCACCTGCTGTCATTCAGTGTATCCATCAGTAGGGACCTGGAATCGGGAGCAGAGCGGGACCTCCAACCCAAGCATTCTCTATAATATGCCTGTGTCTGATGCTTTGTAAACCTAAATGTGTCTTGTATGTAATTTTCCATGTCAGCATATTTGTTTTTCAATGGCTGCATAGTAATCCAATTGATGTGAATAAATAAATAAACCAGTACATTTATTTGATAAACCAAATAGGAACCATAGGTTACTTTTTTTCAAGCATCAACCATGCCACAGTGAAACCCCTGGGAAGTGAACCAGAGGATGGAAGATTCATATTCTCTCTCTGTCTCCTTTGTCTCTCCCTCCCTCTGTAACCCCACCTTTCAAATTAATAAGTTTTTAAAAGAAAAAAGTTTTGTTTAAAAAATATATATATTAAATATTTTTAAATATTATAGATATTGAAAATATATATTTTATTGTTTTTATTTTATATATTTATTTTATATCTTTTTTATATTTTATTTGTATAATTTTATTATATGTTTTAGTATATAATATTTTAGAATATTATAGATATTATATATATTATTAAAATATATGTATATATATTTTAAAGTTTTTAAAAATATTTTATTTGAAAGGTAGTTACACAGAGAAAGAGAAAAAGCTCTCTTCCATCTACTGGTTCATGCCCCAGGTGGCCAGTTTCCACTGCTCGGCCAGGTAGGAGCCAAGAGCTTCATCCAGTCTCCCTTCTGGGCGGTTGGAACTTACACAATTTGACCATTTTCTGTTGCTTTCTCAGGTCATTTATCAAGGAACTAGATTTAAAATGAAGCTGCCAGGACATGAACCAATGACCATATGGAAAACCGGTGCTGCAGACAACTGCTTTACCCACTGTTCCACATTCCCAGCCCCTTAAAAATGTTTGCTTAAATAAAATGGGATGTAGGAAAAAAGAAACTACAGTGTTAAATGTAAATTTATGGAGGTCATCCCTGGATAGTGGTGAAACCTAGGATAGAAAAGCAATCTGTATTGTATAGGACATGTTGGGGTAATTGACAGAAGATAGCAACAAGTTGCAGGTGGCATAACCAAATGATGAGTCACACTGAGGGCATTCCACGGGAGGTCGGGTGTGATGATTTAGAGGTTTCACTGTACAGGAACCTGTACAGGTCCCACTCTGGAGTTGGAGAATCATTGTTCTCCATAGGGGAGCATCAAGGCACGGAGAAAAACAGTGAGAATGTAACATTTTTATGGAACAGGATGTTGGGAGCAAATGAAGATTATTATGATCCAGGGAAGCAGTGAGGGTCGCGCAGTGCACCGCAGCTTGGTGATGGACAGGCAGGAGAGGCCGAGTAACAAGAGGTGACTGCTAGGCTGCACAGCACCAGCCTCCTTCGACAAAGTTACTTTAGGCTTTCTGTTATGGTTTCTTTGCAAGAGTATATAGGGATAGAGATTGCTGTTGCATTCTTTATTGTTTTTTTAAATATTGGAGTAGCCTGTTACAGTTTACGTTTTGGAGGAAAGTCAAAAATATTTTCTTGAGATTCTTTTTTTCTGAATTGGAATAATTCTTTTTCTGTCTAGAGACCTATGTTGTTTTAAAACATTTATGAAGGTAGATTTTTAGCTTGACTGTGCATCTTTTCTATTACTTTCTTTTTTAAAGATTTGTTTGAGAAGAAAGTGACAAAGAATGAGACAGATAAAGATCTTCCATCCCCTGGTTCACTTCCCAAATAGCCACAACAGCCAGGGCCTGGCTACACTGAAGCCAGGAACCTGGAGCTCCATCAAGGTCTCCTTCATAAGCGGCAGGGGCTCAAATACTTGAGCCATCCTCTGCTGCATTCCCCAGAGCATTTGCTGAGAACGGATCAGAAGCAGAGCACCAAGAACTCAAACTGGTTCTCTGGTTCTGGGTTGCCAGAATTAGAGGTAGCAATCTGCTTCACCTCTATGCCAGCCTCACTGTATTACTTTAATGAATGGAATATTGAAAAAATGTTATCTAGCAGTATCCCATAATATTTTATGCTCTGTGCTTGATCAAATAAATTGTAAAAATTATACCAAATGGCCCAGCACAATAGCTCAGTAACTAAATCCTCACCTTGCATGCTCCAGGATCCTATATGGGCACCGTTTCGTATCCCAGCTACTCTGCTTCCCATACAGCTTTTTGCTTGTTGCCTGGGAAGGCAGTAGAGGATGGCCCAAAGCCTTGGAACCCTACATCCACGTGGGAAACCTGGAAAGAGCTCCTGATTCGTGACTTCAGATTGGTTCAGCTCTGGCCAGTGCGGCCACTTGAGGAGTGAACCAAGGATAAAAGTTCTTTGCCCTTCTTTCTGCACATCTGCCTTTACAATAAAAATAAATATCTTTAAATTATGCCAAAATAATTTTAGCCTTGGACTCCAGAATAAGGAGGTACAAAGTGTGTATCAATATTGCACAGATGTTTGGAATATTAGTTGTTAGAGCAGTGCAAGCCTACATGAGGATCTAGTCCTCTCATTCTCAGCTAAGAAGAATATAAAATGGCATGGCCACCTTAAGAAAGTTTGGTAGTATCAAAAAGTGTCAAAGTTGGATAGTATCTTAAAAAGTTAACATATAATCACTCTGTCACCCAGTCATTCTGCTCTTACTTGCCCAAGAGGAATTAAGTGTGTGTGCAAAGACTTGTACATCAATGTGCATAACTTGATTTGTAATAACCAACATGTAGAAGCAGCTTAAATGTCCATCAGCAGGTAAATGCAGTAACAATACCATTCAACGATAAGAAGTAAAATGTTAAGACATGATGAATTTCAAAATGATTATGCTGTATAAATGAAAATAGATAAAAGAGAAAATATATATTAGTGGATTTATATCAGTTCCTGGAAAGTACAAACTAATCAGAATGATGGAAAGCTCTGATCGTTCCCACTTTTTAGGTGATGGATATGTGTTAGTATCGTGATTATTGTGACTCACAGATACATAAACACTTCAGAACTTATCCAAACCTTAAAAATGTGAAGTTTATTTACATTAATGATACCTCAGCTAAGCTGGTTTTCAAAAACTTAATGTTAGCTTTGGTGATTTGCAATTTTTGTTTTTTAATTTCAGGGAGGAAATCCTTCAACAATCTTTGTGGGAAAGAGTTTCAACTCATGTGATTGAAAACATCTATCTTCCAGCTGCACAGACCATGAATTCAGGAACTTTTAATACTACAGTGGATATCAAGCTTAAGCAGTGGACTGATAAACAGCTTCCAAATAAAGCAGTAGAGGTTAGGATATAATTTAATTAAATGGGTAAGAAGCATCAGCTGAAGAGAGTTGGAGCTGTGAAATTTAGCTTTTATTCCTATCACAGCCACTCTTTCCTTTTGGCCCTTATATTCCGTTATTCCTTAGTACTCTTCTGCATGTTGGAACTAACCATAATGCTATGACCAAATACTACTCTTTTACAAATTTACTAACTGTTATAGTAGCCTGAGGATATTGGTTCTTTCAAACATACCATTTAGCAGCACTAGCAAAAATTTCCTCAGATGTAAAATATCTTAAATGTGTTCTCTAGGCACAGGTTGTTTAAAACGTTTGATAAACCAGACATTTCATTAATTTTATTCAAAACTCAGTAGTACTTGCATACGCTCCCCATAGGATTCAATCTGTTACCCGTGTATCTTGGCTGTGACTGGATAGCTGTGGACTCCTTGGACTAGGGTTTAACCTTTCTGTTTCATCATCTGTAAAGGAATGGCAGCTGTGCCCACCCCGCAGGGTTGTTAGGAGGATCAGATGATGTAGGATCTCTGCAACGCTTAGCTAGTCCCTGACCCACAGTAGCTGCTGAGGAACCGCAGCTTCTGTGTTCTCGTCTTCTGAGCTGAGCTGCCCCGCACAGTGCTCTGTAGTTCCCTGAGCTTCTGTATGTAATTGCTCCATAAAACTCAAGTCAGGGTTAGGAATGTTTTCATCTCTACCTTAGAAACGAATGTCATTTGCTAATTATTCAGGTTTGATTTCCACTCCTGCCCTCCCCATGTCCCAGTTTCTTCACCTGTCTTCCCAGTTCCTTCAAGCTGCTAAGGACTCTCTTAGCCTGTCTGCTCAAATTGTGTGTTGCTGAGCCTGGGTCAGCTCTCCACAAGGCCACCCTAACACAGTTGGAGAGCTACTGTCAGCACTTCACTACCTCTGCTCACTACTGCCACCGACAGGATAGGAGGGTTTTATATCCAAAAGTTGAGGCAGCAGAAGTGCTCTTAAAGATGGCAATGACTGCATCCTGCTGTGCGTCCTCCTCCTGGGGTGGTGGGAAGGGTGGGCACCTGCTGAGGCTCAGGCGGCACAGAGGTTGATTCCAATCACCCACTGTGTATCTTTACAATCATCAATATGACAATTTCTTTATGTTTTAAGTGGGAGAGGACTGAAAGATAAAATCCAACACTTAAAGCCCATTTAGTCGTCAGTATATTTACTTTTCAATTATGTCTGACACTGTGCTATTTCATTGTTTGGAAAATTAGAAATCAGCTGTAATGCAAAGCAGAATAATAGCCATATGAAAGTATTCATTCATTGTCTCTGATCTTTGGTTAATTGCAAAGATGTGACAAGGACTGAATTGTTAAGACATTTTAAACTTTTTGCAGTGTAGAAGAAGTAGGGAAACTCAGATGTCTTACAGGTTGAAATAAATAAATGAACTGAAATGAATGCATACCTTCCTTCATAGAGGCAACCCCCATTGAGCTCAAGAAGGCACTGTCACGTAGGAATGCGGATGTAGCTGAGGAGAAGCTGGGAGTGAAGATTGTTACAAGAAGTCTCCTGGCTTTTAAATGCTGCAACAGTGGTGTTTGTTTTTTTAAACACTGTGCATGTCTGACAAAACATGTCAGGAGGCCACGTCTGTCCCACCAGCGCCCCGTGTGAGACCTTTCGGTCATAGTGCATATACTTAGTGCTCTTCGTTATATGGTTTGTGATAAGCTGATTTATTGAATCTGTTTAGCTTGAATTCATGTACTACTTTCCATATGTGTAGCATACACATAGCTTTTTATCTTAAATGATTTTAGGTTGCTTGGGAGACTTTACAAGAAGAATTTTCTCGCTTTATGACAGAACCCAAAGGCAAAGAGCATGATGACATATTTGATAAACTCAAAGAAGCTGTTAAGGAAGAAAGTATTAAGCGCCACAAGTGGAATGACTTTGCAGAAGACAGCTTGGTATGTTGTCTTGTATTTGTATATAAGTGTCATATTTTTTTATACAGTTTCTTAAGTTGATACTTTTTCATAAAATTGGTGTAATTTTGTAAAATACATACTGAATTTAAAATAATGCAGAATGAGATTAATGGTCTGTAATCGACATTTTACCATTTCTCTTCCTAACATTCACTATACCTTTCCTGGCTTTTATTTCAGAAAAAAAAACATTCAGAGTTTTCAGATTGTCACCTGGTAGGCATTTCATGGACCTTAGATAGGTGTTTCTAATGTTACCTACCATCTGTGGTAATGAAAGGAACTAGATGCATCAAATGTTAGTCTCCTAAAATTGTAACACTAATCACCCTGTTTTGAATGCTCACTGTGTGTGTCAGAACTCCTGCTAAGTGTTGTGCAAGCATTTCTGATTTCATTTCTAAACCGTTCTGTTACTGTCATCGGCAGCTGGGATTCAGGCCTTGCCCTGTGACTACAGAGCCTGGCTTCCGACCACCCATAACATGATACATCTTTTGTTCTGTAGAGATTTCTCACCAGCATAAAACCAAACCTTTCTTAAGTACCTGCTTTGTTCAAAGACTGTTGAATGACAGGATTGAACAGTTTTCTAGGAAAATACCTCTCTCACTGCAGGCTGATTGTAATTAACATTTTCCTTTGAATGAATATTTGTCTTCATGTTTTAAAACCATATGTTCTTTAATGTTTTAAAATTGGCTTTCTGGTGGGTTGATGTCATTTTCATTCATTTGGAAACCATTTTCAATTGTAGTGAATAATATGATGACCTATACCTTTTATGCGTCTGTCCTATTTTTCATTGCTATTAACAATGACACAATGGTTATTAACTTTTTCTCCTTTTTTCAGAATGTTAATGCATAAGTATAAATTATTAATCCCTGAAAATTAGGGTTTGGGGTGTTGGATTTTTATGGAGAAAGATGTGTGAAATTCCCCCACCTCCACACTCTCCTCTGCTTAATTTAAGATAGGGGACAATATCCATTGTTTAATTTTTAGGCAGAAAACCAGCAAATCAACAGGCAAAATTTAACTTCTGTACTTTTATGGGAGATGTTCTTTTAGGCTGTTGTAGATACCTTGATTATTTTAGATATTAACGAAGCTGTTGTTTTAAATAAAGTTGTGAAAGTGATGAGAAAAATGAGATTATCTTTTTCTTTCCTTGTTTTTGCAGAGAGTTATTCAACACAATGCTTTAGAAGATCGCTCCATATCTGATAAGCAGCAGTGGGATGCAGCCATTTCTTTTATGGAAGAAGCGCTGCAGGCTCGTCTGCAGGACAGTAAGCACCGCCGTGGGCTGCAGGACTCTGGGGATTCTCACTGCTGAGGCAGTCATCTAATGGGATCAATAATTGCAAAAGTATAATTAGCATTTCCAAATCTTTGTCATTAATAATGTGCAAAAAGTAGTAGAGCATTGTTTTTGAGCTTGTTCAGTCAGCTACTCTGTAACTGCTTAAAAGAGCCGATAGATGGGACACATGATGCTTATATTACTCAATTTTTTAAAAAGTCATAGTTCAGACTATTTTAGTATTTTTATAAGCATTTGTACTTTTCGTGGATTCTAAGCACATGTAATTAAACCCTTATATATGGTCTTAGTTTTTTTAATTACAACTAACTTCGTATTGATAAAGCAACATGGAAGTGAAAAACATGAATTACAATTTAGGTATTTGGGAAATGATAAAATTCTGGATAAATAACTGTTTAAAAACTTTTCTAGCTGAAAATGCAATTGAAAACATGGTTGGTCCAGATTGGAAAAAGAGGTGGTTGTACTGGAAGAATCGGACCCAAGAACAGGTAAAAGCGAAGGCATTCTGTCAGTGCTGTGATGCTGCGGTTTTGTTCATCTTAATTCAGATGCTGAAACCGAGTGTTTGCCAAGCTCGTGGAGTCCTGAGAATTTCCACTGTTTTATATTAACCTTTCTAAAAGTTAATGACCAAAAAGAATACAGGAGAAAGTTATTTTTTTTTCTTAAGTGAAATAGTTCATATTAAAAGAAATGGGAAGATGAAATGTAATCCTTTGCCTCATTACTGTGCTCATTGCAATTCTCTAATTTGAAGTAAGAAAAAAGGTATAAGCAGGAAAAATGACTAGCTTCCAGGTGATTTGGCAGTGAATACAGTTGGGACAAAATTCTTTTGATTTTTTTTCTTGCCTTACATTTTCTTATCTGGCTTTTTCACTTGAAGACTATTTATTTAGCATTTTTTATTCCTGTTGTCACAAAACAAGTATAGAAATTGAGACACAAGTAGGATTGTAAATTTCAGTTTGTAAATAAACTCGTGATGAAAATTTGGAAAACATGGAATGATAAAGTTGAGTATTTTACAACTCCCCAACACTCACCACCACCTGTTTTGACTCTGACCATATTCTTTTATTTTTAAAATCAGGTTTATGGCACTGCCACCTTCTTAACATTCATTCTTCTAATGAAGGAGTCAAAATAGAATATGTACTAAAAATACTGAAATGAATGAAGTAATAAAAAAGGGATGACATCCAGTCCACTTTTTGTTTTGTTTTGTTTTGTATTTGTTTGTTCTTGCATTCATGTAATTGAATGAAGAAAGCCAAGAAGTGGAAAAATTAATGAGACAAGATAAAGAGAATGAACAATTACTTCTCTATATTTTTGCTTTCAAGTACAGTTACTTAAATTATGGAGTCAGAGTCCTTATTTTCCCTAGTTTTTGTTTCATAAGCTAGCAGATATGTCTGAAATTTTCTCAAAATAGAAAAGACAGTCTTCCTCTTTTGTCATGATTTAAAGTCATTAAGAGACTGAAGACCTGAAGAGGGACAGTTAGAGATGGACTGTGGCTGTGTTCTGGAAGTGTTACGCGGGCAGCCTGAGAGAAGGCATTCTGTTAGCAAAGCATTTCTGTGGAATCTGTCCGATTTTCTGACTTTGGGACAAGAAGAAACATCAGTTAGAAAGCTGGTGAAATGCAGATAAACTCAAGGCAGAAAGTGTCTAGCTCAGTGAAGTTAGGCCTAATGAGCCTTTGCAAATTGGCTCAGATACTGGAGGTAAATGTGCTCCAGCGAAACACTCAAAAAGAAATGATGTCCAATGTCTAGGAGATCGTCTCAAGAGAAGCAAAGTAGTTAGTTTTAAAACCAGTGCACAGAGTCCATAAGCCTAGAAGAATCTGGAAACTTCTGAGAAGAGCCCCTCCCTGCTGGGTGTCAGGGCAACAGATCTAAGTCCCAGGCAGGTTACACAAAGAAAACGTCACTTGGAGTGGAGGAGAGACATGAAAACTGTGGGTTGGCGAGGTATGAATTTATCTATGTATGCTTTTTGTTTTTTACTTCCAATGACAGCCTCATGTCCACTCTCCTTCTCTAACCTGAATGACTCCCACTTCCAGCTGAAAACCACTGGGCTGGACCTCGCACCTGAAGGTTAGGAGGGCAGACAGAGTCTAGGAGAGCTGGAGAGTAACTTCCGGTCTCGCATTGCCAGTTTGGGTAGCTGTGTTCCATCTGTCTTTTTAGAGTGACTGGATTTGACAGGAAAAGAAAGTTAAGATTATTCTGTGTTGAGAATGATAAGTCCTGTATTAAAAATGAAAGCTATTTTGTGCTTTTTTGTTACTTTCCTCCTGGTTTTCTAGGGGGAAAAAAATCCTTGCCTTTGAAAAAAAAATTTTTTTGGTCTGAATTAAACTAGTGGAGACCTAGGACGGTGCTACAACTTCAAGAGTGAAACATTTCAGAAAAAACAAAATGACACAAAGGGGCTGAGTTTCTTTCTGCTCTCCTGAGAGAAGTAGTTCTGTATTCATAGGCCAGCTACTTATGTTCATAAACCAAGGAATTGCGTTCTTTTCTTGTTGGGATTAAGTGTCTGTAATGTGTGAGATTGCATAGTTATTAAAACTGGGAGTGTGGTAACAAGTGCCAAATCATGGGCCATATAAGCACAGTCTTCTTTTCAACTTTTTTAAGTGTGTCCACAATGAAACCAAGAATGAATTGGAAAAAATGCTGAAATGCAATGAGGAGCACCCAGCGTATCTTGCCAGTGATGAAATAACTACGGTCCGAAAGAACCTTGAATCCCGAGGAGTGGCAGTGGATCCAGGCTTGGTAATGAATGAGTGTTGTGAAAAGCAGGATTTCACTTCCATCATCTTTACTTCTTGCAGCAAAATATTATTACTCTTAGTGGATTATTTGGGTATTTAACTTTGGTCATTTGAATAGTAGCTGACAGTAAATTTTTGAGTGAAGAATGGAAATTTTATTCTCAATGTTGCTATGTTAAGGGTATCACTTTAACTTATAAAAGGGGAAATTGGGGCTTAAAAAGTGAATTTTCTTGGACAAGTTAAGTATTTATTGCAGAAGAAAATGAAGTTTGCCCAGACCTTGCACTGCATCTTACTATTCCAAATAGCAAGGCTGAATTTCTGCTCACATGTGCTTATGAGTGGAAGAAATTTAGATAAGTATGAGTAACTTTTCATTAAATTGGGAATATCTTAGAGTTCTGTCTTGTCTTCCTCACTTACAGTAAAGTTAAACATAGCCTACATTTTAGGCTATGTTTTGCTTTTCTTCATGATGCTTATTTACAACAGATTTTTTTTTTTAAATTTCAAGCCTACACTCACTCCTATTTAACATGATATGAGGATTCAAGCCCTCATTTTATGAATGAAATCCAGTTTGAAAAGTAAATGTCACTAAGATAGATAGATAGATAGATAGATAGATAGATAGATAGATAGATAGATAGATAGATAATTCTTGGCCATACATCTATTCTTATATTCTTTGAAAGATTATCTACTAGATATGTTTCTAAATTAAGGAATAAATATACTTAAATTCCACCAGAGAGCTAACTCAACAGTTAAAGCTGTTATATTTCTAACATTGCTTATAAACTGAACATGAAATTTTTATGTTATTTTAGGGCCCAGCACAGTAGCATAGTAGCTAAAGTCCTCATCTTGCACGCACCAGGATCCCATATGGACGCCGGTTCCCAGTGGCCCTGCTTCCCATCCAACTCCCTGCTTGTGGCCTGGGAAAGCAGTTGAAGATGGCTCAAAACCTTGGTACCCTGCACCCGTGTGGGAGACCTGGAAGAGGTTCTGGGCTCCTGCCTTCAGATCGACGCAGCTGTGGCCATTGTGGCCACTTGGGGAGTAATCAATGGACGGTAGATCTTCCTCTCTGTATATCTGACTTTCCAATAAAAATAAAATAAATCTTTTTTTTTAAGTTCTTTTTATTTGAAAGGCAGATTTTTACAGAGAGGAGAGACAAGAAGGTCTTCCATCCACTGACTCACCCTCCAAAAGGTTATACTGGCCGAAGCTGAGCTGATCTGAAGCTGGGAGCCAGAAGCCTCTTCCCAGTCTCCCACTTGGGAGTAGGGACCCACGGTCTTGGGCCATCCTGTGGTGCTTCCACAGGCCACAAAGAGAGGTGGATCAGAAGTAGAGCAGCTGGAGCATGAACTAGTACCCATATGGAATGCCAACAGTTGCAGGCAAAGGATTAGCTTGCCATGCCAAAGCAGCCCCAAACATGAAATTTTTAATGTAACATAGGTGTAAATTTATCTACATTGTTCCTAGCTCTTGATACTTTTAGTGATTATACATTGTGTTGGTTAGTACAATAGGAAGATTTTTGTCTTGGAAGTAAAATGGAAGAAGTTAGTGACTTGATTTTTGCCATGGGAGAGGTCAACCTGTATTTTAGGATGCATATTAACTATATCTTTATTACTCTACAAGAACAAGAAAAATCTGTTTTTTTAAAGTAATACTTTGTCTGGCACCCTTTGCAAAATTCTAAAATAAGCAACAAAATACCATGATAAGGATATCAGATAGAGAGGGTGTTAAGAGATGTGTTTTCTAGTACAGTCCAGTACATGAGCTAGTAATACTACCTTTGAGTAGTTGATTTAATGTCTCTGAGCCTTAGTTTTGGCATATGTCAGATGGTATGATGATATTTATTCCATTTTTTCATGTGATTGTGTTCAAAAAAGAGAATTGGTGTGATTGAACATTGAATAGAAACATAGTATTAAAGCAGTGGGGCTAACATTGCTATGGCTGCGGTGATGTTTAATATTAAGAAAGGAAGACCAGGTGTTTTGCTAACAGTGATTCAGATAACATGCTTTCAATTCATGTTAGAGCATTTGGGTTCAAGTCCCAGCTCCTTTTCTGATTCCACTTTCCTGCTGATGTAGCACCCTTGGAGACAACAGGTGGTAACAGAAATATTTGGGTTCCTACCACCGTGTGGGTGACACAGAATAAATTCTAGTCTTCTGTATTTGGTCTGGCCCATTCCCAGTTATTGTAGGCATTTAAGGAGTTGAGGAGTGAATCAACAGATGGAAACTGTTCTATCCCTGCCCTTTAAATGAAACAAAAGTATTAAAGAAAAACAGGAATATCTTATTTATGTTTAAATATATAATCACCAGAAAGAAGATAATGTTTGGCCGGTGATTATGGTCTGAGACTACTTCCAAGCATGAATTCTTTCCTTAATCAAGATTTTCAATCTGATTTGTTCTGTAATAGACTCACCTCAAACTAGGAGATGGTAATCCCCCACTCTATATAATAGCCTACAAGATAATTGCTTGGATATAACATTTTTTTGAAAAAAATGCTCAATTTTGAAGTGCATAAACTAATAGGAAGTCAGAATAATAGTAAATCAAATCTGTCTTGAAAAAATGTTTAACACTGGTAGAATAACAATACAACATTGCTGTTGCTTCTAATTAACTTTTATAAAAAATGTAGAAACGTCTCAGTATGGTGGATCAACAAGAAAAATAGACACTAACATTTTCTTTGTTTTCTTCTCTTGTTTGAGATTAAGGATACTTGGCATCAAGTTTATAGAAGACATTTCTTAAAATCAGCCCTAAACCATTGTAACCTTTGTCGAAGAGGCTTTTATTATTATCAGAGGCATTTTGTCGACTCTGAGGTAAGCACTACAAAAACAGATATGTTTTAGCAATAGTTGGTAAAAGATGTTGGCTTTAAACTTAATTTTATATCCTGTGATCATCTAAAAAAAGTGTATCCTTTAAAATGATTAACCTATTTTTTCAAAGATACTTGTCCTTTTGGTAGTAACTGCTCTTACATACATGTCAGACTCAGCACCTGTAAGAATGTGTTTGTGTCTAAATGTAAAAAATAAAAATATGTAAAAGGAAGTAAAATCTCCTGGCCTAGAAACTAATTTTAGTTAGCATCTTGTGTCTCCATATAACATAACCAAACATTTCATGATGAAAATCATCCCACACAACATTGAAACTTGTTTCAAATTAAATAATTCTTTTTTAAATGTATTTATTTGAAAGAGTCACAGAGACAGAGATCTTCCATCTGCTGGTTCACTCTGCAGTTGGTCACAGTGGTTAGGTTTGAGTCAACCAAAAGCCAGGAGCCAGGAGCTTCTTCCAGATTTCCTGTGTGAGTGGCAGCGGCCCAAGTGCTTGGGCTGTCTTCACTGCTTTCCCAAACCTTTGGCAGGGGTGCTGAAGCAGAAGTGGGGCAGCTAGGTCTGGAACCGTATGTATGGGTAACGGCATCACAGTTCTCACCCTGACGTAATTCTTGAAAAGAACCATGCAACATTGTTATGCTGGACTGTTTTAAATGATGTCACTTTTTACAGAGTAACCCCTAGGGGGCAGCAGATTGCTGTATTTGAGCATTTTGTTACAGGCAAAGAATGCTTTACCTTCGGGAAAAAAAACTTGTAATCAGCAGTCGAAAAATCCCTAAAATACTTTTGTTTCCATAAGCATAAAAGAAATTTGTATTTAAATTCATCTATGCAAAAAAAACTGCATAACTTAAATTGTTGAAAATTCTTTGTATAGAATATTCTTTAAAATAAACGCATGAGGGATGGACATTTGGTGCACTGGTTAGGATGCCACTGGGCTGTCTGCGTCCCGTCAGAGTTATACATCCCCAGCTCCAGGACAAGACTGATGTGCGCCCTGTGCAGCAACAAGCGACAGCTTCGGTAGCTGCTTCTGCCCCCCAGCTGAGACACACGAGTTGAGTTCTTGCCTTGTGGCTTTGGCCTGGCCCAGTCCTGTCTGTCACAGCGTTCGTGGGAGTGAACCAGTGGATGAGACTTCCTTCTATCTCACTGTCTATCAAAACAAATAAAAAATATTTAGAAATAATTATATTTTAAATATCAATTTGTTTTCTTATATAACTGAATTAGAAAGCACACACTCCAAAGTGGTTCACCTGGGTACAATACTAAAATAACCATGGTTGTTAACTGATACTAAGTATGAACTGAGGGAATACTTTAGAATGCTCATAGAAAATGGGATCAGAAGATTATTTTGGTTGCAGAACATATTGTGACATCTGTATGCGTGTAGTTCACAGACAGTGCATATCACAAAACTGGGATGCACTGATTTAAAGTATTTTTTACACTAAGATAAACTGATTTATTCTTCATAAACTTTTGAAGTCCTTGCATATGCCATGAATTTCTGTTTATCTATAATTTAATGAAATTCTATACTTTCCAACTTTATTTGCTGGAATCAAAGCAAATCCACCAGCAGTCATTTGGCTCAGTGACTCAAAAGCCACTTGTAACTCCTGCTTCTGTTATCAGAGTTCATGGCTTCAAGGCTTGCCTTCTCCTCTGATTCCAGCTTGCTGCCAGTGTGCACCGTGGGAGGCAGGAGGTGACGGCTCAAGTTCTTGGATCCCTGCCACCCTCGTGGGAAACTCAGATTGACTTCCAGGATTCTAGCTTTGTTCTGCCCATCTCTAGCTGTTGTAGGCATTTAAGAAATAAACTAGACCATGAAAGATTTCTGTGTGTGTGTGTCCCCGTCTCTGCTTTTCAAATAAATGAAAATAAATTCTATATTTAAAAAAGAAGCTATGTAGATGTGGAGCAGATAGAACAGAATATAGTAAAAACAGGCAGAATTTTGTGAATATCCAGAAAAGAACCCTCCACTTGTAACTGTAGGATTGTATGTATTAGAATATGTAATAATGTATATGAAAGCTTAGGATATAGGTACTAACTTTGATGCTTATATGTATGTAAACACTTAGTTCTCACTTATAAATTTTCTGCTGGTAATCTGACTTATTTAATATTTCAGTTGGAATGCAATGATGTGGTCCTGTTTTGGCGAATACAGCGCATGCTTGCTATTACTGCCAATACTCTGAGGCAGCAACTTACAAACACTGAAGGTAAGCCACAGTGGTTACTGCTTTCTAATTTTGGCATTAAAACAGTAGTAGCATCCGTCTTTATTAGGAGGACCACAGTACTTCATTAAAACTAGATTTGTTAAGAAAATCAAAAATTCTAATTTGCCCTTAAAGTATTAATTAAAAACACTCAGTAAGAGTTAAAACATACCAAGAGTCTCTCTTCATTATACAAAAGCTCCATCAGTAATGGACTGTTTGTAAATCTAGACTTCTACTTGTTAGAGAGTTTGGCAAGGTAGCAGGGCACAAACTAAATGAACATAAATTGATGGCCTTAGTGTTCACAACTCTATATCTGAGAAAGAAATTGTAAGAACATTCCCCATTAAAAGAACCTTAAAGAGCTAGGGATAAGCCTAACCAAAGACACGAGCAATCTCTACTTCAAAAATTGCAAAATATTGGGCACAGCGCCATGGCCTAGCACCTAAAGTCCTTGCCTTAAATGCACCGGGATCCTATATGGTCGTGGTTCTAATCCCGGCAGCTCCACTTCCCATCCAGCTCCCTGCTTGTGGCCTGGGAAAGCAGTTGAGGATGGCCCAAAGCCTTGGGGCCCTGTACCCGTGTGAGAGACCTGGAAGAGTTCCTGGCTCCCAGCTTCGGATTAGCACAGTACCGGCCGTTGCGGTCACTTGGGGAGAGAATTATCGGGCAGAAGATCTTTCTCTCTGTCTCTCCTTCTCTCTGTATATCTGACTTTGCAATAAAAATAGATACATTTTTTAAAAATTGCACAATATTAAAGAAATAGAAGATGACATTAAAAGATGGAGAACTTTACTGTGCATGTGGATCAGTAGAATCAACATTATCAAAATGCCCATATTACCAAAATTGATCTAGATTAAGTGCAATCCTAATAAAAATATCCCGGGCCCGGCGGTGTGGCCTAGCAGCTAAAGTCCTCGCCTTGAAAGCCCCGGGATCCCATATGGGCGCCAGTTCTAATCCCAGCAGCTCCACTTCCCATCCAGCTCCCTGCTTGTGGCCTGGGAAAGCAGTCAAGGACGGCCCAAAGCATTGGGACCCTGCACCCGCGTGGGAGACCTGGAAGAGGTTCCAGGTTCCGGGCTTCGGATTGGCGCGCATCGGCCCGTTGCGGCTCACTTGGGGAGTGAAACATCGGACGGAAGATCTTCCTCTCTGTCTTTCCTCCTCTGTGTATATCTGGCTGTAATAAAAAAAAAATGAATAAATCTTTAAAAAAATAAATAAATAAATAAAAATTAAAAAAATCCCCACAACATTCTTCTCACAGCTAGAAAAGATAATGCAAAAATCATCTGAAACACAAGAGACCATGAATAGCTAAAGCTATCTTAAACAATAAAAGAAAAGCTGAAAGAATCACAATTCCAGATTTCAAGGGCAGTAATAATCAAAGTGTCTGATACTGGTACAAAAACAAAATAAGATCATTGAAACAGAATAGATACCACAGCAATAAGCCCACACGTGTACAGCCAACTCATCTTCGACAAGAGAACCAAAAATAACCCAGGCAGGAAGATTAGTCTCTTCAGCAACTGGTCCTGGGAAAATTGGATCTGCATATGTAGAAATATGAAACAAGATCCCTACCTTTCACCTTATTCAAAAAATCAGCTCTAAATGGATCAAGAAACTAAATCTCTCCAGACAACATCAAATTACTGGAAGCAAATACAGGGAACACTCTACAAGACACAGGCAAAGACACCAAAGGTACAGGAAAGACACCAAAGGTACAGGAAGTTGAAGTCAAAATAAACAAATGGGAATACTTGGAACTAAGAAGCTTCTTTACAGGAGAGGAAATGATCAAAACAAGGAGGCAGCTGACAGAGTGGGAGAACATCTTTGCACACTCCACAATAGATAGGGGACCGATATCCAGGATCTATATACAAAGAGCTTCAAGACCTCAACAACAGCAAGGCAAACAACACTGTTTAAAAATAGGCAAAGGAAATGAGCAGGCATTTTCAAAAGAATAAATTTCAATGACTAATAGACATAAAAAAAATGTTCAGGCTCTGTAGCTGTTAGGAAAGTACAGATAAAACCACATTGAGATTATGTCTAACTCCAATGAGAATGGCTTACATTCAGAAATCAACAAACAACTGATGGCAAGGATATGGTAGAAAAGGTTCCCTGCTAGTGGAAGGTAGGCTAGTGCAGCCACTATAGAAGTCAGTATAGAGAGTGCTAAGACAATTGATCTACCATGGGCCACAGCTATTCCACTCCTGAGAACATATCCAATTGAAATGAAATCTGCATAGGAGAAAGCGACCTGCAACCCTGTATTTGTCTTCACCGTAGTGAAGACATGCAGACAATGCAGATGTCTGTCAGTAGATGAGTGGGTAAAGACACGTACGTCTACTTCATGGAATACTACTCAGCCATGAAAAGAGTTAAATCCTACGATTTACAACAAAATGGTCCCAACTGGAGACCATTATGCTTACTGAAATGAATGAGTCCCCAAGTAATAAATATCATGTCCTAGGTGATACAAGCAGGCTTTTTTTGCAAAATTCAAAATACATATGTCCTTATAGATGAACTGTATAATGGAGACTAGCATACTGGGAATTGAAGCTATGTTGTAGTACACATCTCTACTCCCAAATAAAAGTAGGACTCCCAATAAATCATGTCTATACCTTTACAGTATGAGTCTAGATTTCCTTACCTTATCTATATGTAGCATGATACATTTAAATAGCAAAATGTTAAACTAAGGTACCATACTACTGTGATAATATGGAGGGAAACAGGAGAAGGGAGTATGGAGAGAAGAGGAAAGAACCCTATAACTGGAAAATTGTATCATGGAAAATAATAAATATGCTTGAATAATAAAATAAAGTACATCAACATGGAAATTTTTTTTTTAAATCTAGACTTTCATTAAAGTATTTTTAATTAAGAATATGTGGTTCTCTGAGATGAGGTGTAAGTTTCATGCTGATAAAAATATTCTGTAATGCCAGAAATTCTATAATTATGACAATTATAAACCTCATAGATCTGATATCATGAGAAAACATAAAGGCGTACTATCCAAGGGAAAGTACTTCAAGAGGATCTTGGAAAAGGGGAAAATAAAAAATAAGTTTATTTTGGTACAGAATAGTTGAAATCTAAGCTTTCTGTAATACATTTTTCATGACTGTTTGAAGAGCACTCCTATAGTTAGTTATGTAGCATTTCCTAAGACTCCTCAAATATCTTTACTTACTTTAAACAGTTAGACGACTAGAGAAAAACGTTAAAGAGGTATTGGAAGATTTTGCTGAAGACAGTGAAAAGAAGGTTAAATTGCTTACTGGTAAACGTGTTCAACTGGCCGAAGACCTCAGTAAGTAGTCCCCTGTGCCCTGCACCTCCCCACCCGTCTGCCCTCCCCGTGTCCATGTGCTTATCCATTCAAACAAACTACAGAACAGTTATCTACAAAGAACAAAGCGTTGGTTTCTGACTTGCAGTCCTGTCACTTCCATGTACCTTACTGTTTATATCTTGGATAAAATTTTTTCCAACGAATGTAATGTAGTCACCAAAAACAGAATGTTAACAATGGTACTTCGCTGTATCTTAATCTCTCACCCCAGTGTCCCAGTGTTGTCTGCCTATAACCCAGCTTCCTTTTCTTGGAAAATGCTATTTATAAATCAGGATGTAAGATCTAGATATATTCATTGTTACTGGAATATTAGTGCTCTCAGGCCCTCTAGTAAAAAGAACCACAGAATTAATGTTCTGTGTATTTATGTATAAATGTGCATATGTATATATACATGTTTGTTCAATCATATGTATATATTATATTGAAACCCCCGAGTTGATTTTGATACTTCCAGTTTTAGTCCAAGGGTGTAATACTGGTATTCTTAATTTGCATATTTGTAACTACCTTTTCTGTTGGTGAGATACCTGGCTCTTGATGTGATGAATTTACTTACTCTGATTAGTACTTCTGTATGTGACCAAACCTTGTCACTGTCCCCTCACTGTGGAAATTTCACCAAGTTCAGACTCTCAGTGTCACACAGCAGGCTACCGTCAGAGTTCCTAACCCTGAGTGGACACGCTTTTCACTGGCTTATTAGGAGAGTTGGTTCCACAACCGATTGGAAGTCTCTGGCTCATAATTTCATGCTGAATTAGTACTATTATAGGAAGAGGTATGTCATTCCCTTGATATATACAAGTGTATTTCTTTTATACACTCAGGATGTGATTTTCAGATAGTGAAATATTTAAATGAATTTTACTACAATATACATTTTTATTGGTTGAAAAATCTCTTTTCATGTTTGGTATTAAACCTTGTATAATCCATCGCTGTCCACTCCTACTTGGCTTATTTAAAGAAAGAGTATTACCAACTCAGATATGTACACTGTCAAAGATTTACCGCATCGGCACATACGAACGTATGGTGGTGTTAATGTACCAGATAATGTCCTTGGAAGGAACTGTCTCACCGGTGACGCAGCTTCATCAGTCACACCAAAGGCAACTAACCATGACTTTGTCCCCCGGTTGAAAAGGAGTCTTGAGTGCCTTTTCCTTTCTGCTGTCCCTAATGTGATACTGGGAAATATGGTCATGGATGCTTTCAGTTACTACTGTGCTATATAAGTACATAAATGTACTGTATGGGTACATTTTCCATTAGAATATGGTGTGTTTGCTCATAGAGTTTGGAGAAAAAGGGAATCAGGCAGCTTTACTACAGTTTCAGAATAGTAGACAGTAGAGTGGTTAAGGGATTGTTAAAATTCTGGTGCATTCATACGTTTGCCAGTCTTAAACTTGCCCTGTTTTAAGTCACTGTCATTGCTTTGGAGGTTCACTAACTGCTGTCCGTTAAGATGAGCACCTAAGAAACAGTATGTTGTTCTGTTCTAATCTAGAGAAGATATATTTTAAAGGTAGATTCCATAGCTGGAGCAGGGTGAGCCTGGGGCATCTTAGATTTTAGAAAGGAAGAACATGTCAACAGGACAGAGGCTATCTTTTTTTTTTTTTTTTAAGATTTTGTTTTTATTGGAAAAGCAGATGTATAGAGAGAGACAGAAAGGAAGATCTTCCATCCAATGTTTCACTCCCCAAGCAGCCACAATGGCTGGCACTGAGCCAATCCAAAGCCAGGAGCTTCTTCTAGGTCTCACACGCAGGTACAGGGTCTCAAAGCTTTGGGCCATCCTCGACTGCTTTTCCAGGCCACAAGCAGGGAGCTGGATGGGAAGTGGAGCTGCTGGGACTAGAACCGGCATCCATATGGAATCCTGGCGCATTCAAAGTGAGGACCTTAACCGCTGCGCTATCACGCCAGGCCCGAAGGAGGCTATCTTCAAGAGTCTCCAACTGACCAAACCTGAGAACATCTGCACATCAAATAAATAATGGCAGGAAAAGCATTTGGTCCCACTTGGAGATACCGTTATCCCGTGTTGGAGTGCCTATGTTACAGTCCTGGCGTTGGTTCCCGTTCCAGCTTCCTGCCGATGCACTCCCTGGAAGATTGCAGGTAATGGCTCAAGTTTTTGAGTCCTTGCCACCATGTGAGGGACAGAGGGAATACTCAGCTCCTGGCTTCAGCCTGGCCCAATCCCAACTACTGGGGCCATTTGGACAGTAAGCCACCACTTTGAAGCTCTGCTTCTCATGTTCTCTCTGCGTTTCCAATAAAAAATAATAATAATAAATTTCAAACATTTAAATACGTCATGATGCTAACATTGTTATTCACTGAGTAAAATAGGAATCCATGAGTTGGTGATTATATACACAAGTAAATAAATGTAGTAACTGTGGATGGAATATTTATATAATCAAAAAATATTCACAAGAAGAGAGAAAGGAGAACTTTATGCTGGAGAAGTCTGGGAATCATCGCATTAAGTGGGCAAAGTTAATGTTACAAGTTACTATCCTATCAAAACTATGTTCCACCTTATAGAATTCAAGTAGAAAAATGTAGTGTCACCTCTAGAATATTATTACCAAAGGTTTGTGTCACAGAGCCAGCACTGTGACAGAACAAGTTACGCTGCCGGCATCCTATATTGTGCACCTTTTCAAGCACCAACTGCTCCACTTCCAGCTTCTTATTGATGCACCCAGGAAAGCATCAGGAGGTAGTTCAAGTCCCTGGGACCTTGCCACACACCTGAGGGACCCAGATTGAGTCCCTGGCCCTGATTTCAGCCTGACCCAACCCTGGCTCCTGTGGCCGTTTGGCAGGTGAACCAGCAGATGGAAAGAACTATTTTCTCTCTCCTACTCTTAATTCTGCCTTTCAAGTAAATAAAATTACTTTTATTAAATAAAGATCTATACCTTAAGTTCAGTCAAAACAATACATCAGAGAAGCCCAGATCAAGTCACCATCTACAAAAGAACTGTCCCGTAGTCATCTATTGAGTGGTTCACTCCCAGATAACCATAATGGCAGGGCTAGGCCAAACCAAATTGATGCCGGAAGCAGAAACTGCTTCTCTGTCTCCCACATGGGTGGTGGGGGCCCCCAGCACTTGGGCCATCTTTCACTGCTTTTCCCAGACGTGAAGCTGGTTTGGAAGTGGAACAGCCAGGACTTGAACAAGTGTCCATATGGGAGCCTGCACCACAGGTGGTGGCTCTACCTGCTTCGTCACAATGCTGGCTGCCAAATAATTCAAGAAGTTTATGTATCTGTTTATATACAGTGTCAACTTGGATTAACTCTAATCAGGTATCCATTGTAACTTTTTTTATTGAACTAAATCAAAGAGTTTTTTGAAGATTTGTTTATTTTTATTGAAAAGTCAGATTTACAGAGAGAAGGAGAGACACAGAGAAAGATCTTCCATCTGCTGGTTCACTCCCCAAGTGGCCCAAATGGCCATAGCTGAGGCGATCCAAAGGCAGGAGGAGCCAGGAGCTTCTTCTAGGTCTCCCACTTGAGTGCAGAGTCCCAAAGCTTTGGGCCATCTTCAAATGCTTTCCCAGGCCACAGGCAGGGAGCTGGATGGGAAGTGGAGAACCAGGATATAAACCAGCACCCATATGGGATCCCAGCACATGCAAGGTGAGGACTTAAGCCACTAGGCTACCGTACCATGCCTGAAGTAAAGAGTTCTTTCTAGGGCCCCGCACAGTGGCCTAGTGGCTAAAGTCCTCGCCTTGAACACACCAGGATCCCATATGGGCTCCGGTTCTAATCCCAGCAGCCCCGCTTCCCATCCAGCTCCCTGCTTGTGGCCGGGGAAAGCAGTCTAGGTCGACTCAAAGCCTTGGGGCTCTACACCCACATGGGAGACATGAAGAAGCTCCTGGCTCCTTGCTTCGGATCAGCATAGCTCTGGCCATTGCCATCACTTGGGAAATGAATCATCAGATGGAATATCTTCCTCTCTGTCTCTCTCTCTCTCTCTCTCTCTCTCTCTCTCCATATATATATATATATATATATATATATATATATATATATATATATCTGACTTTGCAATAAAAATAAATCTTTAAAAAAGAAGAAAGTTCTTTCTATTGTAATTTACTGTATGATTTATAGAATTTATTTTGTATTTGTTATCATAGAAGACAAGTGAAAAATACTAACATCTCATAGACTTTTGCTGTAATTTGTTCCCTGGCTCGTTCTGAGATATCTCTGTTGTGTTGCTTGGGAGTTTGAACTTGAGCTTTTTTTTTTCTTAACTGTTGTTCATTAGGATGCATAGTATACTTACCATTTTCTATGCGTATAATTAGAAACTCACTGATACCCAAGAATAAAAGGTTCACTAGTAGTCATTTAAGATGTTCTTGCTAAGGTTTAAGGAATTTATTCCTCCTTGTTTTAAAATACATTTTTTTATTTTTGTATTAAAACTTGACATTTTAATAAATACTTGAATACTTTTTGTATGCCGGATATACCGTTAAATGCTTTCCTCTTTAACTTGTTTCTCCTGAACCTAGGTGTAGTTGTTTTTCTCATTTTACAAATGAAGAAATAGGAGCTAAATCTTTAGAAATACAATTACATGAAATTGTTCTTTATTTTGGGAGGTGTCCTTCACAGCTGGGTCAGAAAGACACTATTAGTGATGCTGGTGATATTCATTGGCATTCTGGTTACTTCCTGCAATATGAGAAATATTGAAATTCAAACTTTTAAACTATGTGAAAACTGTGACCAAGCATCTCATGAAGGAACATTTGTAACATTAAAGTAGATAAAATCACCAAACAGATGAAAGGAAGTTCATTTTGTCTTTATGAGTTTTAAACATGTCTCCAGATATACTGTCAGATTCCACCACAGTGAAGTATATCTAGTTACCCAGAACTGAGAGATTTTCAGTATTGTGTCCACCCTCAGAGTCCTAAGTTTAGCTGTTACAACTACAACCGTGAAATCCTTTATGAGAGCTGAAAATATACGCCAGTGAAATCTGAGTAAATTCATAGCAACATTTGATTTGGCAGCAAAATCTGAACAGTGGCGAATTCCTTTACTTGGGCTACCGTTGTGCAGATTTATTTTAGTGGTGTAGTTTGATATTCTTAATATTAAAAACCAGTTAGCTTAACTAGGCTCATAAATTAGAATTTTCCAATATCTCTGGCCTTTTCTCTTCCTGCAGTTCATTTGCTCTGCTGACTGCCTACACGAGGTGGCAACAGCTGGCCTTTTTAGCAGAGCTCAGAGGGATTAGGGAGAGTTGCCCACAGCCGCGGCGTGCTCGGCCTCTTGTCTCTGTTGGCCATCCTTTATTGTTTGATGCCTGAGCATCTCCCAGACAGCAAGCAATTGTTTCTGGAAACGTAAAGTTTGTTTCTGTGGGAGTGTACAATGCCATGGGGGCTTGTCTTTGTGTCGCTTCGCTTTCCCAGTCTGCTCTTACCCTCTGTCCTGGGCCTTCTCTGGATGTTTAGAAAGCAGCAGTGTTACAGCCTTTATGTCTTCGTCTGCATGATATTCAGTTTTAATTCTAAAACTCAAAAGTACAGACTATACCTAGAAGTTTTTTCTTCTGAGTTGCCAGATTTCGATAATGAAGATCATTTTTTAAATGAAACCTTTATTCATAATTAATACTAGCCATTTGACAAAAACAGATATATTTGTAGATTTTTTTTTAATTGTAATGAAGAAAGGAGCCACAACAGAATGCCAGTTTAAATAGCTAAGATTAGAAGCTACACATACCATAGCTACTTGACTCTGAGAAGATTCTTTTACAGACTCAAAAAAAATTTTTTTTAAGATTTATTTTATTTGTTTGAAATGTAGGAGCATCTGCTGATTCACTCCCCAGATGCAAAAGTCAGAGCTGGACCAGGCCAAAACCAGAAGCCAACAGCTTCCCCTGGGCCGCCTAGTGCATGCAAAGACCCGAACAGCCCGTCTCCTGCTGCTTTTTCCAGGCATGTGGGACAGGCAGGACATGAACTAACTTCCATATTTTATTGCTTTGCAGGCAGAGCATTCTACCTCCACCCTGGCCCCTCTAAAACATAATCCTAATTTAAAGTTACATGAAGAATATCTTCATGCTGTGTTAAAATTAGATTTAGAAATAGTCCGGACCTAGCTAAATATATACCCTTAGTTAACCAAAATGATTTTGTTCTCGTATGTTTAGAAAGGGCTCAAGCTTCCAGACCTGCCAGATCCTTGGGGACATGATAGATTGAAAATGGTGTCCCTGAAGTGGATGAAACTGGATATCAGCCTGAACAATTATTATACTCATAATTTGGAACTTAAAAATGCATGAAAGGGAAATTCTGTGCTTCAGCCTTTTTCCTCAGAGTTGGGACTCTAACGTCGATGTCTTGACAAGGCTGCATAGGTGAATCTTCCGTCCCCCGTTATCCCCTGTGTGCCTGCTCCTGCACTGGTATTCCTCACTGCAGGACAGCTTGTCATCCCATTTAACATGTGCTTTTGTAGAGTCTGATATTATGACTGTTGGAAATGTAGTCTGTTGTTTGAACTACAACCACAGTGCTGTGTTGATTTTGTTTCTGTGGACTTACCAAAAAGATAGATTTTAAAGGAGGAAAAAGTCATACTAAGTTATAGAAATCTAGGGACCTAGGTTTAGAGGAGTTTTTAAAAATGAAAACATTTTTTCATGAACAAAAATAACCACCAAGGAGTAAAAGGAGGTACCCTGGAGAAAAAGCAGGAACTGTTAAGATTATTCCTGTAGCATCCGTTATGCATCTCAGTAACTGGCTGTTTTCTTGGCTAACCAGATAAGGCCTCCGTACCGTTTCATCTCTCAGTTTCTAGCACATCTCTAAGCTATATTTCCCATTTTTCTCTTGTCTTGCATTTTTTTCGTTGTGCCTCTTTCATTATTACTTGAATTTAAACTGGGTTTTTTTCCTCATACCTACTTATTTGCCTTCCTTCATAGATTAAAACCTTATTCAGGTATTATGTAGTGTTGCTGAGTTCAGTACAGTGCGTGCAGCCCACTATAAACAAAAAAATGTTCAACCCCCAAAACAATTTGGAAAAGGAAAATATGTTCATGTCTTTCTGGTTGATCCACTTTGCCAAAGTGATTTGATTTCACACCTAAATTCACCATGCCTTGTATTATACATGTTCAGTGAATGTCTAATCATGATCTTTGGATACAGAATCTGCATTAGCCCCCCTTCTTCTCTTTGTTTAAATTTGAAAAGGTCGAGCGGGAGAGGAGGTTTGGTGTAAGCTAACTCATCCCAAATAACCTATCCTAGTATGTCTCTCCGGAAAGCCAGTGCCAGCATCTCCTTTCTTTCTCTCTCTCTCTTTTTTTTTTTTTTTTTTTTTTTTTTTGTAATTTTATTATTTTTATTGGAAAGTCAGACATACAGAGAGGAGGAGAGACAGAGAGGAAGATCTTCCATCCGTTAATTCACTCCCCAAGCAGCCACAATGGCCAGAGCTGAGCCAATCCAAAGCCAGGAGCCTCTTCCAGGTTTCCCACGCAGGTGCCTGGTCCCAAGGCTTTGGACCATCCTCAGTTGTTTTCCCAGACCTCAAGCAGGGATCTGGAAGGGAAGTGGAGCTGCTGGGATTAGAACCGGCACCCATATGGGATCCTGGGACGTTCAAGACGAGGACTCTGGCTGCTAGGCTACCGTGAGGGGCTCAGCATCTCATTTCTTACAGAGTAGCTTTCACTGGCTGGCTTTACCCCGGAAGCTGATCATTTCCTCTCTCAGTGTTGCAGACTGACTTCCTCTATATCAAAAGCGCTTATGTGTAGGCCACCAATGATTTCTTATTTAGCAGTCCACCCTGCTCACCAAAAAACCTTAATAAGTAGAAATAAATATTTATGTTTGAAAAAAAGAAAACTGATATTTCTACAGAATAAATAGTCATGTGCTTGATTCTTAAAAGTATTTTTTTCTGCTTTTCAGGGTAAAGTGACTGAATTCTTTTAATTCTGTCTTCTTAAAAATAGCACTTTTCATAATAGCGTGGCATTGACGAGGTAAAGGAGCTAAGGAAGGTGTTGAAAAATTGTCATATTCTTGAATCTGCCTAGATGCAGTGAACTCTGATTTATGGTGAAAAAACAACCGCAAAAAAAAAAAAAAACAAGCCACAGTTGACACAGAACAAAGCGATGCTGGGGGTGGTCGGGCAGTGGTCGCTCAGCGGTAGTGTTCTCATGAGGCCACAGAGGTGCTTGGAGCTGCTGATGGCCAAGTGCACAACTCCAACGGAGCTTTTAGAAGGAAGCACAGTTTTCATGGCCTCAGTCTATCCTTTAAAGTCATGCTTGAGGATGTTGATTAAATACAAGCATAAGATTAAAAGGATATTTACTGCTGGAAAATGGTCGAGACTACTGAAACTAAGTGCTTTATTAGGAAGCTTTTTTTTTTTTTTGCTCTGAACTCGAGTTTTAACTGATGAAAATTTCTTCAGTAATTTATATATTGTATTTCCTGATGTTTTAAAGTGAGGTTTACTTATATATTACAGTAAAGATATTTTTGGTGTTTAAAAGGCAAGTATACATATTTAAACCAGAATTGGAGATTTTTCCCCTCCTTCTATTAATATTTACTATATCCTAAGTGAAAAAGATTAAAACAAAATAATGTTTTTAAGGCTAGAATTAATCTTTGTTTTTAATAATCAAACATTTTTTGAAGATTTATTTTTATTGGAAAGTCAGATTTACAGCAAGAAGGAGAGACGGAGACAAAGATCTTCCATCCGTTGGTTCACTCCCTAAGCAGTCACAATGGCTGGAGCTGAGCTAATCCGAAGCCAGGAGCCAGGAGCTTCTTGCGGGTCTCCCACGTGGGTGCAGAGTCCCAAGGCTTTGGGCCGTCCTTGACTGCTTTCCCAGGCCACAGGCAGGGAGCTGATTAATGGTGGAGAACCAGGACACAAACAGGTGCCCATATGGGATCCCAGTGCACACAAGACAAGGACTTTAGCCATTAGGCTACCGTGCTGGGCCCAATAATCAAATTTTTTGTTCTCTCTACTTGCAAGATAGAAAAGTGGAATCCAGTAATAGAAAACTGAATTTAATCACGAAACACGTTATAGGTCTATGCAACAGTATAGACTTAACAAAAACCAGGTACAAGTGAATTTTTACACATCATGGTTCTAAAAGTTACATAGGAGATAGGGTAAGAACATAAAGAGTTTTGGTGTTTTTTTCCCTGGATAGCACAGTTCGAAGTTATTCTAGAAATTTCATAATCATAGTAACCTGTCCGTGGAAATGATGAAGCTGTTATATACTATGCTCTATCTAAAAATTGGCAGATATTTTCTCAGATAATGCCTTGATGCTGTGATGTAAGAGATGTTTCAGACTACATTGTGAACTCGCGGGGAGGGTGATCGTGGACTCACCAGTGGTTAAAGCAAGCATTCAGCTCCTGCCCCCTGCAACTACCTGTTACTGTCTTCAGTGGTGTGTTTTTAAATTGGAACCGCTTCATACTCTTGAATCACATGAACAGATTTGTCTCTACACAGATGCACTGCACTTGGTTTGTAGTATTAGTTTGGTTCTTTTTAACACTAAATCCCCCTTTACTAGAAGAACGAATGCATATGGATTTTGGGAAAACTGAACAATATAGAAGGCAGATTTGAGAAAAATAGTTATCACTACCCGTAGATTACCATTGTAAATAGTTGAACAAAATCCTGAACGTAGCTCTCAGGACCCGATTGTGGAGGACATTTTTTTTTACACAAAGCCTCTCAGGTCAGCTTCATTTTATACCCCCATATCTCCAGTCCATTTTCAGTTCCATTATTTCTATTTCCCAGCTCCTGCAGCATGTTGAAAGTCTCTTTATGTAAGTGAATTTCAAAAATGTTTGTTAATAGAATTAAGCAAAATTAGTGAGAATAAAACCTATGGTACCAGTTACTTAGTGTAGCTTGAAGTGTTCCAGACACCACGTTGTAACATAACATCCTGCAAAACCAGTCTCCTTTGAAAGTCATTCCGCACCGCGGTCTGTATAAAGTACTGTGGCCTTCCTGCATGTGCCTTCACCACATCTCTCCTTCTTCAAAGATGGCCACAACATCTGGTCTTAAAGCTGATGGGTCGATCATTCCATATAATCCAGCTATTTTTTTGTATCTTGTTCTCTATTACACAGAGAAACTCTTGCCTGCTTCTTCCACTTTTATCCATCGACTTCCTTCTTAACTCTATAATCTTTATGCTCTATTTTTTGTAAAGCTATTTCCTCCCAAATTACTAAAAATCAAGAGAAGCAGTGATCCAGGCAAGCATTCGGGCCTGTGAAGCTGTACCATTTGGTCCTTTGAAATGAATATCCTGCTTTCCAAACGCGGCCACGCATTTGCATAGTGCATTGCAGAATCATTGGAGGCTTATAATACATTATCCCCATTGTTCACATGGGGAAGTCATGGCCATTGGAGATAAGTTAAATTAATATTTATGGCAAAGCAGGAGTAATTATCAGTTTAAGAGACAGTAACTTTTTAGGACTGTTTTGGAATTCTACTCGTTTTGGTCTTGAATGAATGTATGTAAGTAACGTTTCATGCTTATGTAATGTAACCTCCTTATTTGTGTTGTTTTTAATATGTGTTTGTTTTAAAACATGTTCTCCTGGTGTAAGTAATCAGAATCTGGACCAGTGTTGTCTCCTAAAGGTGTATGCGTAGTTTCACACCTCAAAAAAGATAACCGGTTTCTCAATGTATATAATTATATTGTAGTTTTAATTTTGTGATTGTCCTTTTCCTCATAAAACATTTAAAGTTAAACTTTTTGGTTTAAAATTGGAGGGTGGTTTTCCAATTTAGTGAATATGAGAAGTTACTTCTGAAGTTGTTTCCATTTTTCTGAGCTGTAATCTGGCTTTGTAACCAATATAGGAAAAATTACGCTAATCTGAAATGCTCTGAAATCTGAACTTTTTTGAACAGCTACATAAAACAAAAAATTTCAGCTTTTGGAGTGTTCCGATTTTAGGTTGGGAACATCCAACTGGTAAGGTCTAAGGAAATACTGCAGTACCTGAAACATTCTGAGCCCAAGCATTTCATGTAGGGGACACTCATCCGATTTCAGTAAAAACATCTCCTTACTGTGCTAAGTATCAGAAAACTTGGGAAATCAGCCTGTTTTCCTTTTGATAACTTGATAGTAGTTTGTCCTAATGCAACATCTTATTTAAGAAATAGAACTGCTATTTCATTTGTACATTTCATCTCTCTTAATTAAAGCCTTCACCTTTTAATTCTACATTTATTTCATAAAATTTTAGTATGGCTCATGAGTCTGTTACAGTCTTCATAATCTTTTCTTTCTCTTTTAAAATTTCATGAATGAGCTGACTGCTTAAGAATCATTCTCATGATACATTCATGTGTTGGGCCTCCTTTTTAAAGCTTCAGCACTGAAGGTCTTTTGACAAACCAATATTTATAGCAGTTTGACAGCAGGATGAGAAGCAGCGTTTGTAACAGCTTGAAGAAAGACCTTTTCCAGGGCCCAGTCATGCAGTTACAATCTTGACCTATTTCTTATGCTGGGAACATGCAAACAGCAGCACCGCCCATATGTTTTCTTGTCCCATTGACTGTCCATTCACTTCCCATCTGTTTTGCAGTCTTAAAGGAACAGAAGGGGCCCTCTTCTTATAAATCTGTCTTTGCAAGTGATAAATGATGTCCTGTCTCTTTAAGGGCTGCCTGGGTGGTTTTCTATTTCTTAAAATATTTCAACTTTCCTCCCAGCAAAATTCAGATTAAAATGTACTTTTACAAGTTAAGAAGAAAACAAAAAAGAAAAAGACTGTATTTTCATAATGACATTTTAATTAGGAAAAAAATTTTAATGATCTTTTCTGCTCCTCTCAGTCAGTTCCCTAAATCATGCTTTTTAAAAATGTGTTGATATTTAATTTTTCTGTATGAAAAAAGGAAATGTATTGATTTTTGAAGTAGTGTAGTTGAACCTTTTTTGGAGAAAAAAAACCAGTGTATTATAATAAGATATACTGCATCTACTAAAAAGTTTTTAAAAATAAATAACTTTTTAAAAATAATCGAAAGTAAGTTTATTTTTGTGCAGAACATTCTGAGATTTATGCATCTGAGAATTCTTCCAAAGTTCCATAGAAAATGTTTATCATGGAAGAACTATTCCAATAAAATCCAATGCATGGATTATAAAATAAACTTATCAGATTATGTTTTCCATAAATTTTTTGAGTCCTTCCTGTACAATAATGTGACTGTATGTAGTTAATAAAACTACAGTATACTTGAAATTTGCTGAGAGTAAGTCTTAAATATTCTTATCACAGGAAAAAAAAGTAATTTCATGAGGTAATATGTGAATTAACTTGATTGTAATTATTATTTCATAACTATGCATCTATCAAAATACTGTGTTGTACACCATTACAATTTTTGCATATCAGTCATACATTGATAAGTTGAAAAAAATAGTAAAAACAACCTTTTTTGGCCATAATTGGGATTAATAGATGCTATTAAGTATGGAGCATGTAATGCACTAGATTCACAATAAAGTAATTCACAGTAGACTAATTCTGAAATAGATCTAACTTTTATGTTTTGTTTTAAAATAATTTCTTAAGAATAATATTTTTTACTTTTATTGCTAAAAGGAAGTACATAAGTGTGCATATTTTAGTCATTAAGTTTTCCTAAATTTAAACAGAAATAAAAGTAATTTTTTCTGTGCAGGAATTATTTCTAGAATGTTAAATATGACAGGTAAGTTACCTTCCCTTTCTACCTTGTAGTGTGTTCTCAGATTGCTGGTATAGAAATCATTGCTGGGGCCGGTGCCATGACATTGTAAGCCTCAGCCTGTGGCACCAGAATTCCACATGAATATCGAGTTGAGTCCCAGCTGCTCCTGTTCCAAACTGACTGCCTGCTGACGTGCTTGGGTCCCTGCACCCACATTGTAGACCCGGAGGAGGCTCCTTGCCTTTGGCTTTGAAATGCTATAGCCATCTGCAACCAATGGATGGAAGACCTCTCTTCCTCTGTCTCTCCTCCTCTCTGTAACTCTGCCTTTCAAATAAAAATAAATAAATTCCTAAAACAACAAAATAATTACCTGTATACTGTTAGTATAGTGTGCTATATTGTGTGCATCAATGGCTGTATACACCTTCCTTTTTTTTTTATTGGAAAGTCAGACTTACAGAGTGAAGGAGAGACAAGATCTTCCATCCACTGGCTTGCTCCCCAAGTAGCCACAACTGCCATAGATGAGCCAGTCCAAAATCAGGAGCCAGGAAGTTTCTCTGGGTCTCCAACACCGGTTTTGAGTCCCAAGGCTTTGGGCTGTCCTTGACTGCTTTCCCAGTCCACAAGCAGGGAGCTGGAAGGGAAGTGGAGCAGCCAGGATTTGAACCAGCGCCCATATGGGGTCCCAGCGCATGCAGGATAAGGACTTTAGCCACTAGACTACCACCCCAAACCATATATATGCCTTCTACAAACTTACTAGAACTGGTGTATTAATTCCCTGATTTATTAAAAAAAAATATTTGAGACTTCTTACAAACATTCGTCCCTATGCAGAAGATAAAAAAAATATTTAAGTGGAAGGAAAAGAAAATCCAGGCAAGTGAAATAAAGCAAAATCTTGGGTTCAAGATTGGTAATCCCTTCAAAATGCATGCCCAAAGGTTTTGTTTACTTTTCTAGCAATATACTCCAACCTTTTTAGCCATGGACTGCTTTGAGATCACTGCTTGTCTGATGGTCTTCAGTCAAGCATGCAATTATTACTTAGAAGCATAAATATTCCCGAAAGTTCTCTCCCTAGTCCCCCTTGCTGGGCACAACAACAGTCCACCAGTCCAATGGTGAGTCCATGTAATCATGAATTGCATGGCACAGTGTATTTTAATATTCCGCACTGTAGACCGACAACCTAAGTAGTTCTGGTTTGACTTATCTAAGAAAAAAAATAGGTAGGGTCTAAAGATGATTAATGTAGGTAGGTAGCAGTTACGACGCCACCATAGCTGCCTGCACTGCACATTGGAATACCTGGATTTGAGTCCCAGGACCAACTTTCTTCTAGTGTGCACCTGTCCCTGCCACTCCCTTGGGAGACCATACTGAGATGCAGGCTCCTGGCCGTTGCCGTTGGGCTAGCAGATGGCTCTCTCTGTGTCTGTCTCTCTGGCTTTCAGATAAGTAAGTAGAAAAAAAGAAAGAATTAATGTGAGTACATTTTTAAAGTTCGTGGGTAACAAAGACTAAGTTAATTTGGGTACCAAAAAAGTTGAAATTCTTGCAAATAAATATTCTAAAACTTCACAACAAATGTGTATTGTGATAAAATTCTGTATGGATTTTTTAAATTCTTTACACCAAAACAAGTATCTTTTAGTTCATTTTTAAGACTTTTATTGAGACCCCTGATATATCTCCCATATAATCTTCTAGGTCATTGTTTCTTTTTTACAGCTGAACCTTTAAGTATCAGTACCACAAGTTCAAAGTTTTATGTGGACATTGACAGCACCTAAAACGATACTACTCCTTAGTGTTTGTTAAGGTCGATCCATTATCGTTACTAGTTACCTAAAATGAAGGTTGCCATCTATATATGAAAGTGGAAGTATCTGAGAGGTAAAGAAATATTAACTAACTATGAATGAGCAAATACAACGTTTAGGCGTTGATAGATGAACATAGATATTTAAGTCTTATGTTCAGTCTCTTATATATCTTTAATCCTTTAATTTCTGGGGAATAGGCTTCAAAACAGAAATTATTTAAAGATATCTTGATAGCCAAGAGGTGGCTTGCAGCCATGGTTATACTATAAAGAATGTCTGACTTTATCCACAAATTGCTGGTGAGCTATTTATATATTTAGCAGATAAAACATAATTTATAGACTTTCTTAAGGCAACTTCTTTATTAAATCATATTGATTTGGACTCAACTTTTTCTGTAATCATCTTTTTAACGTTTGAATTAAGTATTGATGGCGTCAGGTCACTCAACGATGAATGAGTGAAGAATGAATGAATATTTATGAGCATCTCTTACACAGCAAGGGCTGCACGGGGCTGAGTGATCTTAAATGACAGGGTTTTTTTTTTCTAAATAGATAATTCATATGAGCAGTCCCTGCTGTTCCTCAGACATTCATTGCAAAAAAAAAAAAAAAGTTCCTCCCAAGATGAATTATGCAGCCCTGGGAGAATAGCACTGCAATTTGATTATATGTTTTAGTAAAAAGTAACAATAGATAATAAAATGATACTGAGAAATAAGTCATAAGGATGCATATCATCAGAGTAGTATATTTCAGTCCTAACTTTAAAATAAATTTTGATTTCTGGATAGATTTTCTTCGTTCTGTATGTTAAGAAACTAGGACTGACTTGTCCACAGTCACACTTAATGACAGTACTCATTGATTGTTAATGAAGTTAGACCAAAGGTGGCCGAAAGGGCCCAGCACAATAGCGTAGTGGTTAAAGTCCTCACCTTGCACGCGCCGGGATCCCATATGGTCGCTGGTTCTAATCCTCACAGCCCTGCTTCCCATCCAGCTCCCTGCTTGTGGCCTGGGAAAGCAGTCGAGGACAGCCCAAGGCCTTGGGACCCTGCACCTGCATGGGAGACCAGGAAGAGCTCCTGGCTCCTGGCTTTGGATTCTCTAAGCTCCAGCCGTTGTGGTCACTTGGGGAGTGAAACGTTGAACAGAAGATCTTTCTCTCTGTCTCTCCTCTTCTCGTATATCTGACTTTCCAATAAAAATATAAATAAATCTTTAAAAAAAAAGGTAGCTGAAAAACAAATTTTGGACAAGAATTAATTATGTTAATATATACCCCTAGGAAGTGCATGTTTGAGAAGATTTTGCCTGTAACAGTATGCTTTGTATTATTTTGAATTAAACATGGAACTACAAATTAAAACTCCTAATCAGCATGACTAATTTTCAGGGTATCAGATATAATTGTAGCCCTAACAGAGATTTCCATTTAAATTTCTGGATAATAAAATTAAACTGGCCTTCCCACACCTCAGAAACCTGGGATCCCTAGCTTTGCGTTTCCTAATTCTCAGTGTTTTCCAGCATGTACAAGTTAACGCCACCTTCTTTCATAACAAGCAGAAATTGCAGTTTGTCTGTATTCATGCTTCTGCTTGAGAATGACCAAGCCTTTCTAGAGGAAATAACAACAAACCCAGCAGGGTCACAATGAGGAAGATAGTTGCTAGATTTAGTTGTGCGCTTCTGACCGATTGATTCTTGTGTTGATTGGGAAATTGCACACTTTTTTTGGACTAAATAGAAGATGTTTTGAGAACCTTGAACCTTTTTGTTTGCTTTCCTTGTTTCTGTAATGCCCAAAATTACGTAAACGCTGAGCTTCTATAGGTGACTTGCTCAGAGTCACTGTCTAATAAGGAACAAATTTGCTAGTAACAAGAAGTATTCTTTAATTCAGTTCTCTAGTGAACAGCTTTCCACCTCAGAGTCTCAGCTACAGAGTGTCTTAAAATTTCATACCAGATGCGTATACAGCATGTTATGAAACGGTTTAGCTAAGGTACATTTGATTCTTTGGATGTGTGTTTCACTTAAAGTACCCTACATTAGTAAGCCTGATGCTTTTTTCTTGATGCTTGTTGAAAAGCATCAAACGTTGTAGGAGATTTATTTCCGTGCATGTGGCAGTGTTTTGTGGGTGCCTCTTTGTTCCTGTTCTAAACTGTTATTAACCACTGAAGTGAACCTTCTCCCAGGTTTGGCCTTTTGGTATTCACAGTGTATTCAGAACCTAATTACAGATTAGTCTGTATTGGAGACTTTTAGAGCAGTATCACAAGACTAAGAAGCAAAATGAGAGTCGCAGTGTCATTCATGTGGAGATCAAGAGACCGGGTCAAGTCATGTGAAGGAAGGAGAAAGGACAAGGAGCCTCAATTCCCTGATGCTCCGGTTTATGAGTTGGGGATTATTGGAATATTCATGACTCAATCAAGGAGCACAATGAATTGATGTTTGAAATAGCTCATCTTTTAAGTAAATATTGAGTAAATGGAAAGTAGACTCAGTATTCACTACATGTAGAATTCTGTGTAGCAGAAATAGCTGTTTGCTAATCCCTTCCTGAGTTAGTTTATCAAGTAAATCACAGATGTTATAAGAGTTCTCTAGGTATGAGCTTTTAACTCAGATATTTACTGGAAAGGGAAGTATGCTTTAATTAGATCATCATTAGTGTCTATTTGTGCAGTCCTGAAATCAACTTTTGGAGTTCAAAAACACTGTGATACTGATGCATTCATTAATTTGAAGGATTAAAGAAGTAGAGTTTTAGTTACTAAATTTCAACCTCATTTTTTATCAGTAAGTCAGTTTTGGTGCAGTCATATGGCATAGTTAGTATGCAAGATGTCATGAAAACCATCAAAAATGTAAATGAACTCAAGTTTGCAGAATAATGCTGCTTGTTGTTTGTAAAGTAGCTTCCATGCAGAACGTGAAGTCTGAGGACAGTTTCACAGCTACAGGTGATTATGCAGTCAGTGTATTTCGGCCTTGATGATAAGGTACCATGATTAAGTTAAAACTGATCTCTTCACTGTACTGTGTTGTCAGGTCTGAATATTCTCTGGGCTGTCTGTCTGGTTCAGGTGTGACCAGACAGCTTTCCTTGACCTTCCGTGCTTATGTGTTCCCTGCTTCCTGATCCAGGCTTGCTCTTACAGTTATCCACCAAGTGTGCTAATAGGTTTCTTCTTATTATTAGTCCATAATCCCTTATTTTCTGTGCCATGTGTTAGGGGGACTTCTGAGTACCTCCAAAGTATGTACCAACCCAGACCTTACTCTAGAAACTAAAGATGCTGAACAGTTTTTGTCCAGTTTTATACTTAGTATTGTTTTTCCTAGAGTTTCTCCAAATGTTTGTAGGTTTAGTCCCCTTAAGATCTAGTAATATCTGTCAGACTGTGATAGTGTGTTGTGCAATGTTTCTGTCATCCTTTGGCATAGGACTGCTTAGAAGGCGGCAATGACTATGCTGGTCTGTGTTTTTTACCAAACATGTTTCACGTAAAAGTTCTCTTTTACATGATAACAAATAGACTGAAAATGATAGCCTTTGCTTGATGACTGTTAGAATCAGTGTATGGCAGTGGATCAGTATACTTGTGAATCAGAAGAAGGAGGACTAAGCCAGCCCTCCAGGCTGTAGGAGCCTCACCTTCAGCACTGCCACTTGCAGGACTGTATGAGGACCAAGTGAAATGTCAAATTTGAAAACACACAGTTGACACACCTAGAGTAAGAGAGAAGCATGGAATGCTTTCTAAATATAGGATAGCATTTCTGACATTGTATCAGTGCATTAAGTGGGAGAACAAATGACAAAATGATTGTTTTAGTGTTAAAGGAATGTGTTTATCACAACTGCTGTTTTAATATTTATCTCCATTCTCCTATTAACTCAACTAAATGCCCTCTCCAGCATTCCTGAGGCTTGAAGATGTGATAGAACTATGTCTTGATAATCAAATTGCAGAAAGTATAGCATTTCAAGGGACATTTTGCAGTTTTCTGTTTATTAGACTTTGTAAGTTAGACACTTGCATCCGACTGGCTCTTGTGTCTTCAAATACACGTGGATCTTGTTCAAGACAGTCCCTTATGACAGTGGTAACTACTGTACTGCAGTCTGTCCAGGCGAGGAGAGCGCTCAGCGATAGGGCGAGAGGTTGGCGAGAGCTCATTTGCATTCCCCATTGGACTCGAAGGACACGCCAAGTGGAGCTGGATTCCCTCCCTTCGTCTGAAACAGTGTTATTCCCAATGAAATACTTGGAAGAGCTCCTGAGGCTCTGAGATTTCTGTGTGTTGTACTACTTAAGTTAGATTATTTTTCAAAGACTTCATTAATTTGCAAAATTCTGTTGAAATTTGTTGGAAAAAAAATGTTCCTCTTACCCTCTTATGCTTATTAAAGTTCTTTAGCTAATGAGCTGCACTTATATGGAACTCTGAAAATTTATTGGAAAAAATAGGGCAGGCTGTCTGTCTCCAAGCAACTAGACAAATTAATGATAAAACTAAGAATGTGGCCTTATTCAGGAAAATAAGTATGTTGATTGATTTAACTGGTATTTTCAAAAATGGAAGTCAGGCTGTCAAAAATACACTGAACTTCCAGGAAATGGGTTGTGAGTTTTCTAAATGTCTCTTTAAAAAAAAGTCATTTTAACACTACCTGATTACCCATCTGTATTTCCTTTTGCTTTTGTAAAAAATGTATTGTTTTACATTTTTTCTATGTTCTAGACATTACTAGCTTTGAGTTCCTGTTTGGGCTTCATGAGTGTGAGAAATCTTTACAGTTCAGTACATAAATGTATATGTATCTCTGTGTGTGAGAGTCAGTAATTTTGTACTTCCTTCAGCAGCGTTATGTGCTAAAGAATCATTAGCTTAATTAGGTATTATTCATTCCTTCCCCTTGCAAGAAATGGCTGGGTTGGCATTCCAGTCCACCTGAACATGCTGCGGTGCAAGGTGGGATGGTGAGACTTTTTCTCTAAACAGATAAATACATATTACCAAACTGCTTAGTGAATAAAGGTCTTCTAGGCATTACATTGCCTTTGAAAAATTAATTTTTTATTTAACTAATGCATTGTTTTATCTCCACAGAGAAAGTTAGAGAAATTCAAGAAAAACTAGATGCTTTCATTGAAGCTCTTCATCAGGAGAAATAAATTGTATTAAGTAAGTAAAACTGATCTGACTAAATCCACAGTTTTGACTTTATTTGTATGTTTTTAAGATTTTTTTTTATTATTATTGGAAAGGCAAGTTTGCAGAGAGAAGGTGAAACAGAGAGAAAGATCTTCTCTCTGCTAGTTTACTCCGCAGGTGGCCACAACTGCCAGAGCTGAACCGGTTCTGAGCCAGGAGCCAGGAATTTCTTTCAGGTCTCCCACACAGGTGCAGGGTCCCAAGGATTTGGGCTGTCTTCGACTTCTTCCCCCAATCCACAGGCAGTGAACTGGAAGGGAAGTGGAACAGCCAGGATATGAACCAGCATCCATATGGGATCCTGGTGCATGCAAGATGAGGATTTAACCACTAGTACCACAGATTTTTTATTTTAAACCAAATAATTTACTGCTTAAGTGAATACTTACGTAATAATTTTCATTGTGTGGATCTGTGAAACTAGCTTCCGAATCTCGTAAGTATAATATTTTTAAATAATTTCATTGCTTTCTGACTGACCTAAATTGATCTGCTAGGATTTATTTTGAATATAAAGATGAATGAAGAATCAAGATGATTTGTAACATTTTCTGCATGTAAAGCATTATACTGTAGTTGGCATTTGTTTAATGCTGATTGCTCATAGTTAATGAATAATTACATATATGTTACATATTAGACTTGCAAAAGTATTTTTATTTGGATTGACTAAAAGTGTTAGTAATTTGTTCTCATGGGGACATGCCTTTTTCTGTCTAAAGAGAAGGTTACCACAGACGTAACAGCTTGGTCATGGTTATTTATGCCCGCAGGGGTCCTCAGTTTTCCCTTGGTTTCCTACCTGTCTAGGGTTTCTAAGGCACTCCCGAACCTCTTGAGCTGTGAGTCTGTAAACTACTGCAGAGTATCTGTGGATTGAACAGGTGATCCTGGCTTTGAACCCTACAATCCATTGAAGAATAAATGCGCAGAGTTGCAGCCTTGCTGCCTTCAGGCCATTTTGTAGAGGTTACCAAATATCCAAGGGAATAATTTCTCAGTTGTAGATTAAACATGCATTTTTTTAGCTGGTAGTTTTGCTTTTTTAGGTAAATTTTTAAGTAACTGTGATTCTGGCATTTACTCCAATACAGCCGTGCACAGATGCTTCCCTACCACTTATGTAATGTTTTAATTCTTTTCATGAAAAAGTAGTCCCAGTATGTTTTCTGTGCTTACATCATGTTTGATAACAGTTTATTAATGTTACAGCTCATAAAGAAACTACAAAACTTTAAACAGTTACGTGTCAGTGTTTTTATGATGATGACATAGTAAAATTGTTTTAAAACAGTGCATTTCTCTCCCCAGACCTATACTGACCAAGTGAATGTATTTCTACAGAACCCTGCACTGCAACTCGCCACCTGTGCATATGTTTGAAGAAGAAAGCATCGAGTTTTGGCCTGCCTCTTTCCTTGCGCTTGTCCACCTTTCTAAATAGTCCTTGAGGTCACAGGGTGAAGCTGACGTGTGTTCTGGGCGCTTTGACCGTCAGCTGTCTTTGGAACGGAGAAGCGGTTGAAACGCCATGGTCATCTCACTGTGTCAAAGGGAAATTGGAATAATACAACTGGTATAGCCACTAGCTTCTGTCACCGTCTGCTTGTTGTCTCGTTTGTGGTGGAACTAGTTTAATTCATCAACTATTGTGTCAGTGTCATTTCTTTTCCAAAAACATAATGCAAGATGTTTTCAAATAAAACTTACAGCAATTTTTTAAAAGTTACCATTTGTATATAAAGTGATGGTAGCTGCTCAGTCTTCATCTGTATGTCTGTAAATCCAGGAACTCTTTGTGACAATTCAGTTTATATTCATCACATAAAAGGAGGCTGGTTAACAGGAGATCCCCCTCAAGTAAGTTTATTGGATCTTAAAACCCCAGCGTACACCCAGTACATGAATGATCAGTCCTTCATCGACAGATTGGAAATGTCCTAGCGGTCTACGGCCATGCCACCCTGAACGCGCCCGATCTCGTCTGATCTCGGAAGCTAAGCAGGGTCGGGTCTGGTTAGTACTTGGATGGGAGAAATGTCCTAGCGAAGCTTAAGTCAGTAGCTGTGTACCCGCTTGATTCAGTTGCTATTTTGGCACATACTGTATCCATCTAAAATTAATTTTGGATGTTGTATACTTAAGTTAGTCTATTAATACTGCAGAATTTTGTTAATCATTGTTATTATTCCTGTTGGCAGAGCTGTTGTAGTAAGATAAAAGATAGGAGATTAAGAATAGTCAACCAATTTATTCTAATTTATTTAGAAGATTTTCAAGTATTTCAACTAGATATCAGGAAAAGGATTTGTTTCATAAAACTTTTAAATAGAAATTATTTCAACAATTAGAATGATCTTGTCACTGAAATTTTTTAAAAACTGCAGTGTAAAATAATACTCATAACATTTTCATGTGTTTTTTATTGGTAAAGGACTTTATTTCATCTGATAATAAAATTTATTTGGTAAACTATCTTAGAGATTCAAATAAAACAGTTTTTACTTAAATAGCAAATAATCATCCCATTCTCTCCCATTGTAAACCTCCATAATTGAAGTACCAAAAATCCATGAACAGTACTGCTAAAGACAAATGGGCAGGTGAAGGGTGTTGACTGAGGAAGATCTGACTGTGGTGGTGGGTTAAGCCCACATCTGCCTGTACCCCAGAGCACTGCTGATTCTCAGAAATGCATGCAAAAGCTGAACTGAATTCAATTTTTTTGTTCTTAATAAGGCTCGGAAAAATATCATGTGTTAAGTATGTGATATAATGTGCTTATTACATTATGTAAATGGAGTCAGTCAAAAAAAAGTGAAGCGGACAACCTGGATTTCAAAACCCTCATAAGTAAATCAGTGAATGTAAACAGCAAGTTTTACAAGCCGTGCTTTGTAAAGCTAACAATCAAGACTGGGATCCTCAGAAGTTTCTAGGAACTTGAATTTCTGTATCATCTTATCAGGCCTGAGGCATTCATCTAATCAACGAGGTGGCTTCGGTGTAGTAATAACTCAAGATCTTTATCACTAATGACGCACTCTCCGGATTAACGCCAATAAATCGTAGGAGCCAAGATTGATTTAATCCAGTTAGACCATTTTGGAAAGGATCATTGTCAATATTTCCAGTTTTGTTTTAGCAGCTGCTGCTTAAAGCAACAAAATACGCTATTTTTCACTTAAAATGACTTTTCCATTTCTGTCTTTTCATTCGGCTTTCGTTATGCTAATAAAAGTGTCCATCATATGACAGTTTTTATTTTATAATTTACAGTTTTCTTGGAACGAATTTGTTGGTAACATTTCCCATGCAGTTTCCATTATCTTCCCCCAAGATCTGACACTTGGGGCACAAGGTTGAAGAATATCACAAAACATTTCATGGACTGGGAGTTCGGTTAATACTTGTTTTGTATTTGTTCCCACAAACTGTTTATACAGTTGATGAGAAAAGTAGATCCAGCCTTAAGCAGCTGCTGGCCAAGCACGATATTTGGTAGACGAATGGTTAGAGTGTTGGGTGTTTCTTCTGGGGTGGGGACAGTTTTGAGAAAGGGACTAGATCTCCGTGGTATTCTCTACCAAGATGAGGAGAGGACCTCACTGATGAAACCCCTCCAGCCAGTGCTGAGAATAGCTAATCATGCAGTGGTACTCAAGATTTTTACAGTTGTAAGGCATAACTGTTACAACTAAACATGTGCTTGTAAAGAAAGAGGGTTTTAGTTCTGTGACCTATGGTAGCAAAAAAAAACAAAAAAATACCCTCACCTGTGTTTCTCCCAAGCAAAAGACTGATGTTATTAGTATTTCTTTCACAACTTTTTACATAAATTTTTAAAGGAGAGTGAAGAGGTTCTTGATTTCTTTGATGAGATCCATATAATTATAAATAAGTAGATGGTGACAATTAATATTATTAAAAATTCCTTGAGAGCCTGATGTTGTCTCCAGACCTCTCAGTGATGGAGTCTCTTCGTGGATTCTTTTTTTTTTCTTTTGAGCTGATTTCTAAGCATGATTTTTGTTGTTGTTGTTGTTCTTAAAAGCTAAGTATTTACTAAATGCAGGTGTTATTGAGAGAGAAAATTCAGTCTCAACAGTAAACCTGTATGTTGTGGCTGCAGTTTAAAAATTAGAGATTCAAATTCAGCTTCAGATGTACGATATGCAAAAGTTAAATTGTAACTTTACAAGAAACCTTGTGTTTTTCATTCCAGAGTTTCCCAAAGAAAGGAAAGCTCTGAAAGGAAGACGGAACATTTTGCATAGGTTATACCCAAAATTGATTTTGTCGGGATATTAATTTGAAAAATCAGCGTACGTAGGCAATGCACAATAGGAAGCAAGTGATTCTTGCTCCTTCCCTGTTGATTGGAGTGCATGCAGTTCCACAGGCCAAACAGTTCAGGTATATTCTCAGTGAGTATCTCCCATTTTCCAGCCTTCCCCAGCAGTCTCCTTCCCACAAGCTGTTTAGCTCCCAGAAGCAGAGGAGTAATGTAAAAAAGAGTGGGAACATGGCAGACTGGCGTTCTCCGTCCGTAAGATTTGAGAAGTTTGCATCCTATATCCAGCGTGTAGGTTTGAAATATAAATTCATTATCTTGTTGATTTTGTATTTATTTATTTTAGGTGTTTTTCTGAGAGAAACATGGAATTTTCTTTTTCCAGTACAGGGGATCAAAATACTGGTTTTTATCTCCATTCTCTAAGCTGATCTATGTAATAATGTCAGGTACTTTAGCAGTATGGAAATGTACTTTAAAACTATTCTCCTTGGAATGATCATGACTATGTGATGTTTAAATATTTAAAACTTAGCATTGTTTTCACTTGTGCACTGTGAATGGACTTTGTATTATTTTAAAAACCTCGCACTGTGTATGATGTTCCATTCTTCTTACATTTTCGCCTGTGCTTGATCTAAGGTCATTTGTGTAGATGTGTAATTAAAAGATACTCAAATCGTGTTATAATTCTATTATTAGAGAGCATCCTTTAAATTTTCTGATCTAAGAAGGAAGAGAGAGAAACCTACATACCCCACGGTGAAGCCAGATCTTTATCCAACGAGCTGTTAATGTGGCTTTTCTGAATGGTTGAATTTTACATGCTTTTCACCTTCCGCTGGCAATCCATGGGCAACCATTGCTTTTTTTTTTTTTTTTTATGATACTTGTCAAAATACTTGCAATTGTTTGTGTTAGTTTATTTAGTAAGCAAGTTCTCTAATTGTACTTCTTTTTTTTATTTTTGGCCATCATTTTCCTCAATGATGCTAGTATAAGTAGTCATATAAGGCTTACTAGAAATATATGTGTTGAACCGAAAGGAGATTTTTTTAGGTCATGTAAATTCATCTACTACCTGAATAAAAACTCTTGTAACTAATTTTCTTTTCCTTACCTGAACTGGTTCATAAAATGATGCTTACTAAATAGTTGTTGTTCGTTAAATGCGTAAAGGAAGGGTGGTGTAGGTGTGCCTTCAGGATTCTTACACTCGGCTCAAGTCCAAGCTGAAAAGATAAAAGTCACGAGTGCTTTAATAGCACCGGGGAGCTGTAAAATAGGTTAGAGTTGGTCAAGATATATCAAGAGGCTTTTAATTTCTTTAGAAGGTGCGTTACAAGAGCACGTTTCAATCTTATTGGCATGTGTAACCCATATCAGTGCTACCAGACTGATGCTACCTTGATACCCAAAAAGAGCTGTATTTTAAATTATTTACCCTTTGCACATACAGTGTGTTATGACTAAGATATATCATGTTCTACACATACAAGACCAGGTTCACAAATGTAGAAAACTAAGATTAGGACAAGTACCAAAAAAGTTGTTAAAGTTTAAAAAGCTAAAAATGCTCTCAGGAAAGTTTTAGTGTGGGTGATGTTTAGCCTAAAAGGCAGTTTCTAAAACTAAGGGCCTGCATCGTAAGGCAGTAGGTTAAACCTCTCTCCATACATGGTGGAGTTACTAAGCATGGCGAGTGTGTACAGGATCCCTGTTCCTCTGAAGACCAGTGAATTCTGTATCCCACAGGACCTGTGTCCTGGCCCATTCAGATCAAGTTTCTGGCAAGGACATAGCTACATTTGCTAGTTCTAAATGTTTTTGTATCAAAGATGTCCCTGCGTTCTAATGATTCTTCTTGCTGCCGTTTGGATTTTGGTGTTTTCTGTTTGCTTGCTTGTTTACTTACTTACTTATTTATTTTTGTTTGTTAACTCAGGTGAAACTGGTTCCAAGAATTGTTTAGAAACATAGTCTCTAGTCACCAGAGAAGACCCAGTCATTACATTGTCAGTGTTGCCTGCAGCCTCCCACAGAGTTCCTGGCAGTGTTAAGAATATATGTTATAGGATGGGTGATTGTCATAGCTGTTAAAATGCCTAAATTGCCCACCTCCCCTATCAGAGTGCCTGAGTTCAAGTCTCGTGTGCTGCTAACTCCAGCCTCCTGCTAATGTGTACCCTGGGAGGCACAGCTGATGCCTCAGTAATTGGATCTCTAACATCCACATAGAAGACCCAGATTGAGTTCCCAGCTGCTGGAGTGGCCTGGCCCAGCCCAAACTATTGTGTATGTACATCTGGGCGTTAAGCCAGTAGTTGATGGAAAATCAGTCTGTTTCTCTCTTTCTCTCTTTCTCTTCCTCTCTCTTTCTCTCTTTCTCTCTCTTCCTCCCTCCCTCCCTCTCACCCCTTCCTACCCTTTCAAATAAATAAACATTGGGGCAAGAATACACATTATACTCCTTAATGTCAATACAGAATGTCCACTATCCAGTTACAAAATCACAACAATGTGGAACTTAGAATTTTAATCATTTGTCAGAGAATGCAGTAATTGTAATCTACCAGTTGCCAAAAGTTCATGAGACCTAGTATTTGAAAAAAAAAAAAATACATATGTAGCACATGGGTTAGCTCCATCTTCTTTGTGGCTAAAGTTTATCAGAGAATTAGGCTAAATTTTCGAAAAGTGGTATTGCCTGGACTACTTACCTTTTTTTTTTTTTCATCTGATACATTCTTTGCTTCCACAGGCAAATACTTTGATACATGTGTTTAAAAGAAATACTATTTTTGGTGGAAATCTAACAACATGTCTCTGTTTTCGCTTGTGTTCATTGATGTCAGGATTGCCTGATAATTCCATGCCAACAAAGTTTCCTATCTGAACAGCTGTCTATACCTCTTTTCTTTTGACAGCGATAGCTCAAGGCTTTGCTCATTGCTTTGCTATGGCTGCCAGGAAATGCTGAAACGAATTTACCTCTCCACTGAGGTTACATTGCTTTGTGGGTGTTTTGTTGTTGATCTGTTTTCTATACATTGTAACACAGAAATAGTCCTGCATCATTAATAAAATACATTGCTTACTGTTTGTCCTTTAAGAAATGTGTTTGTCTAGAGCTTTCGCATTAGCCTGAAAGCTCTGGGTGGTGGACTATCAATTCCCCCTTGCGTGACCAATATGTAGAATTTCTCTCTTTAATAATTTAGTTTAATACATAGTAAAAAGCTGAAGTCACCTTATAGATGCTTCAAGAATATGGCACACGCCCAGCCCATAGTGTGCCTGTTTCTCCATTGCCCAGAGCAAGACAGGAAGTAAGGGTTGGATAGATGCTTAAGTTTACAGCCATTCTAGAAAAAGACCATTAGCAGGACTCAGGACACTCAAAACAGTGTGCTGTAACTGGGATTCACATCTAGAGATTCGGCCACAGATTCCTAAAACCATTTTAATGGTCAGTACACCCTGTTGCCAGAGGTGGGTCCCATGAACTATTTGGTTTTCTGTTTAAATTTGGAAGATGAAACCAGAACAGAGAAACATAGTTCCCCCCGCTTTTTTTGTTCATTCGTATGGTAGCTTCCATTTTCAAAGCATATTATTTCCATTTTATAGATGAAGAATTAGGCACAGAAGATTTTTGAGTGACTTATGCAAGATCAGTCCAATAAGTAGCTAAGTTGAAATTTGGGAACAAGTCAGGTAAAAAAATCTTTGCACTTTCCAAAATGCCTTCTCAAAAATATGAATTTCAAATCAAAACATTTTTACAAAGATATATTTTAAATTCATTTTTTCATGAATTTAAGAACTGTCCTTGGGCTTTTACACCAATTTACTATTTTTTTAAAGATTTATTTATTTATTTATTTACAAGTCTGAATTACAGAGAGAGAGCGCTAACATTCACTGGTTCGCTCCCCCGATGGCTGCCGTGACTGGGGCTGGGCCAAGCTGCAGCCAGGAGCTTCCTCCAGATCTCCCACGTGAATGGCAGGAGCCCAAGGACTTGGGCTATCTATCCTCTGCTGTTTTTCCTGGGACGCTAGCAAGGCAGGGAGCTCAATCGAAAGTAGAGCATCCAAGGATTCATCTGGGATGCCAGCATCACAGGCAGTGGCTTTACCCACTAGGTCGCAATGCTGGCCGCATCCTAGTTTTTGAAACTTTGGTAATTTTATTTCACCAAATTACTGTTTTTCACAGCCTTTTTGTTTCTAATATACTTAGCACTTAAAAAAAAATCATGCAGTGGGATTAGAGAAAGCCTTTGCATCTCAATAAAACTGATTTTCAGGAAACACCTTCATTTTCTTTCCTGGAGATATGTCTAATTTCCCAAGACTATCAGGCTGGAAATAGCTACTTCGCCACTGGAGCTCTTAGCAATTTATCTTGGAGCATATTAGAATGCTTCTATTAGAATGAATGCTAACACCCCAGCCATGCACTGCCTCCACCGTCAGAGCTTTCAGCATCGGCACAAAGGCACTCCCATCTTCCTACAGATTCCTCTCAAAATCTGAGACATTTACATTCTTGCCAATTATACTAATTGTGGTGGACATAGGTGAATCAAGATTGTGAGAGAGTAATTCCGTTCATGTCAGAAGCACTGTGTTTTGTCACCCTGGTGGAGCAAGGCATTTGTCCTCCCCATTGGGCGGCCCCCTCCCCTCAGTGTGTTCTGCCAGCTGTGTACCCTATGATTGGCTGAGCTTTTGATGTGCAGATACTACAAGTTGGTCACAAACTTGCGTACAATGGGCCTGTTCTGGTTCATGTGAAAATCAACATCCTTTTTTGTGTTTGCTGGTGACAGGATGCTACAATACTATTAGCATTTGCAAAGAGTATGCCCTGTCCAGGGGTGTAGCCACAGCTCGTGTGCTGCTCAGTTTGTGTTTCTCTATTATGTGAGAGACACAAAGAAGCTGAAGGCTGGCAAAGGCCTGTCAAATCTTGTCATGTAGCGCTCGACCCCCAAACTCCACTTGGCCTCCAGCGGCTCTTGTTCCCTGTCCCACCCCTCCCTCTGAATGGGCTCTGAGGTAGGTAAATGAATTCAGCGGCCTGGTGGGCGGAGGGATTCCTTTCTGACCTCATTCCTGTACCATTTGTTTGCAGGCTTGTAGGGGGAGAGGAGGACATTTTGGAATCCTTTGTGTCAAATCATTTTCTTGCAGGTTGGGGAGTTAATGGTAACTTTGTCTGAAGCCAGCGGAGCAGAAAGCCTCCGCAGATGAGGCGTGGCATGCTGAGCCTCCTCAAAGCCCCAAGATGAGATGATGGAAACAGGGAATTTTCTAGAGCAGATGGGCATGCGGCCTGCATGCATGTTCAACATCTGCTAGTGAGAAGCTTAAAACTTCTCTGCAGTTAAGCAGCACAGTTCTTCATTTTAAAAACTTTTCCTGGTTCTGAATTATATCATGGCTTTTACAATGATGCCTACACTTAGGGTAATCTTTTGTGCAATTAGTCCTTTTATATATTCTGAACTGTTACCTGGCTGAGTGTATGTGGCATGGGTGACCTCTACAGGAGTTAACATCATTCTTTTATCCTCAGCCCTACTTTGTTCACCTGACTATGAGTGGCAGCTTTCAGAACAGCAGTAGCTTTTATTTTGCAGAAAAAAGAAAGCAAAGAATAAAAGAGGCCTTGGTGAGGGAAGGCACGATTTGTTCAGTTGGTGTTTGAGCAAGAAATTTAAGTCTCCTGATTTGCAGTCATAGAGTGTTCCTGTTTCGTAAAGATGTAAATCCAGGATCACAGCCAACAAAGTGAGGTGTTTGTATAAAAGCACAGGAGAGAGAGGATACTCATCTGAAATATCCCTGTTTGAAAAGGTGGGATCTGTATTGTTGTGCCGTGGGTCAAGCTGCTGCCTGTGAAGCTGGCATCACTGGGATTGTTTGGAGTCTTGGTTGCTCACTTGCCATCCAGCTCCCTGTTGAATGTACTTAGAGAAATTGCAAGAGATGACCTGAATACTTGGGACTGTGCCACCCATGTGAGAGATCTGGCTAGAGTTCCTAGCTCTAGGATTGGCCTGGCCCAGACCCAGCCTTACAGATGGGAGATTTTCTCTCTCTCTTTCTGTAACTCTGTCTTACACATAATTAAAGCTGAATCATAAAACTATTAATTTTCAATGTTAGCACCTCAGTTTTCAAGTCCTACACACTGTGTATCAAACATTTAAAAACTGCAAGCTGCCCAGCCATGAGTCAGTCGCTATGCAAACCCTCTGATTTAAGCTACAATTTTCTGTTCATCTCTGGCCTCAGTGAGTTTTGGATATAATCCTAAGGTCTTCTGAAAAATAACAAGATTTCTGGTCATTTTTAAGAAACACAGAGATTTTTCTTTCAGTGCTTTAGCCTTATTTATTATGAGTCTAGACTGGAAGGAAACCTGGATTTATTAAATACTTACTCTATTCCAAATGCTTAAAATGCATTGCCTTACATATCTTAACAACTTCCCAGGGTAGGCAGTATCGCTGTCTAACCAGTAGGCCACCCTGGCTAGAAGCAGCCCGAGTCTCCACAGCTGGCCAGCTAACAAGACCTTTGCGGTAGTCCGGGAGAGGCTGGTTGCACAGTCTAGACAAAGGAGGCACGTAATGGGCCCGAAGTGTGCTAGCAACTCCTTTCTTGCACCTGGGCAGTGGTCCTGGGATGACATTTTGCTCTCAAGTCACGAATCAGGTGTCAAACAAGCGTGTATTCATAAAGAGATTCCTACATGCACTAATTACAAGTAAGTAAAGTGCCAAATGGCAACCCCTGATGGATTAAGATGCGTGTTCGTGCACAAGCCTTTTGTCTTAAAAGATGTAGAAGGCACATCTGTGAACCGTAGCAGAGGAAAATGACGTGTCACTCCAATTTTACTCATGTTAATGAATTCTTTTTTAAAAAGATTAATTTTTATTTTATTTTTATTTCAAAGTCAGATATACAGAAAGGAAGACTTTCATCCGATGAGTCACTCCCCAAGTGACTGCAACAGCCAGTGCTGCACCGATCCGAAGCCAGGAGCCAGGAACCTCTTCCAGGTCTCCCACACAGATGCAGGGTCCCAAGGCTTTGGGCTGTCCTCGACTGCTTTCCCAGGCCACAGGCAGGGAGCTGGATGGGAAATGGGACTGCTGAGATTAGAACCGGTGCCCAGATGGGATCCCAGTGCATTCAAGGTGAGGACTTTAGCTGCTAGGCCACTGCACTGGGCCCATGTTTTAATAAATTCTAAATGTTGGGAGCACATTTGTTTGTAAGGTTTACTGAGAAAGAGGTGTCCTGGAATTGTAATTATTTGCTGTTTGGACAGCTTACATGAAATTATCTCACCATCGATGCTTTATCCTAAAGGAGAATCAGGTATCTAGTAAATTTTATGTGTGTGTCTAGAACTTGTGCCAACATTCTGTTACTAGTTTCTCCATGCCAGCTTGACAGCTGATGGGCATCAAGTGCTTATTATGCACCATCAGCATGAAGCCTATATGAATGTTGGTAAGTCCCACAACTGGGTGCAATTTGTACTGCTATTTTACCCCCATTTCACAGAATTCATCAAATGGAGCCTCTGTGATGTTTATGGTGTCAGAGTTTGCCTAGCTTGTACATGTCAAAGCTAAGATTTCAGCCCTGGAAATCTGGCTGCCACTCTGTGTACTTTACCACTGCACTATTAAGCATTCTGTTTTGGTTGTTTTTCTTTTAAGATTTATTTATTTTTATTGGAAAGTCAGATATACAGAGAGGAGGAGAGACAGAGAGGAAGATCTCCTGTCCAATGCTTCACTCCCCAAGTGGCCACAACAGCTGGAGCTGAGCCAATCTGAAGCCAGGAGCCTCTTCCTGGACTCCCATGTGGGTGTAGGGTCTCAAGGCTTTGAACCATCCTCAGCTGCTTTCCCAGGCCACAAGCAGGAAGCTGGATGGGAAGCAGGGCTGCTAGGTCATGAACTGTAGCCCATATGGGATCTCAGCATATACAAGGTGAGGACTTCACCACTAGGTTACTGTGCTGGGCCCTCTGTGGTTTTGTTGTTGTTGTTGTTGTTATTGTTGTTTGTTTTGTTTTGTTTTTAGTTTTTTACAGCAAAGGCATGCATAGCCCAGGAGGAGGTGAGAGGAAGAGTCCCTGCTGGCAAAGGGAGGCACCCTTTAGCGGTTATATAGAGCTCACAGGACCCCTGCTTCCTCAGGAATGTTGGCAAACACAGGCAGCTTAGCTCCCTGCTTGGCACAGTCACCAACCCCCAGCCTTGATAGCCTGCTGAGTGCCAACACACAACCATGTCTGGCAGCTCTTCCTGTTCAGAGGAGTTCATCTTCACTGAAACAAGGACGAGCAGAGATCGGAAACCAAAGTTAGTTTTTAAAGATTGTATCTATTGGTTTTCCAAAGAGCCCCCCTTTGCCAGAGAGCAGCCAGAGTGTGAGACACGGGAATGCTCTGGTCCAAGGCCAAGTAGCAAACAGCACAGCTGCTCAGTAACGGCCCTCTTTCTGGGCCGTGCTTTGCATTTTTCTATTTTTGACATTTTAAAATATGCAGTATGGTTGCATTAACTATTTTTACATTTTTCAAACTTGGACAGGCTTCAATTTTTTTAACCTTATTAAATCAGTATTGTAAGTGTTCTCTCTCCCAAAAATAAGGCAAATAAACTTTCAGGTTTTTTGAATCCTAGCATGTAGAAGTCAGTTGGCATCTTCTGTAAATTCTATGACCTACTGGCCTGTCTTTGCTTCCCACATTACAGTCTGCACAGATCTACCGGCCCATGTATCCCAGCTCTGTGATTGCCATGCACTGTCACATCTCTTGGGTGCAGGCTTCCCAGAAGAAAGGATCTAATGTCAGCATGGGAGCTGGTACTGTGGGAAAGGACCAGCTGGTTAGGTCGCTGCTTTTGACATCAACATCTCACATCAAAGAGCTGGTTTGAATCCTAACTGTTCCACTTCCAGTCCAACTCCGTGCCTAAGCACCTGGAAGACATCAGATGGTCACCCAAGTACTTGTGCTCCTTGGAGATCAGGATGGAGTTCCTGGCCCCTGGCTTCCATCTGGCCCAGCCTATCCTTTGTGGCTATTTGGGGAGTGAACCAGCAGATGGAAAACTTCTCTCCCTCTCTTTCTCTTTCTGTAACTGCCTTAGAAAAAGATATGTGGGGGTTTTTTTTAAGTAGAATGTAACTTAGTCCTCTAATTTTAAAAAGCTCTCTGCAGATAACTTTATTTCCCATTGATGAGACAGGACTTGAGGCCGGCACTATGGTGTACCCAGTAAAGCCACCACCGGTATGACCCATATGATCTATGGGTGATGCTTTGAGTCCCGGCTGCTTCACTTCTGATCCAGCTCTCTTCTGATGCAGCTGGGAAAGCAGTGGAAGATGGCCCAACTACTTGAGTTTCTGCACCCACGTGGGAGACCTGGATGAAGCTCCTGGGACCTGGCTTCATATTGGCACAGCTCCAGCTGTTGTGGACATCTGGGGATGTAAACCAAAGGATGGAAGATAAGATCCCTTTCCCTCTGTCTCTGTCTCTCCCTCTCTGTAATTCTACATTTCAAATCAAATAAATAAATCATTATCCCCAAAATGGATTTAATTAGATGTTCTCTGAAGGTCCTTCTAATTTGTGAAGGCTTTTTTTTTTACCTATTATAAATAAACTCCCTTAGTTAAGCATACAGCTTTTAAAGCTATTTCATCTTGAGAATGTATCAAGAAGGTGGATAAACATCGTCATTGTTCCAGCATTCAGTTATCTTTTTTTTCCCCCCCCCATTTCACTGAAATATTCTGCAAGCCTTTTGGATGGAAATGAGACTTTATTTACTGTAAAGGATGATCCTATCCTACTTATGCTGGAACCAGTGTGTGGCCTCCTGTTTATTCATTCTGACCTTCATGTGGCTTTCCCGTGCTTCTTGGCTGGGATGCTGAAAGCTAGCCTAGCCAGCACCAGTTGGAAGTGCACGCCACACATGCCAGTGCTGGAGTCCCATGGGCTCTCCGGAATGCTGTTCCCCCGCATGCCCAAACCAAAGTTTTCAGTATCTGAGAAATCCTCTTAACTCCCACTCGTGTGCCTACCAACCTTTTTCCAGGATTTCTTCTGCTGTGGCCTGAGGAACTATGTAGCGGCCAAAAGTTTTCTCCTTCTATCTGGTGCCAAAAAAACCTGACAGTCCATCTAGCCACAGACACTGGGGTCTGGCTGGGAGGCACAGCAGAGCCTTGCTCACCCACTCTTCCCGTGCGGAAGGGAGGCAGAGGTTGCCCGTCAGAAGGTCGCTGCTCAGACCTGCACTGTGAGGAAGAATACAAGAGTTACTCTCCTACTTTAGCATTTATCTAATCTTAGAACAGTTTGGTTCCAGCACTGCATTTCTGACACACTTTTTACGACCACACAGAGCACAGCTGTAATTCCTTAAGCTAGCAGAGCTGTAATCAACTTTGAAGACATTTTCAGAAGTAAATCCTCACCTCCTATTTTTTGGCATCCATACAGTCTATCCACAGGCCTCCTCAGATGTGACCCTTCCCCAGCCACAACAGTGGCTAAAAGCTGGTCTGGGCGCCCTGGCAGATCCTCAGGCTCCGAATCTCAGTAGCACACAATGCAGGAGGTTTTTGTCATCACGCTAACATGGACTTAACCATTTTCACTGTATTGACACTCACAGGTTGTGCAAGAGCAAAGACAGATGGCACTGGGACCTTCACACGGGCCAAGGCAGTGGCATTTAATGGGCAGTATGTCATGTTTACTATTTTGCACTCACCACTAGAAAGTCAAGTCGATGTGACACATTGGGAAGATCACATAAATACTGCACCCAAAGCATAATTGTGGTCTTGAGGGAACACTGATGAGGTATGCCCCTAAACTACTTTTTTCAACTAGGAAAGTATAAGAAGATTCTTGTTGGAAGTCACCCTTCTGTCCAGATTTATGCAAAAATGAGAAATTTTCAAAAACATGTCTGCCATCATGAGCTTAACAGCTTCTAAGTGTAATTATTTTTTAAAAAATGTATTTATTTTTATGGACAGTCATATTTACAGAGAGAAGGAGAGAAGGATATTTCATCTGCAGGTTCATTCCCCAAGTGGCTGCAACAGCCAGAACTGAGCCAATCGGAAGCCAGGAGCCAGGAGCCTCTTCCAGGTCTCCCATGCAGGTGCAGGGTTCCAAGGCCTTTGGGCTGTTCTCCACTGCTTTTCCAGGCCACAAGCAGGGGGCTGGAAGGGAAGAGGAGCAGCCAGGATACAAGCCAGCTCCCATATGGGATCCTGATGCATGCAAGATGAGAGCTTTAGCTACTAGGCTACCATGCCAGGCTCATCAGTGTAATTATGATGAGATGGACAGTGATTATAATGAATGGTTTTATGGCATTTTAAAATGAACTGTTTCAATGGTTGGATGATCTGCAGAGTGCAGGGAACCAGAGCTTTCCAAATGGCTAATAACAGTCCCCAAGCAGGCACAGCTCCAGGTGTCTGCAGTGTAGAAAGTTGACCGGTGGATCATAGATCAGGCCATAAGAACCTCACGGACGGGGCTGCAGACTTCACATGCAAGGAACCTTTGTCAGGTGTTGGTCAGTGTCAGAGCAGAGTCACGGTTACCTGAGATGACGATGAAATTCTCTTTTTTTGATTCTATAACTGTGTGAAGCCAGGCTTTCTTCACATGCTTAAACCAAAGCCACAGACTGTATTAAATTGAATGTAAAAGTAAATCTGAGAATCAAGTAGCTTCTGTCAACCAATAATTCAATAGAATTACATAGATGAAAAAGCAATGCTGCTCTTAATCTGTTTTTCGTAAGACATGTTAATATATAGTGGCTTTATTATTTTTGAAGTATTAGATATTTTTTAAAAATGATTATCTCTAGTACCATTAGATAGCGCACATAAACAAACTTCTATTACTCAATAATTTTATTGGAAAATAAAAATCGGAAGATCATGACTTAAAATACAAAACAATATGTATTTAAAATACCTGTAGAACTTCAGTTGATGTTAGAGTACCATACATTAAGCTGGCACTTCAGATGTTGGCATCAAATATTGGAACGTTGCTCCAATCCCAGCTAATTCTGTTCCATCTCCTTCCTAATGTGCTGGGAAAGCAGTAGAAGATGGCCCAAGTGCTTGGGGCTTTGCTACCCTGGGAGAGAACTCGATGAAGTTCCTGGCCCCCTGGCTTCAGCTTAGCCCAGCTCTAGCCAATGCTCAATTTGGAAAATGAACCAGGGAATCCAAGATCTCTCTCTGTTGCTCTTTCAAATCAATCAGTTTTAAAGATGATCTCTATAACTGCATGTCCCATGAAATTTTCTCTTGGTTCCTTCAGTGGAAATCAAGATAAAATTTATATCAATGGCCAAGTTTCAGAAGGCAGAATGACAAATGTATCCCACACTTAAATCATTTGTATCACTCTACCAGAGTGGTTTCCCCTGAGGACACCTGTGGCGCCTATGGCATCACCGATTGGACAGTGCACATCTGACCCATCGTTGTGTTCTACATTGCTGATGCCATGTCGTTGAAATACTTCCATCTCTTGGCTTCTATTACTACACTCACATTGGATTTTCCTCCTCTCTTTCTGGCTTGTTGTTTAGTACCTCCTTGCCAATTCTTCCATCCCTGTTCAACCATGACGTAGTACAGTTCCTTGGAACCCTGGCCCTTTCCAGACTATGAAATCTCTCTAATTTCATCTATTTCCAGAGCCCAGGTTATCATTAATTGCCAGTGGTTTCTAATATCTGTTTAACTTTGTTACTTGTGCTTGTCAAAGCTACCTCATGGCGAAACACATCATCTACTTCAACCTGCTCACTCCATTCTGTCCTATTTCACTAAATGGAAGTCGCATTTATCTTTTTAAACAATCCCAACGATAGGAGTCATCCTTGAGTCTTTCCTCTCCCTCAGTATTCATATCAAGTCATTCACCAAGATGTCTGGAAAGACCCCTAAATATCTTAAATCCATCACGCCTCCCAGATCCTTGCCCTAGCCTTGAGCTCCTACAGAACCTTCTAACTCAGGTCCTAATGGGATTGTACACACATTTGATTCTTAGGCTATTTGAAAACATTCTGTAAATTGGCACCATCATTGTGATTAATATCTGAAATCAACAGCAAGCTGCTCTAGGACCTGGTGAGAGCCACCTCTGCCTTTTCCACCCTCCCTCTTTATGCTTCAGGCACATGAATTTTCAAGTCAGTGGAAATACTCCCAATGGATACACTCTATGGCACCTCAACCCTTTGTGATTTCTTCTCAGTCCAAAAGCCCTGTTTGCCCAACCCACCACTGCTTATCCTTAGGGCTCAGCTTAAACCTTAACTTGCTTTGGGAGTTCTTCCCAAACCAAGCCCCCGAATCACCCTTAGTTCTTCTTGCATTGCCTCTGCAGTCTCCAAGCGTTGTCTTCCTGGTACATACCACATATTTAGCTGCTTTTTCATATTCTATCTTTCCAATTAGACTACAGATTTCCAAAGTATCAGAAAGTGGTTTTTCCACAAAGCAATGCTTGGGATCATAAATTATTATCAAATGAATGGATGAATGAGTTTATCTGAATGTAAGAACTGTGAGGGAGTTTAGACACCCACTCTATTTGAAATGGCTCAGTGGCTAAATCCTTGCCTTGCACATGCTGGGATCCCATATGGGTGCCAGTTCATGTCCTGGCTATTCCTCTTCCCATCCAGCTCCCTGCTTGTGGACTGGGAAAGCAGTCGAGGATGGCCCAAAACCATGGACCCCATATCCATGTGGGAGACCTAGAAGAAGCTCCTGGCTCCTGACTTTGGATCGGCTTGGCTTCAGCCATTGCAGCCACTTGGTGAGTGAACCAGCAGATGGAAGATAATTCTCTGTATTCCTTTCACTGGGGAAGTCTACCTTTCCAACAAAAATGAAGTAAATGTTGAGAAAGAAAGGAAAAGAAAAGAAAAGAAAAGAAAAGAAAAGAAAAGAAAAGAAAAGAAAGAAAGAAAGAAAGAAAGAAAGAAAGAAAGAAAGAGAGAGAGAGAGAAGGGAGGGAGGGAAGGAAGAAAGGGAGAGAAAGAACAGAAAGAAAGGCATCAGAATTAAGGATGGAGTCTCGTTCCTCTCCCGTCATGTTGACCCACTCACACCAACAGATGATTCCAACTAGTTCCTAAACACTTCCTCTGCCAAGCCAATGATGTGCCTTGCTCTTGCTGTTTAGGTTGCCTGGTTTCCCAGCTCCTGCCCCGGTGAGGTCACGAAGCTGCCCAGGTCCAGCTCTGCTCAGCATTTGTCCATCTGGGGCCACACCACCTGGAGCACATCCCAAGTATTCTAAAGTGTGTATGCTGGGTGCTACAGACCCCAGCCTCCACAAGTCAACAGTGCAGTTCCCAGCCTAAGCCTCTTAGAGCAGACAACATTCATGACCATTCCCTGAAGGCTTTTAATGTGTGGCATGGACTCAACGGGCTGCACTTACATCCTGGTCGCTTTACAGAGCTTCTCTTTTCCTGAGAATATACCAAGAATCCAATTTCAATCCATTTTTGTACAGACCTAGTTGAACCCACTTAAGCACAGTTTGAGAACACATCACTGTAGTGCAGGGCCAGTAGTGACGCTTCGCATTTATATATACATAGAAATATATTACAGATTTGTTTTATTTTGTTGGAAAGGCAGATAATGCAGAGAGAAGACAGAGAAAGATCTTCCATCCACTGGTTCATTCTCCAAGTGGTCACAACAGCCAGAGTTGAGCTAATCAGAAGCCAGGCCACAAACAGGGACGTGGTGTGGGGAGCAGGGTGCTAAAGCCGCTCCTGGGACTGGGAGGGGCTGTTGCAAGATGGCGGCTGGCCCAGGGCCAGGAGGTGGAGCTGGTCTCACCAGCAGATAAGCAGGATAGGCTAGTTCCCCCGTGGTGATTACTGGCCTATCATGTAGCGCCAAGTGGACCCACGGGGAGAAGTGATTGGTGGAGAACTATATAAAAGTAGTGGGCAAAAGCTAGTGGGAGGACAGACAGACAAAGACGGACAGAGGACGGACGGAACAGACGACGTGGAGAAAGACTGGGGGGGTGACGAGGAGACTGGGGGTCGAGGAGGAGAAAGACTGGGGAATGAAGCAGAGAATACGGGAAGAAATGTGGGAAGAAGGGTGGCGGAAAACAGGAGGAAGGGTGGCAGAAGAAGCGAGTAGGAATGTTTAGACCAATGGGTACAGGCGCAGCGGAGAGAAGGTTTTACATGCAGCCGCTTTTGGCATTGAAGGGTCTGGCTGACAGCTTTTCCCAGACCCCCAAGAGTTTGCTTCGGCGTTTTTAGTGCCGCCGCTGCTGGGTGGTAGCGACAACCTAGATGGGAAGTGGAGCAACTCGGAAGTGAACCAGTGCCTATATGGGATCCTGGCGGAATAAAGGCAAGGATTTAGCCACTAAGCTATCATGCTGGTCCTAGAATGACACTTTGAAGGCCACATGCAATGTTAGGGTTTGAGGCTCCTCCTTCACAGGGGCTCAGCCCACAGGATCAAGGGGACGGCGCCTGGATGCACTCCAGGATAGTGTTCTTCAACCTCTTCTCCTTTCCATTGGCTCCTACGAAGCCCAAAACTAACTCCTAAGCCTATCCTCACATCAATGGGACCTTACCATTCGTGAGTCTCTGGGAACCAGGCTTTCCCCTGATTGTGCTCCACTTTGCTACTTCACTTTCCCCATTTAACTTTAATTTCTTCATCTGAATTTCTGGAGGTATTGCCAAAAGTGTTGCGGGGTGCGAGCGAGATCACACCAGACATGTCTTAAGGTTTATTAAGGAGTCTTTATTAACCAAGCTTGGTGATAATAGAGCACACTAGAAATAGCAAATCACAAGTCCATACGGCAATCCAATCAATCATAATCCAACCAAACAATAATCCAAAGAGGAACAAATGGTTATTACCCTTAAGTCCATCCATTAAGCTGAAGACCTATGTCCCAGCTTTGCCAACAATGTAAGTTATCCTAAGAGACATGCAACGAATAACCTGGACACACTTACAAAGCTGCAGACATTCACCTTTGCCTGGCCTCTCTGTCCACATTCCATCACTGCTAGGCCTCACCTCTGCTGGAACTCCTGACAGCACACAGACCAGAAACAATACATTATATCCATTGTACCATCTAAGCAGTACACAGGGACCATGCTCAAGGGATTACCTGTCCTAGGTCAGCCAAAAGTTGAGGTGCCAGAGTAACAGAAGCACCTAACCACAAAGAGAGAGAGCTCCTCCACCCCCTTCGCTTCACAGGACTTTTAAAGGGGCTTGTGAGGGGAGTGGTTACACAACAATGCAATACTATCCCCTCTCAGTAGAGAGGTGAGTCACAGATGGGCAGAAGCCATTACTTAGGTGTTGTGGGCTAAGATGTTGATTAGTGCTCATTAGGATGGGGAGGAATAGGAACTGGGCTTATAGCTAAAAACACCTAGACTAGTTGGACTTATGTGCATCCAATATCCTGGCTAAATTAGGATGGGGGTGGTGGTGGTTGAGGATGGAATTTCATTGCTGTTAGGACCTACCTTCAGGACAGAGGTTAGGGGACACAGCCACATTTCATTTGCCCACTGTCAATGGGTGCTGGCTATCACTGGCTGCACCCCATTACAAAAAGCTGCGATGCCTGAATCTTGCGTTCCAGCATCCTCAAGTTTTTGCAAGCAGCAGGTTGCGTGTGTGTAACTTCTGTGTGGTTATTTCCTTCCAATCATCCAGAAAACAGGGACGAGGATTAGCGGCAGCAAGCCCCTGGTAATATCTCAGGAAACCTGACTTCCCCATCCATCCTCCCCAGGGGAAGGTTCTTGAAGCTGCTGATCAGGGGAGGCAGTGCGTGGGAGGGTGGAGGCACCGTGGCTACACTGAAGGTCTCCTGGACAGAGTCCGAGGCTCTATTGAATAGGCCCTTCTTTTCTGGGGATTAGAATATTCATGACCCTTGAGATCAGCAGGTGAGGCTCAACCCTCCCGACTCATCCTTTGGGCAAATAGTGCAGAAAACCGAGGTTGCCAGGATGGGAAAGGAACAGTGGGAGTTGGGAGCTTCCCTCCCCCCCCCCGCCCTGCCCCGCCGTCCTCTCCTCCCCTTGGCCCTCAGCCCCCTTTTCTTTTCTGAGAAGGCCAGGGTGGGAGGCACTTGTCCCGAGGTAAAATCAAGGACTGTGTCTTTCAATTTCTAAAGAACAGGCAGCGAGACCCAGGCAGAAGTCCCGTGACATGACTCGAGACACAAAATGGTATCTTAGCATCGAAGACCCCTTTTGACAAGAAGAAGAAAAGCCCTTTTCTTCACCACCGGATTAGGCGAGGAGGGGACTCCGTGGAACATGTGTGCATTGTCTGGGAGGGCAGCGGCCAGGCCCCAGGGCTTGCCTCCCGGAGGCCGCCCCAGGAAGCTGGCCCGCGCCTAATTAAAAGGGAAGGGAAACAGCGGGAACGCTTGTTCCGCTGCTGCCCACCAAAGTGGGGTCCTGGGGGTGGGATGGACCGAGTGGCCCAGGAAATTGGCTAAATTGATGGTTGTGGGAGGCCTCCCAGAATGTTTGGGCCCCGAGGCAGAGCTGGGCCAGGCCAGGGCGGCTCCTCCCAGGTTTTCTCAGGAACCTGGGCCTAGAAAGTGGCTTGGAGCGGGGTGACCTCACTTCCTGGCCCTCGGGCACTCAGCGCCTGCGCCAGGGGTGAACCCCACTTTAAGGTGAGGAGACTTAAGGCGGTGTGCCGGACCCTGGCTGTCCGGCTGATGATTCTGGCTGGCCCCTGGCCTCCCCCAGCTGACAATGAGGCCTGGAGGGAGGGAGTCAGAGGTCAGAGGTCAGGCCACGGCACAGGGACCCTGAGGTCCCTGAAAGGGGTCGGGGTAGCGGCTCCCCTTGTCAATGTGAGTTTGTGGAAAGCAATCTCTTGTATTTGTTCATGGTGAGACGCCTCTGGGAAAGGATTGGGGGAAGTAAAAACCCAAACAGGAGGCCAAGGTGTTTGGCATTTCCCAGAGAAACACTCTCTAAAGGCCTTATCCTGAACATTTCGATGTGCCTCAGTTTCCCAACCGCTTTCTTGGTTGAACGTGGTAGAATGGTAGAAGGTTTCCGGCAGAGCTAATCAGCAGCCTGCAGCCTGGTGACCCCCTTCCTGTAGCAGGTGCACCCCTTCTGTACCTCGCCCTGGATCCGCTGCCAGGCTCATAGGTAACAGTGACAACAACTGCAAAACCAAGGGGCTTTGTGTCCCCTTGGCAATCCCCCATCCCCAGCCCGCACTGCCCAAGGCCATGAGCCTCCCACAAGGCACCACCGCACGAGCAGGCAGGTCCGAGTGCTCAGCCTGTCCCAGTGAATGATGAATCTAAGTCAATTTTGCAAAGGAGCTGTGGCTTCTCTCTCACTCTGCAAATATTGGCCCAAAGACTCGAGTGCGGCCATGCTGTTGACAGCTACGAGATGCGGGCGTTGTGGTCTTTGTTAGCATGAAGTGCAGCCCAGCAGAGCCCAGCCTAACCCCCTGTGTACACACAGGGGGCAGTGTGCAGGGAGGCCCATGTGTTTGCTCTGCCAACACGTGCCAGCGGCAGGCCCTCCAACAAGGCGGTCCCTGCCATGGTTACCACGGGGCTGTTTGGAATGCGTGACCCTGGGGTTGCCGGTTGGTGGCTAAGCCACACACACACGTTTCTTTTCATCTCTCGTGGACTTCATTTCTCTGAGGCATATTTGGATATGAGGGGTATGAGCACTTCACATCCAGACAGCCCAATGAACATCCAGAAGCTGTCACCTGCTGGTTCAGAGCACCAAGTCCGACATCCATTCCCGGAGCCCACCTGTGCTCCCTGCCTGACACGCCCACTGCAGATATATACAAGCTCCAGCCTTCTGGCATAGGGTTTGCTCTACCTGTTATAAGCACCAGAATTTTTGGAACTTTGCCTTGGCATTGGAAGCTAGTGTCTTTGGCCAGTGAAAAGACAGCTAGAAAACCACCAAGTACAGCTGGAACTTGTTCTTCCTCCTTGCTCTGGCATTAGTGGCTGACGAAGGACTGAGTTGGTCTTCGTATATCTCAGAGCCCTTCCAGGGCCAGTATTCAATCCCTGCATGCGTGATGCAGTCTGGCAGACCAGAGGCGTGAGTGGGCCTGAGCCCCAGGGGGATGTGCCTTAAGCACGTGGCTGCATCAGATTCAGGTGTGTGTTCTCAGCAAGGGACCACTGCCCTGCCTCTCACCCTGCACCTGCTGCCTCCACACCACCTCTGGAAGCATCAACAAGTACGTGAGTGACAAAGCCCTCCATGTCACTAGGAGGCCTGGTTTGGTACCATCCTAACTATCACCCACACCCTCTTCTCACATACACACAAGCACGCACGCATACACACGCATACATGCACACCTTCCTAGAGGCAGATATAGGAAAAGGGGGGCTGGGCACACCCCGAAAGAGAAACCCTGCTGCCAGACTGCCTGCTCCTGGGTGTCCCAGTCCCAGAGCATGGTCTTCACACACCAGCGCTGGCCGTGAAAGGCTTAACAGAGAGGAACTCCTCACAGGTGGGGCAACTGAGGCATCCAAAGGGGAAGGGACTTGCTTGAGGCTATGCCACTCCCACCACAGAAGCAAACATACACAGAGCACAACTGTGGACATGAGTGTTTCTGGGCCTCAGTGTATTCCATTTCCTCTCCTTGTCCCCTTGTTCTCACTTGCATCAGCAGGGGTATGGCCACCACATGCCCAGAGATGATCTCTCCATTGGATAAAGAGGACCAGAAGCCTGCCTACAATCTAAAATGTGTTGCCCAACACCACATCTGTGACCCAGCAGGGAGCTCGGGCAGCCTTCACCAGCAGCCCCTACACTTCTTATGCACTGGGACCCAAGGCACGTGGTCCACTGAGCTGGCTCATGCCATCAGCCAGCTAGAGATTTCACGGCCTGGAGGAAGAAGGGCTAGAAGGGCTTGGCAGAGCTCCCAGACCCATGGCCTCAGCGTGGAAGTCCACGTGCCCTACAATCTTGGGAAATTTATATCTTCCCCTGGGACTTAACTTCACTTATCTCCAAGGCACAGTGACAGCAACAGCCCCGTCCTAATCTGATATCTAGCAATAGATGGGCAGGTGCCAACTGACATGAGGTAGTTTGCAGTCACTTCCAGCTCCTGGCCCTGGGCTATGGCCTGTTTGGGAGGATCACGTGATTTGCTAGATACTCAGCACAAGGAAGAAGCACAAGCAAATAGTAACTGTGGCCAACCAGCTCTGTGGAAATGGGTACGGAGTGCTATGCAGGGACAGAGCAGCTCAACCTAGGTGGCCTTTGTGGAGGAAGTCACACACACACACACACTGAGTTGAGGGACAGGCAGGGATGAATTGCTGTCTTTGGCATTATAAGCCCTCGCCTAACTGTGGTAAAACTTAAGAAAGTTGAATAAAAATGAGCCTATGGGCCACCACTGTGGCACAGTGGGGTTAAGCCATCATCTGTAATACCAGCAAACTATATGGGAGTGCCGATTTGAGTCCTGACTACTCTCTTTCCAGCCTGGCTTCCTGTTAATACACCGTGGAAGTCTATGAAAGATGGCCCAAGTTCTTGGGTTCCTGCTCCCCCATGGGACACTCTGATGGAGTTCCAGGTTCCTGGCCTTGGCCTGGTCCAGCCCCAGCTGTTATGGGCATCTAAGGAGTGAACCATCATTTGGAAGATCTCTGTCTTCCTTTGTGGCAATTGTATGCAGAATGGTGTGGGTCTGGAAATGAGGCGGTAAAAGACAGAATAAGACTGGAAGCTGGGAGACCATCCAACAGTCTATGCCCAGAGCCCAGATCCCAGACCAGCCAAGGGTACAAAGACCAAGCCTCAGGAGCCACACAGGGTTTGTTTTTTGTTACTGCACTCCAGTGTAAGGTCTGGAGGAAATGACATTGATAAATGTATGATTCCCAGAAAAAGCTATCAGGTAAGATGCCCTCAGGGTGCATGTGGGCAGCAGGGGGTGAGGCAGGAGCTCACCAGCAACCACTCCAGAATCGTGTGGGATCACCTTGGCCTTGGATTCTGAAATAAGGTCCTTCAGACTGAGTTAGAGTCAAGGCCAAAGTGCCTGAGTTTGGGCTCTTGTGGAGCAGCAGGCCTCTCCTTGAACCCTTAGGCCTCGCCGGCCCAGGCGTCCCTGCACCCTGCTCAACACTCTGCCTGTGCAGTAGGCTTTAGGTGTTCATTTTCAGACAGAACACTGAAGCCCCCAGAGGCCAAGAATCTGGTAACGGCTGCTCCACCAGCCTCTCCTTGACTGCTCCAATGTTACATTTTGATAACTGAATGTGATGCATAGTTCTGATCTGCTTTTGAATTTGCTTCTTTTTACAACTGGTTTTGAACAATTGGATGAAGACATGGTTTATTGTACTTTATCTTGGGGAGGGGCTATTAACCTTCTTGGGCTGGGGGTATATACTTTTCATCAGACTTAGAAAACCCACAGCTCTATTCCTTCACTATCTTTCATGAAGCAATCCTTCTGCATTGGCAACCTCAAGCACATGTGCATGAGGCTACTGGAGATTGTCTCTCAGCTCACTGATGACTTATCTGTATTTCCCTGGAGCCCAAAGATGGGGAGTGGACCGGGACGTTATAGGGAAGAGCTCTGAATGTCAAGCTTATTCTCTTACGTTATTATGTAAAATATATTAGGCTGCCATTGGAATAGAAATCCTGCCAGGAAGTTCAAACCCAAACAAAATCAAGACCAATCTTCCTAATTGGGGGTGGGGCGGGGGAGGGGGAAGCTACAGATTCCTTGCATTGAAAACCACTTCCTCTCCTTGGTAATGAACTCAGATCTGAAACAAGGCGGCTGAACATGGTTTCTCCATTGGTTGGTAAACACAAGCTCTCGGGTTTCTTTCTGCTCTAAAAATGCATTTGTTCTGAGTCAACACAGTTCTGGTAACACCAGAAAGGGACTGTGCCCAAGCAGGAGAGGAGCCTGGTGCAGTGGCTGTCAGGCTGCCCCCTTCTTCTCGGTCTGCATGGAACCTTGCATGTCCACAAGTTCCGGCCAGCGGCATGGCTGGTCAGCCTGGTCTACCCCTGCACCCCCCCCCCCCCAAGGCAGAGCAAGCCCTTTGGAGGAGGGTGGCCCTGTTGTCTACAAGTTTTCTTTGACCACAAAGGCCCTGCTGAAATCTTCACATCTCAGAAACAAAACTGGGACTAGAACTTTCCTGCAAGAACAAGGCTTGCTCTGTATGGCAGTAGCAGCTGAAACTGTAGCAGGGAGAGCTGGAACAAGCAACCTACTCCCTTCCCCCGCCCTGCCCTGCCCTCTGTCCCGCCCTGATTCTTATCCTGGCAAAAAGAGGGCCCTCTTCAGGGTTAACCTTTCTTTGACAAAGGAGCTGGAGACCAGGGAGCTGAGAGGAGCCGTAGCCAGGAGTAGTGATCTGGCTTGGCAATAAAGGGAGTTTATTCAGCTGTGTATGAAAGAGCTGTGTTTGGCTTGTGGCAGGTGATGCTGCTGGTTTTTCACATCTGATTGTGCTCATAAATAAGCCCTACTGGAAAGTGAGCTGTGCTCTAAAGGCCACACCTCCCGCAAAGGGCCTCTGTCATCTGGGGCTTGAGAATTCTGGAAGGCCCCAGGTTTGCCAGACACACCTCTGGGACCCATCTTCACCTCTTCCTCCCGAGGCTGTCCCACGGAGCTTGCATGGATCAGAGAAGGCAGTGGAGGCTGCAGCTCAACCTGAGCTTTTCATAAATCTTCTTAAAATTTATTTATTTATTTAAAAGGCAGATTTACAGAGAGAGGACAGATAGAGATTTTCCATTCACTGGTTCACTCCTCAAATGGCCACAACAGCCAGAGTTGATCTGATCCGGAGTCAGGAGCCAGGAGCTTCCCATATGGAATGTGAGAACAGCAGTGAGAGGTTTAAACAACTATGCCATGACACTGATTCCATTTGAGTATTAGAATAAGAGGATCCTTGTTTCGTTACTGTAAACAACAAACGCTGGAGCCTGCAGTGTGTGGGCCAGGAACAGAGGCAGACAAGTGAATACAACTGAGGCCCCTCTCTGGGAGTTCAGGGTCTCATGATTTGGATCCATCATGTTTGGCCTTGGGAAACTCACTGAGCTATTTTGAGCTCCAGATCCTCTTCCTGCAAAGTGAGTTTCCAAGAGCCAGATGCGCAAGATGAAGTGAGGTGACAGGCGGCAAAGCCACAGCAACACCCCCGCAGGCAAGGCTGGGATGAGGGGAGCGGTGAGCCACACAGGAGAGCAGGCTGTGCCTGTGTTCGCTGGGAAGCAGCTGTGAAAAGTCTGGGAGGGTTCCTGGCACCTGCCCCAGCTGAGGGGTCCACACAGCTCCTGCCTCCCCTGCAACAGGGGTTCGAGGAGGTCCTTCTGCAGCACGGGGCGAGGGGCACGGGAAGGCTAGACAGAAGCAAAAAGGAGAATCGTGAGGGCTTTCCGGGCTGGAGCACCCCCTGCTATCTGAATTCTCTCCATGCCTCTCCTACTGAGGCTGAGACTGCTGGTACTTCTGAGGGAAGAGCCATTGCTTCACAGTTCCTTGCTCTTCATTTTGTGAGAAGCTGAAAATTTGAGATTTTTCAGAACGGAAAAGACTAGATTATATCACATGTATGTGATCCTTCATGGAACATAAAAAAGGAAAGATAAGAAAGAAAGGATGGAGGGAAGGGAGGGAGGGAGGAAGAAGTAAATTTCCTTGTTACTGCTCTAAAGCGACTTGACACTCACAATGAATTTCTGGTCACCAAAGAAGGCACGCAAAGGCAATAGCCAGCCTCTTCCGGGTTCTTAAAAAAAATCTATGTGTATATATATATATATATATATATTTTTTTTTTTACCTAAAATGTTTGAGTCACATGTAATATTTAAACCTGTTTATGGGGCACAGAGCACTACTTAGAACACAGACACAGCCTAAACCAGTCCTGCCATGACTGTGCATGGTACTGCTTAATCTGTCCCCTGCCTCCCGCTTCCTCTCCATCCTCCCAAGACTGTAAGAAGCACCATTCTGACTTCAGATCCACTGTTCTTGGATGTCTGCATGTGAGAGCCAGGGATGTCCGTGTGTGAGAACCAGGGCAGTTATCTTTCTGTGTGTGCTTTATTTCACTGGACGTAGTGATGTCCAGGTTCATCCATTCAGCTGCAAAGGCAGGGTTTCATCCTTTTTTATGCCTGACTAGTATTCCAATATTTATATATTTGCCACTTTATTTTATGGACACCTGGGTTGACTCCATATCTTGGTGATTGTAAACAAAGCCACAATGGACGCGGGAGTGCAGCTAACTCTCTCATATGCTGAATTCATTTCCTTCAGACACACACACCTGCAAGTGGCCTAGCCGGGTCACACGGTGCATCTCTGCTTAATGCGTCAAGGTGCCTGCCATCCTGTCCTCTCTGGCAATCTTGGAGGACAGGCCGATTTCTCAGCTGCTTTGTGCCTGGCTTGCACCCCCCTGCTGCTGGGAACATGCAAAGCCCCTGGGGAAGGTCCCTGTGGCTCGCTGTTGCCAGGAGGAGCAGCAAGGCCTCTGTGGAGTTAATAGTAACTTCCTTGGCAGCAGTGCTGTCCCCTGGGGGCTTCCCCAGCCCCTTGGGCCTTGGCGGGAGCTATTGACCTCTAACTGTGCACGCCCACGCGGGCCATGCGCAAGGCATGGGAGGCACTCTGGGAGGCTCCTTTGCCTTTCTTCCCTTTATTTTCTCTTTCTTACTTTTTTTCCTCCTGCTGCTAGAATAAAAAAACAGCATGCATCATCTACTGCAGCCCGGGGACTTAGGGGTCTCTGTGTGGTGTTATTGGAAAGAAAAGACAAAACCCCCAAACAAAACACAGTTGTATGAGCACAAAAGTCCAACTCCACGGTTGAAATCTCCCTTTCCATTCCCCGGAATGGGTTTCCCAAATGAGCTCTCCTCATCCATGCAGACAATGGGGTCCCCAGGGAGCCGCTTGTGATCAGAACAGAGGGTGAGGACTGGCAGGTCAACAGCCAGGTCTCCGTGCCTGGGGGAGGGTCTTCTGTCCTCAGCCTGGTCTTCCATGATCAAACATGGTACCAAAGGCACCATATTCAAGGAGCAGGCATGCCCCGGTCATCAGAGACCCTCATCAGTCCCGCACCCCATGGATGGTGGCCTTGGCACTGGGCACACACACAGACACATGTCACCGAACAAATCTGTAGCAGTATGATTCACGATGGCGGCTGCAGCTTCTTGCACATGGGTTAATCCTGCAGCCAGGACACCAGCATCCCATATGAGCTGTTCAAGTCCCAACTATTCCACTTCCGCTCCCTACTAATGCTCCTGGGAAAGCAGCAGAAGATGGCCCAAGTGTTTGGGCTCCTGTCACCCAATGTCAGAGATCCAGATGGAGTCCCAGGCTCCTGGCTTCAGTCTGGCCCAGCCCTGGGTATTGTGACCGTTTGGGGGAGTGAACTACTGAATGGAAGACCTTCTTCTTTTTCTGTCTCCTTCTCTCTGCAATGTTGCTATTCAAACACATGAATAAATACATTTTTGTAAACACACAATATTTCTTATATGAAGAAGGAAGAGGAGGAGAATAGGAAGATGACACCTTTTAGCGCTGCAATTTGGAGAGTAAGCAGAATCCAGCCTTGGGACATATCATCGACACTTTCAGACCTGGAGGGATGCTCAAGGCCAAAGCCTGGCTGCATCCCAGGAGAAGTGTGGGAGCAAGAGCCCAAATGATTACATCGTTTGGATAGCTGACCACAGCTACACAGAGGGCACAAGCGCGCACTCTGAGACCATCACAGACAAATGATACTTTCTTGTTTCTGACATTAGCAACTGCTATAAGCAGCGTCTCTCTTGGGAAAATTCTCAGGTTGTGCCTGCGTGGAGCTGCTGCAGCTGGGGACATGGCACGATAAGGAGCAGGAGGCAGATGAAAATCCCTACAGCTGTTTTCTCCACAGACACAAAAAGAGGCCCCTGGAAAAGCCACCCGTGCACCTCATGCTCCAAGGTTGTCCATCATTGGAAAGTATAGGGTCACAGACAAGAAGTTTCTCATTTTCAGGGTTTTCTTAGGCTGGGGCCACATGAGAACCATTCCAGAGGTGATTCAGGGCTCACTTGGACTCTGCATTAGCCACAGTACAAGATGATGCCTTTGTGGGTGCCTTCCTTGGTAAGGCTTCTGGGCCCAAGCACACTTTGACATCTACCACCTACCAGTAGAATTCTGGGGTTGAGACTACAGGTGGAATCCAAGCGAGCAATGGGGGAGATGCTCAGGTCAGCTCCAGTCTCTTGCACAAATTGAAAGCCCAAGCCATTGCAAATCTAGGGACAACACTGTTTTCTGTCAATGATGCTGCTGCATGGAGCTGCTGTGTCCCATCTGGTCCATAACCTCAGCTTTTCCTACCTGCAACCCCTCCCTTCTCCCAAGGTCCGGTGAGGCCTCAACATGAGCATGGCCAGCAGGGTGAGCCTGCTCACCCTTTCATTTGCTGATCACTCCTTGCCATAGAGCTGAGTCCAGAGCTAAGTCTTCAGCAGGGTAGTTAGGGCACACTGCTTGACTCTTCACGACCAGACCCCCAGACTCAGCCAGGACAACCTGGGCTTGCACAGGATGCAGTTAGATTTGCTATTGCTTCCTGTGGACCTTTCTACTGAACATTCTACATTCTACTGAACATTTCTTTCTTCTTCTTCCCAACATAAGACCTTTCCCAGAATACTGGAATGGTCAATATTTGAAGAGGTAAGAGCAGAATATATGGGAATAAGGGAACTACTCCAGAGCAGGTAGACCAGTTGAAGCATCCCCTGGGATTGCTAGGAAAGATTTGGTATAAGCTCACTAGTGTCCCATGGAGCTGTGAGCCCTAGGCAGGATTTTTCTCCTTCCCTGCCTCGGTTTCCTCATCTGTAAAATGGAGATCCAAGTGGGTTTACTGTAACATGTGACTTTGGCGGAGCTTCACACAGACATAAGGCCCAGATCTGCAGGCTTCTGTTGGCTCACAGAAACTTCCCTGGCAAAAGTGATGCTGACAAACAAGGTGGGCCTTCTCGTTATGTTAATGAAGTATTTAATAATATTATTCCAAACCTCCCCCTACGTAGTGGTTGTAGAGATGAAACCTGACTCCCTGTATGGCTGGGAAGGGAACAGGTGCAGCGGATGGGTGTGGCCATCATCAGAATGTAACAAGCACCAAGGCCGACTCTTGGCAGGTCCAGAAAGAGAGGATTATCTCAGATTGTCCTGATTTGCATGTATAAAAGATGCTCTACCAACTCTTGGGAGTTTAGGGGATTTTTCTGGTGACAGACTTGAGAACCTTCAGCAGTTCCAGATTTTGAGCTTCCTTTCCATAGAGGATCTCAATCACTGAGATGATGGTATCTGAGAATGGACTAGCAGGCAGTGGGCAGATTCCTGCCCACCCAATTCCTCCACTGTCACCTACCAGCCTGCCATGCTGTTTGGTGCACCACCCTGAGATGCAGACCCCTCCAGCTTTTGGAAGCCAATTAGCCAAGGAACGAGAAAGGCCACTCTGGGAAGTCTCCAGGCTGGGAAAGGCAAGTCCTGTTTTTATGAGAACACATGTGTTGTCCTGCAGCTTGAACTTTTCCATTTGCTCCACCCTGGATATCTTGCACTCCAGTCTATGTAGGCTTCCTGCAGGTTCCTTTTGATTGCTACCTAAAGAAACAAGGACCATCCAAAATCCCAGAGTTTCTCAGCAATAGCCTGGAAAAAGGGAGTTTCCCATCACTTGAAGTGGCCAACCAGACACTAGTTACGTGTTCAACTTGAGGAAGATTCCTGCCCTAGTTGAGCAGGTTATAGAAATAATAATCAAAATAACTTGTTGAACAGCTACTCTGTCCCAGGCACTACTACTACAAATAGCTTTCCATTCATTATCTGATGTGATACAGGCAACTATGAAATACGGATCATTACTGCTGATATAGCTCAGAAAAAGAAAGTGTGGGGAAATCAGAGAGAGGCATGCCCAAGATCACAGAGCCAATAAGAGGCCAGAGCCTGGGTTCCAATGTGGGGGTTGCCTCCAGGGCCCAGCTCTCAACCCAATGCTACAACACCCGCTCTCCGGGCAAACATTTGTCCAGCAATTCCAAGTTCCAGGATTCTGTGCTCTGCCAAGGGTTACTGCTATTGGTGTTCCTGTTAAGTTGGACCTGACAGGTTGATACCTTCCTCTGTTCATGCAGAGTAAGGTAACTGACTTGCACATCTCAGAGGGGTGGGAGGCTCCCCCTAGGGGAAGGAGACAGTAGGAATTTCAACTCTGGGGCGTGGGTAGCCTAGGAGGGGCAGGGGGACTGTCAGTGGGGTGTGCCAGCTCCCTGATACTGTAGGGCCCTGTCCCAGGGATGACAGAGACCCCATGGGCTTGCCTGGTTCTCTGGTTCTCCAGTTCTCTGGAAAGTACAACTATGGTTGGGGATTTTGACGTGATTCTGTACTGGTCTGTGTGCACGTGCCCTCGAGGGCCTGGGGACTGCGAAGAGATGAACCCTATAGGCTTGCCCTGTCTTGTCTTGGCAGCTGAGGGCACCTCCATGGCAAAGTGTCTGTAGGAGTGCCACAGGAGCCTATTTGTGCCAACGAGAGCTCCTCCAAAAGGTTCCTGGGTTCCTCCTACAGAAAGAAAGAGCAGAAAGAGCAGAAAATAAATTTCTGGCTACGGATTCTCAAGCTAAGAATAACCTAATAATAAACAATAATTACATAAAATAACAATTTAAAAATAAAGTTCTATCTGCTACCTCATTATTGACTTTCTGTTGTAAGCCAAGTTCTTGATAAACTGTTGCTTTGCTGCTTTTGGGGCTGCCGCCACTTGCACCAAGCAACCCAGGCTGCGTACCTGAATTAGTGCTGGGCTCTGAACACAGCACAATGAGCAGCCAGTGCCAGGCTCAACTGCTTGTGTCACCTCCTCGTCCTTCCACTGTTCCTTAAGATTTATTTTATTGGGGCAAGTGTTGTGGTGTAATGGGTAAAGCCTACCACCTCGGATGTCCCAATATGGGCATTCCAGTATAACTCCCTGCTAATGTGTCTGGGAAAGCAGCAGAAAACTGTCCATGTGAGAAAGAGACCTTCATCTGCTGGTTTACTCCTGCAGTGGCGGCAATAGCTGGGGCCAGGCCAGGAAGAAGCCAGAAGAAAAGAGTCTCTCACATGGGTAGCAGGTCATCCTCTGCTGCTTTTCCCAGGTCATTAGCAGGGGGCTGGATCAGAAGTTGAGCAGCCAGGACTCAAACCAGCATCTGTGAGGGATGCTGGGGTCACAGGTGGCAGCGTACACTTTCTGATGGGTGCTTTAAAGAGCCATCCTGTGATGCTTTTTTTTTTTTTTAAAGAATGGTTTATTTATTTATTGGACAGGCAAATATACAGAGAGAAGGAGACAGAAAGAAAGTTCTTCCATCTGCTGGTTCACTCCCCAAATGGCCACAACAGCCAGAGCTGAGTTGATCCGAAACCAGAAGCCAGGATCAACTTCTGGATCTCCTATGCAGGTGTAGAAATCCAGGCACTTGGGCTATTCTCTGCCACTTTCCCAGGCCATAAGAAGGGAGCTGGTTGGAAGTGAAGCAGACAGGACATAAACTGGCACCCATACGAGATGCCAGCACTTGTAGGTAGAAGAGGCGGGGAGAGTCTGGCAGGACCTGGGTCACATGGCTTGGGTCCTGGGGTTCACCTGCATGGTGAATGCTGGGTCCATGAGCCCTGGGGGTGGGAGTTCCAGTGGGTCCTGGGTCACCTGGTCTGCGTCCTTGGGCCCACCTGTAAGGTGGGTGCCGGGTCCTGTGGGGGAAGGAGAGGGTCCGGCGGGGTTCGGGTCACCATGCTCAGGTCCTTGGGCTCAGCTGCAAGAACTGGTCCTCCTCAATGGAAAAAGGGAATAGTTGATGACTGGCCCATTTGGGGCCTTCAGAAGACATCTATTACCATAGCAGAGGAAGGAGAACAGAACAGATTGGACAACAAATATCTGGCAAATGGACACTCTAAGGTGAACTATGTCAGCCAATGGGCATTGAAAGTGTTTCCTCATCCTTGGGTTGGCCAGATCTATAACATTTCAGAACTATTGAAATCACCGGGGCAGAACCATCGGAGCATATGCCACATCAGGATTCTGAGTAAATATTGTGAGGTTTTTCGTAATCCCTGGGTGCTGGGGTGGTTGGGAGGCTGGGTGTGGCTTCTCCTCTGGCCTCCCCCTTTCCCCCAGATACAGAAAAAAGAAATGGAAAACTTGAAAACAATGATCACACCCACTTTTCCCTGACCCTCGAGTCTTCCCACCCTGATCAATTCTATAAACATCATCTAAAATAAAAATGATTTTAAAAGAGAAAAAAAAAGCAAGACACAGAGAGGACCGGAAGTATGCCCAGCGTGATGGCCTAGTGTCTAAATCCTCACCTTACGAGCACTGGGCTTCTATATGGGTGCTTGTTCATGTCCTAGCTGTTCCACTTCCCGTCCAGCTCCTTCCTTGTGGCCTGGGAATCAGTAGAAGATAGCCCAAAGCCTTGGGACCCTGCACTCATGTGGGAGATCCGGAAGAGGCTCCTGACTCCTAGCTTTGGATCGGCTCAGCTATGGCTGTTACAGCCACTGGAGTCTCTCTCTGTCCTTCTTTGTCCCTGTAATCTGCCTTTCTGAGAAGAATAAATATACATTTTTTTTTTAAATTGTGCAGCTTATCCAAGCCAGAGTCGGCATAAAAACCCAGGGGAGGAAGAGAAGCAAAGGTACACAAGGTGTAGATCACCCGGAAAGTGGGGGCCTCAGCGTCCCATCAAGACCCCGATTCAGCTCAGAGGCCACGTTGGTTTTCCTGGAAGTAGGGACACTTCTGTTGGGAAGCACAAGGTCAAGTAGGATGACATGGTTGGTAGGAGAGGCAAATTTTTTCCCAGAGGAGGGGTTTGCGGATTTGTGAGCAGGGTTCATTGACGAAGTGAGTGAGACTCTTTTGGACAGACCGCAGCAGAGGTGCAGGTGGGGAGCTGGGCAGACTTGGACAGCAGCTCTTGGCACAGGCTCAGTAGAGGAGGGTGACGGCCTGGCATGGAGTGTAACCTTGGAGATGGAACGGGCAGGGCTGGGCCTCTGGTGGCCACTCTGTGCCATGGCCACCCCAGGGCCCTCCCTGAGTGATGTCCACTGTCTTTTCTGCTAAGCACATGAGACCGTATCCTGTCATTGCATCCCCTTTCAGTGCCCTCTGCTCAAGCCCCAGCCTCATGTCTGGCTCCTGAACATCCCATCTCTCTGTCCAGTTGCCAGTGGGGTGTCCTATCCCCAAGCAACACAAGCGCAACATGTTCAGGGAGCATCCCTCAGTCTGTACCACCCACATCCCCTCCTTTGCCTCTGTCCCCGTTTATGCTAACAGCACCATGCTCCCAGCAGCCTCCTTGAAAACAGGCTATGAAAGCAGCCATAGGGGAGCAGAGATCACTGCACGTAGCTGAGACATGGGGTCTGGCTTAGCGGGCAAAGGGGAGAGAGCAATTAGCCGCCTCCCTCCTGGCTCTTTCCTGGGTGTCAATGCAGGTGCAGGCTCATTTTTCAGTGTTTGCCACTGGCTGTAATTGCACAGGCCCCAGAGGCCCTCCAGAGAGTCCCCACCGCTCCCCATTCTCCGCTCCCAGGAAGGCTGCATAGATGCACCCCAGGCCATGGATCATGTTTTTCACATAACCCGTTAATGACTAAATAAAACAACCCAGCTTTCAACCTGATTAGCCCAGATGAATGGCTAGCAGTGGGTTTCCCGTGCCTGCACAATTTATCACCGAAAAGAATTGTGTCTTTAATGATTTAGCTACCTGGCCTGGCAGGCCCTGCTCTGCGCTGCCGGCCTCAGTGAGAGCAAGCGGTTAATTGCTGTTCTTGGTTTCTGACCTGGAAAGGGCCAGGTGACAGCCCCCATTAGCCAGGCTCGGCCTCCCTGATGACAAAGGAGGAGGAAGCCCTGCCTTCCCACCCCTGTTCAGAAGATAGATGGAGGTCAAGTGTCCCCAGCCCTGCCACTCCAACTGCAGGCCTGGAACAGCTTAGAGCAACTTGCACACTGGCAGGCTCGGAGTCTCTACCGCCTCCTCTCTGTCCCGTTTCTTTCCTTGCTCTCTGTGTTGGAAAGTTGTTTCCTTATGATTTTTAATTGCTAAATTCCACCAATAATTCTAGGAGATTTCATTAAAAAAGAAAGGGGGAGGGAAATATATCTCCAAGTTGCCTTCTGTTATATTCCGCTGTGATTTGGTGCTTGAGGGGAGACAGCGTGGTAAAGCTTATTTCTCACGCGCCCACAGGGATGCTCTGAGGAGCAGAAGGGATCACCAGGGTTGGATCCACCCTTCTGTTTTCCAGACAGGCATGTGGCAGCCCACAGGAGAGGAAATGATTTTGTTGACGTGATGCTGAAGGCTGGTTGTGTGAGTGTGGATCACCAACCACGCTCTTCTTCCCCTCAGCCGCATGCAAACCACCCGAACACTGGCACAGCTGACTGACTGACCGAGCACGGTGTGTACCACCGCTGAGCAGGCACTATGTGGAGACGTCCCCTTACGGGACCATCACAGCCACTGGAAACCAGTCCTGGCTTCTAGGCCCATGCTTCGTGCAGAGCAGTGCTGTCTGAGCGAACTGCTGGCAAGGCGAGGGATGTTCTGTGCCACAGGGTGTCCTCTTGCAAGCATTTGAATCATGTCCACAGGGACTTGGTGGTTGTGCTGCTCATTGCTGTTTTGTAATAGAAATTCAAATGAGCTTTCTTTTTTTTTAAAAAAAAGATTTACTTATTTTTGTTGGAAAGGCAGGCTTTCAACCTGATTAGCCCAGATGAATGGCTAGCACCTGGCCCTTTCCAGGTCAGAGAAAGCTCTTCCATCTGCTGGTTTATGCCCTGAATGGCTGCGGTGTCCAGAGCTGAACCAATCCGAACCCAGCAGCAAAGAGTTCTTCTGGGTCCCACACTTGGTTGCATGGTCCCAAGACTTTGGACCATCCTCTACATCTCAGGACATAGGCAGGGAGCTGGATGGGAAGCAGAGTAGCCAGGACATGAACTAATGCCCATATTGATGCCAGCACTAGCAGGTGGCAGATTAGCCAGTTGAGCCATCATACTGGTCCCCAGCTTACATGTTGAGCTCATTAAACTTGTTAGACTTAATAACATTAGTCTTAATGGTGCTTTTCATTGAATAACATTGTTTTACAGAGTGAGTGCTTCGCCTGTTGAGATGTCTGTGTCCAACACTGGAGTGTTTGGGTTCCATTACCTCTGGCTGTGACTCCTGCCCCTGGCTATCGCAGGCTCTGCAGTGACAGCTCGGTCATTGGCTCCTGCCACCCACAAGGCGGAACTGGCTTGCATTGGTGACACCCAGCTCTTCTTCTGATCTATTTTCGGCTGATGTGAGCATTGTGGGAACTAAACCGCAAATGGGAGTGCTGTTTCTTTCTCTCGCAAATAAATAATAAATGAAGAAGCATAAGTTTACTTTTAAGGCAGTTTTAAATGTACAGAAAATTTTCACAGAAAGTACAGCGCTTTCTCTTTCAATCATGCCATACCCTGCCTCCCTTTGCACCCAGTCCTCCCTTTCTTAAAGCTTCCGTTACTGTTATGTGTTTGCTCAAACTGATGAACTATGGGCCCACTCTCCGGGTTGTCAGTACTATGAGCATTGAGAAAGCCATGGTCCTATGTATCCATGATTGCAGGAACAAATAGAACAGTTTCTCTGTTCCCACAATCCTCTGCGCTCTGCGGATTCATCCCCGCTTTCCTTAAACCCCTGGCAATCACTGATCCTTGCACTGTCCCTGCAGCTTTTCCCAATCCAGAGTGCCATGTAAGAGTCATCATTCAATGTCTTTTCATTCTAGGTTTTTGCCAATTAGCCGAATGGATTGAAGGTTCTATCATGTCTTTGTACGTAGTAGTTCTCTTCTTTTATCACTCAATAGTAGCATTCAGTCACCTGGGTGTGCTGGGACCACTGCTTGTTTATCCACTCACCTGATGAAAGAAATCTCAGTTACTTTCAAGTTGTGGCAATTATGAATAAGGTTAGTATAAACATGTGTGTTTAAGTTTTTCAACTTATTTAAGCAACAAGGAATGTGATTACTGGATTGCAGGGAAGACTATGTCTATAGCTTTGTAAGAAACTGTCAAAATGGCTTCCAAAGTGTGTTCCATTTTGCTCTCTCTCCGATAATTAATAAGAATAAACATTGTTTCGCATGACTGCCAGCACATGTGGTGATGTTTGGATTTACATCATTTTATTAGGTGTGTGGCACCACCACAAATTTTTTTTTTTAAGTTTGCAATTCTCCAAGGACATAGTAAGTCAAAATTTCATGTGCTTACTTGCCATTCTACAGACCTTCCTCAGTGAGGTATCTATTCAGAATTTTGCCCATTTTTAATTGGGTTGTTATTTTTATTTATTATGAGCTTGAAGCTTTCCCTGCATAGTTTGGATATAAGTTCTTTATCATATATAGTTTTATTAAGTATTTTTTCCAAGTGTTTATTTTCTTATTCTTTTGACAGGTCTTTTAAAAAACAGATATTTATAATTTAATGAAGCCTAGCTTATTGATTTATTTTTTCAATCATGGTATCATGACAAAACTCTAAATTGGTCATCTAGAATTTCTTCTATTTTCTTGGAGTTTCGCTGTGCTGTATTTTACTTTTAGGCTTATGATCCACTTCGAGTTCGTTTCCGTGAAGGATCTGACGTCTGTTCTAGGTACATTCTATTGTCCCAACGTGGTTTACAAGACCCTCTCTTCTCCATTGTGCTGCCTCTTGTCCTTTGTGAAGCATCGGTTGACTGTTTTTATGTAAGTCTGTCTTGGGGGCTCTCAATTCTGTTTCACTTATTTGTCTATGCATTCACCAAAGAGCTTTCTTCCTTGAGTACTGTAGCTCTACAGCAAATCCTGACGTTGAGCGGTGGCAGGCCTCCATTTCTGCTCCTCTTTATATATTGTTGGGTAGAATTGAAATAAAAGTTCATCTTCCTATCCATGAATATGAACTATCTCCCCATTTTCTTCATCAGAATTTTGGTTTTTTCCTTCCATATATTTTGTACATATATGTTTGATACGGTGCTGATACACATGGTATTATGCATTCAATTTTATATTTTAGTCATTTCTTACTGGCATATAGGGAAGCAATTGACTTTTTTGTATTGACTATGTATCCTGTAAGCTTGCCATAATCATCTGCTTGTTCCAGGAGGTGTTCTTGCTTGTTATTTTCTTTGTTGTTTTTTCAAAATGTGATTAATTTGTTTGAAAAGCAGAGTTACACAAAAAGAGACAAAAAATCTTCTATTCTCTGTTTCATTCCCCAAATGCCCTCAATGACTGGAGTTGACCCATACCAAAACCAGGAGCCAGAAGCTTCATCTGAGTCCCATGTATGTGTGGCCATCTTCCACTGGACAATTTTCTACTGCCTTTCCAGGCACATTAGTAGGGAGCTGGATTAGAAAGAGACTAGCAGGATTTTAACATGTGCTAGCATGGGATGTTAGTGTTGCAAGATGCAGCTTAGTCAGTTGTGCCACCACATGGCCCCTCTTTGTCTTGTCAGTTCTCCTGGATTTTTTCCATGAGCATCATGCCAACTGCAAATAAAGGCAATTTTATTCCTTGCTCCCTAATCGGTATCCCTTTAACCTTCAAACAAGCATTTTAAAAAGTGATATACTCATGGGCCCGGTGGCGTGGCCTAGCGCCTAAAGTCCTCGCCTTGAAGGCCCCGGATCCCATATGGGCGCTGGTTCTAATCCCGACAGCTCCACTTCCCATCCAGCTCCCTGCTTGTGGCCTGGGAAGGCAGTTGAGGACGGCCCAATGCATTGGGACACTGCACCCGTGTGGGAGACCCGGAAGAGGTTCCAGGTTCCGGGCTTCGGATCAGCGCTCACTTGGGGAGTGAATCATCGGACGGAAGATCTTCCTCTCTGTCTCTCCTCCTCTCTGTATATCTGATTTTGTAATAAAAAAATAATAAATAAATCTTTAAAAAAGTGATATACTCATTTTTATTATTGCTAGTTTTTTTCCACTTTATTTTTTTTTCCAGAGGCTTAAATTTTCATATGCAAAAGGAGAAAAAGGCAAAAAATCTGGAAAAAAACCTCTAACATTTTTCTGCTAATACTTTTCTTCAAAAACACTGCATCTAAGCAGGCACAGTGATACATTCATATTTAAACTATGAGCAGTAATGGACTAAGGAATCATTCTGACAAAAATTGTTTCTGTTCACAGTTTAAAACTTTCTGTAAGGGTTGTTTATTTCCTCTGTAATACTTCTCAGGAATGCCTTTGATAAGACTTACTTATTTGTTTGAAAGACAATGTTACAGAGAGAGAAGGAGCAGCACACACAGAGAGAAAGAAGAGAGAGATCTTCCATTTGCTTCCCAGATGGCCACAACAGCCAGGGCTGGGCCAGGCAGAAGTCAGGACACTGGAAGTCTATCCTGATCTCCCATGTGGTTCTAATCCTGACAGTCCCACTTCCCATCCTGCTTGTGGCCTGGGAAAGCCGTCAAGGGCAGCCCAAAGTCTTGGGATCCTGCACCCATATGGGAAACCTGGAAGAAGATCCTGGCTCCTGGCTTCGGATCGGCGCAGCTCTGGCCATTGCAGTCACTTAGGGAGTGAATCATTGGACGGAACATCTTCCTTTCTGTATATCTGACTTTACAATAAAAATAAATAAATAAATCTTAAATATACATATATACATTTTATGTATTTCTTACATATATGTTCTAGTTCACTAATTCTTTCTTTAGTTGAACCTAATTTCATACCTAACACACATTTATTATCCTCACCTATTCACTGATTTTAACTGTAATAGCTATATTTTCCCACATTTACCATTTTTTTTTGTAAAGATTGACATATTTGTTTGGAAGAGTGACAGATGAAGAGGAAAAAGGAGAGGGAAGGGAGAGAGCAAGAGGGAGAGAGAGTCCATGCTCCAATCCAAGTGGCTGGAATAGCCAGGGCTGGCTGGGCCCAAGCCAGGAGCCAAGATCTCCATCCAGCTCTCCCAGGTGGTGCAAGAAGCCCACGCACTCTGCTCATCTTCCACTGCCTTCTCAAGTGCATTCGCAGGAAGGTGGATCAAAAGCGGAGTCTCTGGGGCCAGCATTGTGGCGTAGCCAGAAAGCTACACCTTTAACTCTGGCTTCCCGTGTAAGGCAGTGGTTAGTGTCTGGCTGCTCCACTTCCAAACCAGCTTCCTGTTAATGGCCTGAGGGAAGCAGCATGGAAGATGGTCCAAGTGTTTTAGTTCTTGCTTCCCAAATGAGAGGCTTCTGACTTCAATCTGGCCCTGGGCCAGCCACATCCATTGAGGCCATCTGGGGAGTGAACCAGCTGATGGGAGACCTTTCTGTCTTTCCCTCTCTCTCTGTAACTCTTACTTTCAAATAGATTAATAGATCTTGAAAGAAGAAAAAGAAAAAGAAGCTGAATATCTGTGACTTATCAAGACAGCACTCTAAAATGGGATACAGATGTTGCAAGAAGTGACTTAACCTACTATGCCACAATGGCTGTCCTTTATGTTCTGAATTCTATTTGGTTGTTTTTCACAAGTGTCTATGCCTTGTTGCCCCTGGTTTATATTTTATTCTCGCTTTTGCTTCCTTAAATTGACTTATTTTAGTTCTTTGTTTAATTTCCATAATTCATTTTAAAATTTTATTATATTTTCTTGATTTACTTTAAAATTTTATTAATGCACAGAGAACATATTTCATGCATTCCACACAATTCCAAGGAGACAACCATACTTCCTTCACTCTCTGGAGTCCTCCCTTGCAATCAATCCCCTTACCTTCCTCCTCTCTCTTCATCAGACATAATTTTTTAGACAATTTCTTTTTCTTCTTCCTCTGAGGGAGAGAGGAATATAATGGGAGAGACCATGTCCAGCCTCCCTACTGTCTAAGGTCCCTGTTGTGGAGCATGTTCTGAGGAGGCGTCTCAGTTGTTTTAATAGTTCTGAGATGCTATTGATACCGCTGCTCCAAGGATGAGGAAATACTTCCAAGGTCAATTGGCTGACATAGTCCACCTCAGAGTCTCCATTCACCCAAAAGTTTGTTGTCAAGTTTCACTGGGCTAGTTGATCAATTTGTTCTGCCCTCCTTCCTCTGTCCTTGCATTACACCAGGGGGAGCTGCTACCCAGTGACAGCAATTCCCAATAACCCCTACTGGACTGGTTCCTATGCCTGCCAGCATGTGCAGTGGACTGGTTCAGTCGGTCCCACATCCCATTCAGATCTCATATACATCATTGGGCATCAAAGCTTAACTCAACTCAACTGACTCCACCCTCCATTTCACACTTATGCTGCTGGGTGACACCGCCTGTCCAGCCAGGCCCACCCCGCAGTCCTGGTTCTCATGCTCACCAGTGGGAGTTGCAGCCCATCATAGAATTCTCTCAGCCTCCCCATTGGACCCACTCCCTGCCCCAGATATCGCTCTCTCAAGGTGGCTCTGCAGTCTAGCTCAAGAGGACTCATCCCAGTCCTAGCACTTGCCAGCTAATGCTGTGGCAAAGTCCAACCAACCTGCCTTAACTCTGACTCATGTCTGTACAAGTGCATACAATTGGATAGTCCAGACTAGTTCTCCCCCAATCTAATTCACATGTAGGCCAGCAGGTGTTATAGCCCTGTTAGCCCTAGTCTGCCCCCAGTCCCAGCTTTCACACTCACCAGCAGGAGCAGTGGCCCAGCAGGAACGTTTTCATTACTCCCCTACTGGGTTCACCTCCTCGTCTTACCTGTTCTGGTGGGTGCTGCAGCCCAGTTTGGCATGGCCTGTCTCATCTTGGCATTTGGCGGTGGGTGCTGTAGCCTGGCTCTGCCTGGTCTGTTCCCCTTCCAGTTCTTGCTGGTGGGAACTGCCACTCAACCTGGTACAGTCAGCCCCCAGTCCAGACTCTAATGTGAACTGTCTGGTGCTGCGGCCAGACCCAGTCTGTCCTGCACATCATCCTGGTTCTCAGATCTGCCAGTAGGTGTTATAAACTGGCCCAACCTGGCCTGCCCCCAGACCTGAGCCACACAAAAGCTGCAGGTACTGTGACTTGCCATGGTCTGGGCTGCTCCTTGCCTTGGTCCCATAATTCATAAAAATAAATTCCTTAGAAATTTATTTATGCTGCTAGTTGTTTCCTCTGCTTTTTATTTATAGCAGCTGAGTTATATATATACAAATATAAATATATCTTTAAATATATTATAAATAAATATATATTTTTTAAAAAATTGAATTGTCATCTCCTGCTCTGCTGGATTCACCTGTGAGAACTCAAGAGCTGTGAGTTCTGAGTACATTACAGAGCATGCATTTGTTTCTGCCAAGCTGCCTTGGAACGCTGTAACACTGGGTAACTCTGCAGTTAACATTCTGCTGGGGGCTTCCAATCAACACAGATGTGTGAATTTAATCGCTTGGACAGCTAAGTTTGTTTTCGCCTTCGTTTACCAGCGGCTGTATTCCTGCTAGTCCAGTCTTTCACTAAGACTGTGGCTCTTCAAGCTTCCTAGTTATTTGTGGCCTCTGTGCCAATTTTCCAGCTTACTCAACCTGAACAGTAGGTTTTCCCTGCAAGTTATTAAGACTCTGTTTGTTTCAGAGAATGGCAAGTGGCCTCAGGATGGCTGTGACTTCAGCACCAATGCTCACTTCAGTCTGGTCTCCCAGTGTCCTTACTTCGAGGTCAGTTCAGTTCTGCACCTTTACATTTCTGTGTTCGAGTTTATCAGGAATATCTATACTTTTCTACCAGGAGGAGTCATTAGGCCTTTAGCTCACTGTCAAAAAATGTCATAGTACAAGCTTCTAAAACTCTTTTCACTTACTAAATAGCATCTTTATTTTGAAAGGATGGGTTGCATGTATATTGAAAATATCTACTAAGTAGCATAGTAGTAGAAAGGGCACCAAGTTTGGAAAGATTTATCCTTCTGTAAAGGACAAAAATATACTACATTTTTGAGTGCCGTGCCATGAGAAACCTGTAAGATCCTTACAGATTCCTGTCTTTCACCACTTAAAATAGTTGCTGAATCTTCTTGACTGGGCATGTATGAACTGCAACAAAGTGCTTTTATTTTGTTTTGTTTTTAATATTATTTACATAGTTGAGGGGGTGCATACATGGGTAGGTTTCTGACTAGGGTGGGGAGGCCTCGAAGCGTGGAGGAAGATGGATGGGATGAATGCTCCTATTTTTGTTCTTCCTATGTCCATTGGAGTGGAGGGGCGGAAGGGGAAGGGGCGGAAGGTACCATTTCTTGCTGTTGAACTACACCAGCACCTGGGGATGGGAGACAGTCATTTGATGATGTCTTGGAGACCCAGTGTGGAGAACAGTGCTCTGAGCATGTTACTTGAGCAGTTTTGATAGTTTGAGACGTCATCAGCTTCCTTGCACCAGGATTGAGAAAACTGTATGAGGTCTATAGGCTGATCAAGTCCGCCCCCACTGCATCCATAAACCCAGATACTTTGCTGCAAAGCTTGGCCAGAATTGTCCAACCTGTTCTACTTTTCATCCTCTGACAAGGCACTCTCTGTCCTCTACTGACTTAGACGAGTTGGTGGCATGACCCTTGCAAGCATGCTGTCCACTGCACAAGCATCACCAACTGAAGAGACCTAGCCTGGATACATGCACTCCAAGGTTGGACCACATATCTTGTGATTTTCCCTGTGGCAGAGATTGGAATCCAGTGATCTACTTGGGGAGTCTTCCAAAAAAACTCGCCTGGGATGATGTCAAACTTGACCCTTTGTGTGCCTGCCAGTGCAGGGCTGTCAATCTGTCACCTGCACCAGTCAGTGTGCATACTAGTGGATGCAGCTGCCTGGTCAGTTCTGCCCCGCAGTCCCATCTCTCACATGAACTGATGGGTGCTGCAGCCTAGTTGGGATGACTCCCAATAGCTCTCACTATACATGTCCCCAGTCCTGGTTTTTGTGTGTGCTGCCATGTGCTGTGACTTAGCCTGGTCTGCCTCATATCCTATCTGACTCTCATGCACACCCATGGGTGCCACAATTTAGTTCAGCCTGACTCACCCCCCAGAATCCACCCACACATATGTCGATGGGTGTTGCTGCCTTGACCAGCCTGGCCCACCCCTAGCCCTCGATCTCAAGCTCACCAGCATGAGCTGCAGCCCAGCAGGGGAGTGTCCATAGTTTCTCCACCAGGCCTGCTCCCAGCCCTAGATCCCGTGCCCACCAGAAAGTTAGGTGCACAGTCTGGCCTGACATGATTCACACCCAATTCCTACACTTGCCAGCAAGTGCTGCGGCCTAGCCTGGCTGGCCTTATCAATTCTGATTCTTTCTTACACCAGCAGGTGCTGCAGCCTAGCCTAACCTGTGGGCACCCCATGTGGGCACTGGTTCATGTCCTGCTTGCTTCATTTTCTATCTGTTTCAATGGTTATGGTATGGGAAAGCAGCATATGATGGCTCAAGTCCTCAGATCTTAGATCCACACGGAAGATCTGGAAGAAGCTCAGCTCTGTTACAGGCATTTGGGGAGTCAATGGGCAAGGAGATGAAGATGTTTCTCTGTGTCTCTCCTCTCTGTAAATCCGCCTTTCCAATAAGTAAATAAACGTTTTTAAAAACGCAGCCACTTTATTTTGTAATCAGATACAAATATATAGGAGTTCAGATGTTTTCTTTTCCTTGTCTCCCTGATTACTCTCTCCTTTTCTCTGGGGTACAGGTTCAGTCCCCTAACTGGAGATAGTTTTCCATCTCCCAAGTTGGTGGAAGGTACTGTTAGTATCCAGTTGGCGGAGGCTGAGAATTCTGGTGCAACACCTGTAATGCACTTGGTAGATTCCTGCGATGGAGACTCATTCTGTCAGGAAGGTCAGAAGCGTTTGAGGACCAGCCAATTAAAGATGAACTCCTCACGCGCTCATTTGTGTGTTTCCATTTCATTGACCCCCTGCCGCCTTCCACAATCGTTCTTGACTCAGGTACATGAAGCCTTGTTTCTTTTTCCAATCTAATTCTTGTTTATTTATTTCCTTCCTAACCCTACCACAGTCCCCGGGCTTGGCATGGGAATTGCCTTCCAGCTGTAGCATTTCTGATTTCATCTCTGACCTGAATGAGATGGCATCACAGGGTTCCAGAGAAAAACACCTTCCATGACCCCTTCCCTGCAGGCAGTTGTTCAGATAACATCATGATTCTAAAAGGAAGAGGCCAGTAGGCCAAGGAGAGTTAGTGGTGCTGGTTTTTCCTGGAAAGCAAGCTTCTCGTGACCGCAATGTGACTCTCCTGTGGTCATGGCGAAATTCTGGTTCTACAAGCGAAGCCAGAGGAGGAATAGACACAGCTGCCCCGAGAGCCCCAGACCAGCACAGCACATCGGGTGTGACATGTATTGGGGGAGAGTTTGCAAGCCCTACGTTTGGACCAGAGAGTCTCAGAGGGCACGATGGGCTCAGTTCAGCTAGGATGCGCTGGTAAGCCAAGTCCAGGGCAGATGGGCAAGGCAGGAGGCCAGAGAGGGCCGGAACTGAAGCACAGGGCTCAAAGCACTGATGACAGAAATCTTTGAAAACTGTGTGCTAGAAATTGGAGGAGAACTGTTCTGTTTGTGTTCAATCACAACATGGACTCAGCTTTGGGGACAGAATGAGAGCAGGCAACACAGATTCCATCCGCTGCTTCACTTGCCAAATGGTTGCCATAGCCATGCCCGAACCAGGCCCAGAACTCCACCCTGGTCCCCATGTGCTTGTCATGGATTCTGGCACTCCAGCTGGTGCTCTTTTATGAGATGCTGACATCTAATATCGGATGGTGGCTTAACCTGATATGCCACCTACCAACACCAGCTTTCTCTTACTTCTGAGGTTAGTTCTGTGCTGGATGGGGGCTCTGAGAGCAGGTACCAGTGCTGTCTCACTGGCTCTGCCAGTTGGCCTGGGCTCCTATTCCATTAAGTCCAAAGTAAAACCCAGTTCTCAGTTTACAGGAATAAACATGGACAAGCTGCCCAAGCCTGGATCAATGTTTTTTTTCCCCCCCAAAAGCAGTGAGATAATAAAATCTATGTTGAGCCCTCACACGCTGCTAATGAGAAGGGGCAGGGGTGGGGGCAGCGGGAAGAGCAAGAGGAGGCATTTATCCATTGAACTTTTTCTGCTTATGCCATAGATCTTCATTACCCACCCTGTCCTGAGGCTCCCTGGCCCCGTGGGAGACGCTTCATGATAGAAAACGCTTAATAGGCACTACCTGGTGCTCCCAGCAGCCGCAGGGGAAGGAAGTGGTGCTGTCTGGCTCCTGGATCCTGGCTCCGAGGGTTTCCCTTCGCCAGTGCGCCAAGGGGGTCTTGGCCTGGCAGAGAGGAAAGCCAGTGGGGGGCCCACCCAGGTCTCGAGCGTTGCTCTGTTGGGAGTCTGGCTACGGGGTACTGCTGCCATTCGTTTCCCACCTGAAGGGAAGCCAGGCTCTTGTTTGTGTGTTCCTCAGCTCACATTTCCTACTGCCCTGCCCATCACATTGGTTCTATTTTATTTACTTTGCATTTATTTACTTGCAAACGTTGTGTGTCAGATCATGTTCTAGGTGCTTTACTGATATTAGCTTATTTAATCTACGAAAGATTGTAGCCGTTAAAAATCATGGCTGAGCTCAATTTCAAGAGAGGAAACTGAGGCACAGAGAAGTTGAAGCTTGCCCGGCAGCTGTCATGGGGTCCTGACCTCTGTCCTGGGTCAAGGTGGGGCTTTCATTTGAGCTGTTTCCTACCCAGGCAGAGTCCTGCACACTCTTCTCTCTCCCCAGCACCCACCCAAGCTTCCCTGTATCTCACCCCGCTCTGCTTCCAGCCTCTCTCAGCAGGTGTCTGAGCCTTGTACACCTGCTCTTCAATACTCTCACATATACCTTTCAAGATAATTCACTCTCCAAAATTTTCTTTGAAGATTTAAAAAAAAAAAAAAGCAAAAAGAGACACATCTCTCAAAAATGTGACCTAGAAAATTGTCATAGGTTACACATAGAGATTTTAGCACACGGTTATTTATAAGACCAAGAAATTGAACAACTTTTAGTGTTCAATGACAGATGATCAGCAAACAAAATATGAAGCAGTAACACATAGTGATTTAAAATCCCCGTTCCTGGGCCTAGCATGATGGCCTAGCAGCTCACATCCTCGCCTTGCATGCTGGGATCCCATATGGGCGCTGGTTCATATCCTGGCTGCCACACTTCCCATCCAGCTTCCTGCTTGTGGCCTGGGAAGGCTGTTGAAGATGGCCCAAATCCCTGGCACCCTGCATCTGTGTGGGAGACTCAGAAGAGGCTCCTTACTTTGGATTGGGTCAGTTCTGGCCATTGCAGCCCTTGGAGAGTGAATCAGCAGATAGAAGATCTTTCCTCTCTGTCTTTACTTCTTTCTGTAAATCTGACTTTCTAATAAAAATAAATAAATCTTTTTAAAAAAATCCCTACTCCTGGGGGCCGGTGCTGTGGTGTAGCAGCTAAAAGCCATTGCCTGCAGTCTCGGCATCCTATCCGGGCACCCATTCAAGTCTCAGCAGCTCCATTTCTGATCCAGCTCCCTGCTAATGACCTGGGAAACCACAGAGGATGGCTCAAGTGGTTGGACACCTGCTACCCATGAGGAAGACATGGAAGAGTCTTCAAGCTCCTGGCTTCGGCCTGGCCCATCCCTGGCTGCTGCAGCCATTTGGGACGTGAAAGATTTCTCTCAATTAACACTGATGTTCTTGTTTCTGGAAGGCATTCGTGAGGAAATCTAAGGGGGAAGATGAAATGCTCTTTAGATGCAGCACATGATTTCCCTTTCATCAGCGCTAAGTGGGGCAGGTGCTTTGGGCAAGACTCTTCCCTTGCCATTTGCTTAGAGTTGTTGTCACATGGTGATGACAGAGAGCAGACAGCTGTTTGTCACTTACTAGTGCTTTAAAGTTTACTACAGACAATCTACCTCTTTGTCACCAAGCTCGGGGCTGACTACTCCCAGGGTCTTGCTCCTTGATCCATACATCACCACTATCATTTTGTCCATGAGACATCATTCAATTGCTCTTCAATGTCTGCCTTCCTTAAAGGACTTCAACCATGTAAGATGATTAAAGACACTGAACGTATTTCCATGCTCTGACTGGCCATGGCTCTATCTTCTTTTGTGGCTACAATCAATGGTTTGCTTGTTTTTCATTATGCAATGTAGGGGTCCCTTGTGTGCTCTGGACCCAAGTACTTAGAACAATTTTATTAAGCATGTTTTGTCTCAGGCTGTGGCTTGTTTTCTATGCCTTTAAAATTTTCTTTTAATGAGCATAAAATTTTTATTTTTGATGAAGTCTAGTTTAATTAAGTTTTCAATGTCACAGTTCACACATGTTATCCTCTCTAATAAATCTATGCTGACTCCAAAACACAAAAGCCTTTTTCAATAGGAGCTGTAGTTTTAGCTTTTTGTCTTAGGTCTGCGCTACACCTCCCGTTTATTGCTGTGAATTGTGTGAAAGAGGAGTCCGCTTTCGTTTCTGTTTTTTTTTTTGGATGTTCAGTTATTCTAGCACATTTGTTGAGAAGTCTTTCCTTTCGTCATTGATTTGTCTCAGTGCCTTTGTCAAATAGCAATTGATTGTTTCAGTGAGACATTCCTGGATTCCATTCTGTTTCCTTGATTAAGTAATCCATCCAGCACAGTAAGTCTCAAAATCAGGTAGCATGGGTCCTCTATATTTAGTTTTCTCCTATTAAGGTTGTTTTAAGTGAGGAAGGGTTGCCATCTTAACCACATAGTGACTTTTAATGTAGATCTCCATTTGTTTTTAACCACCTCCCCTTTCTCTCAGTTTTTAAAAGCTCAATGAAGTGGTCTTTTTTTTTCTCCACTGGAAATTTGTATTTCATGTTATTATTAATGAAATTATCTCTGTGATTTCATTTCCAATTGCTTTCTACTGATATGCAAGTATAGAATTGCAATTATGTTTTGTATACTGATCTGAACTTTTTTTTTCATACAGTCACATTATCTGAAATAATGCTACTTTAATTCCATCCTTTTAAATTGTCACATCTTTTTGACCTTTAATGAGCTGGATAAGACAGCCAATATAAACATTTTTTTAAAGATTTGTTTTATATCTACCTCTGAAAAGAAAACAGCAGCAAGTTGTGAAAAAGACGCACCGAGGTTTTTATTTGGGATCCGCCCGTGGACCTTTACTCCAAGCAGCGCAGTGGGAAAGAGGAGAAGGAAGAGAGAGAGACTTGGGAAGCTGCAAGGGAACAGAGGCAGGCGGAGGGACTTGCAGGAGGGTTCCATACCCCTTCCAACAAGGAAGCTGGCCCAGGCTCTGTTTGAGTCCTGATTAGGTAAGGAGCGTCAGCCTAGGCTCATCATTGGTCGGCTGGAGTCCTGCTACTTGATGACGTGTCTGGCTCCTGCAGCCCTTTCGGGTTCTGGGCTGAGGCGGGGGTGACTTGTTGGGTCTGAAGCAAACCTAGCCGCCATCCTGCACCTGCGGCAGCCATTCATTTATTTGAAAGGCAGAATGTCAGACTGAAAAAAGAGGGTTTGAGAGAAGTCTTCATTTCCCAGCTCATTCCCCTACTGGCCGCAACAGCTAGAGGTTGGGCTAGGCTGAATCCAAGAGCCAGGAGCCAGGAGCTTCTAGTCTTCCATATAGGTGGTGGCAAAGAATCGAGTACTTGAAGCTTCATTCAGGTCTCTTATGTGGGTGCAGAGTCCCATGCACTAAGGCCGTCTACTATTGCTTTCCAAGGTACTTTAGCCAGCAGCTGGGTTGGAAGTGGAGTAGCCAATCCCATTTGGGATGCTGGTATTACAAGGGTGATATAATTTGCTACCCCCACAGTGCCAGCTCCTATCCCAATTTTTATTTATTGCTGCTTTCTTTTGCTTTGTTTTATTATGTTAGGTTGATTTTTTTTTTTTAGCATTAGAGCTTATCTTTGCTGTTAGCTTCCCTGTTAGCTATACTAAGTTTTAAGTAATTTCTCTAGAGTTTACAGTTTGTTTCATTTATCACACTCTACCTTCAATTTATATTTTACTACCTTGTGTAGAATTAAAAACTCTACTGAAGTTTACCTTTTTCCCCCTCTCATCTTTTGCATCATTATTGATATAAAATTTATTGTATTACATGTTATAAAACAACCATTAATATTTTAAAGAAATTGATCAAAAAAGCTACATAAAGCTTTTCATATTAGCCACATATTTCCTGTTTATTTCTTTGTTTCAACCTAAGCTTTTGTTATTTTCATTTGCTTTTATGAAGTAATTTCTTAAATAATTTTGTTGCATCTCTCTGCTGATGAAAAATTCATTTGGCTTTATTCTTGCCTCCAACTTTTACATTTTGTCAACTCTAAATATCGGAGTTCAAAGGCTTTATTGCATGTATGTTTGTGTGTGTATGTGTTTTCCCTTCTGTATTTTAAAAATCTCATTGTTTTCTGGTTCTTACTGCTTTGATTATTTACTTTATTGGAAAGTCAGATCTACAAAGAGAAGGAGAGACAGAGAGAAAGCTCTCTGTCCCCTGGCTGACTCCCCAAGTAGCCACAACGGCCATAACTGAGCTGATCCAAAGCGAGGCGCCTCTTCTGGGTCTCCCACCATGGATGCAAGGTCCCAAGGCTTTGGGTCAACCTCTCCTGCTTTCCCAGGCCACAGAGAGCTGGATGGGAAGCGGGGCCACCAGGACACAAACTGGCCCCCATAAGGGATCCCGACGCATGCAAGATGAGGATTTAACCACTAGGCTATCATACTGGGCCCTGGTCCTTATTGCTTTTAAAAAATGTTACTGTCATTCATATCATGCTCCCCTTGTATATAAGATGCATTTATCATCCAGCTATTTTAAAATTTTTCTGTTATTTATTTTTGAACTTCATTTTTATGTGCCTGGCATAGTTCTAAGGTATTTATGTGTACACTGTATGTATTTGTGATTAACGTGTTTATTGAGCATATTGTGTTTTGATTTTAATGTTTTTCACTAACTTGATATCGTTGCAGCCATTATTTCTCCACACACACACATTTCTGTTTCTCTGTTTTCCCTCTGCAAGCCCAGTTGCATATTTGTGAGACTATCTAGTGTTTTCCTGGAGGTTCTGGAGGCTGCTCAATCACTTTTTAAAATCTCATTCATCTATTTCAAGCGGGATCATTTCAAACATTCTATCTTCAAGTGTGTTAACCATTTCTTCTTCAGTCCCCCATCTGCTGTAAGGCACATCTAATGAATTGCTACCCTTAGTAATTTCTTTTGGTTCTTTCTAATGGTTTCCACTTCTCAGCTGAAATCTCCTGTCTTATCACTTAATCTCTGGATATATAAATAAAGGCTATGTTACATTTCAGGTCTCGTCTGTTAATTCTACATTCGGAATCACCTCAGTGTCAGTTTCCAGTGATGGATTTGTCCTGGATTTTAAATGCATCTCATTTGCACGCTCTTCCATAGGCTCTGTAATTTCTCACTGTGTGCTTCTTACTAGGGATGAGATGATGCAGGGAGCGCAGATTCTGATGTTCCGTATAGAGCTGAATCGTGTTCTTAAAGGCAGCTAAGTGATTCCAAGAATGTTTTCGGTCCCACCAGGTCTTGTTTCTTTTTCTTCCCAACAGTGGCTCTAATTTTGTTTGGAGCTTATTGTCAGAGCTGGCCCTGACTCCAGGTCATTATGTTTTCTTTTTAATTTCTGATTCTTGCGGGGTCTCAGAAATCTCAGAATACTGCGGGAGAGGTCTCTGCCATACTTGGACCAGAAGTTCAATGTCCTTTATCCCTGCAGGACTTGTGGCCTTGTGGAATCATGGACTGTACGTGCACAGCTCAGCTCCTAACCGCAGCCCCACGCAGGGGACCCCCTAGGCCTGCCTTTGTTGTGTGTCTGTGTGTCTCCTCTTTTCACTGAAATCCTGCCCCCCAAAATTCAGCCTCTTCTCCTTCCTCAGCTTGGAGAGAACACTATGGGGGCTTAATTCTAATGTTTGCTGTCACAGGAGGAGGGCAACCCCCAGCGAAAAGCTAGGGTGGCTGTGGAAGTCATCTGTTGTGGCTTGCTTCTCTCTCTCAAACCACAGTCCTCTGTTGCCTGTGGCTCAATATCTGAAACTGTTCTGTCCTTTGTCGTAACCGTTAAAAACATGGGCAAGAGCCTCCATCACAGCTGGACATAGAAATGCCCACATATTTTTAATGCTTTGCAAGATCAACTTCCCTCTCCAATGATGTAAAACACAGGCTCTGATTTCTCTTTAACTTTTTAAATGTTCTTCATCAAGGTTCCTTTCCCTAAAGTCACTCAGCCTTGGTTGACTGAGTGGTTTAATGGAGACCAACTAGACACTGGCCATATGTCCTATAAAGAGAAAAACAGCTGCTTGATTAGGAATCACAGTGTTTTCTGACTATAGACTCAAAGAGAGGGAGACGTTCAGCATAGAATGGACTTATTCTACCCGTATTTTCTGCTACCTGGGAACTCAATGAGATGTCAGAGTGCATGCAACCCAGGCGCCCTGCTGCACTCACAGCCTTTTGCCCGGCTCATTCTGCTGAATCAACAGAAACTTGAGCACTGTCTTAACCCAATAGCACTGAATATTCTCCTAGGAACCTCTCTTAGTGTAAGACGTCATTTCCTCACTGCCTGGGATAAATTGGTCCCACCTGGAGTTCTTGCTTCCTGCCCTCAATCTCATTTACTTGAAAGCACTGAAACATCCTGTATTTGGGGCTGGTGTTATAGTTCAGTGAGTGAAGCTGCTGCTGGCGATACTAACATACCATATTAGAGTGCGAGTTGTCCAGGCTACTCTCTGCTTCTGGTCCAATTCCTTGCTAATATACCTGGGAAAGTGTAAGAAGATGGCCCAACTGGGAGACCCAGTTGGAGTTGCTGGAGACCCGGATGAAGTTCCGGGCTCCTGGAAGATCTCTCTTGCTCTCTGTCTCTGTGTCTGTCAAACAAATAAGTGAATAAATATCCTCGAATGTGTAGTCATTAATAGCTGTGTTGTTTTCTATTACTATCCAGCAAAAGATACTAAACTCCACAGGGGCACAAACTTTGCTGATAACACAGTCTAGCACAGTGATGGGCATATTGGCGGATCGAATAATTATTTTTTGCAAAAATGAACAACTAGATAAATCTGCAACTGAACAAATGCTTTAGGCCTTACAATAAAACAGATGTAGACAGAAGGGCTTCAGATGAAAAAAGAAATCATTAATTCCCCAAGTGATTTGTCCCCCTTCCTTCTCCATCCACTGCTGCCAATGTGCTGAGCTGAGTTTTATCTGGGATCACCACACTCCCAAGTCAGGGCTTGGGACTTACCAACATCAGGGAAGAGATCTTTTTGAGGGGTTTGTTTTTGGCAACGCATTCCTAGGAAAGTCTGAAATGTCCCCACGAAGTGAGACTTTGGCCCAAAGTCCAAGGACTGCATAGAATCAGAAAACACCATCCTGGAGATCAGGGTGGAGAAGGGACCAGCCCAGGAACGGGGAGACCAGAGCACATCCTGTTCCTGACCCGGCATGCCCAGGCGAGGCTTTTCTGCTCTGGCTTGAATGTGTGGGACACTTGTTGGAGTTTAATCCCCATTGTGGGGTGGTAAAAGGATGAAAATGTAATCCGGCCTTCGGAGGTGGGACCTTCAGGAGCGATTAGGAGTGGATGAGAGCAGCAGGGTCAGGACCTCAGGACTGAACACAAGTGGGAGAGGAGCCAGCTGACTCACGTGTGCTCCCTGTTTCCAGCGCTTAGACGCTCGGCGCTGCCCCAGGGCTCTACCAGCAAGGAGCCCAGCACCAGGAGCTGTGGCTTCTTGTACTCTGGCCGGCAGTGGGAGCCAAAATGAATCTCTTTTCTTCCTAAGTATGCAACCTCTTGAGAACCTCTTGAGAACCGGAATATACTTATCTTTTTTTTTGCCTCCCTCCTACTTTGACCTTCTGTAAAGTATGGGGCTGCAATAGACAATTGGATAAATGCTCTTACATAATACCCTCTATGCCAGCAAGCTTGGAGGAGATGAGCATTGCTGATGAACAGGTTTTTTTTTTGTTTTTGGAGAAATATGTATATGAAGGCTGAATGCACAGCCCAAATAAGTGACCTGAGAGGTCTGGTGATGTAGACATTCTAGAGAAATCTGCAAAGCTGATGTCATCCTCAAGGTCATTCTAGCCTTTTTCACCACCCTCACCTGCCGAGTGGATAAAGCTGAGCTTTTCTATCTGACCCTGCGGGCAGGGTTTAGGACATCAGGGCACTTCTAGTTACTCCTCTGACACACAGGCAAGACTAGTTTACAGGCTCAGTAAATGAGGACAGAAAAAAACTACTCGTGACTATTTCCATGTGTTAGAATCAGAGTCAAATTTGAAGGCAAAAGTATATGCAGAGGCTTATTTAAAGTGCATATTTAAAGGACATAATGGTATTCGTGCAAAGATTCTACTGATGATGCAATCTACGAAGTCCTCCCACTTTTCAGATTTCCCCAGAATATTCTCGACAGGCGTTCTTACGTAAGTAGACCCAGCCATGGTAAAGGGCAGTCGAAAGAACAGATTGCCAGGTGTGACTATCGTGAAATTGTCAGTCGCTGTTATGCTGATTCATCTGACATTTTATTTTTTAATTGATTTTTTTTTTTATTAAATTACAGAGGGAGGAACAGAGATCTTCTAGTTGCTGGTTCACTTCTCAGATGGCCCCAAAGAGCAGGCCAAAGCCAGGAGTTTTATTCTGAGTCCCCTGCATGGGTGGCAGGGGATGCCCCAAACACTTGGGGCATCTTATGTTGCTTTCTCAGACCATTCACAAGAAGCTGGATTAGAAGTGGAATAGCTAGGATAACTGGTGCCCATACAGGATGCCAGTGTCACAGGCAGTGGCTTAATATGCTATGCCACAGCACTGGATGCTCTCTTACATTTGATAGAAGACCTGACCCAGAGATATTTCATATGTAAAATTTATAACACATAATGTAAAACTTCGTAAATATGGAGGAACATGTCTGCTTTCCCAGACTGTCAGTTCTTACTAAGGAATCCAGCCGGGTATCTAGCATCTCCATGTTGATTATCAATAATACAAGATGAGAAGCCAGAAAGAATGCTGAATGCAATTAGCAAGAAGGAATTTGCAAAAGACAGGGAGAAGCACTCTGGATATAACTAAAGTCAACTGGAAATTTACTTGATGCGATTAAAGTGGGAAATCAGCAAAACAAGACAACTTTCTGTTAAATCAAGTTTGACCCTAAAATGTGTGTCTTTGTGTGAAGTGGAAACGGTGATGTCGGCTGCAGCTGGACTTCACAAAGTGCAGTGCTGCTCAGGATATGTCACGTGATGGAGTTGTTCTAGATGTTCTCCCAGGATTCTCCAGTGGACAACTCTCAGACAGGGCCTCGGCTGCACCTGTGATCTTTCTTCCTGGGACCTCCCCTCATCCCAGGTCTCACTGAGGGAGAGACACTGCTGGAAAACGACAAGAGATATGGAGGTCCCTGCTGGAATGGGGACAGGGTGGAGGTTCTTTGACCCAGAGCTCTGTGCATCACAAATCCAACGGGAGGAGAGGTTTGCAGGCTGTTGATAGTGTGAGCTAGAACAACTAGGTCCTCCCCACCCATAACGATGTCATTTCAATCACCTTCCTATTTCCTTTTTCTGTTAGAACATTGTCAGCAGTCTAAACAGAAATCATAAACAGGATCCCAAATGTCTCTTCATTTTTTTCAGGATTTCTGTTTATTCATTTAGCAAGTACATGTTAACATTTCACAGATTTAGTCCCTCCAAATCCACGATGTTTGTACTACTACAGTGCTCACTGAAGCAAGGCACAGAGCAGCTAAATGCCTTGCTCAAGGACACTCAGCTAGTAAATGCCAGAACCCAGGCTTCCTAGTGCCAGAGAGTAGGTGCCTAAACAATACTTTCTGCCTCCTGGCACCTTCTCAGCTCTGCTGTATTTTTTTCAACACTGCTGTGTTTGCATTTTCTGGTTGTTTGCAAAACACATCATCTCTCTGCACATGTTGTCCCATTTGTAAATAAAAGGTCATGTTCTGTTGGAATTGGTTGTCATACCACATGCAGGGTTCAGTATCTTTGTGGTCTGTAGAGGTCCACCTTTGGCTTTTCTGCATTTTGTCTATCCTGTTAATGTGCATGTTAGCTTCTTACAACCTATTTGCACTACAGATCCCAAACTCTGCATGCCTCAGAGTGGCTGGGCCGAAGCAATCTCTGAAGCGGCCTGCTCTGCTCATTCTGCAAGGGAAGAAACTGAGGCAGAGTGGGAACTACAAGGCCAGTCTTCTCACTTTCAGAGCATAACTTTCTCCACAATATGATAAGCATTTCAGAGCAGCGCTTCTTGAACTTGTATACATGAGTGAACTGGGGAATCTTATTAAGATGCACATTCTGGGGCCCAGGCGAATGCAGTTTGAACAAGTTCCTGGGTGATATTAATACTGCTGGTAGACAGTAGTACTGAGTAGTACTGAATAGTGGAATTCCAGATAAAGCTTAGCACATTGTGTGCTCCTGAAGAATAATGTCCAACCCCAAACTCTGTGGAAACAGCCAGTATTAGTTCAGGAAATCACATTAGATGGGCAACCCTGAGAGCAAATATAATAAAAAATGTTATGGAATTTAGGAACTGGAAAGTGACCAAGTCACAGGGTACAAGGAGCAGAAGAGACTGGCAGTTGAGCCACAGACATGGATGGGGTCAGGAAGCTTGGACCATCAGGTGGCTTACAGAGCAGGACTACTTTGCTTGCAAGTTACAGAGATGCAGACCATGACAAATGAGTACAGGAGAGTATGTAGCTTACATGGTTAAGCAAGGCTGGATTCAAGTGCTCAAATAACATGATCAGAAATTTACCTCTCATCCCTGCGTGTTGACTTCATTCTCAGATTCAGCCAGCCGTGATCCAAAGCAGAAAAGAACATGCCACTTTCTCAATAGTTCCAGCAGCACTCTGGCTGTTTTTTTCACTGCCCAGACCTGGGTCACATGTGCATGCTTGGAACCTTGATCAGTCTCTCTCAAAACATATGGGTTGCAAGTGTGGATGGGAATTTCTTCCAAAGAAAAATCAGAAAGAGGTAAACAAGAAGGGACTGCATATTAGGCAGGCAGGAGTAGAAGATGCCCTCCCTGGAGAGTGGGGCTACTGTAGCAACGGGAGCATGGGTGGAGGTCAGAGGCTCCTGGGGCTTGAGGACCTTTTGTAGCTCTGACAGCGCTATGGTCCCGATGAGATTCTTGCTGATGCAGCACTTCTCAGATTCCAACCTGGTTGGTCTGCGGCAGAATCCTAAAGTCTCCACTTCCATGAAACACCCAGTGATGTTGAAGTTGTGAGGTCATGCACTACGTGGTGGCCTGGTGCCATGCTAAACCAGCATCTCCAATAACTCCATGTGCAGTGAATGCTACATCTCAATGATTCCCTTCTCCTTGAATTGGTCATGGTGGTGGTGGCAGTGATGGTGTGTCCTTGGTGCTCTGCTGAGCTGTCGGTGACCTCTCTCACACCCACATGGGCATGAGAGGCAGCCTTTCTGCCAGAAACACAGGCAACCTCATTTCTTTAATCACAGGACTGTATGGGCTTAAGGCATTGGACCAAAGCATAGTCTTGGACCAGGGCCCTGGGAGGTTAGCTCGTTGGCCCCTAATCAGCATTTAACAAAGCAGCCCAAGATTACTCCATTTCCTGCTTCTTACTTCTTGTTCTTAGACCATAGACAAAAGACATTTGCCAAAGTCTGGATGATTGCAGTTGTGCTAGGGGCCCCTACTAGGATCAATTCAAATCAACAGAATGGGCCATGTTGATTACAGATCAATGAGTCATCCCAGAGGGCAGTGAGCCGGAGCCCCTGAATCCTGCATAACCGTGACAATTATTTATTTAAAGATTATCTGTGTGCAGTAGGGAACTTAAAACACTTTATTAACTAATTTTTGACTGATAAGTATCACTTATTTTATGAGGATGCAGTTCAATGTTTCAATATATATGTAGGGCACAAATGGATGAGATCATTAATATGTCCATTCCTTTGTCTTTTCTTCATGTTTGGAACTTACCAGTCCTACTCTTCCGGTTTTTCCCAAAAGCCTCTTTTATAAAATCTCATTCTCTCCTCTCCTGCATTGCCAAATATCTAAAAGAGTTGCTTCTTTACACTATCCTTGACCACTTCTCCAGTTCTCTCTTGGTCCTCCTGCCAGACTTCCTACCCCACCTTTCCATCCACACTGCTATGAAGGCCTGTGCAGGTCTCCAGGCAGTGCATGCCCATAGCCTGTGCTCAGCTCTGCCTGACCAGCAAGAACTTGCCCACTGGATTGCTCCCTCTCCAGGAGATCTTGCCTTCCTTTTGCTTCCCAGACACCAGATGCTCCTTATTTTCCTGCAGGACCATTCGCTTTTCCCCAGCCTCTGCAGCTCCACTTCTCTGGGTTGGGCCCTCTTCTTTTTCCTCTCTATACTCATGCCTTGAGGCTCTTGCTATTCTGACTTTTGAAGTGTTTGAAGTGTGTGTTTGAAGTGTGTGTTCCACAGTCTCTGTCCCCAGCCCTGTTTGTTCCATTTTGTCGCAGCAAGAATGACCACAAAGTGTGGCTTACAATGACCCAAATGTATTCTCAGAATTCTGGAGTCTGCAAATCTCCCAAGGCTCACTCAAAACCAGTGTATCAGCATACCTAGTTTCCAGGGGGAGAATCCACTGCTTGCCTCTTCCAACTCCCAGAAGCTGCCAGCAGTCCCTGACTTATGGCCCCACCATTCTGATCTCTGCTTCTGATATCACCCTACTTCTTCTATGAAGTTTAATACTCTTATTCAAACCAATGAGGGGGTTGGTGTTGAGGTATAGGAGGTAAAATGCTGCCTGTGATGCCAGAATCCCATATGGGCGCTGGTTTGAGTTCTGGCTGCTTCACTTCCCGTCCAACTCATCATTTATGCATCTGGGAATGCAGCAGAGCATGGCCCGCATGGTTGGTTCCATGCACTCATATGGAAGGCCTAGATTAGCCTCCTGGCTCCTGCCTTCAGCCTGGCCCAGCACTGGCAGTTGTAGCCATCTAGAAACTGAATCAGATTTTTTTTCTCTCTCTCTCTTCCTGTGTATGTGTGTGTGTATATGTGTGTATATGACTTTATATATGTGTAACTTTATATGCATGTAACTATATAAATATATGTGTGTGTAACATACATATATATGTAATTTTTACTTTCAAATCAATAAAACTTAGAAAAATAATCACACCTGTATCATCAGAATAATCTCCCCCTCTGCAGGGTTTTAACTTAATCACATTGACACCAAGCTTTCTTTCCATATAAAGTAATACTCAAGAGTATTGGAGCTTTGGACGTGAACATATTTAGGGAGGCCATGTGTAAACCTACCAGAGCAGCCTAAACCTCTGCTGTGGTATGACTGTGTCTCCCGGAAAACATGTGTTGAGAACTTGTTGGTAGGTCTCTAAGAGGTGATTTATTCCTGAGAGTTCTGTCCTCACCAATGGATTAGTACCCTTAGCACAAGAGTGAGTTGAGTAATGGCCAGAACAGGTTCTTGATACAGAAACAGTTTGGCTCCCCCACCTCATAATGTGCCTTACTTCTTCACTTCTGTCCCCTCAGGCTTGGTCTCCTCAGCCTCCAGAACCATGAACCGAGCTCAGTTAAGTTCCTATGCAGGATAAATGATTCAATCTGTGGTGCTGGAATGCAGCAGCATGGAAAGGGCTAACACCACCCCTCTCTACATACCTCCAGACTCGGATTCCTAACTTCCCACTCTGCAGCCCTACTGGAATAACCCAATAGATATCTTAAATTCAACACAGTGAAGAATGAATGCTTTCTCCCACAGTCTTCCTCATCTCAGATCATGGCACCCTCTCCTTCCAGTTGTCCAGTCCAAAACTTTGGGGTTCATGTGCCAGATCCTTTTTCACCATCAAGTTCTCTTGTCTATCTCTTCTAAGCCTACAGGAATGTCCCCACTGCCCTGCAAATCCACCAGCTAATCTAACCCTGCATTAGGGCCCACACAGCTGACTGCCACATCCTCCTGATGCCTTCACCACCCCAAACCAAGTTTTCAACGCCGTCCATCCAAAAGTCTACTTTCCATAGCAGCCTGAATGATCCTGTTAAAGTACAAATAGTCATACCGTCCTTCTTTAAGTTTTCTAGTAGCTCCTTATTCCAGAACAAAATTCCCTCTAGGCCTGCTATGGCTTGTGGCTCATCCGTCATCTCGCTGCTCTCATTTCCTGCCACTCTTCCCTTCACTTGGTTTGCTCCAGCTACACTGGTCTCCTGGGGTGTGTCCCTGCCTCAGGCTCTTCACACTTATTGTGGTTTCTGTACAACAGTCTTTTTTCAAACATATCCATTCAGCTTATTCCACAATTTTTCAGGCTTTTATCAAATGCTGCTTTCCCAGTAAGGGTGTCTGCCCCACACACACATCTTCCCCCATTCCAGCTCACTCCACTCCTGCCTCCTGTATTTTTCTGCACAGCTGGTTTCTCCTTCGGCCATTCCCATCAGTATATTTTACACAGGTCCTTTGTTCACTGTTGTGCCTCTTACACATTGTTTTTCCCTTTGCAACTGCAGACTCCGTGAAGATATGTAATTTTATCCATCTTGCCTCTTTTTGTAACCAGGACAGTGCCCAGGACATAAGACCCAACAAACACTTGTTGAATGAATAAAGAAAAATTTAACCATGTCAGTATCCAGGAGATCTTAACCTGCTTTCGTTAACTCTGTCCAAAAGCACTTGCTGAGGTCTACCCTGAGCCTGGCCTTCGAGGGGTTAGTCTTTGGGGACAGACATGGGCACAGCTGCTTGTCTTTAAGACGAGGCCAGCTGTAGTAAGAATTCAGTTGCAATGGAGCCACAGAGGAGGGAGGGAGATATTCATTCTTTCTGATGGCTTTCTGGAGGAAGTGTCACCATACCTCTGCAGGTGGAGCAGACAAGGGCACCAAGCGCACCTCCTCGATGCATCATGTGACAACCAGTGTCACATTTACATGCAGCACATGACGACCTGGGCATGGACACCAGTCCCAGACCCATATGTTTCTCACCAAGTTGTTCCTTCTGCTAATGTTTCTTTTCATTTCTATCTCCTTCCTTCATTCCTCCCTTCCTCCCTCCCTCCCTCCCTCCCTCCCTCCCTCCCTCCCTCCCTCCTTCCCTCCCTTGTTCTCTATTGCTCATTTTACTTAAAAGGCAAACAGAGAGAGAGAAAGAGAGAGAGGTTTGATCACTTCCCAAACACCCCGACAGCCAGGGTTGGGCCAGGTGAAAGCCAGGACCCATGAACCCCATCAAAATCTGCCATATGGATGGTGGGGACCCAACTGAGCCATCACCGCGGCCTCACAGGGTGTATGTTAATTAGCAAGAAGCTGAAATCAGAAGCAGAGCCAGGGCTCAAACCAAAGCAGCTCCATATGGGACACAAAGTACCCCAAGTGACATCTCAACCACTGCACCAAACACCCACCTCAGGGCTGCTTTGCTCTTCCTTGTTCCTACTGCTGCAGTCCTCTTCACACTTCTTCCAGCCGCCAAAGAAGGTAGCTCAGTGCCTGGAAGCCCAGTGGGCCCAGGGCATGCAGGGGAAGGCCAGCTTGTCCCTTGGGCCCCTGGCCAGGGCCAGCTCTCAGAACAAAACTGCAAGCAGTGATGAAGTCATTGCCAGTCAGCTGCCCTGCCAGGGCTGTGTCACACAGCCCCGACAATCCAGGGAGCTGTGTACCACATTTCCTGGCCCTCACCCGGGCTGGAGGCTCACCAGGCCCTGTCACCAGTCCCTGGGGGGAGGGTGTGGAGTGTGGGGTAGACATTAGATGGTAATTAAGTGGGAAACAAGCAGAAGAAGTGTGCAGTTTGTGTGTGTGTGTGTGTTTTCCCCTCTTTTGGCTGTATCCAAAGGATTCTGGTCCCCACATGGCCATGTGAGGACACCCATGCTCCTCTGTGGGCAGCCAGGCCCTGTTTCTGACTGCTGAGGGGCTATAGAACTGAGTCAGCACTGCCAGCACATGGGGAGGGGTTGCTGTGGAATCCTGTTGACCGCGGCTGCTTGGGAGGGCTGGAAAAATCGTGATTCGTAATTGTCCATTACCTCGCACTTTACAAACGACTTCCTCATCCATTATTCATTTGACCTTCACAGTTCTCCAGTTAGGTCAGGAGGATGTTGCTAAGAGCAAAAAGAGGAAAAAGAGGAAGTCTCAGTGAGCTGAGCACAGCTGTGACCCTAAGCACAAGCCACAATCTGCCATGGATATGACAAGGTAAATCCAGTGGGCAACCTGGTGCATGAGCAGCACCCGCCTGGCTCAGTGAGTTTTGGGCAAGGCACAGCTCCTGCTGGACCTCAGTTTTGCCCTCTGTAAAATGAAGGTGACTGTCCCCGAGGTGACTGGCTGGCTGGGAGAGGCTCCTTCTACCTAGAGTCTATCAGGGGCTCTGGATCTGTGCTGCTGGCTTCCCAAATGAGCATGTGTCACTCCCGTTCTTCCACATAGCCATCCACTCTGGAGCAGGCCAGCCATCACTGCTGAAGGAAAATGAGTCACACACTGGGCCACAGGTATGAGCCAATGAGCACACAGCACCCACCTCTGCTGTCTTAGTCTAGTGTATGTCGTGAAAACAGAGCGCCTGGCTGTGGTACCTTATGAGGAAGGACTTATGAGGAAGGAAGGAATTTAGGAGACTGAAAAGTCTGAGCTTTGCCGACCAACATGGCGGAGGCTCCGTGCTGTGTCCGGCATGGGGCATGTCATTGCATGATGGGCACGTGGCACATACAAAACCAGGGAGTAGAGGAGAGCAAACATGCGAGGCAGCCTCACTTCTTCAGCATCTGCTCTTACAGTCACTGACCCAGTTCCATGCTCCTCAGAGTGAAGCTCCTGTGACCAAATCACTTCTCTTGAGCATCCGTCCCCCTTAAAGGTTCCACTACTTCTCAATCCTGTTCTGTTTGGCACCAGACTTCCAGCGCACAGACCTTTGGGGATGAATCCTGTCAAAACGACACTGGTGTCTGACCTTGACTTTCTGGTGTGATTTTTTTTTTTTGATGTTTTTTGTGCTCATGAGATTCTCTTACAAGCTCAAAAGCATTGCATGTCATGGGCTAGCAGGTTAAGCCACCCTATGGATATTCACAAACTGTATCAGAGCTGTGGTTCTAGTCCAACCACTCTGCTTATGATTCAGCTACCTGCTAATGTGCCTGGCAATATGGTAAAAGATACCAGAGGTCCATGGCCCCTGTCATTCATAGGGAAGACCCTGATGGAGTTCCTGGCTTCAGCTCTGGTCCAGCCTGGGCTGTTGCAGCTTTTTGGAGAGTGAACCATCAGATGGAAGATCTCTCTCTGTCTCTCTCTTTCTGCACCCTCTCACTTTCTGCAAATTTTCACTGTGCATTTCAAATAAACAAATCTCAACAAAGGAAAAGAACAGAGAGTGATGCCTAGAGGACCCAGGAAACCTACACATTGTGAACTCTTTGATATGGCTTCAGAAGGTGACAGTCTATTCATTTTCCTTTTTGTAGCAGGGGGAGGGCAGGGGACAGAGAAATGGGAAGCAGGATCCAGAACTCTCGTCACTCCTGCACCGCCCAGGCCTGTGGACCTAATCCCTGAATACCTCTGATAGAAGAAAACTAGAAGCTCAATTACTTTGCCATCCTGAAAAATGCACAGAGCAGGTAGTGAGGTATGAATGCCCTGTAGGAAAGACAGGTATCATCAGTTCGATGAATAGAACCCGAAGTTGAAAAACAGTACTTTCTGCAGGTGTTCATGATCAAACTTGGTAGCCACATATTCTGTGTTTCTATGCTAAATCAATTCCTGACCAAGGGAAAGTGGAGAACTGTTTGGCTTTGTTTTTCTTTTAAAAATTAGTAATTATGAGAGTTAAAACTGTTAATTTGATAAAATCTAATATCAGTCATTGAAAGTAAATATTGCTTACTGCTGCAGTATATTGTGATAATATTATAGAGAGAACTTAATAAAATGAATGCTAAGGGAGAAAATAAAATTGTATTCATTGGTTTTGACCTGAACTGTGTTATTCTTTTAAATATGATGAACTGTTTTCAGAAAAGCTCCTATTCATATTGTTTTATACCCTTGCATAAATTGTAAATAGTATATTTTGGCTATAGGTTAGTAAATCACAAAAATCAGTATAAATTGGCAAAATATTTCTTCTGCATATTTATCAAAGATATAGAAAATATGTCTTTTAAGTGTGTTCATAGAATTTTGAAATTCTTCAAGAGATATTTATTTTAAAAATCATATGTAAATGAGTTACTTTATTGATCTAACTTACAAATATTTAACATCAAGAGCTTCTCACTCACACGTGGTTCCTGGTAATCATAACACGGGATTATCCGAAATGCCTGTCGCTTCCCAGAAGAAGGAACCGAAAGGAAAGAAAAAGAACAAGTTACAATCAGCAACGCAGGGGGCCATAGAGGAGCCCTTGAGTCTAGGGGCTGAGGGTAGAGGGGCGGAGAGGTGCAGCTTCTCAGTGCACCACTTCTATATCACCACAGGGCAAGAAAGTGGCGTGACTGAGGGCAACTGCAGTCCATAGCGAGGCCCTCGCAGCTCACGGATGCCCACACTGAGCAGGTGTACTGCAGCTCCTGCCCTCCCACATCTTGTACCTGCCGCTCCTATGGACTGTGTGTGGTTCCGTTCTTCCACGTGCTGGGCATAAAGGGTGCCATGGGTCCACTCTGCACCAGCCACAGCATCTTTCAGCTAACACTCAGCAAGGCCCTCACACTTTGTGGAGGGTAATAATTTGTCTAAGGTGGTGGGGAAGGGAAGGAAGAAGAAAGGCTGGTGTGGGGAGTGGCTGACCCCACGTGTATGTTAGGTGGTCACAAGATGGCGGCTGGCTGGGGGCCAGGAGGCGGGATTTGTCTCGCCAGCCGGTAAACAGGATAGGCTAGTTCCCCCGCTGCGATTGCTGGCCTATCAGATAGCCCCGTGGACCACGGGCAGAAGTGATTGGTGGAAAAACGATATAAAAGTAGCTGGTAAAAACTGGACTCAGACAGACGAAGATGGGGGACAGGGCGCGACTGGAACGGCTGGGCAGTAGAAGACTGGCAGGCGACGAGGAGACTACTAGGGGGTGATGAGGAGACTAGGGGTGACGAGGAGACTGGGGGGTGACGAGGAGACTGGGAAATGAAGCAGAGAGTACGGGAAGAAATGTGGAAGAAGGGTGGCGGAAAACGGGAGGAAGGGTGGCGGAAAAAGCGGGTAGGAAAGCTTAGACAAACGGGGTCAGGAGCAGTGGAGAAAAGGTTTTTAAACACAGCCATTTTTGCCAGTTTTTCCCCGGACCTCCAAGAGTATGACTAGGCGTTTTTAGTGTCGCTGCTGCTGAGCGGCGGCAACAAGTGGTGGTACGTACGGGAAAAAACTTTCAGCCTGCGCCAGCATAGAAAAGCAAACAGAAAAAAAAAAAACAAAAAAAACAACCGAGACAGAAATTTTTCGGCCTGCACTGGCATAGGAAAAGCGGCAGAGGGAATTTTTCAGCCTGTACTGGCATTGGAAGAAAAGCAGCAGAGAGGGAATTTTTCAGCCTGTGCTGGCACTGGAAGAAAAGCGGTAGAAAGTAACCACGAATGGGGTATTCCCAGCCTGGGCCAGCATAAGTGTATAGAGTAAAAGTTATTTTATTTAGTGCCCCAAGAGGCGGATTTTTCTTTGCCCGAAGGGGCAGGATTTTTGCCCTAAGGGGCAGTGTTTATGAAATGAGACTCCCGAACCCCAAAAAGGCAGGCACCCTTAGAATTGGGGTTGGGAAGTCTTAAGGAAATCAGGCAACTAGTTCAGGGTCTTGAGCTTGGAAGTCACCCACTAACCCTGGAATCTTGCTGAAAAGGACTTTAACACTCTGTGGCCGTGAAGGTGGTCAAAATCAACCCCTGAAAATCATCTTTCTCAGCACAAAATAAAAAGGGGGGAGAAGTTTAACCAAAATTTTTGGACTGGTTTGCTAATCATGAACTAATGAGTGGACTTGATTTAAGAACAGGTGAACATGTTATCTGAGGTCCTCCCAGTTTCCAACTTGCATTTACATGCTGGAGAAGCTTTTCAGTTTATTTGTATAATTTACACATTGGCTGCACGGGAAAAAATTATAACCATCTTGCCACCCAGATTGAAGTGGCTCCTGTGGAGCAACGGGTTTGTCATGGGTACGATCTGTGGTCCGCTGGGGCAGACAATGGCTAGGGGTTTTGTCCCTTGGAGGATTATTGTGCCTCGTGATCTTCCTGCTTGTCTGGTTTATGTGCCTGAGACATCGGCAAGATAACGCCATTATGTGACAGACCCTGATGGCCCTGGGAGCAGGGGCCTTCCCCCAGGTATAGTTAAGCATTCTAGACCGGTAGTCAAAGACGGGTAAGACCTGAGGGGGACACCTACCAACCTAAGACGGGGCATAGAGCTGAAAGCTCTGCCACCCAATGATGGGTAAGGAGGTAGTCCTGCTATGGGCGACCTAAGACAGGCACGGCCTCCCTTAAATAAAAAGGCGGGAGATGTGGGGAGCGGCTGACCCCACGTGTATGTTAGGTGGTCACAAGATGGCGGCTGGCTGAGGGCCAGGAGGCGGGATTTGTCTTGCCAGCAGGTAAACAGGATAGGCTAGTTCCCCCGCTGCGATTGCTGGCCTATCAGATAGCCCCGTGGACCACGGGCAGAAGTGATTGGTGGAAAAACGATATAAAAGTAGCCGGTGAAAGCTGGACTCGGATGGACGAACGAAGACGGGGGGGGGGGGGGGGGGACACAGGGCACCACTGGAACGGATGGGCAGTAGAAGACTGGGAGGCGACGAGGAGACTGGGGAATGAAGCAGAGAGTACGGGAAGAAATGTGGGAAGAAGGGTGGCGGAAGAAGCGGGTAGGAAAGCTTAGACAAACGGGGACAGGAGCAGTGGAGAAAAGGTTTTTAAACACAGCCGTTTTTGCCAGTTTTTCCCCGGACCTCCAAGAGTATGACTAGGCGTTTTTAGTGTCGCTGCTGCTGAGCGGCGGCGACAGGCTGGGGCACTGTCAGCCCTGACAAGCCTGTTTCTTTTCCAGAACACACTAAGCAGCTATGAAATAGCATTCTTTCTTGTTTATGGGCTTTCTGATGGTCAGAAAAGCTGTGAGCTCCTGTGCGCTGGAGTGTTCAGAGTGTGAGACCCTTTTAAGGACCTATAGAAGTAGAATCCACACATCTCCTTCATTGTTGTTATGCTTGGCTGGAGTGGTGGCTTTCTCCCACTGCAGCTCTCTAAAACAGAGTTCCTTTAAGATTTCCACTTTCTTTTCCTTTTACTTGAAAGACATAGTTAGAGGAGAGATCTTCCATCCTCTGGTTCACTTCCCAAATGCATGCAATGGCTGGAGTTGGGCTGCTCTGAAGTCAGAAGACAGGTGCTCCTTCTGGGTGTCTCAGGTGGGTTCAGAGGTCAAAGCACTTGGAACATCTGCTTTCCTAGGCCATAAGCAGGCAGCTGGATGGGAAGTGGTGCAGCTGGAACTCAAACCAGTGCCCACATGCAATGTCAGGCTGTAGGCAGAGGCTTAGTTTTCTGTGCCACTACATTGGACCCATAAGGTTTGTACTCTTAAATAATAGTTTGTTAGAGGCAGAAGGGGTGCGGGAGAGAAAGAGAATGTCTTCTAATGTTTACTGGTTCACTCCACAAATGACAGCAATAAGCAAGACTGGGATGAGCTCAGAGCCAGGAGCTGGATCATAATCCAGATCTTCCGTGAGGGTGAGAGGGATTCCATTATCCTAGCCTTCACCACTGCCTCCCAGAAGTGGTGCTGGCACAAGGCAGGAGTCCGGAAGCGGACTGAACCCAGCACTGGAATGTTGGTACAGGGGCATTGGAATTGCCAGCGTTAAATGCCGAGGCCGGGAAGTCCGTCCAAAGGGCCACTCCTTCCCCGCCTCCTGGCCAGCCAAGGCTTCAGAGGAGGAGCAGATGGGGAGCTGAGAGGACCCGGCCAGGGCAAGGTTCACTGTTCTGGGGAAGCGCCGGGTGCTGGCTGTTTGCTCTATCCAGCTCTCTAACAAACCCCTCCAAGCTGCATCCTGCAGATAAGGTCCTTGGAGACTCCATCAGCTTGCCCGGCCCCAGGAAAGGGCATGCTAATTGTGCAGGCAGATTACAGTGTCCTGAAGCAACACCACCAACCCCCCTCCAACTCTTAATTCTTTGTGCAAACTCCCGGCCCTGCGTTGGTATGCCCTCTCGTGCCCCAATCCATCTCGTCACGAGCTCCTTTGCTGTGGTTTTAAGCACAGTCCTGTGTCACGGGAGCAGAGGGCCCTTCGGGGTGAATGGTGTTGTATGAGTGTGTGTGTTTAAAAAGAAAAAAAAATGGTCAGTGCTCCTTTAGCTGCAGTGGCCAGAGCTCCCCCCACCCCATGGAGGTGTTGCCATAGAGATGTTGTCTGATCCATCTCTATTGATGTCCCCCCAACCTTGAAAAGGGGCCCTGAATAGCCACTGAGGTAGGTAAATGTATGCAGTGACACTGAGCGGATGATTCTATTCGTGGAGATTCCTGCACCGTTTGTTTCCATGCTTGTCTGAGGGCCGGAGCACGGTGTTGGGTTTTGTTGCGCGTGCTCTCCTTGCAGGCCCGGAGTTAATGCCAGTCTTGTCTGGAGCCACTGAAGCAGAAATTTCTCTGCTGCCCAGGACAAAAGCTTCACAGGCCACCTCGGAGGCAGCTTTGGGAAGGCCTTGTCTCCAGGGCTCCCAAAGGAAATGGGAGATAACTGGGAAGACGCAGGCGGCCGCCTTCCTGAGTCTCCCAGCCCCACCGCCACCACTGGACAGGCACATCTGGCCTTGCAGTCTCCATCCTCTGGGCTTCCACCATCAAAGCGTCCCATTCCGTTTTCCCCTTCCTCTCCCCGACCCCTGCTCCGGCTGTGTGAAGAAACCCTCTGGAGGATGCGTACACTTCTGTCTGTATCCGAGGAAAGCAGTGAGAGCGTGTGCAGCTCCAGCTGCCTTTCTCTCTCTCCGCCCACCCCCCGCCGCACCTGGGGGAGAGCTTGCCCAGGAAAGCAGAGTTCCATTGGCTCCCGCCACACCCAATTCCTCTGCTCCGCTAGGAGGAAAGTCGGGGAGGAAGAAGAGTAAGGAGGACAGGAAGGGTTTATCCCAGTGGCCCTGGGGGCTGGAAAGGCGTGTGAGACTGGGTCAGCGGCGGTGCACGAATGTGGCAGAACATACAATGGCGTGCATGTGCTATGAATTTCCGGAAGTGCTTTTTGCCCCCTTTCCCCGCCCCGTTTACTCTTCAAAGCCTTGTGATGCAGGAGATATGAGCCCCCTTCCAGCAGAAGCTTACGTAAGCCACCTGCCCAAAGCTGCTCAGAAGCAGACTTGAACTTGCCTTTCCTGGCTCCAAGGCCAGATCATGACCCTTGACCCCTATGTGCACATAAGTGGCTTTGGTCTAGTGGCCAGAGCCACATGAGCCGGTGTCGCTCTCTCACGTCAGGGCACCTGGGGAAGCCAGGAGAGGCTTCCCTTGCCTCTGACTCCCTGCCCTGACCCCTGGCCTTGTCCGTGTGGCCATAGCCAACACTTGCCTGGTGTTAGCAGCACTGTAGAAGGGAGGGGAATGAGTGCAGAAGCTGCAGACAAACACATTTCTGAGCTTTGGACTTGAGTCCCAGCTGGTTTCTATAAGAGGGTTTCTGGTCCCCAGATGTTGGCTCTTCTGTGAAGTCGCTCCACGTGTGAGTCATGTCGGCGGACCAGACGGCTGCGAGTCAGGGGAGGGCTGCATAGGCAGGCTTTGTCTCCGTCGTCCAGAGCTATGCCCTGTGCCTTCCGGCATCCAGAACTCCGTATGTTCCTCCATTCACCTCCCCGCCCCCAACTCACTCATTTGTTCATTTGCTCATAACCTCATTCATCCACATGCTCAGCAGGACACAGGTCGGGCCAAGGGCTCTAGAGCCAACAATGCATACCTGACGATGACACGGGGCCTGATGCCCAGCAACTCAGAAATGCACAACAGCGTCAGCAGTCACAGCCATTGGCAGCAGGTGAATCCACCTCCGCATCTCCTCCACCTGCATCACAACACAACAGGCACTAGGGAGACAGCTGAGTCCATCTGGCAGGTGAGGGAAGTATGCTCAGAGCTCAAGTCTTGAGTCGGTCAGTGTTTTGATGCCAGGTCCCAGGTGGGAAGGCCAGGAGCTCAGAGTGGAGGAGCTTCTCTTGAGATCTCTGCATTTTTTTTTTTTTTTTGCCTGCCTTTTTGTAACTGAGTGGTCCATTGGATTGGATGAGGCAGCTGCTGAACTCACTTAGTGGGACTGCTACCGAGGGAGGAGAAAGCAGAGCTGTTTCATGATGCTCTTTGGCTCTTGCTCTGTGCATCTTTGAGCATTCACAGGTGTCTTGCCGGGTTTCCTGTAATCATGGGCAAAAGTAATGCTTTTCAGTTTGCGTGTTGGGAGCTTAGAAGCACTCAGACCTGACTCCCCACCGCAGAGGCTGTGAGGCATGACATGGGGGTCCAAGCTGTGTTGGTTTTTTTTAAATCCACATCTCTTCTGCATTGGAGTATTTCTTGGCTTGGCTCCAAGAGCTCAGTTCTGGCATGCTCTGCAGGGATCTTTTGGCATGGAGCAGTGGGAGGAAGGATGCTGTATAGTTCCAGTGGTAGTCTGGTTCTGCATGGGTCTCATGGCCTGCTCTACTGTGGGTAGCCTTCGGGGCAGAGGTGGACAACAGAACTCGCCCATGAACTTGTAATTACTGGTGTTTGGGGAGGTAGAATAAGTCCTGAGAAGGCTCATGGAGAATGCTTAAGAGAAACTATGCATGGGTGTCAAAATTTCTCCACATTCTACTTTTCTATATATTTTTAGATACACCTTCAGAGACCTGGGAATCGAGATCAAATGTGGGCTTTAGTGGCCCAGGGAAGTGCCGTACAAGAGGCTGTTACTGCTTTCCTGTGCCATACTCACAGAGGTCCTGCTACTGCCTGGGAGTGGGTAGACAAGCAGATGAGTGGGTCAGGAGCTCCCCTCCTGGGGTGGGCCTACACAGCCACCGCTTTACCAGGCTGAATCATAGCAGGAGGGACAGACTCGGCAACACTAGTGTAGGGTGAGTCGGCATTGCACTAGTGGAGGGTGAATTGGATTTTGCCAGGCCCAACTTTGGAGGCACTGCCAGAGCAATGGCAGGTGGTATTCAGGAAGGGAGGAAAACCCACAGTCACGCAAAGGTGGAGGTTAATGTGGGGAGTGGGGTGCTGAAGCCGCTCCTGGGATTAGGAGGGGCCTTCGCAAGATGGCGGCTGGCCCAGGGCCAGGAGGCGGGGTTGGTCTCACCAGCAGGTAAACAGGAAGTCACAGGGATAGGCTGGTGCCCTCGCTGCGATTATGTCATTGCTACTGACCTATCAGGTAGCGCCAAGTGAACCCACGGGGAGAAGTGATTGGTGAAGAGCGGTATAAAAGCAGCTGCTAAAAGCTAAGAGGATGGACAGGGAGAGGAATGAGGGCCGGAGCGAGAGGAGGGGGACGACGGACGGAATGAGAATGAACGGGGCAGCAGAGAGGGGTGGAAAAGCTAAGGCGTATGGGACGAGAAGGACGGGGAAAAGAAGAGGGGGAAAATGGCAGAGGAGGGGGATACAAAAGCAATTCAGACCTACAAGGAGAGGAACGGGAAGAAGGGTGGCGGAGAGAGGGCTGGAGAAACGGGGAGGAAAGCTGAGACCAATGGGGGAGAGGGGCAGCAGAGAAAACACGGCCACTTTTGGCAGTGAGGGGCCTGGTTGCGGTTCCTGCTCTTCCCAAACCCTCAAGAGTGTGCCTTGTAGGTAGTGTTGCTGCTGGTTGGCGAAAGGTTAAGAAAAAGGCCTGAAGGCTGCAGCTCTGTGTGTGCTTTGGAGGCTGGAGAGAAGCAGGATGGGATCTCGAGCCCGGGAATGGGCACGGTCTGCTGTCTTGGGAAGAATGCTTGCACACGGCAAGCTTTGCTGCTGTCCCAGTGAGCTGGAGGGAGACTGAGAGCTGGGCAGCAGCTAGAGGCTGGCAGGAAGGGACGGGGTGAGATGCTTAAGCCAAGGGTATGGAGAAGAGGAAGTGGGTTCCTTTCTTGTGAATGGGTGGCTAGCTACAGATTCTGTAACTGTTACTAGAAAACTGACCCTGACACAGGCAAAGGCCACCCTCAACTCTCACTGGCTCCCTGCAGAGTCCCCAGGAATCACTGACCACTGCCTCTGAGCTTCCAACCACTCAGTTCCCCAGGACCTTAATCTGGGTTTGATTGCAGGGGCAAGCATGCCCACGTGTGGGGCCCTTAGCCTTCGAGGCTTTCTCATTGACCCAGGACTTTGGACTCCCCCGGGCTGAGAGCTATTAGGGAAAGCAAGCAGAGCTCTTTTAATTAGGCTCTCTGTATCCCTGCAGGGCTGGGGGAAGGCGGCTTGGAGGCCTAGTTGTTTTGGTGATTAGATACCACAGGGGAAAGTTGAAAACATCTGGGTACATTTATGCCTCCAAAGCCATGACGGAAGCACAGCAGGCTTTGAAGCAGCCAGACCCTCCTCCTGGCTTTTGTCCACATGTTCGTGCAGTTCCCCTCCAGACTCCAGGGGAATGGAAAACCTCAGGGTCAGTTCCCCTCTCCTTCCTCCTTCCCCGTCCCCCCACAAGTTTCTTGGGACTCTCACTTGTCCCTCTAGAGTCCAGCCCTGGGGACAAGAGGAGGGGAGAAAGTGACATGTGTGATGTCCTCAGGGCACCACATCTTTTTTAAGATTGTTTATTTGAAAGAGACAGCAAGAGTGAGAGATCTTACATCTGTTGGGTTCATTTCCAAAATGCTGCAATAGCTAGATCTTTGCTGGGCTCGAACCAGGAGCCAGAAACTCCACCCAGGCCTCCCACACAGAGCTCCAAGTATTTGGACCATCATCTGCTTTCACAGATGTGTTAGAAGGAAGCTGGATTAGAAGTGGAACATGCAAGATGCAAACTGACTCTTCAATTAGGAATGCCAGCATCACAAGCAATGACTTCACCAGCTGTAGCCCCAGTCCCACTTAATGGGACCCCTGAGGCCGGGGTAGCAGATCTTTAGCCAGGTTTAAGCTTTTTGACTTGTTTAAAGATTTATTTGGAAGCTGGAGTGATAAATGAGGGAGAGGAGAGAGAGAATACTTCTATCCACTGGATCACTTGCCAATGGCTACATTAGCTGGTATGGACCCAGGCTGAAACCAGGAGCCCAGAACTCCATCTGAGTCTCCCACATGGGAGGAAGGGGCCCAAGAACTTGGGAAATCATCCACTGACTGGCAGGCACATTAGCAGAGGGCTGACTCAGAAACCTGAGGGAGCCGGGTATTGGACAGCCTGATAGAGGGTGTAGATGCTCCAAGCAAGGATTTAAACTGTTACAAAACGCCCTGCCCCAAGCAAAGAAATGTAACAAGGCCTACAGCCACCTTGCTGTAACAGCTAAATCTTCTTAGGAAGGCAGGGGAAGCAGAGCAAAAGACTGTTAAGAGATTTGTCCTTGGAAGGTGCAGTCAAGTCAAAGGCAAATTTCCTTGGTTCCAGAGAAAACTGTGTGGTAGCATCTGGCAAGATGAGGTGTGGAGTATGTTTTTCTGCAGGTCATACCCAGGATGAGATACATTTTTTTTTCAGATTATTTTTATTGAACAGTCAGATATACAGAGAGGAAGAGAGGCAGAGAGCAAGATCTTCATTTGTTGATTCATTCTCCAAGCAGCCACAATGGCTGGAGCTGTGCAGATCTGAAGTCAGAAGCCAGGAGCCTCTTTCAGGTCTCATGCGGGTGCAGGGTCCCAAGGCTTTGGGCCATCCTCAACTGCTTTCCCAGGCCACCAGCAGGGAGCTGGATGGGAAGTGGGGCTGCTGGGATTAGAACCGGCGCCCATATGGGATCCCAGTGCGTTCAAGGCGAGGACTTTAGCCGCCATGCTACTGTGCTGGGCCCTAAGACACATATCTTGTATGGGAACTACCAAGTAAGCCACTAAAGGGAGGCATTGTCTTTCTCACTTGGTCAAGTGCCCAGAGCTTATCTTCAGCAGCAGTCACCGCTCTGTGCAAGGCCTGTCACTCTGAGAGCCACAATGGACGGGAAGCCCCTGTCCTGGCCGATGCCACATTCTGTTCTCTAAGGAAGACTGCTTTGCAAAACATGCTTGGAACAAATTGTGCCATTGGCGAGAAGACAGGATAGAACAGAAGCCGTCAAGCTTTAATCTCTCTGCTAATTAATGGTTGATCATCTCTCCTTTTCTGATTCTTGACCCCAGAAGGAAAATTTATTAGTACTTTTAGATTTTGCACAGGCGTGCTAAATGAGGCATGTAATGCACTAATTTAGTGCCTCATTAGCATAAGCATGGCCGCCCCAGCCCACTCTTCCCTATGCAAGGCTTTCTCTTGAGCTTAGGACAGGCGTGGATTACTGGGCTCTGGGGCCACAGTGGGGAGGAGGGCTTGCTGCACCCCCACCACAAGGAGGCCCTGATATTGAAGTTGTTTCATCTTTCACCTTCATGAAGTCTCTTACATTGCCACCATTTTCAAACCCTTCACACCAGTCCTTCCCCACAAACCTCTATTTGACAGGAAACCCAGCCTGTATTGCTATCCTCCAGCCTTCCCATCAGCACAACGCTACCTGAGCCTTCGGGGGGTGGGGGGGACTTCTCTGCTGAGCACAGACAGCTTAGTCCTTGTTGATTGAAGAGATCCCTCCGGCACTGAGAGCAAACGCTTACTGTGTGCAGATACTAGCTCAGGACATGCCCAGGTTTATTATTCAGATGCTTCAAGCTGTGGAGTATCCCCCCAGTCCATGGGGCACTCAGCATGATGGGAAAGAATTGGCCATTATCAGAAGTGTTCAGAGTCTGGATCTTTCGACAATCGTGTTTTATCTTGGGAGCATAATCCAAAGGGATTGTGAAGTAAACATGCAACCAGGGTATGTAGGGGCAGGCATTTGGCACAGGGGTGGGGATACCACTAGGGATGTCCACATCTCCTACTGTAAGGTCTGGTTCACCACCACTCCCATGGGAGAATGTGAGTTTGGATGGGGCAAACCAGGCCAGGCAGGGCTACAATACCTGGTGGCCTCATGTGGGCTGAATCTGGGGCAAGTCAGGCTGGGTTAACTGTTCCTCTGGTGCATGCACAAGTCAGAGTGAGTGTGGGTTTGTTGGGCTTTTCTGCAGCATCTGCTGGCAGATGCTAGCACGGGGAGCTAATTCTGACAAGTTAAACTGCAGAATCACCTGGAGAGTGCAAGATCTGGGAGTAGGAGTGGGCCCAGTAGGGAAACAGTGGGCACCTCCCTCTTGGGTTGCCACTCCAACCAGTGAGCATGAGAACTATGACTGGTGCAGGCATGGCTAGACAGAGTGGCACCTGCTGGACTGTGTGTGGGCTGGATAGTGGGGCTGGTTGGGTTGAACTAGGCTTTAGTGCCCATTGACATGTATGAGAGCTGAATGAGATGTGGGACAGACTGATCAGTCTGCTGTACATACTGGTAAGCACAGGAACCAGGGCAGGGGGCGGGTCTGGTGGTGGTTATTGCAGGTCACACTGCTAGGCTGCAGCTCCCACTGGTTTGCATGAGGGCTGAGTGTGTTGTGGGCAGGATTGGGCTGGGCTGCAATACCCTTTGGTTTGTTTAGACAGGGCTGGAGACAGAGCTGACCCAGCAATTGCAACCACCAGCATGTACGCATAAGCTGATTGGGGTCTGACTGTGTTGGGTCCTGTATTGGCAAGTACACACAAAAATCAGGTCTGGGATCACCTCAGATGAAGTTTTTGGGGATCCCCCAACTGACTGTCTGGACTCAGAACTCCAGCCATGGAGAGAATTGCAGGTTCTATGGTCTGACAACGGAGTGCATGTGTCAGAGCTGGGCCTCCGCAGTGGCTTAGATGGAGCAGTGGACAGCATATCGAGGTGTACATGGAGGATATGGCAGTCCATTGGAGTCTGCGGAGGACACCTGGTGCCACAACAGGACACGGGGGACAGAACAAATTGAATTACCCCAGCCATGTGTTCCAGTGAATATCTGGGCAAACAGACGCTAAGTTGGACTGTAGCAGCCAGTGGATTGTGGAGAGGTTTCATAGTGCTTGGAGTGGCGAGATTGGCAGTAATTCAGACCTATTGAACTATCGAAACCTCTTGAGCAGGATGGTCAGAGCGTGACCTACTCTGGGGACGCTGGGATGGCATCGGGTGGCTGTTCTCCATCCCAGGGTGCAGAGGCATTCGGGAGGCTGGGTGTGGCTTTTCTGCTTGTCTCCCTCGCTTCCCCTGATACAGGAAGGAAAAAGAATGTGGAAATGGTGATCTCACCCACCTTCCTGTAGCCCCTGACCTTAATTACCTTAACCAACTATGTAAAAATAATCAAAATAAAAATAATGAATAATTAAAAAGTCTGAGTCAAGTCCCAGCGTTTCTACTTGCAATCCAAATTCCTGCTGATATGTACTCTGAGAGGCCGCAGAATGAGTTCCAGGCTCCGGGCTTTGGCCCAGTCCTGCCTGCTACTAGCATATGAACAAGCAACCAGCAGAGGCAAGGTGTCTTCTCTGCCCTTCCCATATAGTTACAATAAATGAACAACTAAGGCATTTATGAGGTGATAGGAAATTATGAGATAGACACCTGTATGATGGATATGAGATCCATAAAAATAGCACTGCAGAATGCTGCTGGCATGCAAGCATGCCCAGTGTATTTTATTCTGCAAAACCCCAAGGTTTGTAAATAAGACCTGTCCTAGGAGAATAGTTTTACAAAAATGCATCCCAAAAATGTTTCTAGAAAAAGACCGGTGAGGCTCACAGACACCTTCGGGTGGTAGGATCCTAGACTTTTTCCTTTATAAAAACTTCTTGTATTTCAATACTTATTTTAAATATGTATCACACTTAGAGTTTGGAGGAAAAAAGCTTTCTTGGAGTGATTTTTAGGAACCAAATTTCAGACCGAGTATGTGATTTTTTTCATCCACATGATGTAGCAACTGTTCATAATCTCAACAAGTCAGAAAAGAAATGAGTTACTGTGACAGGTTTCTTAATGAAATGTTGGATTGCCAAAACAATTTGACTTGTATGTGGCTTGGGGTGACTTAATTGTATTAAAACCAGAGAGGCTAAATATGTGCAGGTCTTCCAAGGAGGGTTCCCCCCGCTGGCTGACATGCCTCCTGTCCTGATTCCAGGGTCAGTCTTCAGAACATTGCACATGTGGCAAGGGCCTTGCTCTGGGCCTGGGAGCTGGTTAGAACTGTCCTGGGACCAGGATCTGTGTGCTGCCCTCAGCTCTAGCCCAGGGTTCTGAGTCCAGTCCCCTCCATGTGCCTGGGGGGACTCGGGTCATTTTCTCGATCTGGAATGTGATTCTCTGGAAGCGAGCTTGGCCCCGGGCTTGCAGACCTGAGTTGGGAGCTGCAGCACCCACAGTGCGGCGGTTTCCAGAACTCCAGGCTTTGGCGCTGTACTCCTTGCTGCTGTTGCACCTGTTGGCAAAAGTTTGTGCTCTTCGAGGTGCATCGCTCTGCTGGATTTGTTCTTTAACGCAGTTCAAACAATGCAGTGTGTGGAGTGCAGCTGTTAGGCCCTTGGAGATTCAGTTCTTCCAGGACTTCCTGAGTGCCTCCCAGTGCTGGGCTTGGGGGGTGGAGAGGCAAGAGGCAGAAAAGGTACCTGCCGCAGCCACTACCCTAGCCCTTGAGCGGCTCGGAATCTAACAGCGGGAGGCATGCACGGGAACCAAAGACTCATGGGAACCTGCGAGGAGACAGCTGAAGCAATGCTGGGAGACGTTAGTTTTGGGGGAGCAGTTCTGTCCAAGGATTCCAGGTAAAGGCAGCCTCTGGGACAGGCCCATGGAAGACCGATGTGGGGGTGGAGGAGGGCGCTGAGTGAGGGAAGCAGGCAGGGACAGGGTAGCCAGTGTAGACTCTGAACAATGGGTGGGTAAGTACAGGGTGGAGAAGAGGGACCAGGAAGGCTGGTGGGAGAACGTGAGAGCTCTTGTTGGCCTGTCCCGGGGGAGTCTGAAGGCCCCACACAAACCTTTGAACTCTCCCTCCAGGCAAGAGGGAGTCGGCGTCTGTAGGCTTTTCAGGTGCGCTGTGTTACACATTATTCCCACATTGGGAGGAAAAAGACTAGCATCCAAGGTCACAGCTTTGGTCAGAATAATCATGGGGAACAGGAACACAGCTGTCCACCCTCCCTCCAGGCCTTCCGTCCCCTTCAGACCCCATGACTGCTCTCACAAGTGGCAGAGAGAAACTTCTGAGTGTGTCATTGCAGTCTCTTTAGTTGGACTCCAGAGAAAAGTCCCAAGTGTCACTGGAAGACCCTGGTGGGGCAGATAGGGGTCTGGGGTTCCTCTCACTGCCCTCAGAGGAAATCCTGCGTCCCCCCCCCCCACCCAGCCCAGCCCAGCCCAGCCCAGCCCAGCCCAGAGTCGTGACCCCTGGCTGCTTCTCCGTCTGCGCCTACAAAGCCAAGTCTTCCCAACGGAGGGATGCGTCAGGAAATAAATCTCTCAAGATTTATGGGTCAGGAAATTCTTTCAGGACAGAAAGCAGGGAAGTGAGGCCGAGGTGGGGCAGGCCAGGGCAGCAGCTGCCCCGATGCTCCTGGCAAGATACTGGGCTTGGACGGGAGCTGGGTGTGCTCATCAGAACTCGTGTCAGAGGCGGCTTTCAAGATAATCTCACAGGATTTCCTCTGGGCTCTTCCTTCATTGCAGTCCCAGTTCCCTCTCTGCAAAGGAATGAGGTCAACCAGATGACCTCCAAGGCGCTATCCCCAGGCCATCTGATGCTAGCAGTGAAACCAGTACTTTTCCCTGCACACTCTGGCTCTGTTACATGTCCCCCTTTTCTCAATTGATAATATGATCCATGGACTGTCACCCATGGTCACATAAGGATTAAGGTTGAGAGGTTGTCTGGAAACTTCTCCTGGAGGGGTTAGGCTGCACTTGGTTGTGTTCTTACATGCTGTCTTTTCACTCCAAGGCAAAACCACCTGCTTCTCCCACAGAACAATAGCAGAAGTGTGCACACCAACCTACGACCTTCCAAAGAACCACACAGACACAGGTGTCCACCTGCACTGCGTGTACATGCTTTCTCCCACTTTCTGTCTGGTGTCTGTGAACAGCACATTTCTTTCACTTTCCATCATTTCAGGCTGGCCCTGTACCTGCCTGGGGAAGCTTCCAGGGCAACTCCGCTGCCCATTCTGAGCTGACTACCCAACTCCACCAGCAGATGGCACCCAGAGCTCTCAAACGACCTGGCTGTGTCTTGGACCTGAATCTCTGGCCTCCCCAACTCCCACCCTCAGCATGGATAATTTGAGAGTCATTTGTGGGAGGGCTGCCAATGCCTTAAATTTACTGTTTGTAGCTTGGCTAATTTTCCCCAGACCGGGCGTTGGAAAGGAAGGTGGCCCGGAGGCCTGGAGGTGGGGAGCAGAGTTACTGGGGGCAGGTTTGTTCCATCACAGTTTCTGGCCTGGCAGCCAGAGAAGTCCTTCTCTGTCAGGTCCCACTTTTAGGAGGGCTTAGGCCAGGCCAGCTCACACCCTGGAAAGGAAAAGGCTGTTTCTGCAATAAAAATCCAGGAGCACAAAGGAATCACAGGCACAGAATGAAGCCAAGGACATATTGCATCTCCGGACGGTCCTCCCGCTCTCAGGTCTCCATTCACCTTCAGCACTAGCTCCACCCTCAGCCACTCCTGACCTCCACTTTGTGCCTCTGCATGTGGCGCTGGTATTCTGTAGCGGCGGTGGTTGCAATTCCAGATGCTCCTCTTCCCATCCAGCTCCCTGCTTAGGGCCCTGGGAAAGCATCAGAAGATGGCTGAAGTGCTTGGGGCCCCTGCACTAATGTGGGAGACCAGGAAGAAGCTTTTGGCTCCTGGCCTCAGATGGGTCCAGCCCCACCCACTGCAACCATTTGGGGAATGCACCAGCAGATGGAAGACTTTTTCTTTCTGTTAATTTGCCTTTCAAATAAAGATAAGTAAATCCTTTTAAACAGCTTGTATTGCAGAACTTTCCAGTTATATACAAAAATGCAGGTGAAACATCCCCTCCCCGCCCCGCATCCATCACAAGGTTCAGTAAGTACAATTATTCATGTGTGCCACATTGTTTATATGTTCCCCAGCTTTGTTTCTGAAATATTTTACAGTGTAAATCTCAGGCATCCTATGAACTTGGCCCCAAACACTTCAGAAGACTTCTGCCCTTGAGTATTGGAAACCACCTAGCCATCCACTGCAGGTAGACTTGATGACAGCTTTCGGTGCGTAACAGCATCCCTGGTGAGAATCGCACTGAGCGTTCCCACCTATCCTGTGACATCAGCCTGGGCCTCCCTGGAGCTCATCTCCCTGTGGCACACATGCGTCACAGCTCACTCTGTGGCAGAGTGACTCATGCAGGCATGTGCCACCCCCGTTCGACTGTGGCTGCTTTGGGAGCCTCCAACCCTGTTGATTTGGGAATGCTCCAAAGACCCAGAAAAGCCTCTCTTCAGAAGGCTCCCCCGGGAGGGGTAAGCAGGGCCCAGGGCGCCCTCTGCAACCAGCTCCTCTCATGGCAGGCGCCAGAGTCTGGAGTCAAAACTCCTCCTCCTGATGGCGTCTGTGCAAGGGGCCCGCAGCTCCGGGGCTGGGTCACAAGACTTGCTGGTGTCCTTGCCTCCTGAGGTAGATAAGAAAGTCAGACAGACACACATCCACCAGGAGCCGATGAGACAGGGAATGCAAGCAATGCGGCCGTGCCAGCCGCAGAGAGGCCCAGAGGTGCCTTTGTAATTGAGTCTCTGGGAGCCGCGTGGGCGGCTGGAGAAGGGTGGGGTCCAGAAGGAGAGAGGTGCCTGAGATGGGGGCCTGGGCACTCAGCTCCCCCTCCACCCCCACCCAGCCTTTCTGGTGAGACCCCAAAGGCTTCAATTTCTTGCCTCAGGCTAGGGCTGTGTCAGCAATGCCCCCTCCAGGAGTGGAGAACAGAGGCACAGTTCTCTGTTCACGGACAGGTCTCCTAAGAGGTGCCCAGTCCTGTTTTCCTACTGCTTTCAACACCTTCCCCACCCCCACTGGGGCCACCGGGAGCTGTGACAAGACGTAAAGGTGGCCGGGATGGGGTTCAGAAACCTCTGTCGAGGGCTGGCCCCAAGTGGGACACACGGTGTGCCTTCTGCCATGAGCCGGAAAACCCCTGGGGCTACTGGTGCTCTCCCAGCCACTGTCCCCACATTGCAGCAGAGACAAGGGAGCTCAGAGATGCCCTTATCTGGCTCAGGACATATTTTCCCACTTGACCTTGCCTTTCTGCTTGTACTTGAATGCCTGCTGGCTTGGTCTCCCCCAGCCCATGCTGGCCTGCACCTGCTGTGTACTCTGGCCCATGTGTGACCTTCCGTGAGAACCTAGGCAGGTCTGTAGCATTGCTGTTGTTCTGTTGGCAAGCATCACATGCCAGCTGGCACCGCTTTTCTCTACCTTTTGCCAGAAGAAATGATGCGAACTCATGAGTCCTGTACACAGACACACACTGAACCTGGCTCCTGGGAGGACTCTGCACAGCACCAGGAACTCAGTGTGAGGTCAAAGGGTGTTGTGATCCACACAGCTTTCCAAGCAGCACTGTCTTCACTGTTCCATTCTCCCTGGCCCATTTGTCAGGCTTCTGAGCTGTTGAGCCAGGCTGGATAGGCTATGTGACATCTTACTGAATTCTGGTCTTTCTGAGAATGCGCAGTGCGGTCTCATGTGGTAAAATCCAATGCTCCAAAGGCATGGAGTGGAAACTCCAGCTTGGCCCTTCCCCCGCCTCGACACCGCCTCCTGTTAACCCATGTTCCTAGCTTCCGATGCATCCCTTTCGATACGTTCATTACAGATCTCTCACATGTTAATACTTGTGTGTGCATACAAGGCCTTCGTTTTTCTCTTTATTGGAAAGAGTTGGAGAGGAGAGACAGAGATTGACACTAAGCGATGACTGCATATGTTTCCTTGTCTGTTTCCCATGTAAGTTCTCCAGGAATTTGAGAGACTTCCCAGTCTCTGGGAAGAGGGGGATGGAACTCCTTTATAGGACAAGTGAGTCTTGGCTGAGTGCTGTCAGGAATAATTTCGGTAGACCTGGCTGTGTAGGCAGTAGACACGTTGTCGATAGGAGGGGACACAAATCCTCCTTCCCACCTTGAACTGAATGTGAAATGTGCACCAAATCATTTTTTTTTTTTGACATAACATATCTTTGTCAGGTTCCCTGTGTGCAAAGCAGCGGTAAATCAACTTGCTATTAGATTTTTAAGTGCTCTGTGGCATTAAATCGCCAGCATTAAATAGTCTAAAAAATAGATATATTAAAAACCCACCAAGTAGTAAAGTGCTACAAACGACACTGTGTCTGTGTCTAAGGCTGAGAAGTGGCAGCGCTGGGCTCACGGGGGGGCCTGTGGCGCCCGGGGGTCCTGGGTGACAGGTGTCTGCCCCTCAGACAAGGCCTAAGCAGACGCTGTGCTGAGCACTCGTGACAAGTGGCTCTTCACACACACCAAAGCTGTTTCTGCTGCTTCCTCACGTTCCCCATGAGGTGATCTCTGCTGCTGAGCACTGCCGCTTCCTGGAAACTCCATCACAGACAAGTCCTCCTCTGGTGCAAATGTACCGTCTCCCTAGAGAGAACCCCAAGCACCAAAAAGCGGCCGGGAGCATTAGGCACCTTCACACCACATCAAAGGTGGCCCACACCAGAGGCCATTGAATGCGATGGCTTTGTGCTGAGGGCTCAGACAGTGGGTGCTGCTTGTAGACGGTGCAGGTGGTACTGAGATTCTTTAAAGGGTACTGGTGGGGATGCTGGGCAAGGAACAGTGACTCTCAACCTCAGCTTGCCCTCCCTGCACCTGGTGCCTTCATGCCCCACCCCTGGCACAGCCCTTCCATGCCTCAGCTGCCTACACAGAGAAGCAGCTTTGCAACAGCCCAGGCAGAATGGATCCAAAAGTCAGGTGAGGCTGTGGGTGTCTCTGGGAGGAAGAGACTCATGCCCATGTGAGGACAAACGTGACACCAGAGAGCAGAAGCTCCTCAGAAGTTGTCAGCACCCCGTGTGTGAGGTTTGCATTCCAGTCTGTAGATCTCAAGATTGAGTCAGGTGTGGAAGCACCTGCTATGCAAGCTGATGGATGGCTGGGCTCCCAACAGGACAAACGGAGGGAAACAGGGGACTTTCTCCCTGGTCTGTGGAGCGCCTCGGCACAGGGTTAGGAACACAGCGCCTGGAGCGTGCAGGGAAGGAGACCTGGCAGTGAGCACCAGGGAGGCGTGTCTGGTCTTGGCTCCAGGTCCTCACAGGGGAGCTGGCACAGCTCTCTTGAGTGAAAGTACCAGAGGGCCCCGGCTCGGGGGCTGTGGGGAATTTCACTTGCTGGCATCGTCTGCAGGAGGGAGGGATCTAGCAGATGCCATCTCTCACCAGCCTCTTGGCAGGCGCCTGGGCCCGCGTGGGAGGTGAGGAGTTGTCTTGGGTCAGGTGAGCAGCATCTGCACTGCCGATGGAAGACAGCAAGTGTCCTCAAGACCCAATGCCCCCGAATGGCTCTCCGCAGGCCAGCAACCTGCTTGCTGCTGACCACATATCTATGTTCCTTTCTTCCTTACTAGCAGGTGTGGATTCTACATAGAGTGACAATCATTCTTGCAGCTGTGGGGGCTCAGGGCCTACAAACCAAAGTTGTGAGTCATCTTCAAGCAGGCCCTTGCTGTTGTCCCTCTTGCTCCGCAGCGAGGGAATGTGGTGAGAATTTGAGAAGTCTTTCTTTCCTGCCCACGAGAAGGTGTGGTAGGGGACTGTGGACTTCAGTCTACCATGCAGATGTCATTCAGATGAGCATGTAACCCTCCAGCCGGACAAAAGCACCGTGACCAGGGTGCTGTCTGCCAGCCCAACAGCTCTCCTCCCTCATTCAGGTTGGCTAGGCAAGCTGTAAGTTCCTAGTGGCTGTTGACAGGTGAGCATAGCTGTGGCAGGTGGGGAGTGGGGCGGGGAGGTGGTTGGATAAGAGCAAGTTCCTGGGTCTGCTGTCCGGAGATCCATGCTGTGCTATGCAGATGACGCTTTCTTTTTTAACAATTTATTTTATTGGAAAGATAGTTTTATAGAGAAAAGACAGATCTTTCATCACCGGATATGTTCCCCCAAATAGAAGCTACAGCCAGAGCTAAGCTGATCAGAAGCCAGGAGCCAGAAGTTTCTTCCAGGTCTCCCATGTAGGTTCAGAGATTTTGCTTTCCCAGGCCATAAGCAGGGAATGGAATCAGAGTGGAGCATCTAGGATATAAATTGGAATACCGGCATCTGGAGGTAGAGGGTTAGCCAGCTGAAATAACACACCAGCCCCTTTCATGGATTTTGTGCAAGGTCTTCAGTCCCCAGCCTGTAGGGCTAATTAAATCTTTTAATCTGGGCTTTAAAGATTTATTTTTATTGGAAAGTCAGATATATAGAGAGGAGGAGAAAGAGCGAGAGGAAGATCTTCCATCTGCTGATTCACTCCCTAAGTGGCCACAATGGCCAGAGCTGAGCGGATCAGAAGCCAGAAGCCAGCAGCCTGTTCCTGTTCCATGCGGGTGCAGGGTCCCAAGGGTTTGGGCAATCCTTGACTGCTTTCCCAGGCTATGAGCCTGGAGCTGGATGGGAAGCAGGGATGCCAAGATTAGAACTGTCCCCATATGGGATCCTGGTGCGTTCAAAGCAAGGACTTTAGCTGCTAGGTTACTGCGCCAGGCCCTTAATCTGGGCTTTAAAGGACAAACTTGAAAGAGAAAGATGCACCACAAATGCAGGGCCATTCGCCTTTGAAATCAGAGTTGCTGCACTAGCAGCAACCTGAAAGCCTTGGGGAGGAGGCGCTCCTGTTCAGAGCCAACACCTCTTAGACCTGTAGGGGGCACTAGGGAACTATGGGATCTTGTCTCTGCTCTGGCCTGGCTCAGACCTTAGCCAAGCAGGGAGGAAGGAGTGGGGCTGAGACAAGGGCTTAGGTCATGACAGATGGATGGATGGAATCAAACTCGTTTTCCCTTCCCCTTCTGCAAGACCTACAAATACACAAGAACTAATTTTCAAGTTGAGAAGAAAAGTCCCTTTTGGGGCCATCTCTATAACCAAGGGAAGGGTCAGCCAAGCTTCACCATGACCTTCAGCAAGCGAGGAGACTGGAAGGCTGAGAAGGAAAAGGCCGAGTGCGAAGCTGGACAGGGTAGCAGCGCCTGTCCCCCACACAAGCTGCCTTGGCCACATTTGTTTGCTTCTCTGGCTCCTGGGGGACTCTGGCAGGGCTGGGGGTCTAATGTGAGCTGGAATCTGTTCAGTTTCACCTCTCATGGTTCCTGCCAGCTCGCTAGCCCTGGCTGACGGAGGCAATTAGAACCAGACATCATCCCATAAGGGCATTCCAGGGAGATCTCTTAAAATTCCACAGCAGCTGGGGACTTGCCTTTTCCCTGCAGGGATCATCTGGTGTGTAAATACTGAGTTGTGCAAGACATGGGGTGGGGGAGGGAGGGCTTAACGCACACGTGCTCACATGTTCTGTCTCAATACACACTCACCCACAGACTGAAATCGAGAGAAATATTCAGTAGCAATGCCTTTCCTTCCTACCTCCCAAAAAGAGAAGCTAGCAATTTGCAGGCCACCTCAGGAGTATCTTGTTACTTTCTTCCAGGAGTGAACATTGAGTTTGCATTGTGGGATTAGAGATATGCTGGGAATGAAGGAGGGCTCGCTCTTGTTTTTTTTCCACCCCTTGTAGATTGTTGCCCCTCACCTCCTTGCAGCTGACTTCTGGAGGCAGGCCAAGGTGTACTGGTGACAAGTTTAGCTCATACACAATCCCAGGAGGCCAAGAGGCATGCCTTATATCCATGGATATAAGATAAAAGGGCAGTGCAAGGAACCCTGGCCCAGGGCTGTGGACTTGGACTATGTCCAGGCACTGCAGCCCCCAGCATTGCAGGTCAGCCTCTGCGTCCTGGGCCCGTGGGAGCCCTCTGCTTCTCAGAGCTCCCACTTCACAGTTGTCAGTGGATAGACACTGCTTTGCTATTGTTCAGCTGACCAGAGTTCAGGTAGACCCAGGGGGGCTTTTGTTAGAACTCAGTGGGGTATGCCGAAAGCATTGGGAAGGCAGATGGGAAAAAGCCAACTCCTTTTTTCATCAGAGGAAGCACCTAGTCCCCCTGTGATTTATAGGAGGCTGGAAGGGGAGAGTGGGGCTATCCTTCCAATATGTCTACATGCCCGATTGGTTGCAGAGCTGGGAGCAGAGCCACATGTTGTTTCCCAGCCTGCGATATTTTCAACACCATCACACTGCCACTCCCAGCTCCTCCCTTTGAGGTGGGATCTTTGCTTGAATCTCCCATAAGAGCAAGTATGAAACCATTTAAAACACTCAGCCAGTTCATGCTCACTATGATTTTTATTAGGCCTAATAACTTACTACCTTTGTAAAATACATCCTGGGCTTTGTGGTTAATTGACTAATTGCTGACCCATGGCTTATGTAAGTGTATGTATGTTATCAAGGGGCTCTCATTCTGTGTGTGTGACCCGTTTCCCAGTAATCTCCACTGGCTGACACCTCGTGGGTCTGCTGTCAGTATTCCAGATGTGCCTTGCTCTGTCAGACTGACACTGGGGAAAGGAAGAATGAATTACCAGTGTGTCTTGCTGGTGACTTCTGTGCTTGCAGCCAGGGGTACTTTCATTCTCTCCTCATGCAAATACTTGCTGCTGGGGTTTGTGCAAGGAGCTGCAAAAGGGGTGCAGAATAGGAGGGGCAAAACCTTGTCTCTGGGAATCCAGACTCCAAAAAAAAAAATGAGTTGGGGGTGCCCACAATGAGTTCTGCTACAGAGACTAAACTGTAGGATAGGAGTAACAGTGGTAGGAGATGGGGCTGGTGTTGTAGCATATGGGGTTAAAGCTGCCACCTGCAATGCTGGCATCCCATAGGGGTGCCAGATCATGTCCTGGCAGCTGCACTTTCGATCAAGCGCCCTGCTAATGACCTGGGAAACACAGAACAAAATGACCCAAGGATTTGGGCCTTTTGCACCTATGTGGGAGACCTAGAAGAAGCTCCAGGCTCCTGGACATTGCGGGCATTTAGGGAGTGCACCAGCAGATGGAAGGGGTCTCTCTCCCCGTCCCGCCCTCTGCTTCTATTTCTTGGTCTCTCTCCCTGAAACTCTTGGCTTTCAAATAAAAGTTTTGTTTTTTTTTTTTTTTAAAGAATAGGTGAGGGAGAAATTAGGGAATAATTCCTTGATGTGGTGGCCTTACCAGTGTGTTCAGAAAGGTGGATGGGCTTATGACATGCAGAGACTGGGAAGGTAGTGGTGGGATCAGCATCCTAGGTGAGGGAAGGCAAGCAGGAGGAAGTGATAGGGAGTGGTAGGCACTGATGGCGATCTCACCTTGGCTAGCTTGATAAACTGGAGTTAAGCCTGGAGTAGTGGGGTTTGGGCATCAGACGCAGAGAAACTGCATTGGCTGCCGGGGGACAAGTTGTATGGGTATAGCCACCCTTGAGAAAGGGGAGTAACATTAGCATGTACAAGGTGGGCATATAGGTGACCATGACCGGGCTCACCCTGCTGGCGTCTTTCTGTGCTGTGATCACACAGGGCCCCTGCTGTGTGTGTCTCCCATCCTTCCCACTGGGCATTCGGGGACCTGGAGACAGACCTGCTGTGTCATGTTTGACTTGCACTGACCCACAGACCCACAGTCTTCCTTTCTGTGAAACCAGAGACATTTGCGGGAGCCTTGAAGATCTTGATTCCAACATCTAGCTAATGCTTGGAAGCTCTCCCTTGCCTCCCTGTTAGGTGGTTTCCTAGTGCAGTCTGGCATAGCACCTTCGCTGATGGAGAGCTCAGTCAGGGCAGCCCTGGACACAGTCTGTCACATTCCTTCCTCTGTCCCACCTTCCCCCAGCAGCACTGTCCTAGGACGTCTGTCCCTGTGTGCTGACTGGCACAGGAAGAGAGCTCTCCCTTACCCTCAGAGGGTTTCTCTGGAGTAAAACACAAAGCCAGTACACAGGACTCTCGGTGGAGCAGTACTGTAATGAAGAACTTAGTGGCAGCTTCGTCTTATGACGTCTAGAAACAGCAAGCAGATGAGGACTTGAACATGCAAAGCCTGTTTCTCAGCTGCCCAGGTAAAGAGGCAGCTTTGTCTCCAAACACCAGCCTTCGTGTATTTACGTTCATCAAAGAACACACAGCATGGGTGTAAAACTGGTGTCCCCAAAGACAGCGCACAGGCCCGTCCTTTCTTTTAGGCTATAGTGTGTGGCTGGCTGATTTGTTTTCTCCTGCTTTCTCTTACAGAAGAACAGCCAAAGCGCCTGTGTGGGGGAGTCAGCCCCCCAGCGCAGACCAGTACCACAGTTGTCTGGGCAGTGGAGCTAACACAGAGCCAGAGAAGCTCCTGTGACAGCACTCGGGCTGACAGGCATTGGCCCACCGGCTAGTCACTAGTTCAGCCTTGGTGAGAGGAAGGACATTAACATCATCAAGCACCAATATATATTCCTTCTCCTGTGTTTTCTGTTGCTAGTTTTTATCCAAGGATTTAGGGGCCTGGGTTTCTGCACTGGTGGGGAGTAACTGCAAGTACTGAATCTGTTGCTCTGAAAGTCTTGCCCAGTTCTAACAGGCAGCAGTGGGTGGCAGTGCGGGGAGCTTTCTAAAGGGATGGGAGTGACTCAGGCATGAGGAGGAAGGGATGGATTCGCCCATGTGTGCACCCGTGTCCAGAGGCTGAGAGTATCTCCAGAGGCCACCTGGTTTAGGCAGATCCAGGATTGATTTGGGAGAGAGAGTGCTCAGGTCCCTAGAATGAGGAGGGCTGGGTTAAAGATGGTGGGGCCTCAAGCCAAGGAGGGGAGAGCCAAAGTTCCCAGGGCCTTTCCACAAAATGCTCTTGTGTAACCAAAAGGGAACCTGTCTTTTCGGTTTATTCCAGTTCACCAGGGACTAAGCTGACTTTTAGGATGGGTCCTTTGCAAACTAATGGAGGTAAGCAGAGGACGAGCTGGCATTGGAGAGGATGGTGGAGGAGGGGGATGGTCAAGTCCCCCACCATGGGGAGGCCTGGGGTGCACTTGGGTGAGAGTGTGCAGGAGATGTCCTGTCTCTAAGTTGGAGACTTGCCTGCACAGTGGACAGGTGTACTGGCAGACTGCTAAGGTCCTTCCAAACCAGCATGCAATGTGGACCTATCTGAACATTGCAGAGGACTCAGTGTCCCACTTGGGAGAAAAGGACTTCAGGGTCAACATTGCTGGGGCTCAAGAATGCAGGTTCATGAAAGAAGCTTCAGGTTGACAAAGGACTGGTAGCAAGAGAGTTGAAAGAATACTGTGCCTGTGGCAAAAGGTAGCTAAACACTGGCCTAGTGGGTTGGGTGGGACAGGAGTGGAGAAGCAGCAGAAAGGAATGGTAGGGATGCCAGCCATGATGTGTAGATCGAAGGCCTGGGCTGGGGTTGGCCTCATCACCCCAAACAAGGCACAGCACATCTCTGAAACGCAGTTTCCTCCATTGCAAAAGGAGAATACTATCCTTTACATGCTAGGAATGTTGAGTTCATGGCATAGAATATGCAGGAATTCTCGACAGCCTTCGTTCATACAGGTGTGGGTTAGTTTGTTCGTGTATTCAATGAGCATATGTTGTATACCTCCTGTGGCTGGAAAACACTCGGAGACGATCGGTGTACTATGTAAAGCGCGGATAGAAAATTCCAATCATCTGCCTTTGAAGTCTAGAGTCACCCTGAAGTATTAGGGAAGTTGGTAAATGGAGCCATCCTGAAGATAAATGAGTTGTTTATTATTCATCATTTTGGGTAGAGGTTGATGGTGAGAAGTGAGGATGGGAGCTATTCATCTAGCACTGCTACTGGCAAGACGAAATGTTGGTGGAGGGGAGTGGACACAGACAGATGCCATCAGAGAGACACAATGGCTCCTCCTGCGGCCAAGAAGACAGATCTAAGATCTTCCCCTCTGTGCTTGGGCAGTTTAAAACATCACACAACTCCCCTTCCCTCTCAAAATACAGGATCATTAGGATGCTGTGGTCTTTAGCCAGAGCTCTGGATGCAGAAGGCGTGGGAGCCAGTTTCCTCCTCCGCTTGGGATCCTTGAGATTTCCAGGGGTCTCTGAGTGTTGCTGTCAGGATTTGCAGCCTATTTTCAAAATTTCAAATATCCTATGAGAGACCATGTGTCCTTACAATAAGGTTTTATTTGGCTGCAATAATATCAACCAGTCATGTTGATCAGAGGCTTGGGGTGTGCTTTGATGAATAAAGAAAAAAAAGAGTAGTAAAATAAAGGCTGCCGCTTAATAAATTCAGTGTGTTTTGAAATCAAAATTCTTTCAAATGTGAGGCATAGAGCAGTTAAAGATATAATAAAAAAGGATTGAAAATATAATTGAAAACATTGGTAACCATGAGTGTAGCCTGAACACTCTCCAAAGGACCTCGAGACAGGAGAGGCAAAAAGCTTGAACCAGCTGATCAGGGGGCACAGCTGGGGCCAGAACTTGCATCTGCAGGCCACTGGGCTTTGTCGTCGTTGAGTCTGAAGTAGAAGCCTCCTGAATCGACATGGGGGTGTCGGTTAAAATGAGAGACCTTCCTGGAATCACTGCTTGGGCCTTGGAAACAGTCAGTGCTTCCCCAGGGGCTCCTCCCTGGCTCCTCTGCTGCAGGCGCTTACCTGGAGTCACTGCTCCAGCTCCTGCGCCTCTGGTGGAAAGTTGCAGGGCAGAGAGTAGACCGACAAGCAGCAATGCCCTGGGAAGCTACTAGGCAAGATGCAAGAATTCCCAGAATTCTCAGATCAGGCTGAAGCCAGACACGGAGGCATCTCATCCACGAGGCAGGGAGATGCTGGCCGGGAGTGGGTGAGAAAGTTAAGTGGGGTACACAAGGAACAGGTAACAACACAGCCCAGAGCTGAATATGTTTTCTGCAGAGAGGGAATTATGCACAGGCCCCTCAGGGCTGTGAGCCATTGGAGGGAACTGTGTTCCCCAGGGTTATCAGGGATGAGCAGAACATACCTTGACCCTTTCACGGGGACTCCAGAACACAGGGAGAACTAGGGAATGTGCATGTAGCTTTGTAGCCTTCTCTTTTCGTCTGGTAGAGCTTAGAGACGCCTCATGAAGGAACGACTCAGAATTACATCTGCAGCAATGGCCCTTATGGTTGTGGGAAGCTTTCAGAACCACTGTCTACACTAAATCCTCCATTTACTTGTACGTAGAGTATGAGGTATATCTCCTTTGTGGTCTTAAAGACAGTTTGGCACCAGGTTCGAATCCCATCAGGCATCGGCCTCTCTGGTTGCTGTGGATTTGAGATTCCATTGTGGCCCTGCTTTTATCCCACGAAATCGACAGGTTCAGCTTCCAATTCAGGTAGCTTGATAGTCACACACGCACTTGGACTAGAAACAGGTGGACCAGACAGAGCCACATAATTACATCACTTTGTATTTTTGAGACTCAAATTTATGTGGGACCCTCAGGGTAGTTGGAGTCCAGCCAACACTACACAGGGCATTCCTTTCCTTGTTCATGCTACAAACATTAATGCATTTTTCTCTAAAAGATTTATTTTTATTCAAAAGGTAGATTTTACAGTGGGCAGGACACACACACACACACACACAAAGACAGAGCGAAAGAGAGTGAGCTTTCATTTGCTGGCTCACTGCCCAAATGGGTTGCAATGGCTGGACCTTAAGTGATCCGAAGCTGGGAGCCAGGAACTTCCTCTGGGTCTCCCACATGGGTTCAGGGGTCCAAGATCTTGAGCCATCCTTTGCTGCTTTCCCAGCCTGTAAGTAGGAAGCTGGATTAAAAGTGGAACAGCTGGATGGAATGCCAGTGCTACAGGTAGAGGATTAGATTGCTATGCCACTGCATCTGCACCCATTGGTGCAGATATTTTTAAAATATCTATTTTTATTGGAAAGTCAGCTATACAGAGAGAAGGAGAGATAGAAAGATCTTTCATTGATTCACTCCCCAAGTGACTGCAAAAGCCAGAGCTGAGCATTATCCTCCGAAGTCAGGAGCCTGGAGCTTCTTTCAGGTCTCCCACGCAGGTGCAGGGTCCCAAGGCTTTGGGCCTTCCTTGACTGCTTTCCCAGGTCACAAGCAGGGAGCTGGATGGGAAACGGGGCCACTGGGATTAGAACTGTAGCCCATAGGGGATCTCAGTGTGTGCTAGGTGTGTGCTAGGCTACCATGCCGCGCCCCCATTCATGTACTGTTTTTTTTCCATTGATGTATTTTTTAAGATGTTTGTTCTTTATTGGAAAGGTAGAGTGGTGTATACACACAGAAAGAGAGGGAGAGTGCAAGAATGAGCCAGAGAGAGAGAGAGAGAGAAAGCTCCCATCTGTTGGTTCTCTGTGTTTGCAACAGCTATGGCTGGACCAGACCAAAGGCAGGATCCCATAATGCCTTCTGCGTCTCCCACTTGGATGGTAGGAACTCAAGTACTTTAACATCATTTGCTGCCATCCAGGGTGCATATCGGTAGGCAGTTGGATCAGAAACAGAGGCACTGCTTGGCCACAGACACTCCACTAGGGATGGGGGTGTCCCAAGTGGCAGCCTGGGCCATTGCATCACAACACCCACATCCCTCTGTACTCTGTACTTGGGAAAGGAAAGGCAAATCTCGTGTTTGGCCACAGGGGGCGCTTGAGCAGTTTCTAGAGGAGGCACATTTGGAAGGGTTCCGAGTCCTTGTCTGTGATCCTCTGCTGCCCTGCTCAGTTCCCCACCCCCACCCCCCGCGGCGCTGGGCAAGCTTGTCTTGCTGTAGCCAATGGGGTCTCATGTCTTCGGTGTAGGCTTGAGCTGCCCTGCTGTGCTGCGTGGGGCCTGCCTTCATGAGCTGGATCCTAGCTTAGCCACCTTCCAGCTGGTGGCCTGGGCATGCTGGATCACTTATTTGAACAATGGTTATGTTTAAAGTTTCTATAAATTCTCAATGTTTAGAAATTAGTGAAGGGAGCTGGTGCTGTGACATAGTGTGTAAAGTCACTGCCCATGATACTGGCATCCCACATGGTGCTGGTTTGTGCCCCAGCTGTTTCATTTCGGATCTGGATCCCTGTCATGGCTTGGGAAGAGCAGCAGAAGACCAAGTGCGTAGGGTCCTGCACCCGTGTGGGACCCAGATGAAGCTCTGAAATGTGTCCATTTGGGGAGTGACTCAGAAGATGCAATCTCTCTCTCTCAACTCTGCCTTTCCAATAAACAATTTTAAAGATATTTTGCGAGGGCCAAAACAAAGCCAGTGGCAGTGAGCATGGAGGGGGAGACGCATGAGAAGGAGCCCAGACTAAGGAGGCGGGCCGGGGATTGGGGTTCTCTCAGCGTGGCGTCAGCACCAGCAGCCTCTGCCTTGCCTGGGTCCTTGGTGGGAGCATCAGATCCCCACACCAACCCCGGAGCTACGGAGTGAGAATGCCAGGGAGGGTCCCAGAATGCTGCATTTTAATAAAAATTTGTAGATCTGCCTTTTCAATAAAAACAATACAGAGAGAAGGAGAGACAGAGAAAGATCTTCCATTGGTCGTTGCTGAATCAATCCTAAGCCAGGAGCTTCTTCGGGGCCTCCCATGTGGGTGCAGGGTCCCAAAGCTTTGGACTGTCCTGTTTCCCCAGTCCACAAGTAGGGCACTGGGTGGGAAGTGGAGCAGACGGGATATGAACTGGTACCCACATCGGATCTTGGGGCTTGCGAGGTGAGGACTTTAGGCACTAGGCTACGGCACTGGGCTCAGGACACTGAATTTTAAGAAGATTCAGATGTACACGCAAGTGCAAGACCACTAGGAGAGAGGCTGAGGGTGAGGGAGCGGGGTGATGCTGAGGGCAGCAAAGGTACTAAAACGCAAATATAGCTGGCTGTATCCAGCTCATCCTGCCTGCCTCTTCCCGGTACTGACTCCCTCACTGGCAGGGGCTAAGGGTGGGCTGGAAGGACCTTGCCTCACTTTTCCACCTGCAGAACCTTCACTTTCACTAGGGGCATTCAGGAACTTATCATCCGGGTGAAACTCACACGCCGAGTCCATGAGCCGTCCCAGCACAGCTTGACACAGGACGAAGCCCTGGGAAATGGGACCATCGTGTAGCACCTGTGTCCCAGAACATCTGGTGAGCCCAGTCGCAGGGAGACTTGAACAGCACTGAAGACTGCACTGCTTCCTTCCCCCGGAAACCTCTGGAGCACAGGCGATTCATTTGCGCCTGAGAGGTCCCTCATGGCGGTGTTGGGGTTGTGTGAAGGTGTGGTGCAGCTCGCAGGGACCTTTCTGTTCTCACCAAATCATTCCCACACTTTGCAGGCAGGGCCTAGCGGGGGTGTGCAGATGCAACTCCACCCCACCACTGCAAGGTTCTGCACAATAAACCCGACATCTGGTTTCTTGTCTGTGTCATTACCGCCGGGATGCTGCACAAACCACGGAGGCATCATAGTGAATCTGCAGCATGTGGAATCCAGTTAACTCTTTCTACACACTGCACTGGCAGACTCTGTACGCTTCTGACCCTGTTCCTTATTGACTGGCTTGTTTTAATCAACATACTTAAAATATTTACTTACTTGAAAATCAGAGAGCGAGAATGCAATGGAGAGAGATCTTCCATGTACTGGTTCACTCCCTAGATGGCCACACAGCCAACACTGGGCCAGAAGGATGTCAGCAGGTTCATACCAGTTACCCACATGGCTGCAGGTGCTCACACGATTAAGACATTAAGACATTTGCTGCTGTTTTTCTCAGGCTGTTAGCAGGGAGCTAGATTGGAAATGGACTTGAACCAGTGCCCACATGGGATCACACTTAGAGAATCCCTGATCCACTTCTTTTTAAAAATTTTTAAAAAGATTTATTGTTATTGCAAAGTCAGATACACAGAGAGGAGAGAGAGGAAGACCCTCTCTCTGCTGATTCACTCTCCAAGTGACCGCAGTGGCCAGAGCTGAGGCCCGGAGCCTGGAGCCTCTTCCGGGTCTCCCATGCGGATGCAGCGTCCCAAGGCTTTGGGCCGTCCTCGACTGCTTTCCCAGGGTATAAGCAGGGAGTTGGATGGGAAATGGAGCTGCGGGGGTTAGAACCGGCGCCCATATGGGATCCCAGCATGTTCTAGGCGAGGACTTTAGCTGCTAGGCCACGCCGCCGGGCCCTAATCTGGATTCTTTCTCATGCATCTCCTTGGCTTTTTCACTGCTACTGGCTGGCTTAGTCAGGGTCCTCACAAGTGTCTTTCAAAAAAAAAACTTATTTTCAAACTTATTTGAAAGACAGAGCGAGAGGGAGAGGAAGAGAGACAGATCTTGCATCTTCTGGGTCACTTCCCAGATGGACACAATGGTCAGAGCTGGCATTCAGGCAGTAGCTTCACCTCTGCACTACAACACCAGCATGTTGCATACTGTCAATAGCCATCTCTCTTTTGTATGGTCTTTGGCATATGCCAAGACTTTTTTCAAACAATACCATCATTATCATCATCATCACAGCTGGAGTTTGAGACGGTTCCCAGAAGATGAAGCTAGAGAAACATGTTGATTTATTTTCTCATTTAATAAATATTTATTGAGCACCTAATATGTAATTGGCCACTGGGCTATAGCGATGAATAAAGTTAACAAAAATCTGGTTCTCATTAAGTTTATGTCTCACTTAGGGAAGACTCTTTTTTTTTTTTTCAAAAGATTATTTATTTGAAAGGCAGAGTGACAGCTTGAGAGAAACTCAGAAAGATCTTCCATCGGATGGTTCACTATCCAAAGAGCTACAATGAGTGCTGTTGGGCCAGCCTGAAGCTAGGAGCCTGGAATTCTATCTGTGGCTCCACAGGGTGGCAGGGACCCAAGTATTTAGATTATCATCAGCTGCTATCCCAGGTGTGTGAGCAGGAGTCTGGATCTGAAGCTGAGCAGCCAAAACTTAAACCCCAGTATGATGATATGGGGACAGGTTTTATCTCAGCGGATAGCTTAACCTGCTGCACCACACTGCTGGCCCTATGCAAAAAGATTATAAATAGTTAAGCAAACAAATAATATAGACTGTTGTGCATATTAGCTGAAATTTCTATTGCCGATAACACAATACCACAGTCTGAGTGAGTCACCAAGAAGAGATTTGTTTTGGCTTTGGATCCAGGGTCAATGGCTCCTATTTGGTAGGGACCTCCTTGCTGGCTGAGTGCTGAAGCCACAAAGGACACCATGTGGCAAAAGACAGAGTGTGCATATGAGTGAGCCTTTGGGTCTGCCTCTTCTACCAAGCCAGCTGCATTCAATCAAGACGACTCTGCCCCAATGACCTCATGGAATCTTCATCATCTCCCACAGGTCCCCAGGGACTCAGCACAGCCGGGTGAAATTTCCTGCCTCTTAATACCTCAGAATAGAAACAAAGTTTCAACACATAGGTTCTTGAAAGACAAAGAGCCTGTGCCCTATTAAAACCACCACCACCAACAGCATAAATGAAGAAGCAGAGAGGGCCCGTGCTGAGGGTGTTGTTTCATCTTGGGTAGTTGGGGAAGGCCTCCGTGTGAACGAACCTAAAAAAAGCAAGGGGGTGGGCCTGGCAAACAAGGGCGGAAGGTGGGGCAGGTGCAAAGGCTGTGAGGGCAGAGCTACTTGGGAACATGCAGGGGCCAGAGCAGCTGGAGAGGGGGAGGCACAGGACAGCAGAGACGGAGAAGAGCCCGGCTGCAGGGGACCTTGCAGGTCACTGTAATGAGCTGCACACGTCCTCTGAGCAGGGTGGCAGTTACAGATTCTGCCCCTAAGGTTTTATGGTCTGACATGTGGGTTTCCGCGGAAGCACTCTGGGTGTTTCTGGAAAATAGGGTCAGGGCAGGGAAGACACGGTGAAGCACTTCAGCAGGCCTGAGGTGGGGTAGGCAGGGTGAGAGCAGCGGAGGCAGTGAGCAGGGAGGACTCCATGTCTCTTCTGCGGCTGGGCAGAGGGTGGGGTGGAGGGTGCAGCATTTGCTGATTGGATTGGCAGTGGGCAACAAAAAGAGGCTAGGCCCTGGTGACTCACGGTGACTCCTAGTGTTTGGCCCGTGTGGCTGGCCAAGTGGAATTGTCTTTAATGTAGGTGGGGAAGATCGAAGAAGTAGGCTAGGGAAGGATTCCAGGGGCACACAGTTTGGGGAATCTAATTTGAGTAGTCCGTGGCATCTGCCGAGACTAGAATTCAGAGAGACATACCAGTCAGATGTGAGGGTAACCCAGTGAATCCGGAAATGGGAGATTGTGAGCAAGGCCGAAGGACAGGGGCACCCTGGGAGGCCATGACTGTGGAGTCAGTGAGGAGGCACTGACAAGGACGGACGAGACCAAGAACAGGAAGTGAGCTGGGAAATGCTGAGGAATAGACTCAACCAGACAAGTCAGCAAGATGTCAAAGGTGAGAGATGAAGGGCAACCCAGGCCATGTTTCTCAGCAGGATGAGGTCATGGAGGCTCACAAGGCATGTTAACAGACACCGTCCAACCATGGCCCTGTCCAAAACCATGCCCAGGACATCCAAACTACAATGTCCCTGAAGATCTGTGATAGTTCCTGCAAGTTCTGACAATCATCAAAGACATGCTATGGATTTGAATAAGAATCCATGCTGAATAAGCTGCGATTTACATACTTGGCTCTCTGCATAAGCGACAAGATCATTGCTATTATCCCGCTGTTCTGCCATTATCATCTGGCAGCAGCTTGCTTTGCTGCTCAAACATCCCAGCGTTCCTTCTGTGCCGTATCTGTTACATGAAGCAATACATAATGGACTAGACAGGATTATTGGCCCAGATGACAAAAGCAGATGTGATCTGGAAGAGTTTTTTCTAGAACCACACATAGATCTTGACCTCACACAGCTGCTTATTATAAATAGGACAAGTCCCACTGAGGACTATACCCTTGGTGAGATGGGGTACATAACGAACCATCTATATACCCTTTGGGGCAGAAAGGAGTAAAGGGGGGGTTGTCAGTACCCTTGGCCCTGGTAACTTTCATTTCTTGCTACAGGATGTGATTTGCAGGTTGTGAAGGGGGAGATTTTGAGAACTGCCTGTTAGAGAGATTCTGGGGTTATAAATCAGAAGTGCCTCCCAGCCACTTGCAAGTGTGGTCCACTGAGACCAACTGTGTCACCACCCTTAAATCTCCCTGTCTTCATCCGTGAAGTAGCACCAATATATTTTCTTACAATGTGTTTCTCAGGGACTGGAGTTGTGAAGCAGAGAAATGGGATGCCACCTTCAATACTGACATTTCATATGGGAAAGCCTGTGCAAATCCCAGCTGCTCCACTTCTCATCCAGCTTCCTGTTAATGTGCTTAGAAAGCAGAAGATGGTGGCTCAAGTACTTGCGTCTCAGACACTCAAGTGAGAGATAACAGCTATAGTTCTTGACTCTGGGCTGTGGCTTGGTACAGTCCTGGCTGTTAGGCACTTGGGGAATAAACCAACAGAAAGAAGAGATCTTTCTGCTTTACCCCTTTTAACCCTCCCTTTCAAACATAGATAAGTAAATATATAGTTCTGTTTTTAAAAGCATGTTAGCTTTTTCTATTGTATTATGGTTAAGTTGGCATCAAAATGAATATGAGCTGGGAAGCAGTTGCTTCTCCTCTTTTTCTAGGAGAGTTCGTGTAAAATTGGTGTTATTAATTACAGAAAATATCTTATGGCATTCACCAGTGCAAACACCTGGGCCTGGAGTTTTCTTGTGGAAACTTTTAGGAGAAAATTACTGAATTGAATTTTCTGTTAGTAGAAATTGTGCCATTGAGACTTTCTGTTTCTGTGTGAGTCAGCTTGGTCAGTCAGATTTTTAAAGGAATTGGTTCCTTGAACCAAATTATTGACTTTGTTGCCCTATAGGTTAGTATTTCTTGCCATCCTTTTCATGTCTATAGAGTCTGGAGGATGTCCTTTCTTACATCCTTGAAATTGACCCATTGTTTCAAACCTTTTTTTTCTTGACTAATCTTAAAAAAGGCTTGAAGATTTTATTAATCTTTTCAAAGAGCCAACTCCCATGTTTGCCAATTATCTGTTTGGTTTATGTTTATTTCTTTTTTCTACTGTTATATCATTGTTTTTTCTCTTCAGATTTATCATGTTCTTTTTCTAGCACCTTAAAGTGAAAAATTGATCATTGGTTTTGAATTATTCTTCCTCTTCAACACAGATGTCTAAAATTATGAATCTCCCTCTAAACCCTGTATATCACAAATGTTGATATATGATCCCAGGAAATTCACCAGCCATCAGTTGAAAATATTGCTGATTTTCCTTATGACGTCCTTTTTGATCTGTTTTCAAGAAGTGTGAAGGTTGTTATTTAACTTCTAAAAGTTTGGGACGATTTTCCAGATATTTTACTGTGATTGATTCCTGGTTTTGTGCTGTTGGTTTAGGGGACCATTCCTTAAGTTTTCAATTGTCTGAAATGTACTGAGATTGATTTTATAGCTCAGCAAACGTTCGATCTTGGTGAACATTTTATTTGCAGCTAGAAAGGATGTGTGTTTTAAACTTATGGGGTGTAGAATGGTCTATAAAGGCTAGTTAGGATCTGTATCCTTACTGTTTGCTTTTTTGTGTACTTGTAATATTCATTCCTAAGGGGAGTTCAGAGTTCATTCTTTAAAACATCAACCAGAACATGGCCTTCCCAGTAAATTCCTCAAAAGTTTCCCAGTGTGCTCAGAACCCGGAAGAAGCTGTCAAATGCAGTGTGTGCCTTTCACTGCGATGTTGGTGCCCTGATTTCTCCAGCCTCCTTCCCAGGGACTCTGTGTCCTACACCCTGGTTGCTGGCCAGTCATTACAGCCCCTTTCCTATTCCCAGCACCCACAGAAGCTTTTCTACCCCAGGACTTTGGCACTTGCTATTTGTATTCCCTTTGCCTGGGGTTGTATCTCTGCGCAGCTGCTTCCTGGATGCTCCTCCAGGCCTCACACAGATGTCACTGCCCCAGGGAGACCTGTTACTGCTTCTCTAGCTGCAATTCCTTCCTGCCTGCCTGCCTGCCTGCCTTCCGTTTATTTCTTTTTGTTGGAAACAAAAATTTTACAGAGATGGAGAGCTAGAAAGAAAGAGGTCTTCCATCTGCTGCTTTATTCCCTTAATGACCAAAAGGGCTATAGCTAAGCTGATCTGAAACCAGGAGCCAAGAACTTCTGGGCCTCCCATGTGGATGCCTTAGGGCATCCTCTACTGCTATCTCAGGCCATATGCAGGGAGCTGAATAGGAAGTGGAGCATCCTGGACACAAACTGGCACTCACATGCAATGCTGGTGTCATAGGGCAGAGGATTAGCTTGCTGTGCAACTATGCTGGCCTCGCTATCTGGAGCATTTTTTATCCCACTACCCTGATGTATTCTTTTTGTAGACTTTGCATTGTTAGAACTAATCCCTTTCATTTAATGCTTGTGTTCTGATTTCATTGGCTGCTGCATTCCCAAAGCTGAGAGAAGAGCTGGCTTGTAGTGGATGCTCAGTCTGGCACGTAGATTAAACAATGACGGATGGACTAGCACAATCTTATGCCCTCCAGCGTTTTCTACCTTGTGTCCTGGTTGTTTCCAAGTGTCCAGGGTGTGAGGGCTTGAAAAACAAACTCATTCTGCCTCACCTGAGTTTCATTTATTGACAGAGCATAGCAATACTCTAAACACTGGAAAAAGCCACACAGGTCCCTGCTGTTCTCAGAATATTCTTCACATTTCTGCATCACTCTTCTCAATCAATGAGACGAGAGTTGGCACAGGATCTTGTATAAGATGATGCTTTCAATATACTAGGGAGCTTCACAAATTTTCATAGGAATGAGGATTATGAAAATACTGCATGGATTTCAAATGTTTTTTGGTACCGGAATAAACCTTAAAGCTCCATCAAGTTAGAAACTTCAAAAAAAAATTAAAGGCAGTGAGAGCAAGAGAGCGAGAGAATGAGCGAGAGAGAGAGGCAAACAGATACAGAGAGAAAGATTTTCCATTTGCTGGTCTGCTCTCCAAATGACTGCAACAGCCGGAACTGAGCCAGTCTGTAGCTGGTCTCCCAGGACACTCACGTGGATGCGGGCACTCCAGCAATTGAGGCATCCTCTACTGCTGCCCCAGGCACATTAGAGAGAGCTCGATTGAAAGTGGAGCAGCCAGGACTTGAGCCAGTGCCCATATGAGATGCTGGTACTACAGGCAGAGCTGAACTTGGTATGCCACAATGCCATCCACTACAAACTCATTTCCTAAGTCCATTTTCCTATGAGGATTATGAGGTAATTTTGTGTATTAGTAGAAAGCCAAGTAGAAAGGGAGGGAACTTGTCACAACATTGAAAGCACTGACCACAAATGTCAAATCTGGGACCCTGGAACTAAGAGGTCAAAAAGGATCTTCTCTTGTTAGCTGGAGACACCAGAAGAGCATCAGTACTCCAGCGAAGGGTCTCTCTCACACTCCCTCACCTCCACCCTGCCCCATCCCCGGCACAGGAAACAATGTGGTCAAGAGTTTAGAACATCAGTTTCTTTCTCCAACAGGTATAATCATGGATGCCTGAGAAAATGGTGACCAAAGGCTCTAATGTATGGCTGATCAGCCATGAAGCCTTAACTTTAAGCCTTTAAGTGTTCGGTGGACGCGAACACTCGAGTGAAGAGGAAAAAGCAGAAAACGTGCAGCCCCAGGCTGTGAAATCATTCCTACCCTGAGTACTGAACATCTGGTGCGCTTTCCCTTGAAGAATACCAATTAACCTGGGACTTGGGTTGTTTTCTCATTGTTGTATGTGGTTTCGAGTTCAATCAGACTCCCACCACTGCTTTCCCCACTGACCTGCAAGCTGCCTGGCTCTAACAGCTGACACATCCGTGCTCCTCCCCTGCCTGAGTCAGCTTGCATTCCAGAAGGGGGCTCTGGGTTGAAGGATCCGCTGTAGTCACCACATAGTCACACGCTGAGGTGGGCAGCTGCTCCCTTCCCTACCTCTGAACCTTCCTGCACCAGCCCCAGCTCTGTGGTCCTGAGACGGGACTGCCTTTGCTGTTACTGAACATCAGTCTGCAAACTTTGTCTGGAATGAGAAGGGCCAGGGTTAGCTTAGGTTTTGGTGTATGGTGTTTCTGATAAACATAGCAACTGGTCGAACCATTATGCACCACTAGATATTTTAAGAAATGGGGAAATCTGCTGCCATTTAGCTTTTTAAGACAGATGTGTGATGCTAGAGAACTGCAAGCATAAGGACTGGTCTATTGTTGATCATGTTTGTATTACACTCTGATGACCCTGATAAGAAGAAATAAAAGCTGGTAAATGCCCAAAAGTTAGTGTGGAAATTGATCGATTGTGACTTTAATCAGGATTCAGTTGTATATCCTTTGCTCACCAATCCTAAAAAATATACTACTGCAGGATTTGTAAAATAACAATTTCTTGTGTTACATTATACAAGATGAGGCTCAGAGTGGGCATCTTCAAGACTAAGAAAGTAGAGATGGGGCCAAAACTGACATAGCTGCTCAGCCTCTACCTGTGATGCCAGCATCCTCAGGAGATTTGACTAGTTCGGTCACAGCTGCTCCACTTCTGTTCCAGCTCCCTGATGATGTGCCTGGGTGTGGGCGATCACCCCAGGCCCCTGCCCTGCTGCCTGGTGGGCGGGCCCTAAACCTAAGCTTCCCCAAGGTCTGAGAAACAACTCCCAGGCTTACACATGGAGTGTGACCTCCAACATGACTAGAAGCTCAAGGGCAGTACACATGGAACCTGACCTCTGACATGACTGGAAGATCTAGGGAGGTAGACGTGTCATACAGCCAATTACAGTGTCCTTGGTGGGCGTGGGGTCTGCTGAAAGCTCTCTCCTGCCCTCCCCTTCTTTACCCTTTATAATCTGTGGCCTGTGCATAATAAAGCGGATATTCCTCACCAGTTTGTCCTCGATGTTTCTTGCGGCCAAAGAGCACCTTCGCCTCACCCTCGGTGACCTCGGGGCCTGCTGGCAGACCTAAACCCCAACACCCGCAAAGCAGCAGAGGAGGTCCATATGCACGAGTCCCTACCTCCATGTGGAGGACAAGGAAAGAAGTTTCTGGCTCCTGACTCCAGACTGCCCAGGCTCCAGACATTGCAGTCGTGTGAAGAGTGAACTAGTTGAAGAGAGATCTCTCTGTCTCTCCCTTATTCTTTCTCTCTTTCTCTCTATGACTCTGCTTGTTAAATAGACACATAATTACTAAAAGTATCTGGAGATATTATCTACTGCACTTGAATCTCTAAATGGCATGGTTTGAGGAATATAAAATGCATATCCATGATGTATAGTACTTTTGGAATCCTGAGTATATTTTGAAATTAAAGAAAGAATTATTTACCAGAAAAGTCAGAGCTGGAAGGGGCCTTTTGGGAGTGGACAGTTCAGCCCCGTGTGTAACATGGGCTGGCTGGCTTACTCCAAGGCTTTCCAGAAGCCACGTCTTGGTGTGCAGCCAGGTTCCTGCTGTGTGTTGCATCACCTCACAAGCTCATTACCAGGCAGAGTGCCAGGCAGCATCCTGGGGGTTCCAAGTCAGCCAAGCAGGTCTGGGAGGCATTGGATTCAAGACATTCTTCCTATGACACTCCTAAGAAACTGATGAGACCAGGCTTGTCCCTGCCTTTCATGAAAGAGGATGCTCAGAGAAGGGATGGAGGTGGCATGGAAGCCTCGAAATTGTTCAGCACACCGTATAACTTGCTTAGATTACTGTGAGTCTAATAGGCTGACGTTAGCATGCTATGGGAAGAGCATATGTGAACTGTTTGGCTTATCCTTGCAACTCTTTTGTAAATTTAAAATGATTTTTAAAAAATGCTTAAAATCTGGCCTGGTGTGATGGCTCAGTGGCTAATCTTGACCTTCCAAGTACCGGGATTCCATATGGGTGCTAGTTGGTGTCTTGGTTGTTTAACTTCCCATCCAGCTTCCTGGTTATGGCCTGGGAAAGCAGTAGAGGACGGCCCAAAGCCTTAGGATGCTGAGATTGGGTGGAAAACCCAGAAGAGGTTCCTGGCTTCTGGCTTGAAATGGGCTCAGCTCTGACCATTGGGCCACCTGGGGAGTGAACCAGCAGATGGAAGATCTTTTTTTCTGCCTCTCTTTCTCTCCATAAGTCTGATCTGCCTTTCTAATAAAAACAAATATTTTTTAAAAATTCTTAATCACCATTCAAAATTGGAAAGACAGAATCAATTCAAGGTACAACAGTGGTTATGTCTGAAGTAGGCATATTTGAGGGATCTTTAGGATGCAGAATAAAGAGAAGTTAGGAATTGGCTGAATGAAAGTGGATGAGGGAGGGGAATGTCTGACCAAGAGGGAGACATGGGACACTATTCCCTGGAATAGAGAACAGAAGATGTAAATCTGGAAGAAGGAGAATGAGATCACATGTAGAGGAGATGACCTTGAAGTGCTTGGGGGACTTCTGGTGGAGACGGTTGCAAGATTATGGTACGCCCAGCTCAGGGGCTCAGAAAAGTGGTTGGCACTAGGAACAGAGATTTGAGACCCAACAAGAAACAAATGAGCAAAACATGACTATGTACACATGTGGACAAGTAATTGAAGTAATTGAAATAGATGATATTTTCCTGACGAGGACATATAGATTGAAAGATAAGATCGGGTAGAGGTCAGAATCTTGAAGTTAGTGGAAGAGTACACTGAAAGAAATATCCAAAGAGAAAGGAGGATTAACAGCCACGTATGATATCATGGAAGCCAAGAAAGGAATTTTCTATAAGGCAGCAATATCAACTTCAGAAAGGTCAAGTAAGATAAGAGCAATGAGTGGATTGTTGGCAGCCTTCTTGAGTTTAGATTAATCCTATCTTTCACCTAGATGCTCTGTATAACGCAAAAACTATCTGAGGCATCAGTGCATCTTTTAAGTTCTTCCTTTGATGGAACAAGTCTTGAGCATGAGCCAGCATAGTATTGCTGAGAACCGTGAGTGATGTGGGATGTTAAGCAGACCTAAGTTCAAATCCTGATGCTGCCATTTGATAAGTGATGTTAAGCGAGTGATTTAGCCAACCTCTTGGATTTGTTGTTGCTTTTTTTGAAACAATGATGGTGAAATGCACCTCCTCCTATGACGGTTGATGACTATACATGCAAAACTTCTGCCATGATTTGGCACAAAGCAAATGCTCAGCAAATGGAAGCCAAGTGCTCCTTTTCTCAGCTGTCGGGCAGTCTTGGCATCCATCTAGTGGTCAATGGCTACGATGCACTAAAAGCAACTGGTCTTTAAAACTCTCCTAAGCCCAGCCCTCACCAGACTGTGAGCCTCCTGGGTTTTTGTTTGTTGTTTGTTTTGTTTTTAGCTTAGTTTCCCCATCAGACATCATGGAAAGGTGCTTCATCTGCAGGAATAGAGGCAGGTCCGCCCTGCGGAGATGGCATCAAGGTGTAGGTCTGAAAACAAGACAGCTGTGTTTCACATGGGCCTGGCAAGGAGCTGATGACCGTCTTTTCCAAGTTTGCAACTAACCTAAATCTGTGCAGCTCAAAGAAAAGATGGCAAACCAGAGAAACTGATGAGGACACTTAGCACAATTTATTTGTTGGCGAGTCAGTCAAATTCACTATCACAAGTTTATAGTTATCAATAATCTATCTTTCTGAATCATAAAGGCACAAACATCAGAATACACAGTCCAACTGAAGATCATGGTCAGGTACCCGGTAGATGAAGGAGTCTAGAAAAGCATTAACCTGGGGGTCTAGGTAGGAGCATTTACAGGTCATTCAAAGCAGTTCCTGAGGAAGCGTTGTGAAGCCCAGGTGAGAAGCCGACAGTCTTGCCAGTTTGGAGACTGAAATTTCTGACACTGGACGTTGGCAGGGCTGGTTCTTCCTGTGGGACTCAGAGGGTAAACGGGGGCCTTCTGGAGGCCCCCGGCAAAGCTGTAAATTCACAGTAGGTGCATCATTCTAGTCCTTCCTGTGTTCATGTGATGTTTTGTCCCTGTGTATCTCTAGGTCCTGTTTTTCCTCTTCTTTTAAAACAGCTGCCATTGGATTAGAGAGTGTCTGACTGAGGTCACCACACAGAAGTCTCAAGCACTGGGCCTTGGACATATGGCTTGGGAGACACAGTTCTACCTGGAGAACTTCCGGTCCCAAGGTGCCCTGTCTCTTGGCCGGTCTCTGGGAGCTGGGTGCAGTTCTTTATGGAAGAGTTCTCATACCTCCATAGCTGTGATGTGCTTGTCTTCCACCTTCCCTCCCTTGCATCTGGGTAACTCCTAGCTCTCTTTCAAAATGCACGGGACCTTTCCTCCCTCCCACCATTTTTAAGAATCCAACGCTAGGTTTTTTGAGCTTCCTCTCCCCCTCTATATACATTGAGTATGATGTTCAGCAAGGTGGGCAAATTGCCAATGTGCTTGACATTGGCTCTGTGAGGGCAGGCATAACATGTTTGACCTTGGCTGTTATTGTGACTGCCAAATCCCTCAAGGGTGAGCACTCAACAGGAGTCTTCACTCACTGCTCGGTGGCTTCTTCTAGGTTTGACCAGGAGAGGACAGTCTGGCCATGCTGAATCATACCATTCCTTTTAGGCCAAGCCAGCACTTTCCATGGGGTCAAATGTGGGTTGTTGGTGAATTTCCAACCTGGTGTCCTCTGCTCACAGTGTCCCTGGGAGGTCTGGGTGCTTGACTCGGGTCCGAGGCTGGTGAGAGCTGACCCAGGCCCGTCTGCTGGCTCCCCTGGCCTGCTACGCTGGATACTGCAACAGGGACTTTTGGCCAGCAGATCCCAGTGGCACAATGCAGCATTCAGCAGCTGCTGGAGTGTGGGGAAGTAAGTCACCCCTGTGTGTGTGGGCAGCTTGTGGTCCAAGGCCAGCAAAGGCCCATTAAAATGTCAGGTCTCTGCAAGGCAGGGCCTCTGTGGGCATGCTTCTCTTGCTGGCAGTTTCCTTCTTAGTCATCTGTCTCCTTAAAGCAGTCCCTTCCTCTGCTCTGACTGTGGCTACAGTTCCTTTAACACTCTTTGGCAAGTGGAGCAGAACAGAGGACAGAAGAGAAATTGTGTGGATGTTGGTGGCATTTCAGAACTTCAAAGTCCCCGAGAGAGGGGCTCTAGTTCAAACCTTTTCTCCCAAGGGCTGGGAAACTGAAGTCCACGGTCAGAGGAGAATCTGCTCTAGATCAGGCAGAAAGCCAGCAAGAGAAGGGGGACAGTTCGGCTCCTGAACACCAGAAGAACCTGGGTAGGCTGGCATTTGGCCTGGTGCTGGGATGCCGCTGGGACATTTGCATCCCCGCTTGGAGTGCCTGAGTGTGAATCCTGGTTCTGCTTACAGTTCCAGCTTCCTGCCGATTCACCTGCTGGGAATGTACCTGCAAGTGATGGCTCAAATACTTGGGTCTCCGCTTTCTACAAGGGAAACCCAGATGGAGTTCTCAACGCCTGGCTTCAGCCTGGTCCAGCCCCAGCTGTTGCCGGCATTTAGAAACTGAACCAGTGATCATTGTCTCTTTCAGTCTTTCTGCTTCTCCAATACAAAGTAAGTAAGTAAATAAATCCATGAGTAAAAAAATAGGGCGGGAAACACCATTTGGGAATCCTTTGAAGCTCAAGCCAAGAAGACTCTAAGCAAATACCAAGCTCCTGCATTTGTGGGAGCTGATTCTGTCACCTTTTCTCTTCAACTATTTCCCCCTCTGCTCTACCTTCAGTGCAAGCCCTAATGCTATGATTGACGAAAGCCCACATTCCTCAGGTTGCCTCCAGGTGAGGTGGCACCCTCATCTACCAGCTGCCCCCACCTGCCCTTATCTGCTGCTGCTTTCATTCTCCACCTCACCTGGTTGAATTTCTTTGTTGAGGGCTATTCTTCTGTTCCTTTCTTCTTTGCTTGGTATTTCCTCCCTCTCTTCTTTCTCCCTATCTCTCTCTCTAAACCAATCCCCAAGGCTTTTGTAAAGTACTTGTATCTCTCTAGTCCTGGGCTCTTGATTTGTCCTTGTGTGTGACACATGTCCCCGTGCCTGGTGGTGAGCACTCCACTCAGTCTTGGGCCAGTCTATTGACTCACTCATTTGCTAAATATTTCCTGGGTGCCAGCCACACAGCTTGCCCCACAGCACTCACCTCCCAACCTATAAGGCAGCAGATGGGCAATTAGAATAGAATAGACACCTGCCACAAGACTTTAACTTTATCCTGTAGACAATGAGGAGCCATTGGGGGATTTTAAAGAGGCAGAGAGATGGTGGCATCAAGTATGCAATGCAAGGACTGCTCTTGGAGTGATGTGGAGGGCAGATTTGGTGGGAGTAAAATCTGGGTAGGAGGATAATGACAGCACAAATGTGCAGGTGAAAAGGCACATTAGAAGGTTACAGCAACAACTCCAACAAAAATATAGCATGCCTCAAGTATGTAATGTATGTAAAGTATTATGTAAAGTAATGGAAGACATACAGGAGGGAAGCAATGTGGACTGGAATAGATGGGAAGTCATGATTGGAGGTAGGGCCTTCCCATCTAGGACCTCACATTTCCAACTAGGGACCTTGTGCAGAAGGCAGTGGCTATCCCTGGGAATATAATAGGCATTGCAGGGACAGAAGCAGGTCCGGGGAAAAGCTGGGGGACCCACTCTAGAACATGATGAGGTTAGGAGACTGCTCCAAGAAGGTGGGATTGCCCATTGCTGGTTAACGAGACTGTTGGGCACCAGTGGAGATGCTTGGGATGTGGAGCCCAGGTCCCCGCAGGTCTGTTGGCCTTAAGGAGAGAATCAGGGGCTGAGAAATCCCTCCTAGTTCCCTGTGTCCTTCCTTGGGTGCAATAGATTCTCATTCTTTTGGGGATTAGCAAAGGATTGAAACACCAAAACAGATGGTGTATGTAGGAAGAAGGGGGCACATTACAGAGTCACTCGTGGGGATACAGTCATTCTGCTGAACCCCTCACCTGCTCTATAACCCCACATCTTCATTGATGATAGAGGGCATGATGTTTGGGACCCAAGGCTGCTGTGAGGGTACAAGGAGGTGACAACACACCCAATGGGCCTATACAGAACACTTTAGCACTGGAGTTGGGAGTTTGTAGTTGTATTTCCAATCATGCCTTTGGACAAACCACGTTCCTTGGCTAAGTCTTTTCTTTCTCTTTTGTTCACAGGATCTAGAAAATCACTTCTGAGTTTAAAATGCTACATCCCAAAGACAGTGTAAGATGTTGCCTGAGTCAGGATCACTCCTAACACACTTTAAGGCCTGCAGAAGAAGGGTTGGTGGGCTAGTGGGATGGCTCAACTGGTTAATTCTCCAATTTGCATATTTTTGCTTGGTTGCCATCCTGGCTACTTCACTTCCCATGCAGCTCCCTTCTTATGCCCTGGGAAAGCATCAAAAGATGGCCCAAAGCCTTGGGACGCTGAACCCATGTGGGAGAACTGCAAGATGCTCCTGGCTGCTAGCTTGAAGTTGGCTCAGCTCCAGCCACTGCAGTCACGAGGAGTGAGTCAGCAGATGAAAGATCTTTGTCTCTCCTTTCTGTAAATCTGCCTTTCCAATAAAAATAAAAATAAATGCAAAAAAGAAAGAATGGCACAATGAGCATCTTGCTTAAAATAACCAAACCTTGGGGGAATTACTGAATTAGGAGTTTCCTACTCGGGGGGAGGGTGGCTCTGATTTCCATTCCCCATGAAGCAGAGATGAAAGTACCCCTCTGCAGTGAGGATGTCTACACCTGTCACAAGGACCATCAAACCTCCTCTACATTTCCTGAAAATAACTTTGAAGAAGGCAGAAGTGTGATGGCTGAGGCTGAAGGAAGAAGTCACAGCTGAGAGAGGCCTTGGGCCTCGCAAGGCTTGGATTTGATGAGAAGACGCAATTGCCTCTCCAATTTTATTCACGCATATGGTTTTAGGGTGGAAAGGCTGTGGGACTGGATGCCTCCTGACAGGGTTTGAATCCCACCTCTACAGTCCGCTCGCCAAAGAACTTTAGTAGTTCGAGTGCTTCTGGTGTCTAGCAGCCTGCTCATGACAAAGTGGAGACATGAAGAGCAGTGCTGGGGCGGGATGGGAAGGACATGACAAGGGCATGCAGCATCTGACACGTAAGTGAGGCCATGGCAGGGTTAGCACCTCTGTCAGCTGAGAGGCAGTGTTCTTCAACCATATTCCTCTTCTCCAGTGCAAGTGCAGGCTGCCTGGGGGCAGAAGGGGTGGGGGTCCCTGGCCAGCTGGAGGTCCTTTATGCTGTGGTGGAAGAGAAGAGGAGGGAGTTTGCTTCCTGCAATCTTCCCGCCCAGGCTGATGGATTAGGCAAAAGCAGGACACTGTTTGCAATCCAGCAGGTCTGTTCCAGGCTCTTTGTATGACACTATTGTGGGAAACTCCTGGAAGCTGCGGTGCCCTGGTACGGACACTGCTCAGTAGCAGATCAACCTTGTGACCATAGATGAATCCTGTCTGCGGGCTCCCTATTGGTCTCCCAGGTGTCGGGAGCAACTTGGCATGAGCTGAGGTTTGAATGAGATTCAAGATTTTGCTTTCTGATGGGAGAACTAGGAGGAAGTGGGCTGAGTTAAAACGAGGCCCGTCCTCCCTCCCAGCACTACTCAGACCTCTTCCAGCTCTTGCAGCTGCTCCCCATAGATGGGCAGAGGTGTCAGAATGTGTATTTGGGGAGGCTTTACATTGCACATTATCCCTCAGTGGGAAAGCAGTGTTATTCATTACTTAGTTCAACATTCACTAGCTTATCACCTACTTTGTACCTAGCCAGGTGCTAGACATGGGCCACTATGGATTTGTGCTTCAAGATACAAAGTTGATGGGGGTTGGGGACAGCAGGGAAGACTGTGCAACTGTATATTGCCAAATGAGCACAGGCATCCAAAGAGAGGTTCAAAAAGGTGCTTTTGTCCCAGCTGTACTAGCCGCACATTCCCAGCTTCAGGCTCTTAAACACATCCTAGGTATTTAGGGGCAAGATTTCCTAAGCCACACACCTGAGTCAGCTTGGGAGGCAAGCAGAACATAGTCATGTCTGTCTTCATCTTCTCGGAGGCAGTTGGTGGGTCTCAGAGAGGGCAGCTGAGAACACCAGCGTGAGGGCCAGGCAGCTCCTGAACTGCTTGAGGCCACCTGCCGGCAGCTGTCTGATCAGGCATGGTTCAGAAACCACCATACTCACCCTACTGTTGCCCATGGATCATGGACCTTGTCATGCTGGCCTATGTACTCTGCATTGTTCCATCTCTTCCATTTGGCTCCCAGCGGCCTCCCATGTGCTCTGCCTCAGCCTCTGCTACCCACAAAAGTCCTCACCTAGTGAACCCATCCGATGCCCCTGGTTGAGCGGTCTCTCTCCAGTATGTGATGGAATGATGGCTGCATCTCTGTAAGAGGCTTTGAGCTACAGTGGGGCCTCTAGAAACCTGTGTTGAGACCCCGTGAAAGCTCACTCTGAAGCCCCAGCCAATCAGCAGGTTCTGCATCTCTGTGAATCAGTGAATGTGCAATGGGAAAGGGGCACTGGGCACAGTGGTTCCTGAATTGCCCAGACAACTTAGGCCCAAAGTGAAGACAGGGTGGTTCAGGTTCATGCAGGGAAATCGCAGGCACAGGCCATGTCAAATCCTAAGAACTGAGAATGCCCCACCATAACTGTCCCCTGTCCTTGGCCCGACCCTTGCTCCTTGCACAATGGTGATGTTCTTCTACCATAGCCAGGTAAGGCTGTGCAGGGCTGAGGGAGGTGAAATCCCACTATGTTGCACTGCCTGCACTGCGTGTTCAAGGGAGGCCTCACTCCCCCCCACCCCGCCCTCAGATATGTAAAGTCTGAAACAAGAGTATAAAGTAATCCAGCTTTTCATTATAAGTTGTAACATAAGCTGAATCCTATTAACTAAACTATCTTTATAATGAACTGACAGACATATTCTAATTTAGAATTCAGGGATTCTTGCAGTTTTGCCTTGGAACTGAGTGGCACCAAAGGACCTTACCCGTGGCCTCCTTTTCTCCCTCCAACAATATCCTGTCCCTAGGAGCCTCCTGCACATACATAATGGACACATTGGGGCTCTCAAGACAATGATCAAGTTCTCTTCCAGACTCCTTGGATACTACCCTCTCTTGGTGGCCCCTGGACCTGGTGGGCAAGGGAGGGTGTGCACAGTTGTAGTACAGCGTGCACTTGAAAAGAAACAGACCTGAGCAAGGCCCATGCTGCAGACACAGCAGGTAATTTGGAGGCCCAGGTACCCAAGGCAAGGTCTAGAGTAGAATATCAGTCTCAGAGTAGCCATATGCCCTTGATCTCTTCTATTCCACGCCTACGAGATAGTCCTGGCCCTATAAAGCATGGGAGCCCCCTTTGGCACAGGCTGAAGGGTGGGACTGCTACCCTGGGAGTGGCCACTGGTGTTGAGTTCCACAACTGGGCAGGTGGGGCCAGCGAGCCAAGAAATGTGGGCCTTCAGCCAACAACATGCCATCTACCCAAGGCTGTGATTGTGACAGCATGGCATATGTCTGTGCCTCTGTCAGGCTGTTTGACAGGCATCTTGTCCTGTCATTTTTATGATCTGGGTAGCAACTAGTCCTGTGGTGCTTCAAAGGCTAAATATTCAGGGGACACTTTTAAAATCCAAGGTGCTCCTTGCAGTGAGGACAGCTGTGGCCGCAACTCAGGGCGTGTCGCAGCTCCCTCTTGCCCCAGACTTAGCACGTCCCTCCTCAGACTTCCTGTTCCCCAATAAAAACAGGGTGTTTCCAAAGTCCCATTCAGAGCTGAAGGTCTGGTTTATGATGCCTGAGTGTTGCGTTTCTCCTTATCTGTCCATCGTCCTCAACCTTGGGTACTCATTAAAATCTCCTAGGAAACTTGAAAAACTCCCAGTGCCAGGTCCTTCCCTCACCACACACATCGCAAGTTCTGATTCCATCATTCCGGGGTGGGGCTCCGGCTCTGTCTCCGAGGGTGACTCTGCTGTTGCAGCCAAGGCTGAGAACCACTGCTGGGACTGGCCGGCAGCCCCCCTCCTGCCTGGGAAACAATGGAGCCAGACAGATGCTTGGATGCAGAGCAAGACAGCTGTGGACAAGGCTAGACGCTGTGTCCTGGCGTGCGGCCCCCCTGCTCGCTCCAGGAAGATGCAGATGCACTGAGCCAATCATTTCCTGGCCTCCCAGCCTCTGCCTCCCCAGCCAGCTCCCCCTTCTCCAGCTGAGAGCCCTGGGCTGTGGTTAGGGGAAGGGATAGAAGGGAGGGGTGAGCCGTGGGAAGAGAGAGAGCAGGCAGCTGCTTAATCTGTGGAGATTTTTCTCAGGGGCTGGAGGGGGCTGACTTTTGGCTCCAGTCTTCCTCCTCCCTCACAGCTGGAGCTGGGGCAGCCCCAGGGAGCGGGAAGCGTTGGCCGACTGGGGTCCCAGCTGCTGGCAGTTGCTGTGTGTTATCTCTCGGACAGCCGCCAGCCTCCTGGTGAGTCCGGGATGAGTGAGGCTTGTTGTTCATGAACAGGGCCTGAAGGGGAGAAAAAGTCAGGAAAGAGTGAGAGAGAGAAACTCTCAGGCTCGCTCATTCTGACTGCATTTCCAGATAGCCCTGAAACCTTTTCTTACTTCTCTGCCTTCTTCCAGGCGGCAGGATGCTTCCCATTGAGAGCTCCCATCAGTACCCAGCCTTCCCCTCACTGGGACCAGTGGCTACCACTGAATAAGTGTGTACCACGGGCCAGGCATTCCCCTATGTGTACAGGCTGGTGGGTTTATTGAACCCTTGGAACAAGTCTACGAAGCCAGCGCTGCCTTACTCCTATTGGGCAGAACTGACAAGTGAGCACTGCTGAGATTCAGCACCAGGCATCTGATGGCGGAACCGTAGCTCTTGACCCGTTGCTGTTCTGCCTCCTGCTGGTGACCCATGATAGACCAAGGCCTGTTTGACTAAATGTGTCCCATTTTGGCACTGTCACTCCAACAGTGGCATTGCTGACAGTGACATTTGCTGAGTACTTGGATGTTTTGTTTGTTAAGGTTAATGCTGTCCTTGGTCAAAAATAACAGCTGAACACATGAGCCACAGAGTCTAATGCACCTGTCATTGTCCTATAGGGCTCTGCTTCTCAGGGACTGTAGGATTAGGATGTTGGTCATCCAGCTGTTGCACCTTGCTATTGGAGCTGACTTGGTGACGACCATAGATAAAGAGAAGCACTCACTGAGGCCACGGCAGATGTGTGGACCCATAGCTACAGCCTCCCACATCCAGGGGCTTCTGCCCAGGGGAGGTCTCTGCACCTTTCTGGCATCCCATCAGGAGTATCAGCTTGCGTTAAGATAGCCACCTGCCATGGCCTCAATGCAGCTTACCACTTATGGGTCCACTTGCAGGTGCAACGTTATAGAGGCCTTACTCAGGGCTGTTTTGTTGGGCTTGCTGACCTAGTGTGTGCAGGACTGTGGGAACATGATGAGCTGCAGAAAAGGACATGACAATGAGTATAGTCAGGAGCTTCCTCTCAGCGTCCACACCCAAGATCACAGGCTGGTGCTCGGGGGATAAGGTAGGCCGTCCACTGCACAGTACAGCTGCTGTCTGCCCGGCAATCTCGGCTCTCAGATTTCTTTCAAGAAACTTAGTTTCTTTCTTTCCTCACTCTAGCCAGTTTTTATTCCGATTTGTTGAGTTATCTGTTGTATAGCTAAGTCCTTCTATCCTCCTGTAACAGGTTTTAAAATTTTCATTCCTTGACATATATAGCAACAAGTTAAGCCTTTGTCAGACAGACATTAGTTCTACTTCAAAAAAGCAAAGGTTTTCTTTTTGAGATATGTGCTTAGTTGAAAAGCAAGAGACACAGAGAGAGAGAGCCACAGAGAGATGTTCCATGCACTGGGTCACTTCCCAAAGCTCTAGACCAGCTGAGACTGGGCCAGGCTGAAGCCGAGAACTTAGCCTAGGGCTCCTATGTGGGCCTCAGACCTTGTACTTGAGCCATTGATTTGCTCCCTCCCAGGATGTGCCATAGCAGGAGCAGAGCCAGGACTCAAACTCAAACCCAGGCACCACAGTAAAGGAATATAGGCCTGTTAAGTAATGTCTTGGCCTCTATGCCAAATGCCTGATCTGAAAAGTGGGCCTTTTTGGTGTGCTGTATTAAGAAAGTCTGGTCTCCTCCACCTGGGGCAGAGTCTGAGGTTTCTCATGTTTAACAGGCCTCTGATAATGCTAATGCTGTCAGTGCCCTGATAACACTTGCAGATGCATTGCTGTGGAGTGCTTGTGAGATACACTCACCCAGTCAACCTGAAGATTGGAGACCATTGAAGAGCAGGCAATGGGTCTGCTCCTCATCCTGCTCTCCTGCAGGCGAGGAATGAGATTACAGCCTTGTGGGAGCCTTGGTCAGCCTGAGGCAAGTTCCCTTCCCAGGGGGACCACCCCCTGTCACGTGCACCCTGGTGGCAGGTTAATGTTCTGTGCTCTAACTGCCCATTTTCTCTTTCCAGTCCAAATCCCTGAACAATCATATCCATAAACTGTTTCTCCCTGCCCCTCGCTGGTGTATTGTCTGTTGCAGCTGGCTCTGTTTCATTGGAACTGTTCCATGGGGACCACAGGGTCTTCATGTGGTAAAAGAATTTAATCTTAAAATTCTGCCTCACCACTTCTAGTCAACATTGTACTGGAGGCCTTAGCCAGTTCACTAAAGAACTAAATGAAAAAGATATATGAATTGGACAGAAGAGTAAAATTGTCCTATTATCAGAATGATGTGATCATTTAGTGAAAAATCTGAAAAATCTTTTATAAAACCATGAGGAAGTGAACTTAGCAACATCTACAGATACAAGCTCAATGTACAGAAATCAGTGGTATTTCTTTCTGCTGGCAAAGAAACACTCAATAAAACTTCAGAGATTTGGTTGATGGTCGCATACAAATATTTAGAAATGATCTTAGCAAAACAGACCTGAGACATGTACATTGAAAGCAGCACAACATTGCTGAGAGAAATTAAAGAACTGAATCAACAGAGGGAGGTGCCATGCTATGGTTTACAGGCTTTCTTACAGTTCACTTGAAATGGCAGTTCTCCCTAAGTGAATCTGTGATGCAGTAAAATCCCAGTAAAATCCAAGTAGGATTTCTCATAGGAACAGATGGACTGATGCTAAAATTTATCTGGGATCCAAACAACTTCAATTAAGAAAAAAAAAGTATGAATTTTTTCAACAATTAAACAAGTTTGAATTGAATGATTTTAAATGTTTTAATGGAACAACTCAAAGTGTTAATTGTGGTAGAATGCACATCTAGTTCACAATTGTAATCAAGTTAAGGCGTACGATTCAGTGATCATGAGTGTAGTCATATGATTGTGCAACCAATGTCCAGGACCTTTTCACCTTCCCAAACTGAAACTCTGTTTCATTAAACAGTAACTCCTCACTTCTCCCCCTCCTAGCTCTAGACGGTACCATAGGACTTTCTGTCTCCACAAATTTGATAGCTTTAGTTCCTATAAATGGATTCATATGGTATTTATCTTATTGTGACTCATTTATTCAACTTCACAGAATGTCTTAAAGATTCATCCTGGTGCTTACATACCTTGAACCTAACTTTCTTAGGCTGAGTAATATTCCATTGTGTATGTGTGTGTCTTTGCGGATGCATGCCCATACACACAGGGGCTTCAAAAGTTCATCAAAATGCATGTTATGTAAAAACTGCATGAGTTTCAAGTTTGTTGCCCCAAAATAAACATCTTTTAATTCCATTGCTCCCAGGGACCCGTGGAAATACGTGTGTGAGTGCGTGTGTGTGTAAAAGAACACTTGGGTTGCTTTCATCTTCTGGCTATTGTAGATAAGGGTTCTACGAACATAAGTGTGCAAATATCTCTTCAAGACCTGCTTTCAGTTATTTTGGGTATAGACCCAGAAGTGGAATTACTAGATCATATCGTAATTCTATTTTTTTATTTTTAAGGAGCAAGCATACTATATTCCAGTATCATTTCATTTCCTTAGTGTATGAAGGGTCTAATTCCTTCACATCTTCCCCCACAAATGTCATTATTTTCCTTGATAGTAACCACCCTAATGGTAAGGATAGTGTTTCACTGTGCTTTGGCTTTGTACTTCTTTAATTATGAGTGCTGAATACCTCTTAATGTACATATTAGCCACTTATAAATCTTCCTGAAAAAAAAATCTCAGTAAGTCCTTTTATAAAAAACAATTTGCGCTTTACTCACAGGTGTTTTTCAAGAGCAAGGAGTGCAAAATAAAAAAAAATAGAAATTTATCTGAAAGTCAGAATTACACAGAGAGGGGAAGAGACAGAAAAAGCCCTTCTATCCACCAGCTAACTGCCCAAATGGCCATCACAGCCAGAGCTGGACTGGTCTGATGCTGGGGCTACAGGCTTCTTCCAGGTCTCCCACATAAGTACGGGGGCCCAAGGACCTTGGCCATCCTTCTTGGACTTCCCAGGCCATTCACAGGGAGCTGGATCAGAACCAGCCAGGGCATGAACCAAAGCCTATATGGGATGCTGGAACCACAGATGGGATTAGCATGCTAAATCACTGTGCCACCCACACAAAAAAAAATTTAAAAAGAAACCCAAATTTAGAAGACACACACTATCTTATTGAAAGAGTAATTATAAGATTACAGTAAGTAATACGTTGTGGCATTGGATAATAATTTATCAACAGTCAACAGATCGAAATAGACCTTCATTATATGGCCAATTGATCTATTTGATAATCAGAGACATAGAAATAGCAAAAACTACAGAGAGAGAGAGAGAGTAGTCCTATGTGCTGGTTCATTCCCCAGATGTAGACAACAGAGTGGAAGTCAAGAGCCAGGAATGTAATCCACATCTTCCCCGTCAATGACAGGAACCCAGCTGCTCGAATCGCCCCACTACTTCCAAGGGTGTGTGTTAGCATGAAGCCAGAGTCAGGTGCTCTGATGAGGGATGTTGGCATCTCAACCAGTGACTGGACCAATTTGGATAAAGACCCTACATTAGTTCAATAGGGGAAAAGTAGTCATTTTATTTTTTATTTTAAGCATTTTATTATTTATTGCAAAAGGCAGATATTCAGAGAGGAGGAAAGACAGGGAGGAAGATCTGTCTGCTGATTTTACCCCCCAAGTGGCCACAGGAGCTGAGCCAATATGAAACCAGGAGTCAGGAGTCTCCTTTGGGTCTTGGGCCATTCTCAACTGCTTCCCCAGACCACAAGCAGGGAGCTGGAAAGAAAGTGAAGCAGCTGGGATACGAACCAGTGCCCATATGGGATCCTGGCAGAAGCAAGGTGAAAATTTAGCCAGTAGGCCATTGTGCTGGGCCCAAATTAGTCATTTTAAATAAAAGGTACTAACCAAGATCCTTTTCTCACATAATACAAAGATTCAAAATAATTTCAGAGCTAAAGCTATAAAACCTCTAGAAGAAAACATGTAAAAGAATTGTGGCCTTGGGTAGGCACAAAAAGTACTAATTAAGAAAGAAGAAAAATAAACTGATTTATAAGAATTCATCACAATTTAAACTTTTTTGATCACAAGAAAGTGAAACAACAGACAGCAGACTGGGAGAGAATGTTTGCAAAGTATCTGGCTTGTATGGAGAATACCTAAGAAGTTAATACAATAGTAAGATAAAAAAATTCTCAGTTAAAAAGTCATCAAAATATTTGAACAAATATGTTCCAAAGAAAGGTATATGAATAATTTGCAGGTAGAATGGAAGACTGTTCACACCAACCATCATTAAGGAAATACAAATTACAACCACAAGTAACTACCATAAAGAAAGTCAAGTACAACTACAAACCAAATCCTGACAACACCAAGTGTTGCTAATGCTAAAGTGAAATAGGAACACTTAAAAGTTGCTCAGGGAAATGTACAATGGAATAGTCTCTTTTTAAAAACAATTGAACAGTTTTCTAGCATTAGTAAACACCTGCTTGCCTGCCAGCCAACCCACAATTCCTTCCCACAAGACAGGAAAATCTGTCCTCCCAAACAGTGTGAGTGCGTGTCCATTGCAGGAGATCCATTCCAGCATGAAGTTGGGAACAAACCAAAAGCCCATCAGCCAGGGACTGCCTGAACAAAATGTAGCCAATTCATGTCATGGAAAACCACTCAGCTACGAGAGGAACAAGTTACAAACACACCCAGCACTGTGGAGAAGTGTGTGAACAGGCTCAGAGAAAGAGGCCGGACCAAACCACCGCGTGATTGGATTTGGATGAAATGTCTAACAGTGGCAAAATGGCTTTGGCAAACATGGATCTGTAGTTGCCTGAGACCGAGTAAGGAGTTTGGGACTGATTGCTAACGGCACATGGGCACTGGGGTATAGCAGGTAGAGCTGCTGCCTGTGATACCAGCATTTGGGCACCTACTGGAGTCCTGGTTGCTCTGCTTCCTATCCAGTTCCCTATTTACACCCCTGGGAAAGCAGCAGAAACTGGCTCGAGTTGGACTTCTGCAGCTACGTGGGAAGGAGACCTTGCCCTTGTGGCCATCTAGGAAGTGAACTAGTGGCAGAAACATTCATTTTCTCTCTCTCTCTCATTCTCTTCTCTCCCAGTAACACTTTCAAATAAAGTAAATGAATCTGTTAAAAAAAAAAAACTCATTTAACCAAGCCACACTTTTTAAATTAATGGCTTTTACAGTACATGATTCATAAAATTAGCTGCAAAAATAATGCATTAAAATTACCTATTCAAAATAAAATGAACAGATGACCTCTAGCTGTCTGTTTTGGGCAGCTTGGGTTCTGCCATTTCCTGGTTCTTCTCACACCGCCATGGTGAGGGCCAGTTGCCTACACTGACACCCTGTGACCCAGCAGCCAGCATGGAAGCAGTCTGTCCTTAAGGGTTGCCCTTGGACACCACATTGCAATCCCAGGGCCATCCACCTGCATCTTCACTCCTCCTCTCGTGTTAATGATCCTGCGTGAGCAAGGGACTTCCCTGTACCTTCAGACACACTGACTCTGTTTTATTTCTTTTGTGGGGGGCGGGCAGCACATCTTGGCGTCTGTACTAATGGATACCACACATCCACATGCACATTTATACAATAGTTATTCATTTTCCACCCTTCGCTTGCCCTTCCTTTCTTATGCTTTAACTACCTTAGCGTCACCAGCGCCCACGTACACATTCAGGCCACAAATGTGAAGGTCAAACATGAAGCAATCACCAGCCCTGGTGTTTTCTCTGTTTATTTGTTTCAATACGGTTCACGTACAGAGAATGTTCAGAAGTTCAATCTGATAAACTTGGACAATGGTGCACACCTGGTTTAATCATCACCAAAAGAGAAAACGTTTTTCTATCCTTTGAGAAAATTCCCTCAGTTCTTTCACCAGTCAACACTCCATTTATTCTACCCCAAAATATTAACAAATATCCACTGATTCTTCTATTTTTAATTAATTTTACTCTATTTTTAAAGATCTATTCACTTGAAAGACAGTTACATATAGAAAGAGCGGAGACAGACACAGGTATTTGGTTCAGTCCAAGTGGCTGAGATAGCCAGGGCTGAGCCAAGCTCAAGCCAGGAGTCAGGGGCTTCACCCGTGAGGGGGTGGGGACCAGACTGCTTCAGCCATCTTTCTCTGGCTTTCTCAGCCCATTAGTGGCAAGCCAGGTTAGAAGTGGACTCCAGCTAGTGCTGTATGGCATGCCAGCCTTGCAGGCGGCAGCCTTAGCACTGGGCCCCAATGCCAGCCCTCCCTGATCTGAATTCTAACATTGTCTATTAGTCGTACCTGTACAATTTGTATTTCATGTAAATGTAATCACACAGTTTATTTCTTAACACATTTTCATTATTCATGCACATTTCATGGCTTGTATAAATAGCTGGTTGTCTTTTTATTTCTTAGTGGCACGCTATTTTATGGAAGGTTTTTTTTTAATCCATTTCTTGTTGGTGGACACTTGGATTGCTTCCAGTTCTTTAACATTTAAATAAGGTTGCTATAAACAGCCTTTACAATTTTATTGGGAACATGTTTTTCTTGCATGAGTTTTTGGAAACATCTTTATTGGGCAAAGACCTGGAAGTGAAATTACTTGGTTAGGGTAGATGTGTATTTCATTCTAAGAAACCATTAGATTTCTCTCGAGTGTTTGTGCCATTTAACTCCCACCAGTATGATTTTCCAGGTTCTCCATACTCTTCATCAATATTTGCTGTAGTCAGCCATTTGGAGTCTAGCCGTTTTAGTGAATGTGAAAGAGTACCTTGTTACAGTTTTAATTTGCTTTTCGTTTGTAACTAATGATGTTAAACACTTCACTGGCTTACAGCACATTATTACCTTTTGTGATACGTCTGCTCAAGTCTTCAACTTTTTAAAAAAATTGTTTTTGTTGGAAAGGCAGATGTACAGAGAAAAGAAAAGAGAGCGAGAGAGAACTTTCATCCATTTTCTCACTCCCCAAATGGTTATACCTGGAGCTGAGCCAACCTGAAGCCAGGAGCCTCTTCCAGGTCTGCCTTATGAGTGCAGGGGACAAAGAAGTTGAGCCAATGTCCACTGTTCTCCCAGGCCACAAGCAGGGAGCTGACTGGGAAGTGGAACAGCCAGGACACGAACCAGTGCCCACATGGGATCCTGGCAGTTGGAGGTGGAGGGATTAGCCAGCTGAGCCAGCACATCAGCCCCTCGACTCTGCTTCATTCGATCATTTGTCCTCAGAACTCTCACTGTTGGACAGTGTGGTCTGTTTTTAAACTTGATTGGTTGATTTGAAAGGGGGAAAGCAAGAGCTCCTCCCACCTACTTGTTCCCTTGGATCACTCTCCAAATGACTACAGTGGCTAGGGCTGGGCCAGAACTGAAGCTCGGGGCCAGAAGTCAATGCCAATCTCTCAAATGATGGCAGGGACCCAACTACTCTGCTGTCTCCCAGGGTTGCCTTGTCAGGAAACTGGGGTCAGGAGCCAGAGCCAGGTCTCACAAACAGACATGCCAGTGTGGACACCAGGATCTTACCCAGCACCCTAACTGCCAGGACCAGCCCCTGCTCCAGGCTCGTTGATTATTAAATCTGAGATAGTTTCCCTTATAGTCTGCTCTTTCCTATTCAGATCCTTTCCATGGCTCAACCAAACCATCCCAGGAGAATTCTGACATGTTACTTTGATGCTGGCTCTTATATAGTATGTCTTCTTGTAGAGTGTGACTGATTTAGGGAGAAAAATCATCATAAATCAATCCATTGTCACTCCTTGGTTCCCACAACCTACAGGAAAGCTACCAAGCATCTCAGATAATGATAAGGCCCATGGTGCATGTCCAGGGCGACTCCTTCAGCACCTGCCTCCCTCCAGCCCCGTCTCCTGTTTGCACAGGTGCAGTGCCAGTCACCACAGTAGGGCCTCAATTCTCTTTCCCTGACTCCTCATTTCCATTCTTGAAGACACAGCTCTAATGGTGACTTTTGGGGAAGTCTTCCTAAAACATTCAACCTTGCCACGGGAGGAAGGATTCCCACTTCTGCGTTTCCAAGGCAACCAAGAAACCCCTGCATTGGGTTGGTATCCTTAGGTTCTGCCACTCTACTTTCTGTGGCAGGCAGGAAGGGAAGGAACCTATCATCTTTACTCTCTGCAGTCTATGCCCCAGCCTGTGGCAGGAACTCAGCACATGGCCTGTCAATTGAATGAGTCATTTTGTTCCTAGACAACTGCAGGAAAATGCTGCTTTTAATTTTAACTGGAAAAGCAGTGGGTGTGGAGGGTGTGGGAAGCACAGGTACAATCCCCACCTTTCAATGTGCAGCAGCCAGGCCTTCTGCGTGCTGCGGGGGAGCAGGGTTGGAGAAGATCTGCTAAAATCTGCTAGCCACGCTCGTCCCAAGGAGTGGTCTGCTTGGGGGCTCTTCCTGTCCCCCACTACCTCAGTTCCAGCACTGGCCTGTGTTGATAGTGCAGGGGACTGGAGAGTATCTGCTGTCTGGGAGCTCCAGTCTTTGTTCCCTTGCTCTCTTGTCTGGAATTTTGTGAAGACCATAGTCAGGAGACTTGGTTACGACTAAAGAGAGGTTGGTCAATCCTTGGAGGCACAGGTTATAGGCACGAAACCTTCCTGCTCAGGACTACAGAACCATGCTGCTTCCCTTCCTTCTCTTGCCAGGCAGGGACAACCTTGCGAGAGTTTCTCATTCATTTGCCACCTGCAGTGCCAATCCTTCCTGCTCACACTTAAGCAAGTGAGACATGGTTAGGCGAGAAGCCAGGTGTTGGCATCAGCAGCTCATCAGTTTAGCAAGGGGAGGGGGAAAGCCTGAGGTTGTCCAGAGGGGAGTGGAGCATCTATTACTCCACACTCCTCTCCATGCCTGGTCCCCTATGGCACCTTTGTCTGGTGGGCACTCCACCCCTCACTTAAATCCTGCTAACGCCAAGAAGTCACCTTCAGACAGGGAAAGTCTCAATTTTACACCCCTGCCCTGGGTCTTCTCCCACTAGAGTCTGTGTCCCGCCTTCTGGAGCCACCAGGAACAAACCCTAGGTTGTCCCATGGCAGGGTCTCAGGGATGGAAACCAGTCCTCAAAGACCTCGGCTCTCAGCACCCATGAAATCACACTGAGCAGGTGGCTCGATAAATGTGACACACCAGCTCTGGGTCAAGAAGCTGGAGTCTCTGTACTCCTTACCCTGCCTACTCTTATTTTTAAAGAGTTATTTATTTGGGCCCAGTGTGGTAGCCTACTGGCTAAAGTCCTAGCCTTGCATGCCTTGGATTCCATATGGGCATGGGTTCTAATCCCGGCAGCTCCACTTCCCATCCAGCTCCCTGCTTGTGGCCTGGGAAAGCAGTTGAGGACGGCCCAAAGCCTCGGGACCCTGCACCCGCGTGAGAGACCTGGAAGAAGCTCTTGGTTCCTGGCTTTGGATCAGCTGAGCTCTGGCTGTTGCGACCACTTGGGGAGTGAACAAGTGGATAGAAGATGTTTCTGTTTCTCCTTCACTCTGTAAATCTGACTTGCCAATAAAATATTTAAAAGGTAAAAAAGAGAGAAAGTGAGAGAGAGAGAGAATGGCTGTCTATTGGTTTACTACCTAAATGATCACAACAGCCAGGGCTGGCATAACCCAAAGTCAGGAGCCAGAAGCTTCTATCAGGTTTCCCATGGCAGTGGCAGGAACGTCAGGGCTGCAATTACCTTCTGCTGCCTTGTAGGCATGTTAACAAGGAGCTATATCCGAGGGGAGCAGCCGAGACTCAAACCAGTCCTCGCATATGAGCTGCAGGCATCATAAGCAGTGGTCCAATTCAGTGTGCAACAAAGCCAGCCTCAACTCTGCCTTCTTGAATTCTTTCATGGAAAGCAAGTCTTAGAAGTGTTGAGACCCATTGATTCGGAGAGCCTGCTTTTGGATTTCGAACTCACTCACTCATTTGGTGTCAAGGACCTACTGAAAGGCCTCTGCTCCATCAACGGGTGTGGGTTCCTTCCTAGGAGCTCTGGGGACACCCGTCATTGCCCAAAGTGCCACAGCTCAGGGGACCTCCTTGACCCTAGCCTTTCTCTTCAGTAACAGCCAGGAAGGTGGTAGGTTTTGGTGTAGCAGCTAACACACCCACATCCCGCATCAGAGTGCTGGGTTTTGAGTCTCGGTTCCAACTTCCTGTGACTGCTCAAGCAGCGTTCCCATCTCCTTTGGGCCTGACCCTGCCCCAGCTCTTGTGTGTCTGGGGAACGAAGCAGGCAATGGGAATACCCAGCCCCTTTCTCTAAAAAACATATATATATAAATAATGGTTTTTCATTTACAAAATAAACTGCCTGGAAGGTCAGTATTCTTTCAAAGGCCCTCCCTGACCCCTGCAGGTGAGGAGAGGCTGTCCCAGCAGGAACCTTGGATCTGAGGAGCAGGGTTGTCACCAAATTCCCTGGTGACCTTCAGCTTGCCTATGTGGAGCTGGCGCTGCGTGTGTGTCATGAGCTCAGGGCACCTGGACTGGAAACAGTGTCAATGCCTGGAAGATTCAGGGTCAGAAATGTGCTTAGCTGTGCTCACTTCTCAGCCTTAAAGCTTGTGGTGAGATAACCTACCACTACTACTGCAAGGGTCAAAAACCAGTGATGCCCAAATTCTGGTTTCAAAACTGGTTTCTGGCTTCCTTCCTTCTTTCTTCATTCTCTCTTCTTAGTGATTAGCATTGTGGCAAGTGTCTCGGTTTTCATGCTGTACAACATCAAAGTTTCAAAAAGATCTAAAATGCAGCCAGCCAATGCTGTGGCATAGCAGTCTTTTAAAAAATTATTTTTATTAGAAAGGCAGGTTTAGGGAGCTGGATGGGAAGCGGAGCAGCTGGAATGTGAACCAGTGCCTATATAGGATCCAGGCATTTGCAAAGCAAGGGCTTAGCTACTGAGCCATCACGCCAGGCCTGGCAAAGTTCTGCTAAGTCTGTACATGCGGCGCTGGCTTAACCATATGGGCATTTTTTCATGTCCTGAATGTTCCACTATGAATTAGTTCCCTGCTTGTGGCCTGGGAAGGCAGCAGAGGATAGCTCAAGTCCTTGGGTCCCTGCACACAAGTGAGAGACCCAGTCAAGGCTCCTGGTTTCAGATTGGCTCGTTCCTGTTAATTGTGTCCATTTAGACAGTGAGACAATGGATAAAGGCTCTCTCTTTATCTCGTTCTTTCTCTCTCTCTGTAAATCTGCCTTTCCAATAAAAATAAACAAATCTTAATTTTTAAAAATGTGTCTATAGAAATATAATTGAAATAGAACACAGAAGACAAAAGTCTGTGCAATTTCACACAGGGTTTCTTATGCGAAGATTTGATTTTCTCTCCAAAAATGATCTTCCTCTGTCACACAGTTGTGCAGGACCAAGCAATCCAAGGGGTTGGAACCAACCAGAATCCATCAGAAGAGAAAAATGCCCTTGGTGACACGCAGGTTGCCTTGCTCTGGGGTTCCCACATATGCCATGGAACCTGGAAGAGGAACAGTGAAAAATGACCTATTTTAACAGGTGTATGGTAGTGTGTAAGTGGGCTTAACCAAGCGTGGAATTATGTTAACATGGAAATCAGCTGTGGGCATTGAGAAACATCACTCTTTTGACCACACAGGAGTCAGACACACGGTCAACATTTGGGAGTTTCTTAGGCTCCGCAGAAGATGTATTGGTTGGATTTTTCCAGAGGAAGCGGCAATAGCACCGGGAAATAAACACTAGTGCCTACAAGACATGACTGTTCATGTTCCAACTCCCTCCTCAGAGCATGTCCCCTTTCTCCTAGGAATAGAAAGCAAAAAGTTAAACATCACTCAGCCGGGTTAGGAAAGATCCTTTCAACCATACAAACCAGCATCAGATAAAGAAAACTCAGGTTTCTGTTCACAGGGCCATGAGAGGAGGTCATGGTCTGGAGAGAGAATACTTGTCCTACTGGAAGACTGTGGCTCAATGACGACGACACGCTGGCATGCTCACATGCTGGCCTGGGACAAGAAACTGCATGTCCCAGAACCTTGACTTCCAGTGCTGTTAACTGGAGCCCCTGGGCCTGCCTGTTTCCCAGGGCTTCTGGGCAGGACTGAGGACTTGAACAATGGAGAGAAAGGGTCTGAGAATGAGTGTGGGTACAGTCACTGGCTTTGTGGCTGCAGTGAAAGTGACTTGGGTTCGGTGTGTGGTGAGGTCACACAGGAGGAACTCTGGTTTCCCCAGGAGAGCATAACTTTCTTTCTCACAGGGACCAGCTGCTCTGTGCTGTGACTCGATTTTCCCAGGAATTGTCAGGGTGCTTGGATCTGGGAACATCAGACTCACCATGGAGTGGGTGGAAATATACTTCCTTAATGGGTAAGAACTGAAACCTGTCTTTATAGCAGCTTGATAACATACTTTACAAAATTAAAAAAAAAAAAGATTCTATTTACTGGAGAGGGATCTTCCAACCATGGACTCATTCCCCAAATGTGCACAACAGCAGGCACGAATCCAAGGAATTGAGCAACCCTCTGCTGCCTCCCAAGAGCATTAACAGCAAACTCAATTAGAAGAACCAAATAATGGGGACTCAAATCAGCACCCCTATGCACGGCACTGGTGTCCCAACCAGTGGCTTAGCTGGCTATGCCACAGTGTTTGAGAGATGGGGTGTGGGATGATCTTCCATCTGCTGGTTCAGTCCCTAAATGGCCACAATGGCTGGAGTTTAGCCAATTCAATCTGAAGCCAGGAACCAGGAGCTTCTTCCTGGTCTCCCACGTGAGTGTAGGGGATGCAAGGACTTTAGCCATCTTCTGCTGTTTTCTCAGGCCATAACAGAGAGCTTGATCAGAAGTGGAACAGCTGGAACATGAACTGGTACCCATATGGGATGCTGGCACCACGGGGAAGGGGAATAGCCATTACACTGGTCCCATTAAGCAGACATTTTTAAACAGCCTTACGCTGTGAATTCAGTGCCATCTTCATATGGTAGTGTCAGAGGATTGTTAGTTGGTTTTAGCGGAGAAAAGCTTTTGTAAGGTTTTTGTAAGGAAAAGCCAACTTATGCTTATTTCCCTTGGAGAAGTCCACTGGCTTTGCTGGTTTGTTTAGGTTACTTAACCTTTCTGAGGCTCCCTCCCCCCGCCCCAGGGTGTGTGTGTGTGCATGTATGTGTGCTTCAACAATACCTGTCTGAAGTCCTGGACACACATGTATGTTATAGGATAGGCAATGTGTGTTTACTATACTGAAACTCATTTTTCTTTGGCTCTTCTGGTCTCTGCTGTACACACACACACACACACACACACACACACACACACGGAAAGAGAGCACGTGGCTGAGGCTATGGTTGAGGTAAGGTGCCTCAATGCTCCACTGTGTACAGGCAGGCTCTGGGCGAGCCATGCTTCATCATGGATCATGCTTTCCACCATTGGATGCCTACTGTGTGCCAGACATCTGATAAACCGAATCCTCATGTAGGTTGGACAGCCAGCCCAAGGTAGGCACGTCTCCATTTGCAAAGTAGGTGCAAAGTAGGAAGCTGAGCTCGGAGAGACCCGCTGACGTGCCTAAGGTCACACAGTCAGGAAGTGATGATGTGGCATCAGGTCTTGGCAGTGTTCTGCAGAATCTGACCTCGCCCCGGCCCCTGTGGCAGAAAGAACTAGGGGCCAGAACATGAGTCAGGGAGCCCCAGCTGTTCACAAAGAGACAGACAGGCTCCGGGGCCTCTTGCTTGTTTTTGACCATGGGCACTATTTGTGTTCCCTAGCTCACTTAACCTCTCAGGTTTTTGATTCTCGGTCCGTGGTTCTGCCCCTCCTCAGCCTCCTGTGCCCCCATCAGGACACTCCCAGCTACTGGCCTCCTCTCCCCATCCCAGGCTGAGCTTGCTGCAAACAGAGCAGCCCGGGAATGCCAAACCACGCAGCCTGGGTTCCTGCAGCTGGAGCAGGCTGTGCTACCTGGGGGAGGGTGGGAGGGCTCCGAGAGGCCTCCCAGCACCTGCCTGGCTTGCTGTGGGCCAGACTCCTGGGCCTGCCTGCCACCTGTGTGGGGGCGTGGTGGGGGAGGGGCAGAGGGTGGTTTCAGTCTGAGGTGAGAGCCGCAGCCACCGAAACCAGACAGCCAACCGAGGCACACACAGGGTAGGGGAAAAAGGAGGTGCGAGGCAGGTGTGATGGGGCTTGCCTTTACTCGGGCAGAGGAAGACACAGACAGCGCCACCCCCAGCAGGAGGGACACTGGTCCCGGGGGACTGTTGCTGAGCCCAAGGCAGGGTGGAGTATGTGTGTGTGTGGAGGGAGGAAACCTGGGTGGGTCTGAAGGATTCCCCGCACCCCTGTTGGCGTGCTGCTCCCCTCCGCCCACATTCAGCAGTCTTGGGTGTTAAGACACTCAGAGTGGTGTAAACTAGTACCATCAGTTCCTGTCTAGACGGCCTGTTGGGAATCCAGGCTGCCCAGATGGAAGGGGCCTGATGCAGACAGGGCAGAAATCTACAGTCAGTCACCTTGGATTAGCAGTAGTGGTCATGGCCTGGCAGGCTGCATTCCACTTTTTTTTTTTTTTAAGATTTACTTATTTCTATCGGAAAGGCAGATTTGCAGAGTGATGGAGAGACAGAAAGATCCTCCATCCGCAGTATCACTCCCCAAGTGGCCGGCAAGGGCCAGGACTGACCCGAAGCCAGGAGCCAGGAGCTTCTTCAGGTTTTCCACATGAGCACAGGGTCCCAAGGCTTTGGGTCAGCCTCTATTGCTTTCCCAGGCCATAAGCAGGGAGCTGGATGGGAGGTGGAGCAGCCGGGACACAAACTGGTGCCCATATGGGATCCTGGCATGTGCAAGGCAAAGACTTTAGCCCCTAGGCTACTGGGCTGGGCCCTCCATTTCCAAGTTTTGACACAGGCACTTAATTCATCATCACACGGGAAAAGCCAATCACAAAGCTTTCATTTTTGGTTTTTGTTTATTGTTTTTGAGAGGCCTTCACCCTCGGCCAGGAGAGCCTCTGGTGACTCTCTGCCAGGAAGTCTCAGACATCCTGAGTGGTAGGGGCAGAAGTGGTGTCCTTCATGCACCTGCTGAAACCAGGTAGAGGAGGGTCACCGAGCGCACTGCACCCTTGGGCCCATGCCCAACATGTTTACGTGGGCTCACATGAGAGTGTGGGAACTGGCAAGAGCAAGGTCCCCAGCACATTCCTAGCAGAACCACCTGAGCCTGCCCGGTAGCCCAGGCAACCCAGAAGGGTCACTTGGGTCCCTGGATCTCTGCATTCCAGTGCAGCTCCAGGAGCACATGCCTCCCCTCACCCCAGCTCCAGGCCTGCAGGCTTGGCTGTTTGCAGGACACCCCGGGTGTGCAACAATTCACAGCATACACACACATAGCTGGCTTGTCACTTTTCTTTCCTGATCTCAGCCAATAGAAGATAGCACTGGCCTGGTCTTCCCGCCCAGGCCTCTGAGGGATTAGCGTGCTTGGGTTTTGCAATTCCACTATCCATGTTCCTGTCTGGCTGCTGTGTGATCGCAAGCAGGCCCTGGAACCTTGTCTATCCCTAGTGTCCTCCCCCATGGAACAGGGCCTGGGGATGCCCGTTGGTTGCAGAGGTGTTACTACATCCAGCAGTGTGTGACAGCTAACGAATGTTGGTTTGCTTGCTATGACCCCGGCTCTACTCTGTGTCAGATGCATACTAACCTAGCACATTGGTAGGAGGATCTCTACAGAGCACACCAAGGTTGAACGTAACTGTGTGGGCCTTGAATGCCACCAGCAACTCTCAGCTGCTTCACTGTGCTCGCTCCCCTGGAAGAACCCTGTAAGGATGAATTCCCTTTCCCTGCCTTTCCCTTTTAGCTTTGCACACTCTTGAATTTGGTGTCCAAAAGCACCATCCACCTACAATGTCTTTTTTTTTTTTAACCACACGGAATAGTGGGAGAACAGTGAGAAGGAACGGTTTGTGCAAATATCCTGTGACAGGAGCCAGCACAGAAGGAGGGTGAAGAGCAGGAAAAGCCCCAAGGATTCCCTCCAGGCACGCTCAGCCCCCTGAGGGAAGGGAGCCACTGGGCTTTGAGGAGCACAGGCAGGGGTTCCTTGTGTATGTGAGCAGGAATGAGTACATTGTAAAGATGTTCATCCCAGGGTTGACAGGACTAAGGTTCTCATGAAAACGCAGCTTCCAGGCTGCCATTCATCTTTTCAAGAGCCAAAAGTGTCTGTCTGTTGCTGAGTCTTTCCCCAGTATCCCACTGGGGAGTGTGTCTGGGCTGTGGGTAAGGGGAGGGGCTGGCTAGGAGGGCCAGGAAGTTTGTAAGATGCCCCCCAGGCCACCGAAGTCCAAAGTCACCAGGCCTGAGCACCCAGCGTGGGGCAGCCTTTTTGCTCCCTGTGGGTGGCACCCACCTGCCCTCCACTCCTGCCTGGTCTGTCTTCTCTTCCCCAGAACCCAGGTCGTGCTTCCATTCCCAGTCGTGCTTTGAGGTCTCTACATCTGCCCAGCGGGGAGTGAGAAGAAGATGAGCACCATCCTATGATCCTGGAGGATGGGTTGGGGTCCGGGCAGGTCTACACACTCGCTCACTCATCCCTGGGAGACTGGAGGGTGGGCACTGCGGGATGCAGCCATAAGAGCAGTGGCAGTGGAGGGTGGGAGAGGAGGGGATTGGGCTTTCTGCTGGAGCTCAGGAAATAAGGCTGAGGGGGCTGCAGGCAGAGTTCTTTGGAAACACCCTGTTGGAGCTTTCGTGATGGTGCAGGCAAGCTTTTGAACCTCAGCAAGACAGGGTCTGGCCGCTGTGCCACAGGTTCAGCAGGCAGAGCTGTGGCTGGAACAGGATGTTCAGAAATGCCAGGAGGACATTGTTGGCTCTGCAGGAGCTGAAAGGATTGGGACCAGGAAGTGCTGGTTGGCCTGGTCACCCCTCTTCCTGACCTTTGTACAAACTGTTTCCTCTGTTCACACTTCTCCCCAATATGTCCAAACTTCAACTGAAGTCCAAGCTCAAAGCTACCCTGCCCTAATGCCTTTCCAGAGACCCTCCCCCCGAAAATGTGCTTTCCACTTTGAACTTGGAGAGTTTTCTAAGCACCCTTGCCTCTCTTGTACGCTATGCAATCCCACCCTACCCAGGATTTGACCATGTCAGGACCCTCCTGCCTTTCCAAATGAAAGGGCTTAGGGCTTCTCTCAGCACCCTCACCCTTGACATTCTCCAAGACCTCACAGGTGCATAAGACAGGCAGTTCCAAAACGAAGAGGTCGGATCCTAGCTAAGCCCCAAGGACCTATGTGCAGGAGGTAGAGGGAGGTCCTGCGTCAGGCTTGGCATAGCCTCTGGCCTCACCTGGAACTTTATTTATTTGTCTGTGTGCCTACCTCGCAGCGCCAGTGCCCTCAAGAAAGGCCTGTGACTTGATAGATGAACGTTCCGTTCCCTGACTTGAGCGCCATCAGATGTGCAGCCCCAGCGCTGACTCACCAGGGAGGAAACCACTTCCCTGAGTCACTAGGGAGGCACCACTCGCCTTGTGCGGTTTCCTTTTTTTGGTCTCTCCCTCACGTGCTTTAAAACCAGCAGGATCCAAATTACCATTGCTGCCAGCTGGGGAGCTGGGAGGACAGAGCTGGGGTGCTGAGAACCGGCACCCTCTGTGTCTACAGTCTCAGGGAGTGTGCGTATTTTTGCCTTTGAAACAGTTTCCTCTGTGCAGACTGGGTGCCGTGAGTTGCATGAAATCATCGCTCTCTGCTAATTTACAAGAACTTCAGCTCCTTTCCTGCCCCAAAGTGGGACAAGTGAACAAATGACTTTTAGAAACATTTAGTTGCCGTCTCCATGTGCTCAGGGCTGTTAGTGGCCTCCCTCTGCACCTGCAACACCTCAATGTACGAACAACCAGCAGATGCAGCCGTGAGGCTTGCTGTTTCTTCCTTATTTGCCTATAAACGCCCATCCCCAGCCAGGGTCTGGCTCACGCTGTTTCCTGGTTCACCCCCTCTTGTTTACTAAATCCCTTCTCTTCCTCCCTCGCATGAGGATTTCCACCTGCTCTTTGCTAAGCCCTAGTTCTAAGTGACCCATCACCAAGAACCCACTAGCCCCGCTGTGGGATTCCCTACCCCTCACTTCCTGCTCTCAGCGCAGGTGTTTCTGCCCCACACCTTGTGTACCTGACAAGTGTCTTTCCCTTACCAAGATCGAACTCCCCGAGGTACAGAATCGCAGGTCCTGGTCCAAGGTGAATCTGGAAATGGAAGGTGACTTTGGGCCTCAGTTTCCCCCATCTGCAGGGGCGTATCTAGAGTAGACTTTCAAATCCTGACACTCTCACCCTGGCTCGGTCTCCTGGGCATTCATTCAAAATGCAAATGACCAGATCTCACCCCAGGCAGGACCTGCAAAATACGTTTGTAAACAGCTTTACTGGCCACTTGGAGATGTCCAGGACTAAGCTTGCAACAGAGCATTCCTAAAATCCACCAGCACCCTTCATTTCACACTCCTTGAAACAAACTACAGTCAATGCATGCACCAGCATGAGGACAAGGCCGGTGCTTGGAGGCGAAAACGCTAGGTCATGACTCAGATTTGATGGCTCAGTGTTGTATGGAAACTGCGTGGTTGGTCTCACATAACCACCACCAACTCATCTATGTGAGTCAGCGTGGGCTGCACTAACACACTTCCACAGAAGGGTGATCTAAACAACACACATCTATCTCTGACTGTCCTGAAGCTTGCAAATCTAAGGTCAAATTGCCACAAGATTTGGCAGCTGGGGAAAGTTCCCCTCCTGGCAGCCTTCTCATTGCATCCTCCCATGATGGGGACAGAGACTGCCGTCTCTTCCTCCTGCAGGAGCACTGGGCCTATCAGGGTTAGGCTCTTCCTTGCAGCTTCTTTCACCATGGTCACCGCTACCGGTCACACAGGGGTTGAGGGCTTCAGCATACAGAGCATTGGGAAAATCACAGATCCTCCTTCAGAGACCTGCATCTATCTATGGCTGATGCTGGGCAACCGAGGCGAGCTGGTGACCGGAATCCACTCCATGACCTGTCTTTCCCGAGAAATTCTTGAGAAATACAAGGGGACTATGAAAAGGTCATGGAAAATGTGTATGATGGAAAAAGCTATGCATGAATTTCAAAATCTTTTCTACCAAAAAGTCACTTCCATTAGGAGAATTAACAGAGGTGGGGGAATTCAACTAAGTGTGACAGGAACTGGGGGCTTCCAGAGAGCCAGAGGCTCAGGGACTTGGAAACCCACGCTGGCGCCACTTAGAACCTGCACCTGTCAAAAGGCTGCTCAGGTGCCCCTGCAGTGGAAGGAGCAGCAGCTACTAAGGGCTTCACAAAGTGTGTGGGAAAGTGGGATCTGAAGCTAGGAGGTCTTGGGAAACTGATACTTCTATACAGACAACCAGAAGGCTGCCAAGTGAACGTGTGTGTGTGTGTGTGTGTGTGTGTGTGTGTGTGTGTGTGAGAGAGAGAGAGAGAGAGAGCGAGCGCTCATGTGCTCCAGGAGCACTCCTAGACCAGTGAGAACAGCAAATGCTGTTTGCAGAGACACTTTCAAAGCAGCATAAGGTGAACCGTGCAGAGCCAGTCTTCATGGGACAGGAGGCCTGGGGACAAAGGGCCTTTCTCCTGTCCCTGTGGGAAGATAATGCAGGTGGAGGATCTAGTGTCAGGGACACTGCCTAGCAGTGGTTCCTTCCCATGATAAAGCGTTCTCTGCTTTCCGATTTATCCATTTTAATTGGATTTCGGTGCGACTCAGGTGCTGTCTTAGTCATTTGTTCTCAACAGGCAGAGAGAAGGGAAAGGAAGGGAACCATTGAGTCTCTTGCTTATTAATTTCTGTATTCTTAATTCTTAAAAAATGTAAGTAGGAAAATTAAATCACACTCAAAGGAGAAAATTGGGCAACTCTGGAAAGTGGGAAGCAGAAAATATATATCGCCATGACTCATCACATATTTGAGGGGGCTTATTATTGCGAAGATCAAATGAGGGGATTTATTTCCAGTCTTTTAAATATGTATAAAACATGTTTATATGTATAATATCTAGTACATATTTAAATAATTTATAATAATATCACATGTATTATATGAATGTGTACAATTTATGTATATAATTTAATATATAACATTAGCCATATATGTACTTTTTTGGTGATAGTTTTATTGATATAGAATTCAAATACCTTATAATTCACCACTTTAAATTGAATTATTCAATGTTTTCTTTTTAAATAACACACTCACAGGGTTGTGTAACTGTTTGCATAATGAAATTGAGACCATTTCTGTCACCCACGGAGAAATGTTATAGCCTTCCCTGCTGCTGGTTTCCCTGCTCTGCCCTAGCTGTGGCAGCCACCACTCCTATTGTCTGCTTCTCTCGGCTTCTTTCACATTGCATGGCTATGTCCAGGGTTGACCCATGCTGTAACATGGGCCACTACTTCATTTTGATTGCTGAGTAATAGCCCAGCAGGATTCCTTTCTCCACTTGATAGACATCTGGTTATTATACCTACTTTGCGATTATTATGAATACTTTTGCTATGAATATCTGGGCACACACTTATGTATGGGTGTGTATTTTCATTTCTCTTGGATGCCTACCCAGAATTCTTAGGCTATATGATCATTCCAGGTTTAACCTGCTAAGGAATTTCAGACTGTTTTCGAAATTAACTGCACCAGAGTACATTTGCAACCACAGTGTGTGGGGTTAAGATTGCACCTCATCCTAAGCAACCTTTGTTTCTACCTTTCTTATTGTCACCATCTCAGAGGGTATGAAATGGCCTCTCACTGTGGTTTTTAGTTAGATCATTTTTCTTGTGTTAATTGCCTACTATATGGAGACATATGTACCCGAATCTTTTACCCAATTTTGAATTGCACTATGTCTTCTTATTATCAACTTGTTCTTTATGTATTCCAGATATAAATTCTATATCAGGTACATGATTTGCAAAACTCTTTTCCTATTTTTTTAAACCTAATTGGCAGTGTCATGTGAAAGAAAAAAAATTAAAGACTTATTTATGTATTTGAAAGGCAGAGTTAGAGAGATCAAAGGAGACAGAGAGAGAAAGACAGATGCTCCTTCAAGTGGCCTTTCCAAGTGGCCGCAGAGTCTGGGGCTGTGCCAGGTTAGGCTGGAGCCTGCAACTCCATCAGAGTGTCTCACAAGGGTGTCAGGGGCCCAAGCACTCAGGTCATCCCTCACTGCTTTCCCAGCCACATTAACAGGAAGCTGGATAGGAAGTAGAGCAGCTGGGACTTGAACCATAACTCATACAGGATCTTGATGTCACAGAGAGCAGCATTGATTTGCCTCCATCCCTCAAATATTTTGGATGTCGATGAAGTAAAATTTAATGATTTTATTTCTTTTGCTGCTCATGTTTATTTAAGAAACCTTGGCCTAATCAAAGTTCAATTCTAGCTTTACATTCAAGTCTTTGATCAATTTTTAAATGCTTTCATTTTTATTTATTTGAAGGGGAGAGAGAGAGAAAGAGAGGAGAGGAGAGGATAGAGATCTTCTATCTGTTCGTTCACTCCCACAAATGGCCACAATGGCTAGGACAAAGCTAGGCTGAAACCAGGAGCCAGGCACTCCACCTGGTCTTTTATGAGGGTGGCAGGGACCCAAGTGCCTGCATCATATTTTCTCTGTTGTCTGCATTATCAGGAAACTGGATTGGAAACTGGATTGGAAGCAGAGCAGCTAGAATTTGAACAGGTGATCTGATATGGGATGCAATCATCACAGCTTAACCTGCTGTGCCATATTGCTGGTTCCTTTCATCCATTTTGAGTTGATTTTTTGAGTGTATGATGTAAAGGATGAGAATTTATTTCATGTCTCTTAGCTTTTGGCAATTCTTGACTCTCCTTAACTCATAAATGAATCGGTCCAATCTCTACTTCTGTCTTCACATAGCTTTCCTATTTGGGGCTCCCCAAAATGACATCATCTCAAGACTCCTAACCGCATCGTGTCCGTAAAGACCCTGTTTCAAACTGAGTTACAAGCATAGTAGTACTTGAATATATACATTTATAACACGTTTGATCGGCAGCAAGTGAGAGGACTCCAATCTGCTGATTGACAGCTCAAATGTCCCTCATTTGGGACTGGGCAGACATCAACTTAGGAGACGGGAACTCAGTCTAAATCTTCCACATGAAAGGCAGGAAACTAAACACCACAGGGCCTGATGGGGTCTGCATGAACAGGAAGCTGAGTCAGGAGCTGGGGCTGGATTTTGAACTCAGGTAGTCCAGCATGAGGCACCAACATCTTCCCTGGCATTTTAACCTTGGACTTGGGTGGGGGACATGGGGTGGCGGCAGGGAGGGTGCTGCTACTCCTGTATCCCACAGATCACCTCTTCTAACAAGGTTGTTTACTCAGTCTCAGCAATCACCATGAAGACCGTAGGAGGAGCCGAGGTCATGGTTTTGCGTTAGACAAGGTTCCCCAACCCCGGAGGTTTCACTGTGATATAAATAACAAATACTAGGACAGGGTTAGGAGAGAGCTGTGAGATTGGAAGCTGAAGGACTGAGAGAGGCAGCCCAGAATAAGAAGGGCTGGCGAAGCAGGGGGCCAACGCGGCCAGCAAAGCAGGCTCAGCAAGTAGAGGCAACGGGCCGGGAATGGGAGTGGGTGCCTGTTGAGACTGTGGGAAGTGTGGGTGAAAAGCGAGACAAAACTAGAGTAGCAGCCACTCAGAAAACTCAGGCTTCACCCTCTGTAGTGTATTATTTTAGTGTATGTATGTGTAGGAGGGGCTGGGATGTTCTGGCTATACTGCAGGACCCAGTCTTTACACTTTCACTGAATACCCACACTGGTCCACAAAGCCCAAGGAGTGATCACCCTGAGTGGTTCCTGCAGCTGGTCCATGTGGGCTGATCATGAAATCCATGCACCTGCTTGGGGAAGGCATCTCTGGATGAGCTCCCTGGTCCAGGCTCATGTGGAAGGCAGGTGTGAATATCTCACCTCCTCACTTGGCAAGAAAATCCCTTTGCGGCAAGCTCATGCCCAAGTTCCATTTCTGTCTTGCCGTTTTGGCTATAATACCGGTTGATAGAGGGGGGCTGCCGCTGGGAGCTCAGCAAGTACAGATGGTGGGACAGGGTGGCAGCTGTTGGGGTAGGACAGCCTTGCTGCTCCAGAGTCCCACCTACGGCCAAGGGCCTGTGAAAGCAACCAAACAGGGAGTGGAGGGTGGAGTGGGAGAGGAGGTTCACACCCAGGCTGGAGCTCAGAAGGCGTCAGCTTCTCCCACTGGGCCTCCCCCCATCCTGGCTTCTCCCAGCCAGAGCACAAAGGCTGGGGACCAAAAGGGAAGCAGATTCACATCATAAAATTCCCTGGGTCTCCAGCCAAGGAACAGTGAGTCCCTCACAGGTTTACGGGAGGTTGTTGGAAGTGTGTCACGGAAGGGTGACAGTCAACGGAGCCATGCTGGGCTAGTCATGCCTCGTCTGCCCATCTCCTGGGCGGAGCCCCCTGGGGTGGAACATTGAGGCACACAGCAAGGACACATGGTGGCAGGGCCTTCTTCCCTGCACCAGCACCTGGGTGAGAAACAGGTTGGCATGGGCAGACGTGCGAGCCTTCCAGCAGGATCATGCAGTGATGTCTGATCCGGAACCAGTCCTGCCAGATGTGAAATCAGTCTCAAGATCTCCAGATTCCCTCCAGCCACCTGCCCCTTCTCTCTGTGTGTAAAGGATCTGTTTATTTACTTGTTTGTTTATGTATTACTTATTTGAAAGCCAGAGCAACAGAGAGGGAGGGAAAGAGACCATCTGTCCTCTGGTTCACTCACCAAATAGTTTCAACAGCCACGTGGCAGGGGTCCAAGGGCTTCAGTCTTCCTCCAGTGCTTTCCCAAGTGCATTAGCAGGGAGCTGGATCTGGAAGTGGAGCCACTGGGATTTGAGCCAGCAGTCAGATAGGGGATTCCCATACTGCAGGTGACCACTTCACCCCTGCACCACAGCAGCATTCCTCATGTCCACTTCACTTCTTCACGTGTCCCTTGTCCTACCTAATGCAGTCTGTGTCCCTCACTAGCCAGAAAACCCTCCCGAATCAGGCCGAGGGGGAGCACTCTGAGCGAGTCCCTCCTCCCTCCCCTTGGCCCCACATCAGGAAAGCAGATCCCAGAGTTAGCTATCCCTGCATGCCCTGGCAAGCTGAGAGCCATAGCAGAGTAGACCTTTGGAGACGCGGCTCCCTGGGCCAACCCTATTGCTAATATGCTCAGCTACCTGCTAACTGTCCTTTAGCATGGTTGAGCCTCAAGCTTCAGACTCAGCAGCCTAAGACAGGATTGCATGTTTAAGAGCGGCAAGCGGGCCCGGCGGCATGGCCTTGTGGCTAAAGTCCTTACCTTGAATGCGCTGGGATCCCATATGGGTGCCGGTTTTAATCCTGGCAGCTCCCTGCTTGTGGCCTGGGAAAGCAGTCAAGGATGACCCAAAGCCTTGGGACCCTGCACCCGTGTGCAAGACCTGGAGGAAGTCCCTGGCTCCGCTCCAGATCGGCACAGCACCGGCTGCTGCGCTCACTTGGGGAGTGAATCATTGGACAGAAGATCTTCTTCTCTGTCCTCCTCTCTGTATATCTGACTTTGTAATAAATAAATAAATCTTTTAAAAAAAGGAGTGGCAAACACCTGCAAAGATTTAGTGTGTGGTCCGCTGGTCAACCATGCTTGCTGACCATTCTTGTCTCCAGGGTTTCCTGGCAAACACTGCATCCTTCATTTACATGCTATGTACGGTTGCTTCTGCACTGCAATGGCACCGTCAAGTAGCTGAGACAGACACCGAGCCTGTGGTCCACAAGCAGAGAATATCCTATTTTTGTCCCTTTACAGGAATAAGTTCACCAATAACTGCACTAGGCTTTCATCATTGTGGCTTTTAAAAGATTATCTATTTATTTGAAAGAACCACCAAAGGGGAGGGAGTAAGGGATACAGAGAGGGAGAAAAAGAGAGATCACCCATCTGCTGGTTCACTCCCTAAATGATCACAATAGCTAGGACTGATTCAAGCCAAATCAATGAGCCCAGAATGCAATCCAAGTCTCCCATGGTGATGGCAGGGATCCACATACCTGGGCCACCCTGTGCTGCTTTCCCAGGCGCATTGGCAGGGAACTGTATGGGAAATGGAGCAGCTGAGAATTGAACTGGCATTCTGATCTGGGATGCCAGTCTTTCAGGAGGGTGTCTTCACCCTCTGTACCACAACTCTGGCTCCTACAAAATGTTAACAACGAGAAAACCGAATCCTGGGCTGGGTAAGTAATATGCTAAAACTCAGAGAGTGTCAAGGCAAAGGTTGGGGAATCCAGGTGTCCTTCAATGCCTGCAGGTTCTTCCCTGGCCTGAAGCTCTTTTACCCCAGATGGCAGATGGACACTGTCCTCCAGAGTTCACAAAGACACAGTGGTTGGCTCCACGGTGGAAGGCCATGACATCAGAGCGCTGAGGCCCATGGAGCCATGGCAGCCCTGACCAGTTGTGTATAAATCTGCATAGGGTCCCGGCCTGTGGGCAACAGAGCCCGGGAGGGGAGTCAAGCGGCCCTCCAGGAAGGTAGTGCCCTTCAGGTGGGAGTTGGACAAAGGCTGGCCTCTGAGGCCAAGGAACCACAGGTCGCAGGTCTGTGTAAACTTTAGTTGGCTTTTGAACTGCCCCCCACCCCCCAGCAGGGACATTTTTTTCTTGTCTCTCTCTCTGCTTTTTAATTGGCTGTTTCCTCCTTCCAGCATTTATTAATCAGACTGGTTAACCATTGAACTCAGCTGCAGTCTGCTCTTGTTTCCAAGCCTGTTCTCCCTGTTGGCTTCAGTAAAGAGCTCCCACTGAACAAACCGACTTTTCTTCTGGTTCTTTTCACAGCCAGAGTCAAGTGATAAAGAAGGTGGGGTCAGAGGTGCTCTGTTTGCTATAAAAGACACACCCCAAAACCTGCAGCCTGGGAAGGTGGTGGGGGCTGACACTGCATGCCAGCCAGGTATTTCAAGAAGCTGTAACACACACACACACACACACACACACACACACACACACACACAAGCAAAAGTCTCTTCATGGACGTGGGGTGGGGGGTATAAATCAGAGATTTATGAAAACATTCATAGACGTGCTGTCCAATGCCATGTATCCTTGTGAATGTAACTGCTACTAGGCTTTCAGAACTCCAGTTAAAGGAGATTGGTGTAGAGGATGGAGGCAGGGGGAGAGACAGTGGCCACAAGGAGCGCAGAAACAAGAGGGCCATGGCCACTCCAAGGAAAAGCCTTCTGAGCAGCGAGCCTCCAGGCCTGGCATTCGCTCCTGCATCGTTTGTCTTGGAACTGTCAGAATCTGCTAGAATGCAGGCTAACGGCAGGCAGGGGTTTCATTGTCTTATTGCTACACCTGCCACACCTAGAGTAGTGTCTGGCATGGGGTAGGCACTCCAATATTTGCTGTCTGAATGAGTGAGAGGTCACTGGGCCCAGCCTTCCAATGGGCAACGGGGACCCCAGAGAAGTTGTTTGCTCTTTGTCCAAAGGTACTCAAAGGTTCCTTCCCAATTGGGATAGAAGGCAACATGACAAGCTTCAGGAGGACAAGAAAGACTCTCTTGAGCCACTGAGATGGCTCCAGAGGAACCCCACCCTCCAGGGTGAGTCCCCTCAAACCCCAAGTGGCGTGTGACAGTGAGTGCTCAACACGTAGCTCTGTGAGTTCCAATCACCCACTGACATGAGGAGTGTCAGCACTGTAGCCTAGTCATAGCTACAGGCTAGTGAGTCCTGCTGTGTGCCAGGCATTTCACAGACACCTGCTCATGTAGTCCCCACCATAAACTCACTGGGTGGCTGATCTGACCCCCAGGCTACAGAGGAGGAACTGAGAGGTGCGTGACCATGACCGTAACTTGGTCCACAGTCACTCCACGAAGTCTGGGTCTGCCTTCGGCTTGTCTGAGCCCCAAGGAAGTGTTCTTCCCACCACCCACACGTTCTGTGCTTAAATCAGCTCCAGGGCCTTGGGCAAGTCTCTCTTCTCTGGGCATCCAGGTCTATAGTCAGGGCAGAGATGTGATTTTAGCAAAGTATGGGTCCATGAGCAGATGACTTCATTCCTTAGCAAGCCATAGCTGAACCTTGCCTATAGAAGCCAAAATAGCAGTGCCTGTTAGAAGAGCTGTTCTCAACCTTTCCTGCCTTCTGTGGGTGGAGCCTCCTTGATTAAGTCCTAGTCTTACTCCCTTTTATAAAGTGGCTCAGCGTTTAGCGGAGGCCACAGCCTTGCCCCTTGGGCTTCATCTTCATAGGGGCCCCATCTTCTTTATCTTTTATTCTTTACAATGTGAGAGTGAGCAGGCCCCACAGGGAAGCACAGCACAGGGCAGCATGTTGATTGGGGTCTCTTTGACTGTGACAGCCTTGCCTGCTCCTGCTTGCACACTTCCTGCTGAAGCTGAGTGGGAGGAGAAGAGGCAGAGAGGAAAGAGGAGAACCCTGGGGGCCATCCGTGCTCCCAACGGGGACCAGGAATCTTGATGTCCTTGAGGTCCAATGGCAGAGACAGGGAGGTCAGCCTCCTGGTACTACAAGGAGATTTAGCAACCACTTAATGTGTGAGTTTCTAGCTTGCCTAGTTGCAAAATCCAGTTTGTCCAAGAGAAAAGTCGATTGTTCCAGTCAAATCCCAGGTGGTGAACTGGCAGTTTGCTTTTCCCAGTTTGCATGCTAATAGGGGGAGCCCACAGAAAACTACAGAGAATGGGGAGATTGTGATCATTATTATTTAAATACTTATTTATTTTATTGGAAAGGCAGATTTATAGAGAGAGGGATAGACAGAAAAATCTTTCATCCATTGGTTCACTCCCCAAATAACTGCAGTGGCCAGAGCTGATCTGATCTGAAGACGGGAACCAGGAGTTTCTTTGGGTCTCCTGCATAGGTTCAGGGTCTCAAGTCTTTGGACTATGCTCTACTACTTTCTCAAACCACAATCAGGGAGTTGAATGAGAATTGGAGCAGTCAGGACTCAATTCAGCACCTATATGGGATCCTGACGCTTGGAGGTAGAGGATTAGCTAGTTTAGCAGTCACGAATGGCCCCAGAAACAATTGTGATCTAGCCAAAGACCTCCAATTTTTCACCAAGTTCTCTAAAGCAAGCTATTAAAAAACATGACCAGCCAGCTGGTGGCAGCTCTGAAGCTCACATAGCAGATAGGTCATGGCCTTGACAAGCCAAGAGGGCAGGTAGAGAAACATCAGAGGGTGTGCTGACCCAGGCCAGACAGTGCAAGGCCACAGAAGATGTCACCTTGAGAACTGGGCAGTCAGAGAGCAGAGCCATTAGTGATGGTCCTGATTGGTCCTGCTCTGGGCAGTGTGCAAGGTGGGGCTCATGAAGAGGATGAATCATCCTCTCACCATGGTGCTCTTTGTTTTAAGATGTTTATTTACTTTATGTGTGTGTTTGAAAGGCAGAGAGATCGAGATCTTTCATCTGCTGGCTCACCAGGAGACCAACATTGAACCATGGATGTCAGGCACACTTGAGCCACTGCCTGCTGCCTCCCAGGGTGTATGTTTGCAAGAAGCTGCAGTTGGCAGCAGAGGGACTGTGATGCAGGCACTCTGGTATGGTATGTCAGAGACTCAAGCAGTGTCTAAACCGCTGCACCAAACCCTTCACCTCCCCGGGGTTTTCCATTCTCCCTGGACCTTGCTCTTCTGCCTCTATGCACCTGCTTTGGAACCTCATCCAGACTTCCAGGTCCTCTGTTTCCCTGTTTTCTCTGTCTCTAGCGCTGTCCTCATTCATTTCTTTCCACAGTAAATCCTGTGATCCATCCGTCCGAACTGTTGATTTTTTCACTCTCAGACCTTACGATTCACTTGCTGATGACTCCAGTCCTGACTGCTCTCCTAAGTTTCCAAGCTCTACCCAGGATGCAGAGTGAGAATGGCCAATGGGCAGAAGCAGTAGACTGGACTTTCCCATACCCTGTCAATTAGTGGACACCGCATGTGTGTCTCCCATTAGAATCACCTGAAGGATGCTTAAACTATTACGAAGCCTGAGCTTCATCACAGACTAATAAAATCCATGGGGGAGAAGAGGCAAGACACTGGCATTAAAAAAAAAAAAGGTATTGCTTCCTTCTGGTTTAATTTATTTGAAAGGCAGAGAGACAGAGAAGGAGATTGTCCATCTACTGATTAGCCCCTTTAAAGTCCCCCAACAGCTGGGGCTGAAACCAACAGCTGAAAACTCCATGTAGGCCTCTTACTAGAGTGGCAGGATCGCTATTATTTGAGCCATCACCTGCAGGTAGCTGGAACAGGAAGCGGAACAAGCCAACGCTCAAGCCAAGCATTCAGACATGAGATGTCCACGGCCCAAGTATCATCTTAATCAGAGGTGGTATTTTTAGTTTATTTATTTTTATTGGAAAGATAGGTTTACAGAGAGAAAGATCTTCCATCTGCTGGTTCACTCCCCAGTGGCCTCAACAGCTCCAGCTGAGCCGATCTGAAGCCAGGAGCTTCTTCCAGTCTCCAACACTGCAGCAGGGTCCCAAGGTATTGGGGCATCCTCTAAGCAGTGATATTTTAATAATAAACTTTTCAATGTAATTATAACGTGCATCATGGGTGGGCAGGGTGTGTGTCCTACCAGCTGCCCTTGTCCCCTCAGTCCTTGCCTGCCTCCGCCCCAGGACACGAATACTCTCCTGATTTCCTAAGTCTATGAGTGCACTTCAGGAATCTCATGGGAAAAATTAGATGAAAACATACATTTACTTTGGTACTAAAATATTTAAAATCCATCCTCAGGCTTTTGTAATGCTCATTTGCATATTTTTCACAAACGGTCGAGGCCCTCGCTTGTCTTTGTTTTGTTTGATTTGGAATGTTTAAGGAAAGAGAATCATCAATGTTCACTCTTTGCTTCAGTACTTCACGATCCATCTGTGCTGCTTGGGGTATTGGTTTTTCCTGTCCTCGAATCAGTGCAGAGTCCTCTGTGGTCTGACTGTTGTGGTCTAAATATGTGTGCCCACAAATGTCCTATGCTTCCACCCTCTCTCCTGAACAGAGGTGTCTAGATGTAGGGTCTTGAGAAGGTGACTGGGTGATGATTAGGGCCCTTGTTAAGTAGGGAACTTGTGTGAGCCTGGGTGGGCCTATTGGCTCTTTAGGTCATGTGAGGGACCATCTTAAGGGAGAGGCCTTCACCTGACAGCATACCTGCTGGCACCTTGACTTTGGAGCTCCACGACTGCAGAACAGCAGACGACTGTTTATCTGCTGTTTCTCCATTACCCAAACTATTCAGCTACAGCTGCCTGCATGAAAGAAGGCATTGAACATATACACGTATAGCATACGATGCTTCTATCGAAAAACGTTTTTCACAGTTCTTAGTGCTCACAAAGAAAGTGATTTTTTAATATTCTTGCGCATTTTACTTGATAGGCAAAGAGACACAGAGAGGCCTCCCATCTGCAGAGCCACTACGTACATGAGTACAAAGGCTTGGACTGGGCCAGGTTAACGCTTGCAGTCAGGAACTCCACTCGAGGTCTTCCATGAGGGCACCAGGGATCCAAGGACTTAGGCCATCTCCTAGCAGGGTCACAGAGCATCTGGCCTGTGAACCATGGAAAGCCCATGAAATCACACAGTCTGACCCTGCCAAGGCAACTGCTGGGAAGAATCAAAATTCAATAAATCTATAGCAGTCTAATTCTTAAGTTGCTACTTTTGTGTGGGCCATGAATACTGCTCTAAATCTCCAATGGCCAATGGCAGAAAAATGCTTCCCACGAGGGTACACATTATCAGGAAACTGGAAACGAATAGGGAGCCAGAACTTGGACCCAGGTACTACAACGTGGAATGTTGGCACCCCTAGCAGCATCTTAAATTCTGTACTGCGTGCACGTAACTTTGACTTAGAGAAGTATTTCTACAGAGTGTATCAAGGAGTGAAATTTTGATAGATCTATGATCTGTTTTGGAGGATAATAACAGTTTCTAGAACAGTTATATAATATAGGCATTTTTGCCAAAGCCCTCCAGTTGACTCCAAAGGGTAGCAAGGATTGAGAGCCATGGCAAGACCAGCTCTGCTACCATCCATTACTGTAAAATCTCTCCCAGATAGGGGAAAAATAGGCAGCTGTAATGGTTCAAGTATCTCAGTCTATCACCTACATGGGAGACCTGGATGGAATTCCTGGTTTCCAGCTTTCACCTGGCCCAGTCCTGGCTATTCGGCATTTGAAACACAACCAACAGATGGGAGCACTCTTTATCTGTTTCTCAGCTAAAACAATAAAAAGTCATAGTAATTTTTAAAGAACTCTCCAACTCCTATCAAAAACTAGATGGGGAAAGGAGAGGACTTTGTCCCAGTGGAAGGTATGTCCTTCTTGGCCTTGTTGGTGGAGAGAGGGGACAGGGATTTCCATCTCTGGGACCATGCGCCCTCTACCAGGATGTTCCTCCCTTGCTGTATGTGACTAGGGGATCGCCAGGGGAGGTCAATACGTACCCTACTGTGAGCCTTTCAGAAGTGGTCCCCTGTTGGGCCAAATTCTGTCAGGCGCAGGCATGGCGTAGACAGACGGTGGCACCTGCTGTCACCAGTGTGGACTGGATAGTGGGGTTGGTTGAGATGCACTGGGCTTCAATGCCCATTAACATATACGAGAGCTGAATGGGATGTGGGACAGACTGGATCAGTCTGCTATACATGCTGGCAAGCACGGGAACCAGGGCAGGGAGTAGACCTGGTGAGGTTTTTTTTGCAGGTTGCTCCAACTAAGCTACAGCTCCCACTGGTTTGTGTGAAGGCCAAGTATGTGGGGGGCAGGATCAGGCTGGGCTCCAACACCCATTGGTTTGTGTAAAACACAGGTCTGTAGAAAATACTGACCCAGCAATTGCAACTACCAGTGTATACACAGGTTGATTTGGGTGACAGACTGTGCTGGACCCTGTACTGGCAAACACACAAAAGAATCAGGTCTGGGATGGCCCCAGATGAGGTTTCTTTGGCAATTCCCTAACAACTGAACCGTTGGACTAAAAACCCCAAACATGGACAGAATTGCAGGTGTCATGGTCTGACCATGGAGTGCATGTGTCAGAGATGGGCCTTCTCAGTGACTTAGAGCAGTGGACAGCATATCTAGGTGTACATGGAGGATATGGCAGTACATCGGAGCCTCCAGAAGACACCTGGCACCATGACAGAGGATGGAGGACAGAACAAATTGATCAACCACCCCAGCCAAGCATTGGCAGTGAAGATCTGGGCAGACAGAGACTCTTAAGGTAGACTATAGCAGCCAGTGGATTCGGGAGAGATTTCATTGTGACTGGAGTGGCGAGATTGGCAGCAATTGATAGTTCAATTTGTTGAACTATCAAAGCTCTTGAGAAAGCCATGGCATTGTAAATTTCTATTTTTCTTCCTGTTGTTGATTTTGTATTGTGGCTTTTCATTTAAGGGGATGTGTGGTGACTGTGTAGTGGAGACTATCATGTCCAGATGTGAGGATGCAGTGCAGTGTGCATCTCTACTTCCAGATCAAAGATGGGCCACTAATAAAACTATTAGCTGTATTTTGACAACAGGATGCTGGAGACTCTGCCATTGTCCATGCCTGCAATGATGAACATGTTTATGAACTGTTTATGAAGAACTATGCCATAGTAACAATATAGGGAAGGGGTTAAGGGAAGTCCTAGGGCCTATGGAGCTGTATCATAGAATGATGATAATAATTTTAAAAAGTAAAAATAAAAATAATTTTAAAAAAGAAGTGATCCCCTGTCTACAGACAGCATCACATTGTCCCTGGCAGAACAGCTGGTGCCCCGTGTGGACCATCAGTCCTCTGTGTCCCAATCCACAAGATTATTGCTTGATGCACGTATCTTCATTTAGGTCACGGCTCCATGAGCTTGTGCAGGGCTGTGTTAAATGTGTCTTCAGTTCTTCCAGTGGTATCACCCCTACGTGAAAAGTCCTCAGTCCATGCATGTGGTGATAAGGTCCAAAAAGTGGCTGTGGTCTGAAGTCAGAGATGCCTCGGACTACCACTGTGAAGACAGAATAGCATCTCATTCTGACCATCTGTGGCATAACACTGCTCTTTATAGACAACAGTGCTTATCAGACCCGCCTGCAGGTGGATAGGGGTCAGCTGCTCTGTGGTTCTGGCATTGGGTCTGGCTGCAAACAGATGGAAAAGGCTGGGATATCAGGAGTCTCTGAAGGTCAGACTGGACTGGGCCACCAAGAGGGCCTCTCGTGCCATGTGCCTGGTGCTGCTGTTGGCACAGTGGAAAGGATTCGGGTCTTGTTAGGTGGTCCTTTTGGTGTAGCTAGTTTAGGGGTCCTCCTGGAATGACAGTCTTGGCAAAGCCAGACCTCTCATTGATGGTGAGCGCGCCCCTCCAATGAGTTTTACCAGAAAGCCAGGGTTCCACTTGAGAAGCCCCTCAGCATCTCTTCTGCTCCATGAGAATGGTGTAGAGAAGATGATGGAACAGGGCCCAGCATGATAGTCTAGTGGCTAAAGTCCTCAACTTGCATGCACCAGGATGCCATATGGGTATCGGTTCACATCCCAGCTGTTCCAGTTCCCGTCCAGCTCCCTGCTTGTGGCCTGGGAAAGCAGTCGAGGACAGCCCAAAGCCTTGGGACCCTGTGCCCACATGGAAGACTCAGAAGAAGCTCTTGGCTCATGGCTTTGGATCACTTCAGTTCTGGCCATTGTGGCCACTTAGGGAGTGAACCAGTAGGTGGAAGATCTTTCTGTCTCTCCTTCTCTCTGTAAATCTGACCTTTCAATAAAAATAAATAAATCTTTTTTTTTTTTTTTTTTTAAAGAGAATTATGCCAGCGTGATAGCGTAGTGGTTAAAGTCCTCGCCTTGAACGTGCTGGGATCCCATATGGGCGCCAGTTCTAATCCTGGCGGCCCCGCTTCCCATCCAGCTCCCTGCTTGTGGCCTGGGAAAGCAGTCGAGGATGGCCTAAAGCCTTGGGACCCTGCACCCACGTGGGAGACCCGGAAAAGAGTTCCTGGCTCCTGGCTTCAGATCAGCGCAGCACCAACCATTGCGGTCACTTGGGGAGTGAATCATCGGACGGAAGATTTTCCTCTCTGTCTCTCCTCCTCTCTGTATATCCGCCTTTCCAATAAACATAAATAAATCAAGTTCGGCCCGATGTGATAGCATAGTGGTTAAAGTCCAATAAACATAAATAAATATTAAAAAAGAGGCTTATGAAACAGACTGAGAGGGAAGACTTCTGAAGGACATGGATGCAAGTGCAATGTGAAATTAACATCAAGAAAGACTAGTGAAACTCAATTACCTAACCAGCTTTTGCAATAACACAGAACATAGGTTTATACAGAATGCAACAGGGCTTTGGCCCTCAGCTGTGGGTCATGTGTTGTACCATACACATCACTAGGGCTTGTTGGTCAGTGTTTTGTTCCTGGAATGACACACACAAAGGCTGGTTTCTAAAGAGAAGAGGCTTGTTGCGACTCACTGATGTGAAGGCTTTCAGCCCACAGTGGGTGCCCCCACCCAGCTGGGTCTGTGATGATGGCATTCTTGCTGGAAGGGTCTAGAGATGGCATAAAACATCCCAGTGCTTGAGATGGGACTGCACCTGTCTGTCTACACAATATCTTGCTCTCTTCTTAGAAAACCACTAGGATTCAATCAGCAGAGTCCCACTCTTATGACTTAATCACTCCCGAGAGCCACCTCAAAATCTCATAAATAGATTGAGTTTCCACCCTGTTAGTAACATTGACTTGTGACTCTGGAATTCATACTCATGCGTGGGTTCAGGGTCAAATCATGCTCAAACCATGGCAGACAGTAAATGCAAAAACACAGCCAATTTGCATTTCTGAGACTCAGTGAAAGCAATATATTCAGAGCTTCAAGGAGCAGCCCAAATCTCCTGCCGTGACCTGCCGTGACCTGCAGTGACCTCCTCTCCTACCACCTGGACAGCTTCCTGGGCTCAGTGAGAGGGTCTGGTGTTAAAGACAGAGCAGGAGAACAAACATCTGTACATAAAAAAAAAAATCAACCCTAGTACATATAGCACGGCCAACAATCAGGGAAGAACCTCGGTGTCCAACAGTAGACCTGTCAGCAGTTGTTAGGTAACCACATGGAAGAAAACTGCATAAGCCTGTGACGTTATTTAATGGATATTGACAGCAAAGAGGGTAACAAACTGTTAGGTGAGAAAAGCAGCCAGTATATGAAATTTTGCATGAAGTATTATTCCAATTATGTTTAAGTATGGACATCATAGAACAAAGCCTGGATTATATATTGTAATTTCTTTTCTTCTTCTTCTTCTTTTTTTTTTTTTTTTTTGTTTTTGTTTTTGAAAAGCAGAGTTACAGAGAGAAGAGAGCGAAATCTTCCACCTGCTGTTTTACTTCCCAAATGGCCCCAATGACTATAGCTGGACTAATCCAAAGCCAGGAGCCAGGAACTTCCTCCAGGTCTCCCACATAGCTGCAGGAGCCCAAGGACTTCACTCATTCTCCAACGCTTTCCCAGGCCATTAACAAGGAGTTGGACCAGAAGTGGAGCAGGCAGGCATAAACTGTCATCCATATGGGATGCTGGCCCCTCAGGCAGAAGCTTAGCCTACTACCGCGTCAGTGCCGGCCCTACTCATTTGTTTATTTATTTATTTAAAAGGCAGGATGACAGAGACAGCTAGAGATCAACTATCAGTTTTACCACCCAGATGCTCTCCATAGCTGGGACTGAACCAGGCTGAAGCTATGAGCCAGGAACCCAACCTGGGTCTCCAGGATGGGCGTACTGGAGCTGTCACTGGCTACCTCCCAGGATGAGAGCATTAGCAGAATTCTGGACTGGAAGCCAGAGCAGCCAGAACTCAATCAGGGCACTCCAGTAGGGGATGCAGGCCACCCAAGTCGAGTTTTAAATGGCTGTGTCAAATACCACTTTGGAATCTTAGAGGCAACAGTGGGAAATATCTTTAAAGACCATCGGTCCTAAGAAGTCCCTGCCAGCCCTTACAGAAACCCCGTCCACTGAAAAAGTCCCTCCGCAATCTGCCAGGAGGCTCCCGGGGGCCCCTCGCAAGCTAACCACATGAGCTGAGTTACCGCCATTCCGAGAGCGAACTCAGAAACCTCGGAATGTGAACCGAGCGACCCAAACCTTTTAACGGGGGCACGGCTCCCCGTCGCAAGATCTGAAAGTTTCAAAGGGAAAGTAAAGCAGAAGGCCCAAGACAAGTGGCGCACAAAGAAAGGCGACAGAGAAGCAATCCCCAGGGCTGGGAGGAGTCCGCTGGTCCCCTTGGCCAAGTCCCCCGGCTGTGCATGCTCCATTGTGTGCGCTCTGGGTCAAAAGAGCCCGGCGCTACACAGGGCTCTCCCACCTGCTGGGACTCTCCAGAAGGGGCCCTTGTGCTCCGGTCTGTTTCAGCACACTTCCTGCTTCCTCCGCCTCGACACACTGAGCCCCTCTGTGTGCCCCAGTCCGCGAGGGGGGAACAAGAGCTGGGCTGCCTGGGTGGCAGCCTGCCGGGGCGCTGGCGCAAAGTGACTCAGTAAACGCCGCGGCTTTGATAATTGCTTGCTTCGTGGGTCTTTTGGGATCTTTCCCATCCTCCTCCATCAGTGTGAAGAGAAAGTCACTGGCCATCGCTCTGCCGGCAGCATCAGGAGCTTTTCTTTTGTGTCGGACTTAAAGAAACAGATGTCTACTTCGGATACCGCTTCTCTGAGTAATACGTTTTGAAACAGGGGACAAGCACAGGAGTTTAAAAGTTCCCGCTAACTTTTCCCGACTTCATTGAAAGCTTTGTCCACTTCGATGAACGTAGGCATTCAAACAAACAAACAAACCTTCAATTTGGAATACGAAACAAAGTGTATGTATGAAACGCTGTTAAACATGGAAAATTCCATCCTTCACTTCCCTCCCAAATAAAATTTTTTTTGTGCGTGTTAACAAATATCCCATCATTCATGACTGCCTTTCGGGTAATCAAAAGCAGGTACTCGGAGGTCACATCTCCTTTATTTCTGGGAGTTCATGCAAGAATTTCACATACATTCACATACATTCAATTCTTCCAATTGTGCATCAAAGGGTTAGAAGCCTGAGAGTTCAAGGATTATTTCACCCCATTGGCCTCCCAATGCCATCTGACATCAGAGCCCCCATTGAAGCTGTTGTGAAGCCACTGGGCCCAAGCTAGGGCATGCCAGGAACAAGGGGGACATTCTCGTGTAATCCCCACAGCAGTCCCACGAGAGACATAGTCTCCTTTTGCAGACCACAGTAACAAGGGCAGGGATGTCAAGAGTGTGTGCAAACTCACAGGCCCAGGTGAATGGGTAGGGTTAATAGGCTCATAAACCAAGACCTTTCTTATCTTAGTCCTGTATGGTTGTTTACCCATTGTTCAAACCTTGCACTGGTCAAGAATCCTCTCCCTGCTAGTTTGGGGCAGTTTGTGTTGTTTTGGAGAGTTCTCCCTTCTCCTGAGTCTCCTTGTCATGTCCAACTGTAAGTTCAACTCAGATATAATGCTGCTCCTCCCTTCTTGCACCGCAGCATCCTCAAAGCTGGAGGGCATTGGTGAGGGGGTCATTCCCAAACCCCAGGTCAGAAGAAGCAGAGGCTGACCCGCCAGGAAGAATCAGTGTAGGGCTCTGTCAGTGCAGGTCGCAGCATATGTGTTGTCAAGGAAGAAACACCTGGGTTTCAGCAGGAACTATTCAGAGGTGGTTGACACAGGAAGGGCATGCAGAGGCTGAGCCATAACCTGTGTCGCCAGCTGTGTGTGTGGGAAGGCAGGTCAGCTCAGAGACATGTGTCTGATCAGCTGCAGTCCCAAGATCCCACCCAGCATTTGTCTGCAAGTCACTTCCTGATTCTTAGACAGCAGTGACCTGAGAACGCCAAGTCATGGAGATCATAATCCAGAGATGCTGCCCTAGAGGCCTGGCCCAGTTCCCCAGCCAGTTCCACCAGTTGCATGCTTCTCAACTGTGCGAGAGCTGTTTGCATTAGGAGTCTCTCCTTCAGGTTGTGACTTTGTAGTGCAAAGCTTGCCAATCCAAGGCCCATAGATACATGTCTATGTGACTACTCCTCTTTTGTGCATAAAATGTTATTAGAACACAGCTGTAACTGTTCACTTTGTAGCTTTCTCTGCAACCACAAAAGTGGGTAGTTGTATGGACTAAACCATTTATTATCTGTTCCTTCTAAGTCTGTGTTCTTGAGGGCAAGGACAAGGTTTTCCTCAGCTTGGAGCATCATCGTAATAGCTGCCATCTCTTTATGTGTAGGAAAGCGATAGAATTGTTGCCACAAAGATATGGTGAAATATAAAGGAGGTGTGATGCCTCTAGTGCCTGGTGTGGGATGGAGACTCAATAAATATGAAGTGGATGAGTGAATGCATCAGGTCAGTCCACCCAAAATGAAACAACGCATATGAAAGCCCTTTTCAGAGTGTGAACGGCTCTGTAATGATATGGGAGGTGGCTCTATCACTGCCACATAGACAGTGACCCTGGGGCTGAAGACCACGCACTCCTCTGCTTCCTTGATCCTTATTTTATGACTAAAATCCCACATAGAGACTTTATTTAGGCTGATTCATATCCAAATTTTTACATAGTCTCCACTAATTTTTTCTAAGATTTATTTATTTTTATTGGAAAGTCAGATTTACAGAGATAGGCAGAGATAGAGAGAAAGATCTTCATCTGCTGATTCACTCTCCAAATGGCCACAATGACCTGAGCCAAGCCGATCCAAAGCCAAGAGTCAGGAGCTTCTCCTGGGTCTCCCATTTGGATGCAGGGTCCCAAGACTTTCCAAAGCCACAAGCAGGGAGATGGATAGGAAGTGGAACAGTGGAATAGGAACCAGTACCCATATGGGATCCCAGCACTTACAAGGGAAGGATTAGTCAATAAGCCATTGTACTGGGCCCTCCAACTCATTTTTAAATGCTCATGCATTTGCTTTCATCTACTTAAAAGACGGAGAGAGAGAGAGAGAGCGCTAGACCAGTCTGAAGCCAAGAGTCAGGCTCCATTTTGGACCCACATATGTAGCCCAACATCTGCTGCATTCAGAGACACATTAGCAGGAAGCTGGATTGGAAGCAGAGTACCAGGGTCTTGAATCAAAGTTCTGATATGGCGTGTGAGTATCCCAAGGAACAACTTACCCTACTGTGGAATTTCCTGCCCCTCCATCACTCTCTCTCCTAATACCTCTCTCTGTGTACTAATAATCTTTGGGTAAGACTTTTTTTAAAGATTTATTTTATTTTTATTGGAAAGGCAGATATACAGAGAGGAAGATCTTCCGTCTGATAATTCACTCCCCAAGCGGCCACAATGGCTGGAGCTGAGACATCCGAAGCCAGGAGCCTCTTCCAGGTCTCCCACACGGGTGCAGGGTCCCAAAGGCTTTGGGCCATCCTTGACTGCTTTCCCAGGCCACAAGCAGGGAGCTGGATGGGAAGCGGGGCTATCGGGTGTCGGCAACGCCCACGTTACCACGTACCCTAAGCCGAGCAGAGGGACTAGGGTTACAAAAAGACAACACACAAGACAACACGCAGTGGGTCATTCTTGTAAAGAGAATGCCATTTATCTGGGGTCAGCCTGCATCTTTTATAGTCTGCCTAGTCCCTTCCAGTATTATCTCAATGCTCATGCAACTCCTAAGCTCCCCTGGGGGCATCTTAAAAAAGGGGAAGCAGGGAAGAGGAACTTGCATTCAAGCCAGGGGCTAAATGTATCAGGCCAAGATTGCCCATTCTGTTACCCCTTAGAAACAAGCTAAGCTGTGGAGTTAACCCTTGGGAGACGGGGCCTACAGTCGGGATTAGAACCAGCGCCCGTATGGGATCCCAGCGCTTGCAAGGCGAGGACCTTAACCACTATGCCATCGTGCCAAGCCCCTTGGGTAAGATCTTGAGCTTCCTAAATCATAACCACCAAAAAAGTGACTGTTGTGGTGACATTGTCTTGGCTCAGCCTAGCTCAGCTCTACCAGTATGCCCCAGATCGCCTCTCTCCTCTATGGGCCTTCTTATTCTTGGCCACAAGAAAAATTGGTATGGGATTTGGAAAGCAGAGCAGCCATCATTCTTGAAGGTCAATACCTGACCCACCAGCACACCTTGCATGCACACTGGCACTGATCTTGCTTTCCCTATGACACACAGCAGTGGCCAGTTGTCCAGCTTCTCCAGCTGCTGCTGAGTCCTGGGTCAGGCATGTGTGCAGCTTCCGCACAAGAATCCTGTGCTCCTCTGTTGGTTTAGATGCAGTGAGGGCTCCCGGTTGTCCATGCTCTCTCTTGCATGGGATCCAGCTTGTTGTTCTGCCATTCTCCTGGGGGCAACCTCGGGACCACCACCAAGACGCAGAGGCAGCAGCTGCCCAGACTTCACTGCTGTCACTCTCAGTAGGTTTTCTGTTGCTATAACAAAACACCTGAGACTGGGAACATTACCAAGAGGCTTCTTAGGCTCCCAATCCTACAGGCTCAACATCATGACCTCAGCACTGACTACTGCAATGCATGGCAGCAGCACATGCAAGAGAGACCATCAAGAATGGCCCAATTGCTTTACAACAACTCTCTCGTTTTGATAACCAGTCTAGTCCCAGGAGCCCTGCATGCTCCCCAGAGAGGAGCACAGTTCTTTCTGAGGGTGGTGCCTGTATGACTTCATGATCCCCTAGAAGACCCCATGAGCTCAGTATGGCTGGACCTGGAAATCAGTCCTCAGCATGAGTTTGGACAGGGCTGCCCTGCATTCAATCCACAGCATTAACCTTTGCAGTCCCTGCAGAGCAAGTTTTTTCTTCCAGATCTTTTTTTGTAAAGACTTATTTTTCTTTATTTGAAAGGCAGATTTTTACAGAGAATGTCTTTCATCCACCAGTTCACTTCCCAAATGGCTGCATCTCACAATTTTATTGAGTGTAATTCTTGTAAGAAATTTTCTTTCCTCTAGTTATAGGCAACTGCCTAGGTTGCCTTGTATCTAAGCAGTGTTATACTGCTGTGGAAAAAAAAAAAAGCAGCCAATAACTGGTTGGCTTTCTGGGCCTGGCTGATGCTAACTCTGTTAACTGTATAAATGTGCCAGCATAGTTGCCTATTCTATTCTTTAGTTTTTAAGATTTGGAGTGACTAGGAGCAGAGCATCTGCTGTGCTGTGGTAGGCACATGCCAGCTGGGGCTACCCCATTGCCGTTACACACTGCTGTGTGTGTTAGCAGGTTGTACATTGTCCAGGGTTGGGAGACTGGGGAGAAATTGGAATGAGGCCATTGAGGGCTTGTTTGGCATGTATAAAATGATTTCTAAAGTCTTCCATGTACCAGGCCACTGCATCAGAGGGAATTGAAGTAACCAGTACAGGGGTTAGATAGGATACAGGGGGGCGGTTCTAGAGAGCTTCCTGGATGAGGACAACACAACTACCAGCACACACAAGAGCCAGGCTAGGCTAGATTGCAATACCTGCTGGCATTCACAAGGGTCCCATGTTTGAGGGAAGTCGTGACTAGGCTGCAGCACCCATCATGGCACACAAAACCCAGGGTGGGAACAAGACAGGTCTGGCTGTGTTCGGCTCAGCACCCACCAATAAAAGCCAGAACTGGAAGTTGGCTGTGCTGGGCTAGGCTGTGGTACCTGCCAGTGAGAACTGAGGCTTGGAGTGGACCTTGTAGGAGTTCTTTGGGATCACCTCAGGCTACAGCAACTGCTGATGTATGTGAGCTGGGGCTGGGGGTGGGCTGGGCCTAGTTAGGCTGTCCTTTGAGTATCTCTTTTAAGGACAGCTAAAAGGGCAGGTTGGACAACACTCCAGGTCAGGCTTTACAGCAAGCAACTAGATCTGTGGACACACTGAGACAGGCAAGAATAACCAACAAGCCTTAGAAACATTTCCTTACTACTAGTATAAGAAATCGGTAACTTCTGAGAACAATCAAGAACACTCACCTAACACCTTCAGAACATTCTTACCCCATGAGGATCTCTAAAGCAATGTCAAACAAGCATTTCCATCCCCTGGCACTGATGCATTCTGACAGCAAGGAGTGGTGCACTTTCTCCATCCTATCCACATCCTTCACCCCCAACACAGGAAGGAAAATGGAAACATTTATTTCACCCATTTTCTTCTCCACCCTAACCCTCTCCATCCTAATTGGAGGTGCACATGGGTCTGTAACCTCCTCATCTTTGTGTCATAATTATTAAAACTTAAAGCAATGAAAAAAAAACCTCCTTTCAGATCACCATGAGTGGATCTGCTTCCCTAATCAAGCTATGAGGAGAAGAACCCAAAGGATGAGTTCTCGGACTTGGTTCTTTGATGATGCTGTTCAAAGGCATTGATGACATTGATGCCAGTGATAAAGAAGATGTTTGGTAGGCCATTGTAAGCAGTAGTTGACACGGCTCATTCTAACATTTCTTATAAATACCTACAATTGAGTGTCTGTAGAAGGGAAGCCTGTGGATAACCAAGAGTTTGAAGTGTTTGGATTAAAAAAAAATGACCTTAGTGCTTTAGGTTCTCAATTCAATATCATCTAAGGAAAATTCCTAGTTCTTTTAACTACATGGCTAAAATTTCTAAAATCCAAACCTTAGATTTAATTTTGAGCTAAATAATGCAAATTTCAAATAATACCCATCACATGATCTCTTGGGTTAAGATAGATTTATTAAGAGGAAACACAGCTTTGAAGACGGAGGGAAGGCCCTGTAGGCAGATTCAGTTGGAGCCAGGACCTCATATGCAAATTCTGCAGTAGCACCTACACTTCCTTCCTGAATGGAAGAGTTTGGATTCCTCTTCACTGAGAGCTTTGGTCTTCTGTAGGATTTGGACCAGGTTAAAGCACCTGAGCTGCTTTGTAGGAAACTACTGATTTTCTTCAGAACCCAACCCAGCTCTCTCATTACTGCCAGACCTACAGTTAGACTCAGCAGACCCGTGACTAATGTGTGATGCAGATAAAATTAGACACATCAAAAGAGCCAAAAGGTTTTGCTGATTGTTGTCATAGAACCTTGAGAACATGTTTAGAAATTAATATATTTTTAAAGCTTTATTTTTATTGGAAAGGCAGATTTATAAAGGGGAGAGACAAAGAGAAGGATCTTCCATCCACTGGTTCATACCCCAAATGATCAGAGTTGAGCCGGTCCAAAGCTGGGGGCCTGGAGCCCCCTCAAGTCTCCCACATGGGCCTAAGGGGTCCAAGGATTTGGGCCATCCTCTATTGCTTTCCCAGGTCACCAGCAGGGAGCTGGAAGGGAAGCAGAGTAGCCAGGACATGAGCCGGAGCCTATATAGGACGCTGGCACCACAAATTGGAGGATTAGCCTGTTGAGCCACAACCCAAGCCCCTAGAAATGAATCTTAACAACATTGGATCAACTCCATAAAGCAGACCAGCATACACTGCTGAGAAGGACTGGATCTGGTGTGTCACTCTGGGGAGCTGAAAATGGCTCTTATAGATTGCTTGACTCATTGACTCAGACCTGACAGTGGCTTGCATCTAGTGCAATGGAAATGCTAGAAATTTCTTGATACAATCTACAAGAAAGTAACCAAAAACTTAGGGATATAAGAATGCTAGACTAGACTTTACATGAGACCTGCTTATCTACATTCTAATTATGTCTCCAGGAGGTTCTGGAGTATGCACACTTGCTTCAGCAAAACCTTGAGATGTGATACAAAAAACAAAACGGGAATGCCAGTAGCCTTTTTTTTTTTTTTAAAGATGTATTAAGTTTTATTAAAGCAGCAGATTTATGAAGACAAGCAGAGACAAAGAGAAAGATCTTCTATCGGCTGGTTCATTCTCCAAGTGGCTGCAAGAGCCAGAGCTGAGCGAATCCTAAGCCAAAAGCCAGGAGCCTCCTCCCAGTCTCACATTTGAGTCCAGGGTCCTAAGACTATTCTCTATTGCTTTTCTAGGCCACAAGCAGGGATCTGGATGAAAAGTAAAATAGCTGGGACACAAGCTGGCACCCATATGGGATCCTGGCACTTAGAGGTGAAAGACTAGCCAATTGAGCTATCACATTGGGTCCAGTGCCATTGGCTTTGAAGAGCCTGTGGTAGCTAATAAATGTACATCAGCAATGAATGGTCTGCCAAAATATATGGAAGAAACCAAGTGAAGGGTATTTAGTAACTAAGAGGTGAGGTGGCATCTGTACTGGAAAAACGAAACTAAAGCATTAACAAAAATAGCTTGACCTGCAAAATTCTTTGCGGTTGGCTAATTGATTCTGGTGTCCCATGATAAGAGTATCCCTAAAACTTAAATTGACATGTGGCCTACTCAAGTCTTATGTGATTTACACAAGTTGAATGTTTCTAAGCCTGGGAAATAGAGGTGTCTTATCATAGTACAGGACCATGACCTCTCAGCCAATTCCAGACTTGACCCAGTTCTCAGTCCCATAGCCATCTGAGTGAAATGAAAATGGATCTCCCCAGGAAGAAACATACTACTCAGCCAGAAATGTATTCAGCAAATCTTTTTGTCCAGCCTTTAACAAGACACCTAAGGTTATTTGTTGATATGACTGGGTTAGAGGAAAGAAAATGACTATACCTTCCAGGAATGACTGGGCACTGATTTCAGGGGACTGAAAGCCTCTGCAGCCCACAATTGGAGTATGGGTTTACGGAGACCAGGTGATAATGGGGTTGGGGCATGGAGTTGGTATGATTCCCAAGTGGTTATCCTCCCAGTTCCAAAATTGATCACTTCAGAAATAAATATACTGAGCCGCTAATAGCCTTTCCACACTGATTTCCTGCATCGCAGTGAGGCATGAACAATTATGGTAAGAAAAGCTGAGTGGACGCCAGCGGAGTCATCTCTATCTATGCTGAAGGGTCGGGGCTAGTGTAGAAATGAGTGTGTGCTACTTCACGATGATGAATTTGAAAGGTGATGAGTTGGTGAATCCCCCCATATTTCCATTCAACTTGCTTAGTTCACTTGTGCCAAGTGGATACTAAAGAAAATAATGGATTCTCATAATCTTAACTGGATAGTGATTCTAATTGCACCTGTTTTTCCAGTAGTAGTTTTGTGACTGAGCAAACCAACCCAACCTCTAGCCACTTTTAATTCGGCCACTGCTCCCCACGACACACATCTGTAATCAAGATCCCCCAAAGCAAATTTCTTATTTTACAGCTAGTAGGGCCAGTGTCCTACCTTCAGGGCTGCGTTAACGGTTGTTAATTTAGCCTGTTAATTTAGCTGTCATCATTTAATTCCAAAGGGGAGGGCAACCAGCATAGCAACCCTTTACGAAGCCCCTATCTTGCCATGGAACCTAAGGAAAACCAACGGCCTGAGCCTTGGCACCCAAGTTACCAGGTGACCTGAGGTGACCATTGTGAACTGAGTTTTGTCTCTGAAGTCCTAGCCTGTCCCTGTGTTCTTCTGCGTCCTTCCCACTGCCTTTCCGGTAGTCACTTCAGACCATGGTCACGTTCAGAGCTTTGCATAAACCACTCTTCCTGCAATATGCTGTGGCCCCCAGGGGCAGACTTTCTCTGGTCTCTCAAGTGTGTTCTAGATTTTCTTAACCTTTTCTTTTTCCAGCTGCTATAACAAAATAGCTGAGATAGATAACGGGTGAAAAAATATATACATTTCCCTTTCAAAATTTCATTTATTTATTGGGAAGATGTATCAGATTTACAAAGAGAAAGAGAGAAAGAGAAAAAGATCTTTATTTGCTGGTTCACTCCTCAAGTGGCCACAACAACCGGAGCTGAGCTGATCCAAAGCCAGGAGCCAGGAGCAATGGGTCTCCCACTTTGGTGCAGAGGCCTGAGGACTTGAACCATCCTTCACTGCTTTCCCATGAAGCTGGAGTGGGAAGTTGACAATAAGAACATAAACTGGTGCCCAAATGGGATGATGGTGCCAGCAGGTGAAGGCTTAGCTTGTCACATCACTGCACCATTCCCACAGCTATGCAAAGTGAGATATCTGATGATCATGTTCCTATAACAAACGCTGTACTCTATCATTCACAATGTTTCTGCTTTCTTCATTGATTCCAAACTGGTGTAAGTGCCCATAATATACATGATCAGACTTACTGTTGGGAGTGATTCTGCCTGATAGATTCCACTCCCCAATATTACAGATGCAGAAGCTGAGAGCTGAAGCAGCCAGCATCTCACGCTTAGTCTGTGGAGACCAGAACCTGACCCCACACGTGTTCCTCTGCCGTGCTTAGGAGAAGAGCAGGTATTCGCCAAACTGCAGCAGGCAACACCTTCAGATGAGCCATCCAAGTGGTTCCTGGAGGCTCTTTGACCAGACCTCCTATTCAATGGCTCTGGTTTCTGTACAGCCTAGTTGGACTAATATTAAATTTCAACATATATTTAAGCTATGAAATGCTCTAAATATATAGGAAGCAATGCTATGGCACAAATTATTATACTCAATATCCCAATTGCTATATTTGCTGTAGTTTAACTTTATTTCATATATATGTACACATAAATATGTGTATATGTGTGTGTATATATGTATATCATGATTAAGACATCAGTTAAGATACCTGCATCAGAATAGGTACTATGGTAGAGTAGGTAAAGCTGCTGCCCACCACACAAACATCCTATATAGGTATTGATTAATGTCCTGTCTGCCTCATTTGTGATCTCTAGCTCCATGCTAATGACCTAGGAAAACAGCAAGGGATGGCCCAAGTGTTTGGGTTCTAGCCACCCATGTGGGAGAGCCAGATGAAGTTCATGGCCCTTGGATTTGGCTTGACGCAGGCCTGGCTATTAACAGCCATCTGAAGAGTGAAGCAAGGTGGAAGATCTCTCTCTTTCTGTAATCCTTCTCTCTGCCTCTCAGATAAGTATTTGCATTTCATATCAGGTTGCCTGGCTTTAAGTTCCAGCTTCACTCATATTCCGGTTTTGTATAACACAAATCCCAGGAGGTCATGGTTCAAGTCCTTAGGTCTCTGTCACCTACATGGAAGACTGGCTGTATTTCCTGACTGCAATCCAGTGCCAGGGTCTCTCCATCCATCCTAGCAACTTCTCTGAGAAAACATTTGGTCTTCTTACAGCTCAATGTCTTGGTACCAGTCACCTTCCAACTCTCGGGCTTACTCTGCAAGTACATTCAAAACTTTATATTGATCTTTTGTACACTAAAGCTGAAGTATGGGCCTTTCCCTGAAAGAGTTACTCACTATAACGCCTAAGACCTGAACTTGACCTGGTTGCACTTTCAGCTCAGGTTCTGTCTGGGCTACCCGTTGAGTTCTCCTAGTGGGAGCACATTATTAGTGAGACCATCTTGGAAGACCACTGGGTTGTATTCTCTAAAGGTAAAGACAAGGCCTCCTTTGTGTGAAACAACAATTCCCACTCCTTGGAAAAATCCTAAGAGAAACGTGTGCAGTGTGGACTAGAATGTTCTCAACAGCAGCACTTCAGATAGTTCCATGTTAGAAATAGCACCAGCTGGGCCCAGCGTAGTAGCCTAGTGGCTGAAGTCCTCACCTTGCACACGCAAGACCCAGAAGAAGCTTCCGGCTCCTGGCTTCAGATCAGCTCAGCTCCAGCCATTGCAGCCGCTTGGGGAGTGAATCAGCAGGTGGAAGATCTTCCTCTCTGTTCTCCTCCTCTCTGTATATCTGACTTTCCAATAAAAATAAATAAATCTTAAAAAAGAAGGAAAGAGAGAGAGAGAGAGAAAGAAAGAGAGAAAGAAAAGGAAGTAAGGAAGGAAGAACCAGCTGAAAGCCAAATGGAGGGATGAGCTCTGAAAGCACTCTGTTGGTAGTGTCAAAACATGCCAACTGTGCCTCCCACCAGCGAGGAAGGCCTGCTCCTGTGTTGAGAGGGGGAAAAGCCAGACCTGTACTGCGAGGAGGTCAAAGACTACAGGAACGAAATTGTGCAGGGCCCAGGGCTGCCCATGGGTATGTGGGAGGGGAGGAAGGTAAGGAGGGGTAGCCATTAAAGTCAAAATGGAAGTTATTTCAGGTGAATAAGAGTGAGTGCAAGGGTGGTATGGCTGTGGTGGCTTCCCTAGGTGAAGGCTGTTTTTGATAGTAGCAATGACTTTTTAAAAAATTATCTTTACTTTTTGCTTGAATGTCAGTGAAACTTCTATCCATTGGTCCACTCCCCCCAAATGGCTGCAACAGCCAGAGCTTAGCTGATGCAAAGCTGGGAGAGAGAGACTTTCTCCATGTTTCCCACTTGGGTTCAGGGGCCCAAAGACTTGAATCATCCTCCTCTGCTTTCCCAGGCCATTGGCAGGAAAATAGATCTGAAGTGGAGCAGCTTGGACTTGAACCAGCACTGCAGGTGGAGGATTAACATACAAAGCTACCTCATCAGCTCAAGAAATTACTTTTAAAACATCACATATCACTGCACTCACAATTTTATATCAAGAGTGCAAAGGAAGTCTTGAGAAGCTCTTTTGAGAAGGCCTAACTTCTCAATTGTCACGCTGGCTGTGACTTCTCTATTTTCTATTTTCACCCAAGAAACTATACTTTGTCCAACCTCAGCCCTTTGAACAGATGCTATTCATCTTCTTTTTTGCAAAAAGGAGCATTAGCAGGTAACAGAATTGTCAAATGCACTCCTAGAGGGTCTTGTGCCTACTTTGGCTGTAGAGGGTGGCCCAGGAATGGTCATCCCTTACAGCACCCCTGTTTAAATTCTGAGTCTCAGAATCTTGGGAACCTGGGGGAGTAACTGATGCCAGAAAGCACTTGGTCTAAGAATACAGTAACAACTATTTCACCATGCGATGTGTCTATTTTTCTTCTTGTAGAGGAAGAAATTGAGGCACAGAGAAGCTAACTTCCTTGCCTGTGACCCTCAACTAGCAAATGGAAAACCCAGCTGGTGAACAGAGACCTTTTGATCCTGCAATCTGGCTAGCTAACAAACCATTTCCCTCTCCTGGCCATCATCTACATGAGGGAACAGCACGGACTGAGAAATGTTGAACTTCTCTCTCTCCTCTGGTCAATATCCCTTTCTTTTCTCTTCTCTGCTGTCTCTTTATTCCATTCTCAACTTGGTATCTGCTGGCTGCTCCGCTCACTGTGTTTTCTGCAGGATCTCTGCATGTGAAGTCTTTCAATGGCTGTGTCTAGTCCCTGACCATGGCTGTGACCCGGATGGTTCTGCATGGCCAGGTCTCCTGCCTTCCCTCTTACGCACATCTGTGCCTGGCCACCTGCTCATGATCCCTGACTGTTCCTGGCTCCTCCGCCTGCTGCAGGAACTCCCCAGTCCCAGCACTGTATTTTACTGGCTCTTCCCCTGCCCACTTCACCCTCTCTGGTTCCATTCTACCTCCAACCCCCAGCATAAACACCAGATCCTCTGGCAAGCACTCTCGGTGCCTTCGGGCCAGAACCTCTCCCCACAGTGTCTGTGTATCACAGCCTGCCTTTGGATATCTGAAGTCTGGTGTAAAACACTAGCTGTCCAGTTCCTATTCAGCGGCTCTGTGTCACGCACTTCAGCTCTTGTTCAGTGGTGAAGACCTACATGACATCATGATCCTTTCTTGTCCTGACAATTTGACCAGGTTCCTCCCAGAACAAAATGCCTAAAACAGAAGTTAGGTGCATGGCAGCCTTTTCTGGTTAACAGGAAATAATCGATACAAGGAACTATTCACTGGGGGGTGCAAATGTGGCTGGCTGCCCACCTAAGATAGAATTTTTTTCCTGTCCCATTCTGGGACTCCCAAGAATCTGCTAAGGTGAATAGGGACAACAAGAAATGGAAAATTCCTCATCCACAGTTCACTGGGAAACTTGAACCAGAACACAGTGCTTCCAGTGCAGTCTGTCTCGTTTTGCCAGACAGACTCCCTGATTCTCCAGTGTGTCGGGAAGAGCAGCAAGCAGCTGCAGACACTTTCATGTGGCTTCCCCCCAACACAGCTTCATTCAAACCTGGCTTCGCCTCCAGGCAGGGCTTGAGGACTGTTTCTTCAAGGGGAAAGGCACATGCATCACTGCTGGAGAAATAAACATGAGGAATTTCTTCTAAGCAACCGAAGCTTGCTTCCTTAAATAAATCATCCAGCATGATCCTGTGACCCAAGACCTGGAAGCGGTTTTGTCCTGGCCCCGAGCCGTGGCCTCCGCAGAGAGGAACTCTGTCCCGTTTGGACACCCACGTGAACACACACGATGCTGCGTTTGCTCTCACTCCAATGGGCAGACCAGGTGGACTTGAGTGAGTCTAGCAGCTGTGAGAGGCCGTTGTTAAGAACCAGGCAGGTCTGTGGCCACCTGACTGCCTTGCAAATGAAGAAGGATGAGCGAGAGCTGTGCCAGGAGAAGCACGGAGACCTGCAAGCTCAGGCAAAGAGGCGGAAAAGATCCAAAAAGCCTGTGCCAGAGCCGGGAGCCATAGTGGAAACTGCCTTTGACAAGTCTCCTGGTTCACCAAGGTCTGGATTGGACATCCTGCAGCAGGGGCTGCCGGAGGTCCGTCTGTGTACAACACCTGGTAACGGGACCCCATCACCAACCTAGTCTCTGGGGATTTCCTGGATCCCTGGGTGGTTGTGATGAACCCGACATCCAGGAAACAGGTGCTAAGCCCTCTGGTCTTAGTGCCCAGATGCAGGCTGGTCCCAGCTTCCCTTCCAGGTTCCAATTACCTTCTGTCTACCCTGCACTTGCCCAAGTTCAGACCACCCTTCTTTCCAGCCCCCCACCTGGATGTGGCCCTGGAGAGGATCTGGTCCTGCCCCTCCTCTTCTGTGCCTGTCCACACACTTCCCTCCTCTGCTCCCCCAGGTAGTGAGTGATGGCATCACAGTGGAAGCAGGAACACCTGTCTTCCCTGGAAGCCGTGGCACTGTGTGGTCTCCGAAGGGCTCTGGGAGATGATTAGGGTCTGGAATTTTGGGACTCCAGACTTATTATAAATCAGCTTTTTTTGTTATTACGTTTTTTCATGAGTGATTATGATGCCAGGTGTCTATGCATACAGATGGTACATGCGTCTTAGAGAATTGCAAAAATGTTAATCCGTTTCCTTCACACATCTGCGGACAATTGTGGATTTAAACAAATGTCATTTGGCTGTCGCTTTGTGAGTGACATCTGCCTGAGGGCGGCGTGTCTGGCTTTGTGGGACCCAGAGAAGAGGGACAGAGCTTCCATGTCTGGTTCCTCACAGCGGAAGGCCTGTCCAGAGCCCAGTGGTTGGTGTGCCCCTGTTCCAGACTCTTGCACGCTGCTCTTTACAGCCTCTCCAGGCCTGCTCCTCTGCTCCAGCACTCTGCCTGGTGGACAGCGAGTCATGGAAGGAGCTCCAAGTTGTAGAAGAGAGAATGGTCCTTGCTGAGCCTGCCACTGCAAGGGAAGCTCCTTCAGCCTTTGGCATGTGGTCTGCTGTGGCAGCAGCATATGAGAGCCACTGACCAGATGATCCTCCTGGGGTTAGATCACAGACCACCCAATGCTCTTCCCATTCTGACTGTATGATTGGAAGCTGGGCCTGCCACCTAAGCATACTGGGCACCAAGCCTGTCTTACGCCTCTGAAACCTGTAGTTTTTCAAACCCCATCATGCCTCATCTCTGTCATGCCTGCAGCCAGGCTTCTGGTTTGTTTGTTCCCCAGATGAGACTCTACCTGTCCTGAGAGCCTCTTCCACACCGCTCCCCCTGCTTCCCAAGCGCTGCACCGCCTGCATGTGACATTCCTCTTAGGGTGCTTACAGTACCCTGCCCTGCATCCTGGGAATGGGACGACACATTTCACCAGATCCTACCCATCTTATCGCAGCCCCTGGCACAGGGAGTTGCTCATGAGATGCTACTGCTTTGAGCCAAGGAATTCCAAGGACGAGTTCCCCTGCATGAAAGTATTGACTTAAGCATTTTTTTAGGGTATACTAGTGACAAGGACAGTGACCTTCTAGAAAGTTTCAAATGACCAGGGCCCAGCGCAGTGGCCTAGTTGCTAAAGTCTTCTCCTTGAACGCCCTGGGATCCCATATGGGCGCCGGTTCTAATCAAGGCAGCTCCACTTCCCATCCAACTCCCTGCTTGTGGCCTGGGAAAGCAGTCAAGGACGGCTCGAAGCCTTGGAACCCTACACCCATGTGGGAGACCTGGAAGAAGCTCCTGGCTTCTGGCTTTGGATCGGCACAGCTCGGGCCGTTGTGGTCACTTGCAGAGTGAATCATCAGGCATAATAGCTTCCTCTCAGTCCCTCCTCCTCTCTGTATATCGGACTTTCCATTAAAAATTAAAAAGAAATGGCAAGAGGGGCTACTTAAGGGACACAGGAGACCATCCTGGATCTCAAACGACAGGAAGTGAGGACTCCTGCCTCTGTCCTTATGAGACAGAGATTTCTAGTAACCTGTAACTTTTTCTATACATCATCTCTTCTCTTGGCAGTCGGGGTTGCCCTATAACACTCTGCATTTTGTCTCTTTCCTCATGTAGGTTTGCCTGTGATTCCTGCTTTGTCACGCACAGGCCTGCCTCTTGAACTATAATCTCAGAATCTTTCTGTTCAAGAATCCTGATCAGTGTCTGTGTCTTTTAGCTCAAATTCAAGAACAGAGCTGATTGACTTGGCCCAGGCTATCATTCAAAATTACGTGTTCACCTCTGGTCCAATGAATCAATCCAAAGTAGTATGACTCTGCAGCAAGCTGACATAGCAGACCCACCCACCCTTTCAGCCAGAGGCTAGAATCGCAGGGAGAACTGTGACCAGCCCTACTAACTGGTTTGTGGTTGGGTTGCCTTCACGAAAGAAATCTAACACAACAATGTCTACAAAAAGCAGTGAGGGTGGTGGAGGCTGCCCTAGGACTCTGCCTTGGGGTTGCTCCCCGCCGTTTGTTGAGATGTGCATGGCTACTGCCAACTGGCCCACTGGGGACTGCATGAGCAGCCTTCCTCAAAATCTTCTGCTTGCATCTTTGTTTTCTTCCCAAGAGATACAGCTGACAGCTGCAGATTGCACCAGCTTGGAACTGAAAATAGTTGGAAAAAAATAAGTCCTGAAAATTCTGTAAAGCTCTTTTTAACTTTGCCACTCATCCAGCAGTATGCTGAACCCAGGTCTGTGAAGTGATGTGTAGACACACCCAGCTATAGCCAGCCCCATTTCCCCGATTGCCCAATTTCTCCTCAGCACTCATTTGTACGTTGTTCATCTCCCATCTGATAAGTGTATTATATAATTAAGCCTATAATAGTTGCATCTGGACTGAGCATATATAATTTCCTTCTTGCCATGATACCCTAAACAACACAGCATGGGAACTATTTACAGAGAAATTCACGTTGTATAGGGCATCGTAAGTAAACTAGAGATGACTTAATATCTACAGGAGGATCTGTGTAGAGAATAGGAAGATACTGTGCCTTTTTATACAAAGGAGACTTCAGAATTCCCAGACTTTGGTATTCACAAAGGCTGAATGTGCATTTGACTGGGTGAATATTTCTGGGCCATTGTCCCTATAACCAGTGAAGTAATGTTAGCAGGATGAGAACTGGGGAAAAGGAAGAGATAGAGATGGAGGATTTAAATCCAAGCACCCAGGAGTGCCCTCACTAAAGCCCACAGGGGCATGGGGCAAGGGGTTCCGGTTCAAATAGGTTCAGACTGGCTCCTCAGGTTGGTGAGAAGATCCTGGTTTTGTTCTCCCAATAACTACTGGGTCAGCCTCAGCAGCCAAAGGCTTGCTCATCCCTCACCATCTTAACCCTTCACTGACCTCCGTAACATCTCTCTGTCCCAGACAGCACAGGCTGGGATGTCATAAAGTACAACACAGATCTGACGGCTTCCAAACAATGCACGTTCATTTCTCCTAGTTTGGCGGGGGGGATTCATAGTCAGGACATCAGCATGCCTGCATTTGGGCAAGGATGTTCTTCCTGATTGCAGGCTACACACTCATGTTGTGACCTTCCATGGTGGCAAGAAGGCTAGAGCGCTCCCTAAACTCTTTTACCAGGGCACCAATCCCACTGAGAAAGGGTGCACCTCAGGACCTTGGGTGCTCCCCCAAATAACCACCATCACATCAGGGGGTGATGATTTTAGCTTAATAATTTTGGGGATGACAGGAACATTCAGCCTATCGCACTCTGCAATTATTACCTGTTTTCTAGTCCATGGATAAAAATGTTCAAATGGACAGTCACCCACAGGAGCACAGTAGATTGGTTGGTCGGGCCCCCAGGTTGGGTTTCCAAGAAACTTCTCATACACTTCTGAATCTACTCTTTTTTTTTAAATTATTTATTTGAAAGGCATAATTAGAGAGAGAGAGATCTTTCATTTTCTAGTTTTCTCCACAAACGTTGCAATATCCAGTGCTAGGCCAGAAGACAGGGGCTTCCTTTAAATCTCCCATGTGGATGTAGGGCCCAAACACTTTCCTGAGCACCTTAGCAAGCAGCTAGATCGTAAGTGGAACAGTTGGAACTTGAACCCGTGTGCCTATGGGACGCTGGGGTTGCAGGGTACAACACAGGCCCCTGCCTCCACACTGAAAACGCTCCTACCCTCTCTTATCTCCGAAGGGGATCCGTATGGTGACGCGCTTCCTCTGTTCCAGACCCCACCGTGTTCTCCTCACTGTCTTTAGGAGACTCATCCAGCCCCGTCACCAAGGCCCTATCTGGGTTTCCTCACCCACAGGAACTTCTCAACCTCCCAGTAGAACCAGCCTCTCTGGTCTATGGCCTCTAACCTTTTCTTGTTCCTGTTGAGGAACAATGACAGTGCTTGTCATGCTCCCAGTGGGTCTCCTGACAAACCAGGACCAAGCCTCCTTCATCCTCGTGGTACTGGGCTCTCGGGATTTGTGGGACAAAGGAGAATGCAGGTTCTTACCCCTTATGGGACCCTGAGCCCTATCCTTGGGGCTCACTCTGTGCATCTGTGAAGTTTAGATGGTTTGCAAGTCCAAAAGATCTGCAGTAGAGTGTGAGGATGTGTTGGAGGGAGGTGATTCTGCATGGTCCACGCCCCACTCTCAGGGACAACCTTCTGACCCGCCACAGAGAAGCAGGACACCATGTCCACACAGGCTTGTGTCCCTGCATACTGGCACCAGCTACATTCTCCCTGGACTGTGTGGCTCCCTCCTCAAGCCCAGGACAATCACTTCACTGCTGCATCTGCTAGATGCCTAAAGGTTGTAAAAGGAAGGACAGATTTAAAACCATTTTCTTGGGCTTCCGGTGTGGCTTGTCTCAGACCCATGCAAAATGCAGTGGTATGTGAAGCCATTTCCTGTCCCAGGCACCTCGCTCAGCAGGTGTCTCAGCACCAAGCCAGGCTTGGCATGGGTTGTCAGAGGAGCACAGAGGAGGAAGGCCTGACTCAGACTCCAACGAGAGGCTGGATGCGGAACGTGAGCCATGCACTGACTCGTGAAGGAGAGTGTGTCATCAGAGTCACTGAGACCCTCAAGGAGCGTTTGCTTGCAGTGAGTACAGCCTAGATAGATACTGGATGCCAGCAAGGGCATGGAGCGCTCTGGGAAGAACAAGCTGTCTGAGGTGACTGAAGGGTGAGAGGTGTCTGCAAAGGCAAGAAACCAGAGCCAGATCAGGTGCTAGCCCAGGGGCTCTCGGGAGGCACTGCTCAGGAACTGCACCTATGGACGCCTGAAACTCCACTAAGAACTTGCTGGAAGTCAGGCAATTCATAGGCCCAAGAGCACTCCTCAGGCTCGGTCCACATCTTTCCACTCACCAAATTCCTCCCTCATCACTGCCTCAGGCTCCAAGGCCCAGGAACTGAGCCGAGCTGCAGCAGGACTTGCTGGGACTGTTCCCAGCCAGGCTTCCAAGCCTGGACAGCTTCTTCTTGAAGGTCCACCCGGCATTTGGAGGAGAGGTGGTCAAAGACCAGAAGTGACACCTGCAGCTCTCTCTGCTTCCCAAGCCCTTCCCCCGCTGGGTTACAGGGTTCCTTTTTGCTGTTCGGGGTTAGCAGAGCGCCTGGTGGGGAGGGAGCGCATCCCAGCACCAGATGCTGTCTTTGGGAGGCCTGAAGGCGAGTGCTCCGTTGCGTGCGTGCTTGCGTGCAGGGTGTTCACTGCCCACAAGAAAGGCGCCTGCAGACGGCTGCCCAAGGAGAGCTGTCCCCTTCCTAGCAGCGACACTGAGCAGCGGTCCTGCTACCCGCCTCAGGCAGACACACGCTCCGGAGCCACACAAAGGAAATGGCAAGAGAATGAGTCACCGAGAGTCTGGTTGGCTGCCTGCGCTGCAGGCCCACAAGGAGACCTTTGTGCTGCGCCCAGGCCCGGGATCAACCGGAGGGAGGCAGGCATTTCATCGGTTGAGTAATGCAGGCGCTGGGGAGGAGGCCCCGCAGGAAATAGGAGCGACTCCTGGGCCCCTGCTGTCTGCCAAGCACCGTGCTGGTGGGGAGCCTCCCAGGCGGCTTGGACGGAGCCACCTCCCTCTCCCATCTTGCTGCTCTGCTTTCCCTGTTTCTTGCTGCTCTGCTTTCCTTGCTGCATCCTGTTTCCCTGGTGTGAGAGGCTTGGGTCCTTCGACGTTCTGTTCCAGCATGGAGAAGGTGTTTAGAGTTTGTGCATGGCTGGCTGGCCAGCACGATTCATTCTGGCAGTCGTGAAGGTGGGGCGCTAGCCCATGCCTTCATGTTCCAGTTGAGCAGCCAGAGATGGGAGGAATTCCCACAGTGACACCCTGCTTCTTCCTCCCCGACCCCGGGCAGCTCAAGAGTTCACGTGTGCCCAGCTCCTGGGTCCTGCTGCCTTCTGCTGAGTGGCTGCCATCTGCTTCAGGGAGCACCCAGAGGGCACATGGGGGAAGGAACCCCTGCAGGGAACCTGGCATGGGATCTGGTGGAAGAGAGAGAGAATCCAGGGCAGCAGCCGGCGAGACTCCAGATCTGAGTGTGTGTGCAGTCAACGTGGATAACACAGGCCGTGGGGACTGCATAAAATGGAGAAAGAAGGAGCGTTTGTTGGGCGTCTGCTGTTGGCCAGGCATGGATACTTAATCCTTTACTCAGCCCTAAGGGAGGCACCAGTGCAGATAAAGAAAGTGATAGGGCCCAGTGCTCTCTGGAATGTTCAGACACCGGCTCTTGCCAGGGCCTCCTTGTGGAGGCAGGCCGGCAGATCATCAGGGGTGGGAACAGTTCTCAGGCTGCAGACTTGCAAACTCAGCGCTCCCGGCACCCCCAGCCTGCTGTGGACATCGCAGAACCAACTCGAGTCAGCTTGCACTCATGCAGTTCCCCCACAGGCCGAGCCCCAGGACAGTCTGAGCTTTTCTCCCTCTGAGAAGCTGAGTGTTGAGAGGCAGGCAGGCTCACTGGAGGTGTGGAAGCTCAGCCAGAAGTTTAGAGCCAGCCCTGGGAGCTCTGATCACCGATGAAGCCCACTTGCACCGCCTGGATAAGCAAGTGTGTGGCTAAGCTCTTGGATGGGCTGGCCCCTGGGCCAGGTGCACTGATGGATTCCTTCTCGGTGGCCTCCTATGCCCTGGCCAGCCAGGACCATTTTAGCTGGAAGTGAGACAACAGACTAGTTAAGATGAGCCACTGAAGCCACATGCTGCAGACCACACCCAGGACACGCCAATGAGAGGCGGGCGGCCCACAGTCTCTGGCCTCTCGTTGACCTAGAGCATCTCCTTGGGGTAGATGCTGTCCATACATGCCCGTAGTCACTCCTCACCTCTGGTGTTTCCTCATCCTGAACAGAAACCAACTCTACTTTAAGGATCAAGGTACCTTACTACCATCTTCAAAACTTGCTATGTTACCCAGAGTTTCACGATAAGGAGTCTAGAAGAAGTTCATTAGCTTGTCCCAAGTCACAGGATGCTAAGAATCGGTCCTAGTATGCCTTGCTACACATACCCTTAAGACTGTTAACAGCACAATAATAAAGACTGCGGAGAGCTCTAGAATTCAGATGTTTGACGGCTGCCCAAGGCACTGGAGACGAGGGTCTGGTCTGCTTCAGACCCGGCATGTCTCCCAGGCTTCAGCCTGGAACAGGAGGGGCCACAGGAGCCAGTTACATCACCGACCTGGCGGGATTCCAGTTGACCAATGGCACACCTGAACGGGCATTCCTTACATAGTTGGGGCACAGACACCCCCTTTTCCTGCCCGCGTGTCTATAGGGGTATAAAACTGCTCAACATGTATCTCAGCTGCCCTTTTCGCCTCCGTCTTCCTTCCCCTCTGCACAAAGAGGGCCCAGGAGTGGATTTTCCAATACAGCTTCCATTACAACTCTGAACAACTTGCCGGAAGGTCGGTGGTCATCATCTAACATTGTTATATTATTCACATCAGGCTCACAGCAGTATCATGGAGCTGTTCTTAGCCCCATTGTATAATCAGGGCATGACAGTGCAGAATAGGAAAGAAGCTATATCAAGCTGAGTCTCTCCATCAAGCTTTTAGCTGCCCCAGTCCAGGACAGAGCAAAGTGAGGCCTTTGCAATAAGCAGTCCCCTGGGGAGCCCTTTGCCTGCCCCAAAGGAAGCAGCTGGAAGCTCACAGCCCACAGGGTTACCAAAGTCCGGAGTCTGGCCCCTGCTGCTGTTGGGTTAGAGATTAAGGTTTGTATCAGCTTCCGGGAGAGGAACAGGTTCAGGCAGTCTGATTGATGATGACTCATCCCGCGAGGGGCTGAGCCAAACCCAATGACTTGATTCACCTGTGAGAAACACAGGCCAAAGAAAAGTCTGTGTGATGCAGCTACCATCACCATGGCAGCCATGGCTTCCAGATCCTGTGATGGCAGGTATGTCACTCTGCTCACTTGGAATCCCAGATTCAGCCTCTGGAACTGGAGGAGGGGCCCACACCAGGTGTGTGTGCAGTGTGGTGGCTTCAATATGATGCTCCAATATATCCAAGACAGCAGTGGGTGCTCAGCAGGTGCTCAACTGCATAGGAGACCGTGCTTACAACTACCATGAGCATTATTGCCTGGGATTTCCGCTTAGACTCCTGATAAGATTGCCCCATCCCAGAGACTGCATCTATCCATCATTAACAAATTCCAGCTCAAAGGCTGCTGGGAGAATCTGGATTAACCCCTAGGATGTAGGAGTTGAATGATCTGCTCACCACCCACCCCTCCCACTCCCAGGGTCTTCCTCTCTGAATGCCCCAATGCTGGCCTGGACTCAGAGCCTTGACTTGGCTTCGTCAGAGCTTCTCATGTCCCCAAAAATCTCCTCCCTCTCACCGGCCAGCAATGTCACTCCTGATCCTGTGAGTCAGTCCTGAGTTGCAGGCTCACAGTCACAGCCTAGGACAGGAAACACTTGTTGCCCCTGCCCCAGAGGCCCTGGTCCAGGGTGCCTTCATGTGTGAGGTCTTCCCAGCTTTCAGTGCCCCATGCTGATCACCCAGTGAGCACCTTCCAAGTGTTGAGACCCAGTGGGCTCCAGTCTTTCTGGAGACTCAAGAGGATAATGAGCAAGTCAAGAACCAAATGGCAGCCTCCGGTAACTGCAGACTGCAGCACCCTGGGCTGAGAGGTCTCCCTAGGGTGGTGGCCTTTACTCCATGGCCTGAGGAATGAGCGAAAGCCCTCCTTGCCAGGGGCTGAGAACAGAGGGTCCTGGGGTGAGGACCAGCTGGGCGGGACCTTGGTGTTTTTCTCGTGCTCAGAAGGCCAGTCTGGAGCAGGCAGCAGGGAGGAGGGTGAGAGGAAGAGGAATGGCAGCTGGAGACAGGCAGAAGCCCGACTCCTCTGAGCACTGGACAGGTGTGGAGGCGGGAGGATTAGGCTTATGGCCATTTTCTCTCTTGTGGTTCATTACCTTGGTTTCTTCTTTATTTATTGATTCAATTATTTAAAAGACAAAATGAGAGAAGGGGAGAGCTTCTTTTCAGTCCCAGCAACAGCTGGAACTGGGCCTGGCTGAAGCCAGGAGTCTGAAATTCCATCAAAATATCCCTTATAGGTGACAAGAGCCCAAGTACTACCCGAGACTCAAACTGGCATCCACATGGCATGCTGATGTCTCACAGCGGCTTCGCTTGTACCACAATGCTTGTCCTAGGTGCCGCTTTCTGTCTGCTGATCCACTCCCCAAGTAACTGCAATGGCCAGAGCTGAGCTGATCTGAAGGCAGGTGCCATGAGCTTCCTCTGGGTCTCCCACATGGATGCAGGGTCACAAGACTTTGGGCTGTCCTCAACTGCTTTCCCAGGCTGCAAGCAGGGAGGTGGATGGGGAGTGAGGCCACTGGGACACAAACCAGCACACATATCTTATCCTGGCATTTGCAAGGCAAGGACATTAGCCACTAGGCTACTGTGCTGAGCCCGTAGTACTTCTTATAATATCTATCACGTGACAGGTGTTATATAGATACCTCCTATAAATTTTCTCATCCTCCCCTCCCCATATGCAAAGTCTCTGTCATGGTCTGGTTTTATTGGGTTGTCATTACTTCCCTGTGGGAACTTGCTTGCTGTGTTGGTCCAGCATCTTCTTGGTGCGGAGCCACAGTCTCCAAATGAACAACCGTGTATGCTCACTACCTCAGCAGCTGGGCAAGTTAGCCTCAGAGGTTCTTGCTCTGCTTGGATCTCCAAATTGTGTTTCAGAGTCTAAGGTGCATGATGAGCCTTATATGTAGAGCATAGTGAAGTTCCAGACCAGATATTTTTACCTGGGGAATCCACAATGTGCTTTCTTTCTGACATGAGGCAACTTTGGAAATTAGAACTCCAGACTTATGGATGTGTATTACTCTATTTGAGCTGTTGTTTAAAAATACCCTAAGTAAGAGAGCTTTTTTTCTCAGGGTTGTGGGTGCTGGGGAGTCCAGGATCTAGGTGCTGGCAGGTTCAGTGTCTGTGTGGACCATTTCCCAGCTCATGGATGATGCCTTCTAGCTCGGATTCCGCATGGAGGAAGTGGGAAGGCCACTCTCTGGGATCTCTTGTAATCTAACAATCCTCAAGACCTAAAGGCTTCCCCAAAATCCTGTCTCCAAATGCCACCACATTGGAGAATGAGTTCCAGTATAGGAATTTTGGGGAGACACATGCAGTTCCAATGATAGCACATCACCCTCGTGTTAATAGAGAGGAGGAAAGACAGGCATGGGATGGAGAAAAGGAGGGGTACATCTCAGGAAGCCTAGGAGATGCTCATCAGACAGGGTTGGTTGTTATCTTGGAGAGCTGTGTGGTCTCAATCTGTTAGGATACCACAGCTCAGTGTTCACAGTGCAGCATCCCGTGTCAGGCCAGGTTCACACCACAGGTGGAGTCTAACTCCAGCGGCTGGTTTGTTTTCAGACGTGATCCCAAACAAGAGGAAAGAGAGGTCAGGAAGAACAAAATGGAAAAAGGAAATCCTATGTGACAGCATATTACTAAGCTAATCAGGCCAGGAGAGAAGCTTCACAGCCCTGGGGTCGCGAACACCTGTCAAGGGGTTTCTCTCACAGGTCACAGGTCCACGCCATGGGTTGCTAACCCCTTTCTGTTTTCCTGCTGGTCCATAAGTGGGAGAATGGGCAAATGAGTTTCCTCTGGCGTGCTGCAGGCTGGTGGCAGAGAAGTCCTAGGACAGAAAGAGAAAAAATAAAATAAGGAGCCAGAAGCGATTGCAGCTGGAGAGCAAGGCCTGGCTGGGGTGAAACAGTAGACCAAGAGAGCCAAGGCAAACCTTCAGAGGTGCCCGGAACAGCCAGCTGGGGAGTCAGCCCTCCAGGGCCAGCAAAGCTGGGGTCACAGCTCAGAAGGGAGTGCCCACTCACTCAGGAGACAGTTTCCAGTCAGCAGGAGTGAGTCTTGACTTAGGGGTGGAGATGGATGGGAAACTCTACCAATGTAAGCTGCTAGAAAGACAATTTTCTTAGGAAGGCAGAAGTGGCAGAAAAAAAGATGAATGAAAGTGAGGTAACAGAGAAGAAGGGAGGAAGAATGGAAAGAAAAGTGGCAAGAATTTCCACAGCCCCTTCCAGTTTTTAAAACAAGAAACAAAGGGGGTATTCTTTTTGTAATAATTGAAAAGCCAACTCGCACCTGTAAAATATTTGAAATAATATTCAGCGCTTAGATTTCTGTTCTATTCCAGGTCTCTTGATTGTTGCCCTCCTAGGTGATTACTGTTGAGTTTCCCAATATGTTATGCACATGAACATTTATGCATGTTTCCTCCAGAAATCACAAGACATTACGGACCTTGCTTTTTCATTTTTTTTTTTTACTTTGAGAAACACTTTGTATGAGCATGTGTAAATCTACCTCCTGGCATGACTTCTTCTAAATGCAAACAACCACTTTGCTTTGGAAGGAAGGACAAGTTTGCCATGCCCTCCTCTCTTTTTGTTTTCTCATCGACTGCAATGCCTTGCAGATATTCTAATAGTGCACATATTTGTAGGGTGAGAGTTGTGTAAGTAAGTGTCTTTCTAGGAGTAAAGTCCAGAATTATTCAAACTTACAGTATCACCTGTCATGTTGCTTTTCAGTGATTCTAATTTAATTTTTATTTATTTAAAAGACAAAGTAACAAAGAAAAAGAGAGAGTGGAGAAAGAGAAGAGAAGAAGAGAGGAGAGAGGGGGTGTTTTTCTCTCGGTCCACTCCCTAAAGGCCCTCAAAAACTAAGACCGGATCGGGCCAAAGCTAGGAGTCTGGAATTCCACCAAGGCAGGAGGGAGAATTCCAGCTGCTTTTCACGATGCACCTGTGACTTGAATTTCAGCAGATGGGCCCTTGCCTCTCTCAGCCAGGGACACTTTGCCAGCCCTGGATCAGAAGGGAAGTAGCTGGAGGTGAAGCCAGATGCTCTAAAAGGGATGTGGGCATTCGGAGCAACAGCGTAACGTGTATACTGCAGCGCTTACTGGCCTTCAATGGTTCCTACCCCAGTGAGGAGAGAGATTTCTGTGTCCCCACCCCCTCAGGGCGTTATGTTCTTTATGAACCCAACAGAGGAACAGCCAAGATCATTGCTATATAATTTAGTTTAATTATGCTAACTAACATTTTCACATATACTTATAGCCTAGTTACTGCTTCCTTTCTAAGAGTGGTCACTGTTGTGGGGTGCAAGTGAGATCATGCCAAACATGTTTATTAAGGAGTCTTTATTAACCAAGCTTGGTGATAACAGAGCCCACTAGAAATAGCAAATCACAAGTCCATATGGCAATCCAACCAGTCATAACCCCAAGAGGAACAAATGGTCATTACCCTGAAGTTTATCCATTAAACTGAAGACCTATGTCCCAGCTTCCCCGGCAATATGTTATCCTAAAAGACATACAGTGAACAACCTGGGCACACTTACAAAGCTGCAGACTTTCACCTTTCCCTGGCTTCTCTGCCCACATTCCACTACTGTTAGGCCTCACCTCTCCTGGAACTACATACATCAGAAATACAAAGCATTTTAATATTGCCACATTTCAATGTCCCACCCAAGCAGTGAACAGAGGGTGAGGAATACAGACACACAGGGACAACGCTCAGGGGATACTTGCCCTCAGTCTGTCTGTAGGAAGCCAAAAAGCAAGCAGGCACTGGGGAGGTCAAGAGTTGGAGTGCTAGAGTGACAGAAGCACGTGACCAAGTGAGTGAGCCCCTCATTTATCGTGAGCCTTTGCAAGGGCTTGTGAGGGGAGTGGTTATACAACAACACAATACCACCTCCTCTGAGGTTCCAGGGATGATAAGTGAGCATCACATGTGGGCAGGAGGGAACACCTAAATGGTGGTAGGGGAGAGGCTGCCAAGCCTGTGATCTTGAACTAGCTTCCTACTTCACCACAGTCACTAGAAAGCTAAAGTCACACACACACACTTTGTATGCAGACTGTGCTGGTACAAACTTTTGATAATATCAAATAAAATAAATCGTTAAAAAAAAACCTCTCTATTAATCTCAGGATCATCACTGAAATCTGTAGCAATCATTGAGCCAGGTGACAACAAGGGACAGAAGGTTTAACCTCTGCCTCAGCACTTACAAGTCTCAGAGTGAGGCTGCCAGGGGCCCGGAGACAGCCACCCATCAGGGGCTAGGAAGACCTCCTGGAGGAGGCCAAGCAGATGGGGTAAATAGTCTCTCAGTGTGTGGGGGGGGGGGACTGCCAGCGCCAAGGACCTGAGGTGACAGACAGTGCTACATGAATAAGAGGGGAAAATGGTGTGGGTGGGGTGGAGCTGGAATGAACTAGTCCTTATCCTCTTGGCTGGATGCCAAGCGAGAATCTAGGACATTTCCGCTAAAATTGGGAAAGCCCCTTGACAACTTGCACAATTGAAGCAGTATGATAGGATCACTTTTAAACCTCTGAGACTGATTGGATTTGGCAGGAAAGGAATGAAAATTTGTTGCTTGAGATACAGGGAAAGCTTCCATCCACCAAGGCACTTCCCAAATGCTACAGTGTTTGGGGTTGGCCCAGGGCCAGAGCCAGGATCCAATCCAGGTCTTGCACATGGAAGGCAGGAACCCAATTACCTGGGCTCTCACCAGTTGCCTCCCAGGGTATATGTAAGCAGAAAGCTGGAGTCAGAAGCTGGAGCTGGGAATCAAATTCAAGCACTGTGATGTGGGACTCTGCCACCACAACCAGCATCCTACACGGGCCCCGCAGACCAATGGGACGATTGTGGTGCTGCTCTTCTCCCAGGTGGGATGGGCAAGCCTGGTGGAACAGGCAAGTCAGTGGAGCCCAGAGGAGGGAGCTGATGCGTTTTGGAAGAATGCACTCGGGGAGGGGCGGGGGCCCCGAGATACTCAAGTGATCACATGCAAGAGACAGTTTGATAGCTGGGTGTGCAGTGCAGCAGATGCTGATGACGATAACATCTGGGGACTGTGTGGCCCTGAAAAGGCAACTGAAGCCATTAGAGCAGATAAGGATGACCAATGGAGGAAAGCCCAATCCTAGGCTGTAAAGATAATGTCAGTAACTAACTAAAACAAGAAAATAAAACAAAAATACATTTAAGAAAATCTAATTCTACTTAGGATAATAACGAGAATATCTGGTGAAGTGCCTGTGATGCACTTGACTTGGCACAGACACAGGTAGCTTCCCTGTGGAAAGGGGTCTGGGCTAGCTTGGAGGGTCTTCTAACATTCCCCCCAGCCCTAGATACCACAGGCCACATGCTGCAAGTTCATCCCCTTTGCTAGCTCAAAGCTTGTGGAGTCAGGAAGGTACTTCTAAGAGCCAAAACCTCAGGAAACAGCAGGATGCTCTCCTAAACTGCCTGGAACGGGGTGGTGGGGGGGTCATCTGTCTAAGAATTGTGGTCTGTGAGGTCCCCAAGGGAAGCTGTCGCCTTACAGCAACAGTGAAGTGTCTGCTGGAACAGCTCCTACTTGTACAACCACAGGCACCACTGAGCAAGCTGAGAACAGCTGAGAAGTCTGCACACCAAGGGCCACAGGCTGCCATCTCTGCAGAGGCTCCCAGGCTCGCTTAGCCACCTATCTGGTTGACTTTGGGACGTTCACTGCATGTTCTTCCCATCTCACAGGGTGGCATGAGCAGATTGCAAAAGGGAGGGCAGGAAGCAGGAGGCAGCCTTGCCCACCAGCGCCAGAGCCCTCTTACCCATTGGGTTAGTAGGATCAGTGCCTTCAGATGTACCCAGCACTTGACATTTTCATAAAGGTTTCACACACTGCACTTGCTTTGTCCAAGGCTGCAGAGCCGCAGTGGTTAAGATGGGGGATTGGAACTCAGGTCTTTTATTAATATCATGCATCATTCATTCAATGATTGCCATTACCTGGGCACCCTCTAGGTGCCCACTCAGTTAGACTTAAGACACAGGGATGTGTGAAATTCACAGACACAGTCAAGGGCACCTAGACAGTCACAGCAGGTAACCTTCCATAAGGACACTTCCTTATCCTGCTTGGATACCAGCATCCTATATAGATTCTTCCCCGCATTAGGACAACATGTGTATCTCTTCACCTTTCCACTACTGCACCTGTTCTGAGCCATCTTCTATGTAAAGCCCTCCTCATTCCACATTGGTTCTGAGTGTTCTTACTAGAATGTGCACTCTGGCAAGGACTCCTTTCTCATAGTACTTTTGCCTGATGACCCCACTGACCTGCCCCTCCTCACCCCGCCAGGGCCCTTGATCTTCCACATGGGCCCTTCCATGAGCTCCTCTCCCCTTGATTGACCCTCCCCTCCTACTCTAGGCCACTTCCAGCCTTCCCCTCTGAGATACAGGGGTGTAACCCCAGCTTTCCTGATGCCTTTAGAATGGAATTTTCTGGAAGATCTGGGGAGAAGAAGAGAACATATTCCCTTGACCCCTTCCATACTTCAGTCTTTTCCTTTGTGCACATTTCCTTTCTCTCCAGGAGAACAAATATCCTCTGGCCAGATGAAATTCTCCAGGCTAGTGAGAGTCTCACCACCTTTCACCAGGGCCTCCAGGGCTCCTACATATATATGTATGCTGCTGCTGTTTTGAATGAACTGGAGCTATTCAAGCGCCAGAGTTGTATGGCATCTGATGTGAAATTGGAAGGACGTTGCTTCTCACAGTCTCATTTTGTCCCTCTTAACCACACAACTCCCCAGCAGCGAGTGACTTGGGCTCAATGTTTCACATGGTTTGGAAGGAAACATGTTCTCCAGGCTGCTGAGAGCAGCTCTGCTCTTGTCTTCTCCCCTCCACTGTCTGGATGAAGAGACAAACCTGGATGACAAATACCACTTGGATATGTGGGATTTCTTTTCTTCCTTCAACTGAGGCTTGTACTGAGCAATTCAGGCGTGCGATGCCTTCTTTCAGTTATCTGAAAGTAAGTCATCTCCCAGGAGGCTGCCTAGAACCTGGCACAAGCACATCTCAACATCTGTAAAAGCCCCCTATGGGCACAGAGTGGGCTCAGCCTGGACCCCCTTCAACGAACTGGATGAACACTCTGTTCTTAGATTGTTCCCTCTCCCTTCCCACATGCCCAATATCCCAAAATAGAGCCTGCTTTGTTATTCACCTATTAACCAAGACCTTAGGTGAGCCTAAGGACTGAGTGCTGGCTAAGTACTCTTGGCAGAGAGAGGCAAGGGCCCATCTGCTGAAATCCAAGTCCCCTGTGCATCCTGAAAAGCAGCTAGGATTCTCCTTCCTGCCACCTGTCTTGGCTTTTAGCCAGCCTGGAGGAAAGAGAAGCTTATTTTATGGTGAGTGAAGAAAGAGCTAGTTAAAAGGACGTTTCAGCTACCTCCCAGCAGGAGACCTGCCTGTGGAGAGAGACTTACCAGACCAGGGAAAAGTCTTCCCAGGAGATTGGGAAACACATCTGAAATAGACACACCAGGGACCAGAGTGACCATTGGCCTAGATAACCCAGCCCTATAACATTTCAGCATGCTAACTGCAGTGGGTGGGCTGTTTTCAAAGAAGAGTGATGATAAGAGCAAGAACTCACCCTGTTGAGGCAGGAAGGCTAAGCTTCTGCTGCGGAAGGGGCTGAGTGAGCCACCAGCACCACTGACAGGCATGCGAAGGGTGTGACCCAGCTCAGCCAGAGCAGTGCTGGCAGGTGCTGGCCACGTGGGAATGACCCTGAGGGTGACTCAGCCCTCCCTGCCTGGGGCTAATCCTACTTTCCACCAGTGTCTTCTGTGCCAGGGTACCCCCTCCACCATCATCAGCAGCATTAAAGCCCAGGAATTGAATAAGAAACAAACAAAAAACAGCGGGGGGTGGGGCGGGGAGCCTGTGTTCTCAGACTGGGCTCTGGGAGGTGTAACAGAGGCTCTGCACAGTCTTGGGCAACAGTAGCACAAGGGAGAAGAGCATAAACACTTCACCTCTCCCTGTCCTGGAGCCACCTCCCTCTCAGTTCTGTGCTAGCTTTAGTACAGGGCACCTGCAATGTTGGACACATGTTGTCTCCGAGCTGTCCTAAAGGGTGGGCATTAGCCATGTGTGACTATTGAGCTTCTGATTTTGTAGCTAGCTGTACACTGCTGCATTTTGATTTTCCTTCATTCTAATTCCTTTACATTTCTAGAGCCATGGGTGACTACCCTAGTTGGTAATGCAGCCCTGAGCGATGCCCAACTCCACTGGGGATCTTTATCATCTCACTTAGCATTACCCATGATGCTCTGAACCTCTGAGAGTGCCAGAAGTTGCTTTGTAGGGGCAGGGATGGAGAAAATACTCTGGTGCCTTTCTCTGTGCCATGCTCTATAATCGGATCTCTTCTTTTTTTCTTCTTTTCCAAAACCAACTCATTGTATTTAATTCCACTTTCCTGATTTCCAAGGGGCCTGGGAGTCCGACAGGGTCTGGGGCGGGGTGCAGTTGTCAGAGGGCTAGGATGAAGCAGCTAATCAGGCCTGGATTGGGCCCCATTACTCCCTGCCATTGCCCTTTCCAAGGGCTGGAGCTGGTCCCCGCCTTCAAGAGACTCATAGACCCTCAGTAAGTTAGAGAAATCCCTTAATCCACCCCGAAACCAAACACCTGGCCAGGCCCGGGCAGCACAGAGAAGAGAGCAATTTTCTCTGACAAAGTGTTCCCCAACGTGAAACGGCAGAAACAGCAGCAGCATGGGCAGCAGCTGAGAGCCTGTCAGTTCCACAAATCCTGGGCCCCCACCCAGGCTGCTGAATCAGAAATTCCTGGGGTGGAGCCGGCAACCTGTGTTTTAATAAACCCACTCTACTCTGAGGTCCTCTGCAGTGTGAGAACCACAGCTGCGGAAGACTGCAGGCCAGTGACAGGTGGGAGCAGAGAACAAGGGCGGACTTCTCAGAAGAGGCCAGAAGAACTTGCCCGTGTGTCTGCAGAGGAGTTCACCAGGCGAAGGAAGGGAGGAAGGAAGGAAGTGAGAAAGAAAGGCAGGAAGGAAGGGAGGGCAAGGGTGCCAGCCAAAGACACACCTTGAATACTCAGAGCTGTGGTCTACGACCCTGGTCATTTCTGGTGCATACTAAATGCTCTTGGAATAACAACTTTTTTGTTATTTTTTGTAATTTTATTCATTAGATTTTGTTAAAACACTAATGACATTCTGTGTTTTGTAGTCAATGGCCATGCATTTTTTTTTTTGGCAGTGCATTCTTTTTTTTATTATTATTAATTTCATTGCATTATGTGACACATTTCTTTATGCACTGGGAATCTTCCCGCCCCTCCCCAAACCCTCTTCCCCCCACGGTGGATTGCTCCACCTTGTTGCATTTCCATAGTTCAAATTCAGTTGAGATTCTTTCATTGGCGGTTTTGACCAATCATAAAGTCCAGCATCTTATTGTCCTGGTAAGTTCAATGGCTTCTTGGTGAGACCATCTCTGGTCTGAAGGTAGAACCAGGCACTGCATTCTTTAACGTGTCAAACTAAATGGCTTTCTGTTTCAGAAACATGATTTTGGCTGTACTAAATTTGTCATTCAAAAGTGAATGAAAGAGTATCTTTTGACAACTTTATGAAATTTTATCAAGCTGACCTGATGAATTCAACCAGCTTCTTTCCTTTGAGTTCTTTAAAGAAAGTATGTAATTTCTAATGCAGACTTCTGTTCACAGAAATCAACGGAGAAGGGCTGAAACACTGCTTACATGTTCATCCTCCTCCCCCGGACATTTATCTTTCCCCAACAACGATGTATTTTTCCCTGTCAGTTATATGTCACCTGTAATCCACCCATCCACCCTCTTCCCTGTGCTCTCCCCACACCCTTCTTGATTTTGCACTAGAACACCAGACACCCAACTTTGATCAAATTGTACCAAGTCTAGGGTGGAGCTATTAGCAACGAGAGGTTCTCTCCCTCCATGCACTTCCTGTGCATGCATAGCAGCTTGAAATCTTGCGCATTGCTGGAAAAGACACAGGTCAGACAAAATAAAGTACAAGGGCCAGCTCTGCCCGTTGTCATCAAACTGTGTGTGTGCTGCTCCTCATTTTCTTGGCTGTCTTGTGGGAGTAAAGGTGCGCGGTTGAAGTTCAACAAAATAATAACGTTCAGAGTAGGGACAAATAAATCTTTATATTAAAAAAAAAAACAAAATAAGCATCATTTATCTCAAGTCTCCTTTCTAATCTCTTGGCTTTCCAATCTCTTGTTACTAAGTTCCTGTATTAAAGTTCCTCTGTTTGGAATATCTAGAATGGTTTTTGTTTTCCTGGCTGAAAAACAATAAAGTAATCCCTTATATCTTGCTGCAGTATAAAAACCTACTCTGATGTGTTTGGAGATATACACACATACACGCGCGCACACACACACACACACACACACATCTCCAAGGTACCCTTGTGAAAAAAAAACATATTTTCTATTGGGTTCTTAAACTACATATAAGATATCATGCTACATGCTTCTTTATATTTCTTTTTTTTTTCTCCTGAATTCATTTTACTAACATCTACTCTATTCATGTTATTAGTTTTTTCCTAATTCACTCACTCTTGGCTGCTAGTGTATGGCATGGTATGGCACCCATTTTCCCAGAGACGAACTTTGAGATGTCGCCACCTTCCCGCTACTCATAGACCATGTGGAACTAGCTTAGATGAGAGCTTTCCCAGCCCCAGCCCTGGAGGGACAGCTGCTCAGGGGCTGCTTGCTTCCCGCAGGGAAATGTATCAACAGCGACAAGGGTGCTCTTATGAATGGCTGTACCTGCTGTGTGTGCTCCAACTTCCTCACTTCCTTTTCAGTATTTATTGTCCGATACTCTGGCTTTTACAAACACAGTGACAACCAACGAATGCCGTCTTAGCCTTTGCATCCCTATGATGATTAGTGAGATCAATGGTCTGTGTATTTGTTAGCTCTAACTTTTCTGAGTGACTCAGCTGCTCATCATAGGTTTTGACCAGTTTTCTTTTGGGCTTCCTCTTCGTTCTATCTTGATCCATGAGTTTAAGGCTCTGCACACATCCCTTCATTTGTGGCCCTGATTTAGCCTTTATCTAATATATTCATTGTGGAACACAAACATGTGATATCAGGGTAAGAAAATCCATCAGTATTTTGCCGCTAAAGTTATGTGCTTTGGGGGTCTTTGAGACTCTTTATCCCAAGGGCTTCTCTCCTCTGGCTTAGTTTTCACAGTTTTATAAATTTGCATTTTCTCATATTGATCTTTAACCCATCTTTAGCTCACTTTACTGTCCGGCGTTGAGTGGTCTCTATTGCCAATGCCCTCTGATATCTCCATTTTTCTTTGTAGAAAACCGAGGCCCTCCTCTTGGTAATAGAATTAAACTCCTCCGATAAACAAACTTAATCCATAATCTAAATGTTTTGTGAGAGGTTAGGTTAAACCAACCCCAGATAAAGCAACACAGGGGAGCAGGCATTTGGCCCAGTGGTTAAGATGCCCCTTGAGACGTCTGCATTCTACATCAGACTACCTGAGTTCACAGTCCCAATTCCAGCTTAGTGCCAGTGCAGGAGAAAGTAGCACTAGTTCAATTAGGTGGGTCCCTGCCACTGATATAGAAGATCCAGATTGAGTTCCCAGCTCCAAGTCCAGCCCTGGCAATGTGGGACATGAGCCAACAGATGCGGTAGGAACTCTTCTGTTTTAAATAAATACAGTATTTAAAAGTGGACTAGAGAGTTGATCCTGTGTTTCACGATGTTGTTTGCTTCACCCACACAGCTCCCCTGCTCCCTGATTACTCTGCACTGAGGCTCTCTGGCCTTTCCCTCCCGGCGGTGCCCTGCCTCCAAGCCCATAGTTCTGCTTTCATACGCCGTCCTTGTGCAATGTTCTGCAGGCTGCTTAGGCCTGCCCCCGACCTGGCTGTTGTGATCAACTTCTTCCCTGGGCCATGTTCACCTCAACCTTTTCAATGTTTCATTAGCCCTGAAGCCTGCTCAAGACACTAATCAGCCTGTGCTCATTAAGCCCAGTGTGTGTGTGTGTGTGTGTGTGTGTGTGTGTGTGTGTGTGTGATCATAAACACCACCTGCCTTTCACCGTTCCCAATCTCATTTGTGTGTCCTCTAAGGCAACCAGAGCTGGGAAAATTTCTCCCATTAGCAAACGAAGAAACAGAATTTTCATCTCAAAATGCAAGCAGTTGCCCAAAAGCCCTGCTTGGAATAAGAAATGGCTGGGGCCAGACGCCAGTCTTTCGGGTTTTAAGTTCAGTGCTCATCAACATGCCACATTCTCTCAGTCTGGGCACTGGGTCTGTTGCTACAATTGCAGGGATTGTTGCTCAAGGGCAAGGCAGGGCTTGAACTTGCAGATAGCACTGGCCTCACTCTTACCCAAATGAACTGCAGGCACAGAGGCCATTTCACTTGGAGCTTGGTCTTGAACTCCTGTCCCTTGGCCCCTGCCTGGAGCACTTGACATACTGCCTGGCCACAGGTCAGGGACCTCTGGTAACACTGGGCACATTCTCTTTCACAGTACTAATCATGAGTGTGATTAGAATGCCCCTTCCCCATTGGTCTTAAAGCCACTTCCCTCACAAGCTCCACCAGGGCAACGCCCTAGCTGTCCTGTTTCTGACTTCTCTTAATGCCAACTTCTGTGCTCAGCATCTGTGCAATGCATGAATGAAGGACTGTTTGAATGAATGAGTGATTGCATGCCCCCCATATCTTTTCAGTCACTGCCTGGGAGCCGGTGTTAAGTGAATGCAGCTCCCTGTGTTAGCAATGCTGCTGTACTCCGTACCTCTAACAGCCCAACACCTTGCCACAGTACCCTTATCCCAGGTGCCTTTGCATGTGGCACACAGCTTTGGGCTCAACATGGAAGATGGTTTGCCAACCAGCTGGGGACCAGTATTAACACAAAAGCATTGTCTCCTGCCTAGCTTTTGCCTGCTCCTTCCCTCCCCTCCCTCACCAACCCTATCTTTCCTAACTCTGTCCCGGGACACCCCTGTGTCCAAGAATTCCCACATCAAGGCCTTCCTCTGTGGCTCCTCCAGGACCAAGCCTCACGGTCTGCATAAAACAGACTCTCAATAGATGATGGTGAATAATGGGCTCTTTATTCCCCCTTGGGAAGCCAAGTTTTATTCCATCTCATAGATATGAGTGGAAAACACAGCAAATTGGTAAGTACTTTAAAAAAAATGTTTTCCACTTCCAGTAATGTGCCCAACCCTGCACATGGAGAGAAATGTCAGCCATTAGACAACAACATATCAGGGGTAAGCAATATTTCCAGAATATTCTTCTAGAGAACCCAGATCCCAGCTAGGAAAGCTTTCCAAGACAGGGAGACTAAATGCTCAGGCAAGCGGAGGAGCACACATATGCACACATACTCACTGCCATGGGCACAAATATCAAGTCAATTCAGTATGGCAGGGGGTTTTCGACACAGATTTTTGGAATTAAGTGGAACAGCATTCAAATTTTGCCTTTATTTTTCTACAAGTAAGCTTTTGGGGGTAAGCTACTGTTCTAAATTTGTTTCCTCATCCGAGTAATTGTACTTACTTCCCAAGGTTGTGCCAAGGGGTCAATGGAACAGCTAAGCAGACCTCCAGCATGGCAGGGAGGGGCAGGGACATCAGGGCTGTTACTAGCGTGAGGACAGAGGAGTGAGTGTGTCCAAAGTTATGCATGTAACTAAAGATGGTAAAGGAAAAGAAAGATTTTGGAAGACATAAGCTGAGAGTTGAGTTCTGAAAAAGAGGCGAAAATATATTTGTTTCTTCTGGGTAAAAAGAGAGAGATGCAGTTTGGAGGGAGTTGCCATCTCCCGGTTTGCTCCCCAAATGCCTGCAGCAGCTGAAGCTGGGCCCTACTGCAGCAGGAAGCTGAGAACCAGAAAGGCAATCCAGGTCTCCCACGTGAACACCAGGGACCAAACAACCAGAATCCCAGCCTGCTGCCACCCAGGGACTGCCAAGCAGGAAGCTGGGAACCCAAGTGGCGTCAGGACATGAACTCTAAGATACGAGCTGAAGGCATCGCAGCCAGCAGCTTTACTTCTAGGCCAAAGGCCAACCCAGACAAATATTTTGACAAGAAAAGGGAGGCGGTGTTAGAGGAAGGGATGAGGGCCAATGTGGACCATGAAGGAGCCAGACCTCCAGTGCTCCCAGTGCCAGCTCTAGCTGTGGGCATGCTGAGAATTCCAAATCATGAGGGACAGTCTTACACTTCCTTGGGATCCTATGCAGTCACTTGCTTACCTTTTATTTTATTTTATTTTATTTTATTTTATTTTATTTTATTTTATTTTATTTTATTTTATTTTACTGGATTTCAATTGAAGTGGCCTTAACCATTCTGCCCAGCAGCTTGTGGAACCCTGCTGCCAGGAGGAATGCCAGGCTAACTACAGGAGTGATCCCTACCCTTGGGCATAGCCTCTCATCTGGCTATTTTCTCACCTTGTGTCAGGGTCTCACCTGTCCCTGAGGTTCAACTTGTTCCTCTTGTCTCCTGCCTTTTCAACTTATTTTTTGTTACTGTTTTAAAGATTTATTTATTCTCATTAGAAAGGCAGATTGACAGAGAGAAGCAGAGACAGAGAAAAAGACCTTCCATCTGATGGTTCACTCCCCAAGTGGCCACAACAGCCAGAGCTGAGCTGATTCAAAGCCAAGACCAGAGCTTCTTTTAGTTCTCCTACACGGGTGCAGGGTCCCAAGGCTTATGCTTTTCCAGGTCATAGGCAGGGAGCTGGATGGGAAGTAGGGCAGCCAGAGTATGAACTAGAGCCCAAGTCTACTTGGCCAACAGTGTCATAAAGCACTCTTGAGGAACAGGGGAACAGCTATACAAACCATCTCACGACAGGACAAGGTCGGGACCTTGGGACGTGGTATACTCTGACAACAACAAGGTCAAGAGAGGATGGGGTGTGTGAGCCAGCACAACGGGGGAACCAGGCTGAGTGAGCTACTGGCAGATACTTATCTGCTGAAGTTGAGACAGTCACCAAGGCTGCAAAGCCACAGCAGGAGATGCTGGTGAAGGGCAGTGGACACGCTGGGGAAGGTGGGAGACTTCAGCTATGTTTTCTTAGGGAACATGATTCCCTGACAGAGTATTCACTTGGCATGGATTGAGGTGGCATCTCCTGAGAAGTGCCCAGAGCCCAAACCTGCCATTTGGAGTCTTTCACAGCTGAGAAGTGCTCCTAGCTGCGGGGCCGGCAGGAGTCCCTCCTGTCCCTCTTAAGCATTCACTGATGTCCTTGCTCATTTACTTGGAAGGCAGAAGACACAGAGATGGACAGCCTAGCCACCAGAGAGCTTGTCCCACCTCCCAGGTGATGCCCCCACATGCCCACAATGGCTGGGGCTGAGCCAGGCAAGACTCACAGACTCAATTCAAGCCAAGACTAGCATAGGTGGTAGAGGCCCGAGTACTTGAGCCATCTGGACCCCAATACGATGTGGGCACCCCAACAGCGACTTAACCACTGAGCCAAACCCCAACTCTTGGGCAGCATTTTATTTACTTATTTTTTAAAACTCTCCTTTAAAAAAAAAAAGATTGATTTTACATGAAAGTCAGGATTGCAAAGAAAGAGGAAGAAATTGAGCAGTTTTCTGTCAGCTGGCTCTCTCCCAAATGACTGCTACAGCCAGAGCTGGGCTGATCTAAAGCCAGGAGCCAGGAGCTTCTTCCAGGTCTCCTACATGAGTGCAGGGGTCCAAGAACTTGACTATTCTCTGCATCTTTCCCAGGCCATTAGCAGAGAGCTGAATCAGAGCGAAGCAGCCAGGACACAAACTGGCATCCATACGGGATGCCAGTGCCACAGACTGAGGATCAGCAGGCTACACCACAGTACCAATCCCTGGACAGCATTTTAAAGCAGGCATCTTCAGTGACAAAAATAACTGTTATTCCAACCTGCTGCTGGACCCTGGGCAGCTTCTTGCCATATCCAAAGAACCCCCTTTCTGTGTAGCGCCTGTGAGCTGCATCCACTCCCACACGTCCACTTCCTAGCAGTCCGCACGTCTCTTGACCATTCGGAAAGCCTGATGAGGACAGGCCTTATCTCCCTGTTCATGCGAGCACTTCCCATTGTGCTTACCTGTCAGCTGCTGCCAAATTAGTGCTTCCTGCTGCCCCAGGAAGTGCTGAATAATACAAATTCTAAAAACAGCCGTAGCATGTAGAGCCAGTTGTCTCTTCTTTGGCTTCTGACTGGCATTGCAGACACATGCCCGCCACTGACTGCGGGCATCCACAGAGAGTCCAGTACACACCAAGTTTCATAAATAAACAGCGGTGGATTGATTGGATCACTTCTCTGAAGGACGCACACACGGAGCAGAAAGCAGTCTTCAGATAGGAAGTCTGCAGTAAGGTTGGGATGGGCAGCTCACTGACCTTCCCGGAAAACCCACCATGCCCCCCGGGTCCCACAAGCAACCGACAGTCTTCCATCACCCCAGAGATGGGCATTCACTCCTCAGGAGATCAGAGGGAGGTGCCTTTGAAAAACTTCAAGTGGACTTTCACAATTCTCTAGGTTTTGTTTTTTTTTTTAAGGAGAGGCTTTGTCTAGGGCAACTTTGAAATAGAATTTGGCTGTAAATAAGGGCACTCTGCTTTGTCCCTTCAGCCACACGGAGGTCAGAAGACTGCGCCGGGTCCTGGGTTTCCTTCAGTGAGGAAGATGTGCAAATGAGGAATTAAACAGCAAAGTCAGAGCTCTCGTCTGGACGCGGTGGCCTCCCGGCTTTTTAATAGGCTGCTTTTCCATTTGGGTTGAGATAAAGTGGCTCCAATTATTTTGCAATCCTTTAAAGGAAAAGCTATCCATAAATTAGGCGACAGTCGCCTCGCTATTACCCAGAGAACAGGAGCTATCACCTTCAACGACTTAAATCTCTCGGCACCGAGTCGGACCAGACTCCCTTCTGTCGTGTTACAAAGGGCAGGCCGAGCAGCACAGAATCTTGGAGCTAAAAAGAGAAGTATGCGTAGATATAAACACGCACCCCACTAACAAAACTCAATAGTGAGATCAAAGCTGAACTGGCCCCTTCACAGAGTTCCTGTTCGCGGGTTTCTTTTTCTCCCCCCTCCCCTTCTGCATCAGAATCAACGTCAGACTGGGGTCCCTATTCAACCTCAAGATCAAACAACTCCAGCACATCTGCTGGGGCAGGGTGTGTGTGTGTGTGTGTGTGTGTGTGTGTGTGTGTGTGTGTGTAGGCATTTGGTAATTGGTGGGGTGAGGGGAGAACAAGAGTTTGAAGAGCAACATGAAGGCAACACACCTCGCACTCCTTCTGTTTATGGAAATGAGGGGCCCGTGGGCGGGGCCTGTGCAGTAGGAGGTGAGACCAACACCCCCTTCCCTCCCTGCCACCAACTTTCTCACAGTGTTTCCCTAACATGGCGAATGATCCTGAAAGTTATTATTATTTCCCGTTTTTTTTTCCAAATGAAATCCTGCCCCTGCCTTATTCTGAGAGCAGGAAAGTCTGAAGCCTGCCCCTACGTTCTCATACAATCTTATTTAGGTATATACATCTGTCAGAGGAGCAGCGGGCAGAAAAGGGACTCACTGGTGAACAGGGATCTTCTGTGGAACACTAGGTTCTGACAAGAAATCAGAGCAGGCTTCCTGGAGGTGGTGACCTCAAACACGGCATTGAAGGGTACAGAAGGTTTTGCTACAGAAGTAGATGGAGCACATCCCAGACAGGGGCGGATAGGGGCCCAGCGGAGCTGGGAAATCAGAAGCATGTTTGAAGTGCGGAGCTGGGAAATCAGAAGCATGTTTGAAGTGCGGCGTCCTGGGGTGTAGGGGTTGAGATTGTGTGGAGAAGGAAGGACAACGTTGTAGTCATTGCTTCTGCGCCACGCCATTTTTTTTTCCCCTTCAGTCTCAGACACTCCCTGCCCTCTACCTGTTTCCAAGCATTGAAGTTCAGGAGCAATCTGATGTCCTTTGTCCTAAGGACTAGAATGTCTGACAAGGTCAATCTCCACGTTGCCTGTAAGCATCAAGCCCAAATGAGCCCTGGGAGCCAGTACACCTGTTCCCCTCTTCCACCTTCTCCGGAGCCTTTGCCAGACACCAGGAGCCTGGGTAGTCAAGGGCCATGGTTCTGTTCTTCTAGGGCCGGCCTGCAACACCAGTCAGTCCAGCAGAGCAACGCCCCCAATCTCAGTGGCTTCAGGAAATTACCGTTTGTTTATTGCTGAGGCCAAGTTCAAAGCACATCAGGAGCCCTCCAGGTTAGTTTCCACACCCAGGCTTGGGGATCCAGACCGCCACTTCCATCCATCACTGACCTGCACTAGGACCTTGGGCGTATTATTTTTCTCCTGTGACTTCAGACTCCTCAGTTAGAAGACAGAGCCAACAGTCCTTTCCCACTCACCAAATAAGGTTATCCTATCTGTGAAGCAACAATTATAAAATCCATTCATTTGTATTAAATCCTTACTATGCCAAAGACATTAGGTTAGCTGTCTTATAAGAATTATTTCATTCAATACTTAAAACAAACATTGTCACATGTTTGTTCTCTTACCCTTACGGTCATTCAATGGGCTTCTTTCTAACACTAGTCTGAAATATCAGGGGCTTTCAAAAAAGCCAAAAGAAGAAGAAGAAACAAACTATGCATGGCTTCAAAAAATTTTTGCAGCTATGTAAATCCATCTTTTAATTCCATTTTATATGAGCTTTTAAAAATGCTATCGTGGAATTATAGAAGCATATTAATTCAGTGACCATATTAAGCAGGCTGTCTTCTGGACCTTGCACTTGCTGCTCCCCCTTTCAAGACTACCCAGGTGCGAGCACAGTCGTGCCCTGCCTTGGCCCGGGGGGCCAGCGTCATACCCTCTCATCAGAGACCACACTGCTGTGTGCTCTGTGTACCTACAGGGTCACCTATGCCACCATCCTTCTCGACCCCGTTCATTCCCTTTATTTTACTGCTCGTGACAGTGTCTTATCTATTTTTTCTAAAGAAGATTTATTTTATTTATTTGGAAGGCAAAGTTACAGAGAGAGACAGAGAGAAAGAGCTTCCATCTGCTGGTTCACTCCCCGGATAGCTGCAATGGCTGATGTGGGAACCAGGAGCTTCTTCCAGGCCTCTCACATGGGTGCAGGTGTATTAACAGGGAATTGATCAGAAGTGGAGCAACTTTAATACCCATTGATATGTACGAGAGCCAAATGGGATGTGGACAGACTGGATTAGTCTGCTACACATACTGGCAAACCTGGGTAGGGGGCGGGCCTGGTGGGGGTTATTGTGGCTCACTCCAACTAGGCTGCAGCTCCCACTGGTTTATGCGAGGGCCGAGTATGCTCTGGGCAGAACCAGACTGGATTGCAAACACCCAGTGGAAGTCGGGGCTGAAAACAGAACCAACCCAGCAATTGCATCCACCAGCTGATCGGGACGATGGACTGTACCGGGCCCTGTACTTGCTAATACATACAAGAATCTGGTCTGGGAACACCTCAGACAAAGTTTCTTTGGAGATCTCCCCAATCGAACTGCTGGACTCAGAACCCTAACCAAGAAAAGACAGAAGACAGAACAAGTCAATCAACTACCTCAGCAATGTTGGCAGCAAAATACTGGGCAAACAGAGACTCTATGACGGACTATGTCAATCAGTGGATTCTTCAAGGACCTCATCGTGTTTGGAGTGGTGAGATTGGCAGCGATTCATAACTGGTGAACTATCAAAACCACTTGAGCAATACCCTCGGAGCATGCCCCACATCCGGGACCTGGGGTGGGTGGGAAACTGGGTGGGCCTTCGCCCTCAATATCCCCCTTTACCTCAGATACATGAAGGAAACAGTATGGAAATAATAGTCTTACCCACTTTCCTATAGCCCTTGAACCTTTTTACTCTAATTAACTATGTAAAGATTGTCAAAAATATAATAAAAAAATGAAGAAAAAAAGGAAGTGGAGCAACAAGGACTTGAACTAGTACCCATGTGGAATACCAGAGTGTCGCAAGCAGGAACCTAACCCACTAGGCTACAATGTTGGCCCTTCACGTTGTGTTTTTGTGTATGATCAGGCCTTGGTCTCTGCAGCTACCTTGTCTGTGGATTCATCTAATTGTTGCCCAGGCGAGGCCCATGATGAGTGCATCTTTACTAAATATGTGCCAGATTTTTTTCTCACGATGTTCCTTAAACAATACAACTATGTACATAGTGCTTACATTATGTTAGGTACTATAGGTAACCTAGAGACCATTTACAGCGTATGGGAGATTTTGCCCAGGTTATATGCTAATACAGTTTCATTTTATATAACAGACTTCAGCAGTCCTGGAGTCTGGGGTCCACAGGGAAGGCCCAGAACCACCCTCATAAATTAAAAATCAAGACTACCTACTACCAGTGTCCCCCACCTCAACTCTAAACTCCATGGAAGCAGGGACTTTGCTTAAAGTGGCCCTTGCTATCTCTCCAGCGTCTGAAACAGGGCTTAGCACACAGCGGATGCAGCACACAGTAGGTGTTCCTTTGATGTCCTTGGTATTTAAGAGACACAATCCCTGGGCTGCAAATGCCTATAGGAAAACGATCCTGCGCTGTTTTTCTTTGTAGCAGAGCTGTTCCCAGCATGCATCTGCAGGCGGCTGAGAGAGCAGCCACCTCGACGCTCGCTCAGGGTGAGGAAATCGACCAGCTGCAACCTGTCAGCTCTCTCCTGTGGAAAGGTTCGAGCAGACGCGTGCGGCCTCTCCGCCGGTGCCCAGGCGCCCCGGTGGCCGTGCAGGTCTTTATCAAGTTATCAGATGGCGTCTGCGTCTCCTGGCTTCTGTCACTGCTGAATGAGAAGAAAAACTGTGCAGACAAATTTCTAGCAGCAGGAAGTTGGGACTCTCCTGCGCGGCTGCCTGAAAAGCACCTGCAGCCAGCTCAGCCTCCCTCCTGTTCCTGCTGGGAGCTTGCTTGTGCCGCCAGCTTCCGGATTGAAGGATTCTCTGCTGACTCGCTTCCAGTAACCGCCCCCCCCCCCCCGCCCCCATCCGCCTCTCTGAGTTACTGCTCCTCCGGCGCCAGTGCAATGGCCATTCCGGATCCCAGGACACCTGGGTTTTCCTGAGTTGCTGTGGTCAAAGCAGAAGGGATGAATGAATCCCCACCAGGCAAGCCTGTCCTCGGTCGGGTCCTCGGGCTAATGGATGCTCAACTGAGTACCAGGAGAGATCGCTTTGAAATACAAGAGCCCTCCTGGAAGGAAGGGCCACGCTGGCCTCTCTATATGCCCAAACATATTTCCTTGGTAACTAAAATCTGCAAAAACAGGAAACCCTTTCCCATCTGAAAAGAGCTTTAGCCCTTCCTGAAAGAGTTTTGCTGGAGAAAAGGAGCTGAGATGATTAAAATACTGGAAAAGTTGAGTACCATAAATCTGACTAATTTACCCTGTGACACTTTCAACAAAAACGTGGAGGGGTCAGTCTTGCCTGTGTCTGACCTTTCACCTCTAGCCATGGCCATCCCTGTGGGGGCTGGAGTGCCTTGCACAGCTCCCTGCTGCTCTCCACAATGAGGCTGGACACAGCTCTCAACGTGATGGAGAACATGTCCAGAGCCAGCCCCCTTTGTCCTTTCTGCCTGCGGAGTGGACAGTTTCCAGGCCAGCACCTTTCCTTTTCAGCCAGGCACAGTAGAGAGCTCCCCCTAGAACGCATCACACTACCCTGACTGCCTTCCTAGGAAATGCAAAGGGGCTCACTCTTGGCCTTTCAACCTAAAGGAAGAACAGCATACGCCTCTGGAACAGGACAGCCTCAACGCTTGCTCACGGGGTGAATGACTGAATCACCTTCTGGGGGAGCCCTCTATGCAAAGATGCATCCCAAGACAGAGACTATAGAGTTTCCAGACTGAAAAAAACCAGAGGATGCCGTTCACAGCTGTCATTTCAATTTCATCAGTGTGCGTCAGGGATGGAAATTGAGAGGAGCCTCCTTCAGCTAACCACACTCACGTTTAAAATCATCTCTGATGGAGCACGAGTGTGCAGTCCTGGTAACTCTGGGGTCCTACGTCACAGAAGGGGGATGCTGTGAGGTCCCCCTGCTCCTGCATACTGCTGTATGGTGTTGCCAGCAACCGTGTCAGGTTCCCTGAGTACAGCAGCTGGGGGAGAACACTGAGTGGAACGGCCCGAGGAAGCAGGAGCCAGGCGCACGGCCAAGCGGTGTAGCTGCGGCGTTTACCGTTTGTTCAGCAGTCGTCTCCAGATGGACTTCCCCAGCACTTGTAAAGTCACGTTTCTCCCTGTCCAATCTGGAGGCACCTCGTTTTTGCTGATTTAGCACTTCACACGCCTGGTAGAGGCAGCTCCACACAGCTGGCAGACATGGGAGCTTGAAAACGCTCCCCGGAGCAATTGACTTCAACTCCCCAGATGGGCCGAGGTGGGCTCCTGTGAGAATCCCACGCAGGCCCAGCTCTATCTGCACCCGAAACAGTGTCTAGGCAGGAGGCTGGGGCACACTTACCTTCTAAACTCACTTGGAAACTGCTCCAAGTGTGAAAGGAATTTATGGCCACTGAAAGGTCTACAGTGTGCAGGCCAGAGACTGGGAAAGGATCAGGAAGAAAGAGGGAAAGCAGGGGAATCAGGGGAAGAGAGAAAGGCAAGGCAAGGCAAGGAAACAAGTAAGGAAGGAGGAGGCACTTAGAGCATGTGTGTTGAATCAGCTCAGCGCAGGATTCTGCCATATCAGTCTGGTCCCCCCAGCTAGACACTGGACCCCCCTCTCAGGAGAGTGAATGGCCAGACAGGTTACCATCAAGGTCAGCCAAAAGCAAGACATAGTAACAAGTCTGCGTGTGTTAGCCAAAAGGGACTCCTTAGTAATTGTCTGGTATGAGGTATGGCCTGGCAGGTGGGTTGTCTGCTGTAGGTGATGATGTTTTTTGCTGTCAGATCCGTTTTACAAGGAGGCCCAAGACACAAACCAGATCGCAGTACTCCAGGCATGGCTGAAGTGGGAGGGAGAGATGGCCAGGAGGTCTGCCCCGAGGGACTTCCCCCACTTTGTCCCATCCACACCCCAGTTCCTCTCCGCTGCCCTACAGCAGGATTGAAGAGTCTCTCCAGGGCCCATGTTGGCAGAAGGCCCCTAGATCAGAACCAAAGCTCCTGTCCTCAGCCATGTGCTTCTCCTTGGACCAGGCCAGCTGTGCATCTGGGAACCATGGCTTGCTGCTTCTCCGGAAGAGGAATGGAGGTTGCCACCATTGCAAGAGGAGCACTAGGAGGCAAGTCCAGGGCTCGTGTCCTTCCCCAGCCTGCCCGGGCACATATTTGCAGGCTGCAGCTGGATCATACACCCTGCACTTGGTCGAAGCGTCCTCACACTCCCTCAAGGCCCTGGCTCAGACATCATCTGGGGGCCATATGTCTGGCGTCTCAGAGATTTCATTGTACGTTGACAATACCAACAATATTATAATAAGGGGAAAACTGAATTCATTTATGCATCCTGTGCCTATTAGGGGGGTTGATTGCGATTTCTTGAGATTATTTTAAACAGCAAAATAAAAGAGAATAACACAACAGCAGAACACATTATTTTCCAACCAACTTCCGGCTTGATGCCAATGTTAGGCATCTTCTACACAGAATATTCTGAACACATGGGAAGGCACATGTTGATAGAGAGATCATTTGGAGAACTCAGTAGGATTGAACAGAGGGAAAGCGGGAACAGAAGAAATTCCCTGGCTCTCAGCAATCATTTCTTTGGAAGATCATCCAGATGTCCAATTGAATACCAGATGTTGGCATCTGGAGAGACCCTGAGTTGACAGTTTGGCAGGAAATATAAAGAAACCACAAATGGCATCAAAACAAACGTTCTAGAAAATACTGTTACAGTGACCAATTGCAGAATAGTAGACCAGTTGTAGAATGTCAGAAAAACCACAGTTGATCACCCATGAAGCTTGGGTGATGTAGAGTGCAGTCTGGGCCTAAGAAGGTTCCGGAAGGGTATCTGAGGGTGAGGAAAGAGAAAATTCTTTGGTGAATTCCACAAGCAGCCAGTGGTGGGGGAAACAGGCCAGAGAGTCAGGCTGGCCCTGTGATGTGGCTGCAGGGCTAAGAGGAAATGGCTCTCCCAACCTGCTATTACAGGAGCTGTGGTTGGGCCCATCCTGATGGCTTGGCCCTGGCTGGCAGAGAACACAGGAAGCTGGCTGACCCCAGCCATTAGCCCAAGCGGGAATAGACAGTTCTCCAAGTGCTGGCCCTGGGACATACCACTGCAAACTCATTATGGCAGCTGCCTGTTTGGGCTCACACAATCCTTTCCCAGCTAGAGAGAGGGCTGCTTTTAATTCTCTTTCTCTGGCTAGAAATTGGCTAGAAATGCATTTGTTCACAGGCAGTGAAAAACACAGATCTTATGTTGACAAGTGAGTGCACACAAGTGCCCCACATCCCAACTAGGACACAAAACACTTCATCATTTCAGGCACTTCTTGTGTGTACCCTCCAGAGCAGTGTGCACAAGTGGGAAACAGACTCTGCTCTGACTTCAGCTTCCTGTTTCTATAACTTGGATTTGTGATTCTAGCACCCTCTATAAATGGAATCCTATCATGTATCCTTTTTGTGTCTGGCTTATTTCATTCAGTTTGGTTCTGAGATACAAGCAAGTTGCATGGATCTGTAGTAGCATTCTTATTTATTTCATAGTAGGATTCAATTATATGGACATGTCATGTTGTGTGGGTTGTTCATTCACTAATGTGAACATCTGGGATATATCCAGTTTTTAGCCATTGTGTCTTAAAACTGCGATGAATATTTTTACATAAGTCACTGAGTGGTCAGAATACGTTATTCCTCTTGGGTAGATAAGCTGCAGTGGAATTGCTGAACTATAAAGTAGATGTATCTCTGTTTTATAAAAGAAACTGCCAAATGGGTCTCCAATGTCATGTAAAAGTCCACACTGAAAGTGTGGTTTTGGGGTAGGCATTTGGCTCAGCAGCTGATATTTGCTTGGGATGCGCACATCTTACACTGAAACTCCAAAGCTTAAATCCCAGCTTTGCTCCTGAATCCAGCTTCCTGCCAGTGCGCACTGTACAGGAGCAGCAGGTGCTGGCTCAAGTACTTGGCTCCCCATCACCCATCTGCAAGGCCTGGATTAAGCGTCTGGTTCCTGGCTTCAGCCTGGCTGAGTCCCAGCTGTTGTGAACATTTGGGGCTTACACTAGAGGGTGGGGACATGTCTGTCTGTTTACCTATTTCTATTTCCCAATCTCTGTCTTTCTGCCTTTCTTTGCTCCTCAAAGAACTACAAGTAAATACTTTGAAAAATTATGAGGAGGAAGGCAGTTCCATTGATGTGAAGGCTGTGGGACAGTGCAGTGGTGGACACACTCATTTAGAAATTGTGACATCTGAGTTACATTTCCACTCCAGTCTGCTGTCCTTTTCCCCTGTCCTGTGACATGATTGAATAGATGTCTAAGAGTTTTTCTTACTCTATTGTGACATAATGAGTATCCCACTTCATCCCTTTCTGTGAAAGCAAAAACACATTGGCAATTACTTCTTTAAAAGGCATGCTCTGTTTTGCAACCTAATAAGTTATTCTCTCATAAAACAACTTCAAGCTGAACTTCAGTTACTCAAAGCTACATGTAATAGAAAATCTAATTCCAATTGATTTAAATCAATGAAGAGGATTTAGTGGCTCATGGAGATTTATGGGCACAGGACTATACCAGTCAGCCAGTCAATGAACCATTTTACTCACCAGCCCTCCGATGACAATGGTGTGACACCCGTTTCCGCTTAAGTATGTGGCGACGGGGAGGCAATGGACATTTGGTAGGCAATCAGTGTCCACACAGAGTACTTTGTCACAGATAAAGAAATTTATCAGTGTCCACACCAGAGGTTAATGGAACCTTAAGGATCACCTAGAAGATTCAGAAGCAAGAGCGATTTGGAAAGTGTGGCAGATTAAATAGGATCACAAACACTCTAGAAATCTTCCCGTCAAATGGTAGAGTCCATCTCCCCACCAATCTGAATCCTGGGCTGGTCCTCCTTTGACCAATAGAATGTGGCAAAAACAGTATTGTGTGTGTTCCACAGCCCAGGCCTGAAGTCTCCTACTGTCCTCTTCCCAGGGGACTTCAAAAAGGTCATGAAAAAATGAAATTTAAAGATGTTTATTTTCTTGCAAAAAAATTTGTAATCCATACAAGGTATTTTTTTCGGATAATAGGCATTTCCCATGACCTTTTTGAAGGCCTTTTGTATCAGGAAACTCGGGCTAGCTGACTGGATGACACAAGACCACACAGAGGGAGGCCAGCTGCAGATCTGCCTCATGATCCTCTGGCTCCAGGCAGCTGTCAAGTGACTCCATAGTCACTTGATGTGAATGACTTAAAGTAAGACCAATAGAAGAGGGTGTGGCCAACCTCAGCCAAACAACAGATCTTGAGGGGTCATAAGTCACTGTGGTTGTACGCTACCAGTTTGGAATGGTTTCTTGTAGAGCAGTAGATGAGTGAGCCAGGAAGGATCTGTAAACTTCTTTTCTGCAGAGCCTCTCAGATCCACTCCATTGCCGAGGGGTGAGGTAGCTTGTTCCAATGTTGGAGAGCACGAGTAGAATGTTTTCCTGTGTACTAGCAGATTTGGCATCACTGAGGCTTTCCCATTTAGCCTGTATTAATCAGATTTCTTTAAAAAAAAATCTTAACTCAGTTACCAAAGAGGATCCATCTTAGGAGGGAAGAAGGTTTGGTTGGTTCGCAGTTGAGTGGTCCACAGTCCAAGATCCAGTGGCCCCATAATTCTGGTCTCTGGTGCAGGTTGCATGGGCAGCAATCACAGAACAAGCCAGGAAACAGAGACAGACACAGGAAGCAGACTCTTCCTCCATGTTCTATGGGGTCTCTCCTTATAAGGTCACCAGGAGTAGATCAATGGGACTCTAACCTGGAGACCTAACCTAATCCAACCACTTCCCAAAGACCCTCGCCTCCACCTTCAGATGCCATCATTGCACAAAGCCTCTACCCTATTCCAGCAACTGCTAGCATTCGTCCCTTAACCATTAGTATGAAATTTGGGGGTGTAAAAAGTTTCATGAGTTTAGGGAGCCAAATCCTGTTCAATCCATAGCATAGGGCTCCCCAGTCACTGGATTCCCAGAGAACAAGCTGAACCCTTCTGTTAATCTGCAGTCACTCACCTACCCATGAGACATCATCTTTCCACAAGCCAAACAGCCCTAGTCACCAAACCTTTTCTTTGCTGGTGGAAGCATAATGGAAGCAAAGAATGCCATGAAGGTTTCATTAAGTCCTGGGACCATATCCAGAACTTCCCCCACACTGGGCACCAGGCAGTGTGGTCGGCATGAAGGTAGATGTCTAAAGACAGTTTGCTGGGCTCATGGAATGAACAGAACCTGAAAAAAGAAGGGAAGGATATCTGAGGAGAAAAGAGTCTAGAGGCTGTATGTGTGTACGTGTGTGTGTGTATGTCTTTTAGGATGTGGCATAGAATATACAAGGTATTGAGCAAAAAACCAAGAGGGGATGTACAAAAATGGTAAGCAAGAGGGCCACCCTTATTATTCTTTTAATAATTTTTATGATAAAGTTCCACAGGCCCCGGGATTCCCAGTAGGCTAAGGTTTGCTTAGCCCTTGCCCAGTCTGCCCCCTTCCAAAACCAATCTATACACTTGTCAACGGATGGGGCTACCTGCCCAGCTTTCCAAACCCCTAAGACTGGAACATGTGCTAACAAGTGGGAGCCATGACCCCATAGGAGAGTTTCCCAGGTTCCCCCACTCAGCCCACTCCCAGACCCAGATCTCACATGTGCCAGTAGGTGCTACGCCCTTGCCCAGCATAGCCTGCCCCTCCATCTTGGCCTTGTATGAGTTGGAGGAGGTGGCTGGCCAGTCTGCCCTACACCCTGTTTTAGGATGCACATGCAGGTGCTGCAGCTTGGACCTGCCCAGCCTATTCTCGGCCCCAGTACGTGTTAGTGTTGGCAGATTCCATGTTCACACCTAATTTAGCCCATCACCACCCCAACTCTTGAGTTAGCCAGTGGGACTTGTTTTTCCACAGGGTTGGACCCATTTAACCCCCACAGACTCTACCCCCAGACCTGGTTCTCTCACGTGCTGGTGTCATGGCCCTGCATAATGTGACCTGTCCCCTGTTCTGACATTCAGTCATGTACTGGGCTCTAGCTCTGATAGGCCCCCAGCCATAGCTTTCGTGTGGGCTGGTATGTGGCAGTCAGTGATGCTCTGCATTAACAAACCCATCACAGGACTCCTATGTGGGCTGGTGGATCAATCTGACCCATACAAATCTTCAGGTCTCTCCCCTCCAAACCACCAGCTCTCAGTCCTCTCACTTATCTACGAGTACAGTGGCCCTGTTGTTGGGTGTCCCTGAGGATTCATTCCTCACTTATACATATGGTGGCCTTATCCATGGATGTCCCTAGGCAATAATTCATCACCCTTAAGTCTCCAGGGCTCATTAGCAGGTGGCCAGTGGGCAAAGCCAAGTGCCCAATGGGCATACTGGCTGCTCAAGTTAAGATGGTGCTGACTGCTTTTTAAGCAGTCAGGGCAGCCGTGCCACACCCCCACCCCAGGCATCAGCCAAAAGTGGCCAATGAAGCAGAAGTTTCACTTCACATGCCTGGCCCAGTCCTACCCTTTGATCTTGGGTTCAGAGGACTGAATTCAGCAAGCAGGGCCGAGTTGGAATTCTCTGGCTGCTGTATCAAGATGCAGGTAGAAGCTAAGTATGGCCCAGGATATTGACTCTTTCTGTGGCTTCCGTGCACTGGAGGAGCTGGGAAGGAGGCAGAGCAAGAGAGATGGCCTGGCTTCCACTATCTGGCTATCTTCTCTCTCTCCCTTCCTGCACCTTTCAAGCAATGCTGGACCACTGTCACCCAGCTCTGGTCTCCCAGCCAAGGAGGAAGCATGGCTCTTGGGGCTGTGTGTTACTCATCACACTGTGCAGCCAGTTGGCAAACAGGCAAATACAGTAAGTATTCACCATCATTGCACAGAGGCTGCTCTATGACATTCTCGCGTGGGCTCCCTTCTCAGCTGCCTCCTTCAGTCAGTGGCCCAGGCACCACAAGCAGACCTCCAGAGTTTGAGAACCTGAGGACCAGTACCTGGAGGGCATGCTGCTGGGGTCCAGGACACTTGGTGGATGGACATGGAAGGTGCATCCAGCACACTTGCTCTTTGTGCCCTACTGATCGAGAAAGAGGGGGCCTCCTTAGGTGCCTCTCCAGGCTGACCTCAGGCTCAGCAGCCCAAAGGCAGGCAGCTATGCAGAAGGAAGGCAAATCCTCAGGGCAGGGGGCCTCCACAGTGATATAGCAGCAACATCGGGAATAATGGTGAGAGTGCTAACTCGACAGGCAGCAGGCAAAGGCCAGCCAGCCAGGAGCAGGGGTCCCACCTCACTGCCTCTCAGCCTTTGTCATAAAAAGTCTTTGCGTTGGCTTCTTTTCATGCGTGGGTACTGTTATCGGGAGGGCCTCCCCACCTATCAGGCGTAGGTTGCCCTGAAACCTTACAATTCCCCACTTGCCAATTATTAGTTTCAATCCCTTGGATCTGGAAATGAGATAATAAATTAGCAAGTGATGACAATCTAAACACTGCCACCACCAACCCTCCTTACTTTAGAAAGTGTTTCTAGTTGCTAGCTGCTCAGAGACTACTACCAGTACATATGCGGAAGCAATGGAAAATGGCCCAGGGGATTGTGTGGGTCTCTGCCACTCATATAAAAAACGAGGACGGAATTCTTTGCTCTTGGCTTCAGCCTGACTTAGCCCTGACCATGGCAGCAATTTGGAGATCTCTCTGCCTTTCAAATATATTAATACATCTTAACACAAAGAAAACATACATGAAGAAATCATGAGCCCAGGACAATGACTCAATGGCTTAACCCTCGCCTTGCATGCATCAGGCCCTCATATGGGTGGCAGTTTGTTTCCTAGTTGCTCCACTTGCCATCCAACTCCATGTTTATGGCCTGGAAAAATCAGCAGAGGATGGCCCAAAGCCTTGGGACCCTGCACTCATGTGGGAGACCCAAAAGAAGCTCTTGGCTCCTGGCTTCAGATTGTTTCAGCTCTGGCTGTTGCAGCCATTTGAGGAGTGAACCAGCAGATGGAATCTTTCTGTTTCACCTTCTCTCTGTATGTCTGCCTTTCCAACAACAATAAGTCTTAAAAAAAAAAGTTATTGTGAATCTTTCGATGGAATTCCATGACTGCTTAATGAGAGAAGTAAGGGTTAAGTCAGATCTCCAAGGTCTGTGGGGGTGCAGGTGAGTGTGAACCACCAGGGAGAAAGGCACACCAGGGAGAAAGGTCACAACTACCATGATTGCAATGTTCAGACTAGCACACTAGAGGAAGAGAAAGACAGCTTTTGTACTTAAGATGAAATTTTCACTTTCCCCAAATGGCCACAATGGCCGGATCTGGACCACTCCAAAGCCAGGAGCCAGGGGCTTCTTCTAGATCTCTCACATGGGTTCAGTAGCCCAAGCACTTGAGCCTTCCTCTGCTGCTTTCCCAGGCTCATTAGCAGGAAGCTGGATCAAAAGTGGAGCAGCCAGAACCTGAACTAGTATCTGTATGGTATGCCAGCACTGCAGGTGGCAGCTTTACTACACCACAGCACTGACCCTGAAATACTAATTCTGAAACATTTGACCATCCCACAGTTCTGTGAGGACAAAAAAGGAGACACACTCAAATTTTAGCATCAGATCTTGTCTTGACACCCCCAAGACAAAAGTATCCTCTGGGGAACCAAGAGTCTTGCAATGCAGAAACTGAAGACCTGAAGTGTATACGTGCATGGCTTATCCACAATCAAAAGCATTTCTTTGCTTGGCTGTTCACATCGTGAGGCCTCCAATCAGAGGGCACCAAAACCCAATCTGCTTGCTCCGGGCCAAGAAAGGGCTGAGCACTCTCAGGGCCGGGGGCGTGAGATGCGTGACCAGCCTCACTACTGCCTCCACCTGCACCCACCTGATAAGGGTTAAATCAGACAAGCATGCAGGAACTCTGAGATCTGTGAGGGGCCCCCACGCTGCCTGTGAACCGCAGGGAGAAAGGTCAGCCCCCTTGAAGTGTTCCTCGCCTTATCTTGATGGCCAGGGTATTCCGTGCCCTTTGTGTAACCCCCAAAGCCTTGAGTCTGACAGCAGACCCTGCCAAGCTGTCTCCAGGCTGCTGCCGTTACAAGTGCTTTTGCAGAGATTAGGCTGTTTGATAAACAGATAAACTTGGAGCTGGAAGGGACTTTAGAGTTTGTCCAGCTCAGCCCTTTTGACTCTTGATTTTTTTTTTTTTTTCTAAACAGAAAAGGAAGTCTTGGCTCAGAGAGAAGGCAAGAATTTTTCAGGGATAGCCAGTGACTTAGGTACAATGGAATTGGAACAAGAACCTAAGCTCAGGTAATCCCACACTGGCCAGCTTCTCAAGTGTTCCCACAGTGTACCTGCTGCCATGAGCCACATACTTCCTCCTCCACCCACTCTCAGTGCCCTCTGCCTCGCTGTTCCTGACCCCATCCTGGGCATATCATTATTTTTACAGACCAGGGCATCTACTACACAAATGAAGTGCCTCCCAATACACACACACACACTTAAGCAACACTTGTGCAACATTACCTGGTACTCCAAGGGACTTGGAATTTGATGAGTGTGGGATGCTCTTCTAGAGAGGCTGGTCAGTAATCCTTGCACTGGCCTTCTAGCATGCCATATGAGGGGGCATTCCCTTGCCACAGCCTCAAGGGCTGTGCTTCTGCCCACCTACTCCCATACTTCAGCCTCATTCCACTTCACAGACTTGCTGTCACAGGCATGACACGACAGGGCTCAGAGACACTGCCCAAGGGCCTTTGCATCCTAAGATGCCACCGGGAAGGTACAGGTTCAATCAGCATCTTATACGCAAGACCCTGAAGGTCAGAGAGCGTGCATTCCTCCATGGGCACAGCCCCCCTACATTCCCATTCACTTCTGAGATCCAGCTTTATTGTTCTCACATCTGCCTCTGTTCATGCCATCTCCACTTTAAAACTTCCATCGCTCCTTCTGCCATCTCCACCTTGTGATGCCCCCTTGCGCATGCTTTCTGACCAGGATCGTCTTCCTCCACCTCTCTGGAGGCACCTGTCACTTCATGTTCCTATTGGCAGTAGTTGTGGGCACCTTCTCCACAGGCTGCTACCCAAGACCACCTACAGGTGACAGCTGAACCTCCCGTCTGGTTTCTGCTGTTATCCCACATTTGCATCCCATCACTTCAGTTTCGTGAGCTCTCACATGCCTGAGCGTGAACTCTTGCTAAGGCTTGCACACACATTCTCTGACCACTTCTACCTCCACCCACTTATCCCTTCCCTGCTCAGCTCACCAGATACATCGATTTCGCTGGTGTTCCACAAGATGAGCCAATCCCAAAAGGTTAAATACCACATGTTTGCCTTAATTTAAGATGATATGATGTTATGTATAACATGTTATGTTATGAATGTTATATGTTGTGTATAAACTAAAATTGAAGTGTAGGTGAGGTGGTCACAGAAGGTGGCTGGGAACTCGCATTTACTTGTAACATGTTGGTTACTCATTACTATGTCAATTAATTCCATAGTGATGTAAATTTTTGCTGATGGTATGTTGGAGCTTTCAATTGACTGGGATGATACTCTGCTGGCTCTGTCTTCAGACCAGAGAGGGTATACCTAAGAAGCCGTTGAACTTGACTGGACAATAAGATGCTGGACTCTATGTTTGGTATACACTTGCAATGGGGGAATCTCTACTGAACTTGAGCTGTGGTTATGCAATAAGGTGGAGGAATCCACCATGGTGGGAGGGTTTGGGGAGGGGTTGGGAGAACCCAAGCACCTATGTAACTGTGTCACATAATACAATGTAATTAATGAAGTAAAAATAATAAATAATTTCAAAAAAAAAAAAAAGATGCCATTCCTACACCTGCCCCACGGGCTATTGCACCCCGCAGCTCAGAGGACCCCATTCACCTGCCCGGCTCCCTTTCTTGTCTCCTTGAGATCTCACTTTGTTATGAAAGTCTTCCACAACTGTCCCACGGAGGAAGACAGCTCCACAGGACAGGCAGCAAGGCCAGGAAAAGGGCATCTCACGAGCCAGCAGGGACCACTGAGCCTGGAATCTGGATCCTGCAGCTCCTCCTTCAGGGGGTGCTGGCCAGGAGGGCCCAGTATCTATTCTTCCCAGGGCCCGGATTCCTGCAGGTTCTGCTACTGGTGGGCTGTGTGGTCACTGACAGAGGGCTTCCTTTCAAAGCCTTCCTTTTTTTCTTCACCGGAGGAGAAGGGAGGAGGCAGGGAGCCTGCGAGGGTTGGCCTCCAAGGTCCCTTCTGAAGCAAATAATCTTTGGTGGAAAAACTGAGCCTTGCAGTCCAGCGTCCCCATCTCCACCCCGGGGCAGAGCCAAGAAATGTGAGGCTAAAACAGACGACTCTGTAGGACCTTTGGGGAGAAAAAGAATGCAAAAACATCCCACAGAGGATAAGGCATAAACATGGATATTGATTTAGAAAGTTGGAAAATGTCATAAGTGTCTTAAAAATCCAGGCAATAATTTGGGATTTTTTAGCAATAACTTAGCCCACCTTTGTAATACTTTTTTTTTTTAACTTTAAAGTTGTAATAGTGATGATTTCTTTTAAGCATTTTTGGTTACTGATTATAACAGTATCATTCTCCATAGAGATAATTAAAAAGATAATTTACTCATTCTTTGAGTGGGATTCATTAGAATTTGCTGATTATTGAAAGCTGAGTATGTAAAATTCACGATTTCTCCCTGTATGTGGTTTTCTGTAGTAATCCCACAGGACTGTATCTAGAAACATGGGAACTCTATTCCACACAATTCCAATTTAAAATTTAAAAATATAGTGTGTTAATAATGATAAATAAGATTTCAGTAAGTATAGTTCTAATGGAGAGAACTTTCCTTAAACCAGGCATCGTGAACACTTCTGTTTGTCATGTTATACAGGTGACAACAGATACATGTTTCATGGCTGGCTTACGGCTCCTTCCCCTTCCCCTACAAACCTTGCCACTCCTCCATCACCCTTAGATTGCACCAGGAATGCAATAGAACTCTGGTCTGCAGTTCTATTCCATGACAACAGATTAGTGGGTCCCCTGGGGCTAGTGCTCCTGGAAGTTGTCCCTACACCAGAAAAGATACAGATAACTTCATTGTGTACAGAAAGGGCAGCAAACCACATACATGTACTGATTGCATAAAGTCCTAATTACAGTGTCCCTAACTCAAGGACCCCTTAGCAAGAGTGCTCCATTGCCCTGGAACCACCTTAAAACCCTATTCAACAGCCCTAAGTAAGGGAGATGATGGGAAGGACGAAAGAGTGGAAAATGCAGAGTATTCCTAACCCATTGTGGTTAAAACACCTACCTGAATTTTTACAAACAGCATTGGAAATATGTGAAAGCTTAAATTTCATCATGCCTTGTGATTCAACCCTAGGCTTTAAGCAAGGCCCTGCCCAGCTGCCTACCTGTTCCTGAGGAATTTAGCAAGTTTATTCGGTGAGTTAAGCCCAAGGGAGACGAAACCTCCGTGAGTTCACAATAGTTGATTTTCCCCTCCATGAAATAACCTCAAAAAACCCCAGGCAAGAGCTCAGCTGTAGAACAAAACCTTGATGAGTTCAATTACAAGGGATTACACAGGGTCCCGCTTAAAATATTTTGGCCTTGTGTTTTCTTCTCAGTGGTTAAATCACTCCACGGTCGTTCATAATCCTCACGCCATTCTCGTAAAATGGGTAGCTAGCAGGGATTAATCTCTACTGGTGCTGAAACTCTGGCTCAAACAAGGCCAACGTCTGGCAAATGAAATATGATCAGCAAGTTTTATTAGGACGAAAGGGAACCAAACATGGAGATCCTCACTTCTGTTGTTTCTGTTTACCCTTAAAGCCATCTGATGTTTTGTATAATCAGGGCACATAGTTTGTTAGCAATAAAAACTGGATGGATGATAAGTGCTTTTAGGAAAAGGTGAAATTTAAGAACAATTAAACATCATCAGCCATTTTCTTTACATATCTCTTTTTAATCTACTCCAAGAGATTACAGAGTAAAATGGCTGGAAGATGAAAGAGTATGATTCTCCATTTAAAGAGCAGGGCACTGTTTCTGCTGGCCAGGAGGTTGTTGATAGGCATCTGAAGATAAATAGTTAATAAAGGTGTTTGGATTGCAACATCTGTTGCCATCCTTGGAAGCTGGGACTTAATTGTGGACTGGGACATCAAATCTTCTGAGGGTTTGTAAGACAGAGATTGATTGGGGTCACCAGGTTACCCAGAAGTAAAGTCCCAATCCTTATCTTTAAAATGCAGTGTCCAATTGATTCTCTCTGGATCATTACACACAGCACATGGAGGCAAAGCCAGGGGGGAGAAGCAGTCAAGCAGCATCCTTTTCAAGATACTTCCAAAATGCACCATAATCGTGCTTCTTAGATTTTGGTGAAGAGTCCCAAAGCACTGTGCCTGCCAAGGCTTAGCGATAGAAGCAGCTGTGCATATTCATTAACACACCCCATAGACTTCCATCCATGGCAAGGAAGTACTCACTTGTAAGGTCCTGTCCGCAGTTTTGCCTTGGAGCCAGGACTCCCAATGCCAAATCCACAGTCAGTGACAGCAGAGTGAAAGCTTAAGCTGTAGGTCATGCAGTTCCCCTGCCATTAACAAGCTGTAAACTCAGAACAAGTGAGATGGTTCTATGACCAAGATGTGATTAACACAGGTCTCCAGGGATGGCCCTTCGGTTGAGCCACAAGCTCTGGTCAGGCTGCGTCCCTAGGTCCCTCATGGAGGCTTGAACAAGTTGTCTTCATTCCTGGGTTGCTATGCTTCCATCTTTAGGTGGGTGAAGTAGACTAAAGAATTGTTCATGTTCTTCTCAGTAGATGAACTTGAAAGCCCATTTTATTTGCTTTCATTGGTATCTGTACTCTAGGTCTTATCTAAGAGCTTTGGGACTATGGCTCCTAAATTTGAAGATTCACCTCCCCAAAGACAGACACTGTCAGTACCAAGGTCCTAGGGACCAATAGGTGTGGTTCCCTCATTCTAAATTTTACCCTGCTGGTTCAGGAGCTTCTGCAGAAAACTCATGAATGCATCTCTGGAGTCTCTATCTCAGGAACTCCTAGAGAGGTGGCATCATCAGAAGACAAAATACTATCTCATCTCTGGGGGCTGTAGAAATGGAGCTAGAACTTCCAGAACTTGTATTAGAAAAATTGTATTCGATTTTTCCTCCTTGGCGGATGTGTGAACAAAAAAGCAAATGACTCCTGGGACCTAGACCACCAGGGAAGCCTGCTACGTTAACCTTTTTGACTTTAGTAGTTTAGGAGCCAACAGCCTCTGGGACAGTGATCTCTCAGAAAGCAATGTGTGAAAAATACCACGGGAAGTTCAGTCTTAGATATTATGTTTAGAAAAGAAGAGAAATGCTTTGGAATGTCTACTAGCTGCTTTCTCTTTGGAACACGTGAGAGCACCTACAATGAGAAATGGCTTCCCTGAAGAAAACTACTGACTCAGACCCACCATCAATGATCCTTTGTTATTAGAACTAAGTTGGTTTAACTTCCTTTATATTTCATGACGACCGAAATACATACTTGGAATCCATTTCAAGGATCAAAACTGCAGCATTCTACAAAAAGTGGAAAATGTTGCAGCTGTTCTGTGATAGCCTAATGAACTAACTCCAATGTGATAGAGTTGTAATGGAGCAGAGAATTCCATCTTAAATTTGCTGCATTATTTTAATTTGGAAAATGTGCACATGGAATTGTCACATAACTTTTATCATTTGTCCAGCAGTCATCCCAGCCTTGACAAGTTTCTGGAAAGAGGGGGGGAGACACGAGCCCATTCTCAGCCTGGCTCTTGGCTCCTCGAGACACACACATACACATGTGTATTTGTTCAGATTCCCGCAAAACCGTTCAAAGTCCTCTGTTCTTCTCTGATCACATCAGGACTTTGTTGCCTTAATTAGCTCCTGTACATTGTCAGAATTTCAGGAGAACTGAAGATCGCTTATTTGCATTTAAAGACTAGGATGTTGCCTGCTACCTAGTAATCCAGTAACTATATTTATGCCAAATTCTATTATAGTCCAAGAAAGAGAAGTGTCCTACCATGGAGGCAGCTTGCCTTTCGCTTCCCCTTTTTCTTTCTTCCCAGCTAGGATGCTTCTGGCTGGCCCGCAGCTAAGTTTGCAGATTGTGCCAGGCAGCCAGAGAATGGCTTCTTCGTGCTTGTGCTAATCCTCCTCCTTACTAAATAAGCAAGTCAAGCTTTCAGAGGTTGGGGTGGGAGGAAAATTATATAATTTGAGTTAATTGGTTTGGGGCTACTCAAAACCCCAGCTGCATTGAAGGGAATTGTTTGGTCTTCAAGACCCAATTAGAGACATTCACTGGATGGAAAATAGATTTTATTCCTTTCCTCCCCTCCCCCCACCACCAAGTCTCGGTCAAAGGACTTTGCCTCTATTCCATACCAAAAATACCCTTTCTTCAAAGCCCCCGCAAATGCATCTTAGAATATGTCTTGAACTAGTTAGAACTAAAGGCAGGGGAGGAATATAAAGACAGGCTAACTGATTAGTTTGTTTACAGGTTCAAGAATGTAACCTCATGATAAGATAGGAACTCCTTTTCAACAGTGCTTCAGGTACTATGCAATGTGTGTTAGCTGACCAAAGTGTTTGGAAAATGACCCACCTCTGTCTTTTTTTTTTTTTTTTCTCTAAGTAGAGATTCGTTGGACAGTTTTGAGAGGCTCACATTTCCTAAAAGTGAGACAAAATTGTGTGTGATTTCTATTTGAACAAAGGAGTGAATGAAGTGCTGAGCAAGGAACGGCCATAGTGATGTTAATTGGCAGGCAACCACAGGTTGAGTCTTCAGGTATCACTGCAGGTGTAAAGCCAACTGACACCTGCTGGCATGGTCGCTCAGTAGCTTACCCAATGATAACTAACATCCACAAAAATTATGCCTCAAAAAAATTTTTTTGACATTTTTTGTTTTGAATTTTATGGTTATCATTTCATAGGGTCTGGGATTTCCCTGCCCCCTTCCCAAGTTCCCTCCCCGTGACTGATTTTCCCCAGATTATTACAATAGTATAGTACTGCATAAGCAGTCATAAGTCCATCAGTCTGTTATTTAAGTGTACCTTGACATTGCTAGTACAGGCAATGTCAGACAATCCAGCATCCCATTGTCTAGATATATCCAAAAGTTTCATTAGGAGTCTCTCTTTTATTTGGAAGTAAGGACACACACTGCATTGTATCTTCACATCTGAATGTGACATTCTCTAATATGCCATCACTGTACATTCCCTTAAATGAAAAGCTATGAAACAAAGTCAACAACAGGCATGAAGTTAAAACAAAAAATTTACAGCACCATGAAGTCGAAAAAACGCACCACTGAATAATCAACGCATGGCTTAGGAAAAGAAAACACAAAAGCCTCTTGGGTAAAATGATGCCACTGTTCAATCCAAGAGCCAGCAATGAATTTGATAAGAGAAAAGAAACTATTTGGAAGAAATAAAAATGAAAACAAAACATCAAAACCCATGGATTGCAGCAAAATCAGTATGAAGAAGGTTATTGATCTTACAGTTTGCATGATGGCTTCCTTATATCAAAGAGATAAGATGGTATTTGTCTTTTAGGATTGGCTTAGTTCACTTAGTGTAATGGTCTCTTTGTTGGGACCATCTAGTAGCAAATGGTATAATTTCATTCTTTTTAATGGCTGAGAAGTATTCCAAGGAATAGATATACCACAGTTTCTTCATCCACTCCTCTTTGGATGGGCATCTGGGTTGTTTCCATGTCTTTGCTATTGTATATCGTGCTGTTGTAAATACAGGATTACAGATCCCCTTTCCATATGCTGTTTTCACTTCCTTTGATATATTCCCAGCAGCGGGCTAGCTGGGTCATATGGCAGGTTTATTTGGAGTCTTCTAGGCACTCTCCATACTGATTTTATATTGGTTGCACTAGCCTGCACTCCCACCAGCAGTGAAGGAGGGTACCTTTCTCCCTGCATCCACACCAGCAGGTGTTGTTTTTAAAGATTTATTTATTTTTATTGGAAAGTCAGATATACAGAGAGAGGAGGAGAGACAGAGAGGAAGATCTTCTGTCGGTTGATTCACCCCCAAGTGAATCGCAATGGCCAGAACTAAGCTGATCTGAAGCCAGGAGCCAGGAGCACCTATCTTCACAGAAAAGCTACTCAACTCAGCAGTGCTCCATTGCGGTAGCTGCAGGAAGAACACCCCTGCACAGTGCAGAAAAAGAAGAGCTAAGATCCCCAAAGAATGATCAGTCACAAAGGAATGTTGTGAAAGGAATGTTGTGAAATGAATGAGGAAATTATAGAAATAATTATAAAGTCTACGGAAACGGTCCCGGCACAATAGTCTAGTGGCTAAATCCTTGCCTTGTGTCTGCTGGGGTCCCATATGGGTGCTGCTTTCACATCCTGGCTGCCCTGCTTCCCATCCAGCTCCCTGCTTGTGACCTGGGAAAGCAGTGGAAGATGACCCAAGTCCATGGGACCCTGCACCCATGTGGAAGACTCAGGAGAAGCTCCGGCTCAGCTACAGCTTTTGCGGCCATGTGGGGAATGAACCAGTAGACAGAAGATCTTTCTCTCTGTTCTTCTCTCTGTAAATCTACCTTTCCAACCTCAAATAAAAATAAATATTTTTTGAAGAGTAAAGTCTATGAAAGCAAAGGAAGGTCCAGCTGCACATGCTAAAGGGTAAGAGGACATGGGAAGCTCATCTGCTTGAGGTTTTCAGATAGAAACAAGTTCAAGATGGGTTTTGCAAACTCAGGATAGGGTGTAAAAGCTGTAAGTGATTCCAGCAAGCGCAGAAATCATTAATAGCCTTCGAGACTCTACCTCCATGTCCTTTTGCTGGGGACATAATTCAAACCATGTGAAACCACAGAAAGAAAAGGGTGGAGATGGAAAAAGTGGGGAGTGAAGGTGGAAAACACTGAACAGTGACAGCTGCAAATGCAATTCCAAGTATTAGTGGGAAACAAATGGAAACTGGGTTTGGAAAGCTGGTTCAGCACCTGCACTACCTAGGCAAGAAATCAGTGCATAATTTCAAGTCCAAGGGGCATCAGCCAAGGCCTTGTAACTGGGAAATGTAGAATCAGAGCTCTGTTTTAACCGAGGGTCCTGACATCAGTGGGCTGTGTGAGAAGGGGGCCCTAGAACCTTAAGTGAGGATGAATTACCACCTCCAGATATCAAACCCAGTGTGGGATAAATGTACAGGTTAAACAACCAACCAACCAAACAAACAAAAAACAAACGAAACTTCCCAATAAGAAAGCAAGGTAAGCTGGTGTCTACAGCCAACCAGAGAACTCACTCTGCAAGAAACAGGATGCTTTCTGAAGAATTACGGCAGCCACAACTGAGGGCAGACTGTGTGCTGGGAACCGGGCTGGCACTTGGGATACATCGTTGAAAGGAAAAAATACAGATCCTTGCCCCATAAAGGAAGTAATAAACTCTTGCTGGGTGCATAGAGTCAAGACCTCTCTGGGAACAACAAAGATGAAGGACCAATTTCTTTTTTTCTTAAGATTTGTTTTTAATTATTTTATTTGAAAAATGGAAAGGAAGATCTTCCATCTTTGATTCACTCCTCAAGCAGCCACAACACCCAGAGCTGCATTCATCTGAAGCCAGGAGCCCAGAGCTTCTTCCAGGTCCCCCAAGCACTTGCAGAGTCCCAAGGCTTTGGGCCATCCTTGACCATTTTTTCAGACCACAAGCAGGGAGCCGGATGGGAAGTGAGGCTGCTGGGATTAGAACTAGCACCCATATGGGATCTTGGCATGTGCAAGATGAGAACTTTAGCCACTAGGCTACTGAGCCAGGCCCAGAGGGCCAGTTTCTAAGGAAGAGCTTCCATGAGGACAGCCTTGTGCTCTGGGAACTGGTAGCTGCTAAGTATAAGGCCAAGCATATGGTAACTCTCCAAGAAAGTAGGGAGCTTGTAGGGCAGCAAGTAAAACTCAAGCAGGTTGTGCACTGCTAAAGCAGCTGCACGGAAATGCAAGGAATAGCATCAGGCAGGGAGGAGCTACCTGAAAAGCCAGAGGATGCCATTAAGTCAGAAGCAGGAGCAGCCAGGCTAAAGGGAGGTGAAAGTAAGGGCCTGAACTTATTTCATAAGGAAATAAGGCTGCAACTTGCGGAGAGGACCATTTGGTGCAGTGGTTAAGACACTTCTTGGGATGTCCACAACCATGTTATCAGAGTTTGGATGTGGGTCGAGGCTCTGATCTGATTCCACCTTCCTGCTAAAGCGAATTCTGGGTGGCAACAGATGACGACACATGTACTTGGGTCCCTATTAGCCATGTGGGAGACATGACTTGAGTTCTGATTCCTGGTTTCTGGTTGGTACAGGCTGCTGCATGTGTTTTGGGAGTGAACCAATGGATGAGAGATTCTCTCCCCTCCAAATAAAATAACAACAATAGCAACAACAACAATTAAAACAAGGTAATACAGCAGGAAACAACTAGAAACAAAACACTGGAGCTCTGACTAAAGACAACTCAGCCCAGCCCCTAGTGCAGGTATCGTCTGGAGAGGAGTGTGTCAGGTCATCAGGGCACAGCGCCCTTACACAAAAACACTCACCTCACTGCTCCTCATCGTCCTGAAACTCAGCTTACCCTGCAAGCAGCTGTTCTAGTCAGGTTTCCTGAGGTGCTTGCCGACAGGGAAATGGTGGCAAGAAATTGCTGAGTTTTCATGTCTTCTCAAGAAAGAGCAATTCTTCCCAATAAGGGCATGAGTTGGAATTTTCAAGTGTCCATCAGTTGTCTGTATGGCAGGCTCTGTGAACAGAATCTCCTTGGGGGTTGGACAAGAACTGACCCCTGAAATGAGCCAACTTGGCCAAAGCACAGCCAGCCCTTATAAGGAGCAATATAATCCAGGCCGTATCAAGAGCATAATTTTTCGGTTATTCCCAATCATCTTCTGAGGGATCTACTAAGCTTCTGAGTAGATACTGATCTAATGATCCTGCTCCCATGTGGCGGAGCTGGGGGCAGGTTCCCCTGACTTCCAGCCATACTGCTAGTCTCCTAGGACACTTCCACTGCCTGCTCCCAGGCTACATTGGGGTGGACTTCGGGTGAATGATCACTTCATTTGCACAATGACCTTCGGCTTGCACTTAGACCGCGGGATCCTTGTTAGAATCCTTAGGAAGACAGAGAAGGCTCAACCTCTCCATCCTACCAGGAGGACACAGAACCACAGAGGTGATAGTGGTTAGTCTAGTGGCGTTCCTGGTATGAGAGAGACTTGCTCTTGGAAGTCACATGCTCTGAGTGCCAACCTGGGGCCCTTCCCAATGCTCTTCAGGAACAGGGCCTCCTTCTCATGCTGGCACAAGTACGTACATATTGGCACAGCCAATGTGTAGCAAAACAGCTGTTGTGTCCCAAGTAGATGGCCAGGATAGACTCTGGGATCACAACGAAGAGCATCGGATCAACTACCCACCTACCTCTGCAGTCGGTCTGGTCTCAGCTTCCCAGGACAGTCTCTAAGAATGGAATAGTAGAAGCAGGAGGTGGGAAGGGGGGACAGAAAGGCAGAATTGTCCCAAATCTAACTCTGGCTTAAGGCTGCTCTGGCCCAGCTTTTCCCTTAAGTGCATCATGTTTAGGAATGCATTTATACCTTCCAGCAACTCCAACAGGTAGGCCCAACCCTTGCCTCCCTTTACTGGACAGGGAGACAAGGAGGGCAGAAGAGTGTTCTGATAGCTTTGCCCCTGGACAAGTGGGTTGCTTTTGTGCCACGCTGTTTCCCTAGGTGATCAGATCCGAACATGTCTTCTCCAAGGCCTCTGGTCGGTCTTGGTCCCAGCATCTGAGAGGTGAGGCAGTTGAACTTCATGATCAATATCATTCTCTCTGATTCTCTAGCAATGCTGCCTGCCCTTGCTTAGGATTTTATGGGTGCCTTTTTAGCCTTATGTTCATGATGCATTCGAAAATTGAAAGCCCTAATGAAGCTGACAAGAAGGCCACCTAACACTTCTTACTGCTAAGAAAGAGGCAGTGTCCCCAAACAGAACCCTCTGGAATTAATCCTGTCATTAGAACTTGCCAGGAGAGGGGGCGGGCACTGTCTCTGTGGGGTCCTAGTCGGGCCCTTGTGGGAGCAGCAGCTTCTGAGTTTTTCTCATTAACCCCTCCCAGGTGCACCAGTCCTGCTGTAATTGGACTGATGTCAGCCAGGCCCCCAGGGGACCCACAGCTGGGGAGCTCAGCCTGGACACTGGCTCTCTCGCTCTCTGCCTCTCTCTTGGCCTTTGTTTTCCCCTCTCCCCCTTTTTATTTTTCTATTTACTGGGTCAGACAATAGGGAAGAGTACACGCTAAAATGCCTTTGTTGTTTCTGCTCCTTCACTCCTCTTCAGCCGAAGAAGTGGAATTCAAAAGCAGAACCCTGGGACATCCATCTTCCAGAGAGTTAAACAAGGACAGCAGGTTATAGATGGCAGATAGGGCACATTTGTCAATACAGTTACCAGAAAAAAAAAAGCTGCTGGAGGATGCCCCATAGCTGGCACCAAAACCTCACACCCAATAGTGTTTCACCTGGGGCAAGCCCCTGGCAGGGCAAGGCACGGTCTCCATGGTACAGCAATCACCACAAGCCAGCAGGGTCAGTACATCCTGCCTGCCAGTGGGACGGCAGCTGCTATGGGTTAGCCTCACCTCTGTAGGATTCTGGCCCATGACTAAGCAGTGCAAGGTGGAGATGATTCAGTCCCTGAGAAAGAAAAAACTACAAGCCAAGCCCATTTGTCTTCTACCAAAGTTCCCTGAGCACCTACTCTACCAAATGTGGCTCAAGGTTCTAAGGGGAAAAAAGCAGACAAGGAAAAATCCACGTCCTTGGGGCCGGCACTGAGGTGCAGTTTATTAAAACATGGCTGCAATGCCAGCATCCTACGACTGTGTGATGATTGAATCCTCAGATGCCCCACTTCCCATCCAGCTCCCTGTCTCAAAAAGTGGCTGAGAATGGCCCAAGTACATGGACTCTTGCCACCCATTTGGAAGACGCAGATGGAGTTCTGGATTCCTGGTACTGGCCTGAACCAGCCCTGGCTGTTACAGCCATTTGGGGAGTGACTCAGCAGATAGAAGATCATGTGTCATTCTGAATGTCTGTATCATTCTGTCAAATAAATACATGGATCTTTAAGAAAATAGATGCTTTTCAGAACATACATACTAGCTGAAGGGTTAGACAATAAATAGATGCTGCCGGGTAGTGATGAAGCTCTGAAGGAAAACCAAGTAAGGTCAAACAGAGAAGAGACAGAAGAGGTGATATTTTTGACTCAGTGGTCCAGGAGGTGACGTTTGAGTAAAGAAGCAAGTGAGTGTCTAGGGTAGACTGTCCACGATGAGGAAACAGCAGGTGCAGCCCTCTGAAGCAGGAGTCGGCTTGAGCACCAGCAAGAAGGCTGCAATGAGCCCAGCCCTTCAGCTCCTGGAGCCGGGCACTTGGAAGAGGTGGGAGCAATGCATACAAGGAGGAGCTGCCCGGCCACCGCGCTGAGCTCCTTGAAGGAAGCGTATTGTATTCTATAAAGCAGCAAACCACCATTCATTCAATTGTGGTTAAGTGCCCCACTCTTTAGTAGCTCCCAGGACACCCTCCACATTCAAATTAAGTCAGTCCCTGCTCCCCAAAGACCATTGGTGAGAGAATTATTGCTCCTTCTTATCGGTTTCAAGGAATAAGTATGTCAGTTAAGGTGTGCATGTTGACAAAGGATTAACAACTGGGTCTCAAAGGATGATTAAGCAGATAACACATACACAATTGATAGACGCACGCAGTTGATTGATTGAATCACTTTTTGAGAGTTTTTTTTTTAATTCTTCTAGGTCAGAATAAGGGACAGATGAGGAATTCCCAGTCACTGTTTCACTCCCCGTAAAGCCTGTAGTAACAGGTGCTACCTGCCAAGAATCCAATGTAGGTTTCCCACATTGTCAAGGGCTGTCAAGGGCTGGAGCCATCACCTGCTGCCTTCCAGGGTGCACATAAACATAAGGCTGGCATGGGCAGAGCCAGGACTTGAACTCCAGATATAAGATGCCTGCATGCTAACTGGAGCCTTGACCACTTTGCCACATGCTCCACCTCCATGCTGTTGTGAGAATTATAGTAGCTAGTGAACCCTGCATTCTCTATTCTATTTGTCAAGAAACTCAGTACATTCTGTGCTACTGGACTGAGTGTTTGGAGGACAATGCCAATAAAAGGTAATAAAGACATAACATGGATGGAGGCAATGCAGTGGTTCAACATGGTTAATCCTCCACCTGCAAGTGCTAGTATTGCATATGAGCACCAGTTTGTGTCCCTGCTGCTTTGCTTCCTATCCAGCTTCCTGCTAATGGCCTGGGAAACCAACAGAGTATGGCTCAAGTGCTTGGGTACCTGCACCCATTAGGAGACCAGGAATAATTCCTGGCTCCTGGCTTTGGATTGGCCCAGCTTGGGCCACTGCGCCCATTTGGGGAGTAAACCAGCAGATCAAAGATCTTTCTCTCTGCTTCTCTCTGTAAATCTGTCTTTCAAATAAAAATAAATAAATCTTTAAAAATAAAATACATACATTGGGGTCTGCTCACCACAAACCCACAAATCCCTACCGTGTGTAAAATTTACTAGCCACACATTTCAAATCTGGACACATCTTTTCTAACCATCGCACTTGCTTCCCTTCCGCCAAGCTTCTGAGTTATTCCGCACCTCTAGTGTTTGTTAAGGTTGTTCCCTTCTCCTTGAGTTCCTGTCCCTCAACTCTACCCATCCAATCGACGTCCAGATCCAAGAAAATCCCGGGCTGCTCTGAGCAAGCAAGGCCCTCTGTCCCTCTAGCACTCTGATGGAATGTTGCTGCCTGCTGCCATGAATTATAACCTTTTTAAGCCCCTGGAAGACAGGAATATGCTGTCTGCATCTTGAGACCTGGCTCACGTGTCCTGCCCATAGAGGGAAATGACACTGCCCTCCCTTCTGGCCTCAGGGAAGACATGCTGGTGAGGAGTGACTTGGAGGTAGCAGGGACTGAAATGATGTGGCAGGCTTTGCCATCAACAGCAGGAACACAATTTATCCTGTCTGCATGCTTGGTTGAGCCTGGTGGCTAAAAGGAAACTTGACACTACCAAAATTTCTAGCACGTAAATAAATCATAGCAAGGCCACAGTTGCGTTACAAGGAGACAGAATCCACAGCCAGAGCTTGCAAACCACCGACTTTTGGTGCAGTACCAGCTGTCCGCACCTTGAAGGACCAGTATGCTCAAAATGTGCATGGGATGAGGAAGGGAAGCTCCTAAAGACGTGAGTCCTGCTGCAGTAATGACCCACCCTTGTGCAGGTTGGCGACACGCAGAGGAGCCCAGCATCAGGAAGGCTACAGCAAGGCAACCTAGTGTCACCAGTCACCAGCTGTGTGACCTCGAGCAAGTCGCTTAGCTTCCTCCACCCTCAGCTTCCTCCTCTGTAGTGTGAGAATACACACATACACGCTCAGCACACCGCAAGGTGACTGTGAGGATGTCATGAGTTCATGCACGCTGGGAGCAGTGCCTGAAATCAAGTCACCATTCAGCCAATGGCAGTTATTATCAATACGGCATTGTTTATAGCAATGACTGTCATTAGGGGAAAGATGTTTCTGGAAGCCACCTCTGTTGCAGGAAGGAGGAAACTGGCAGGGAAGGACCCAAGAGAACAGAGCACTGGTGGGGCATACGGGACTCTGATCCACAGTCCTACCTCTACCCTTAACCCCACCATCGGAGCCTCAGCCACTCCCCCACCTGGGCCTCAATTTCTTCACCTGTAAAATGGGGCTGCTAGATTAGATCAGAGTTAGCTCAACTAGGATAAGCGTTCAAAACCTTTTGGGAAGCTTTAAAGATAAAACTTGGTTTCTCTGGCTTCCCTCCTGCTTGTTAAGTGGGGCCCTGATGTTGTGGAGCCCGGGAATGTGACATTGTTTTGTTTCCTCCCTGAATCCAGGGTTAGTGTATGCAGTAGCTGTAGTATTCAGGAGCTGTCAGATTACCCAAAAGCCCCAACCTCGGGCCCTTTGCAGTCACCATTCCTGTTGCCTCACCAGCTCTTGGCCAAATGTCTCTTTGATTTGTCCTTTCTGTCACACCTCTGCGTACAGGTTCCTTCCTCAGGGATCCCTTCCCATCGCCTTGTGTGACAGTGACAGACCACTCCTCCAGCCACACTCCAGCTTCTTTGTGTGACCCACTTCTCCCTGTGGTACTTAGGGCCATGTGACATAAGAGATGCTCCTTCTTCCTTGCTAGAATGGAAACTCCAGGCTGGCAGGTGCCGGGTTTTGTCCCACACTGCATTCTGGCTTCTCGGGTTATCGGGCCCTGGATAGGACAGCCTGGCAGCCACCAGCCAGGTTTTGGTTTAAGAGATGCATAACTGCAAAAAACAAATGAACTGGGTGAAGGAATAGCCACTCCGCTGCTCAACCTTTCCCCACCAGGCAGAATGTGGAGGTGTGGAGAACAGCAGGGAAGGGAAGGCCAAGTTGACAGTGTGTTCAACAAGGGTGCACAGCCTCCGTGGGCCCCTAACGTGTCCTGTGGGTCCAGCTTCTTCTGAACTGGTGGCTCTTTCTCCAGCAAGAGGTGTACCCCTCCAGCAGACTGCCTTGCAATTAGGTTTTGGAGTTTTCCCCTGCACTCATTTTCCAGGTGTTTACTTTCAGGGTAGATAATGACAAACTTTCCAGCAGTTGCTTTATAAAAGGCTGGGGCATTTTCCTGATGGCAAGCAGGGAACAGTGTACACCAACAGACATGATGTCATCCACTTCCAAACAGTGTTTGAACTTGAAAATCATTCCGAAAGTATTTTGGGGTGGAGAGAGAGGATAAGTGATTAATAAAATGTTTATATGTGAGCCATTATCTTAAAAATGCAGTGTTTCTGATATATTTTTCAGATACAGTTTTATAGGGGCTAGTATTATATTTCCAGATTTTTAGGCCTTTAAAAAAATAAATGTGTTGATGGAGTCAGCATTGTGGCACAGTGAGTTCAGTTGTCACCTAAGACGCTGGCATCTCCACAGCAGTCCAGCCCAGCTGCTCCACTTCCGCTCCAGCTCCCTGCTGATGTGCCTGGGAAAGCAGCAGAAGATGGCCCAGCTGCTTGGGCCTCTATGCAGGAGACCTAGATGGAGTTCCAGGCTCCTGGCCCAAGCCTGGCCAAAGTGACCATTTGATGAGTGAACCAGCACGTAGAGAATCAATCTCTCTCTCTCTTTCTCTTTCAAGTCAGTAAAGAAATCTTAACAAACTGAAGAATAAATGTGCTCACCTCAGTCCACCAGCTTAACAAGATGCTTTTAACATCTTGTTTGCATATTTGGAGTGTATTACTTAGCTGCACAGATTTCTGGGGAGTTTTTAATTACCTATTTAATTGCTGGCCCCCACAAAAATGCTCAGCTTAATTATCTACCATACCAACAACCTTGATTCTGACTACCTTGCCAAATCTGAGTTGTCTTTTTGCCTTCTAACAATATTTTCTCGGGCCCGGCGGCGTGGCCTAACGGCTAAAGTCCTCACCTTGAACGCACCGGGATCCCATATGGCCGCCGGTTCTAATCCCAGCAGCTCCACTTCCCATCCAGCTCCCTGCTTGTGGCCTGGGAAAGCAGTCGAGGAAGGCCCAAAGCCTTGGGACCCTGCACCCACGTGGGAGACCCGGAAGAGGTTCCTGGTTCCCAGCTTCGGATCGGCGCGTATCGGCCCGTTGCGGCTCACTTGGGGAGTGAATCATTGGATGGAAGATCTTCCTCTCTGTCTCTCTTCCTCTCAGTATATCCGGCTTTCCAATAATAAATCTTTTAAAAAAACCAAAAAAACAAAAAAACAATATTTTCTCAAAACTTTGGAGAAAATACCTGAGAGACCAGATTATCCGTAAACCTAGAGCATAAACATTTCCAACATGAATATTCCCTGCAGAAGTTCTGCAGATCAATCAAGTTTGGCAAGCATTGAGTTGACAGAAACTTTCAACAGAGCCCTGTCAGAGTCTCTGTAGGGATATCAGGCATGTGACACTCACACAGAAAAGTCAGCTGAGCACTTCCCAGTAGTATTGGGACATTGGATCAAGGAACCTCATCTATTGCCATTTAGCTTCCTGTGGAGCCCACATTCCTCAGCACACAGACTCCAGGCTGAACTAGAGACAACCACTAGGGGCTGTGTGTTGCTGTATTATTATTAATAATAATAATAGAAAGGCAGAGTTGCAGTAAGAGAGTCTTCCATCCGCTGGCTCACTCCTCAAATGGCTATAACAACCAGGGCTGGGTCAAGCTAAAACCAGAAGTCCAGAGTTTCTTCCATTTCTCTCCTGTGGGTGCAGGGGCCCAAGCACTTATTCCATTCGCTACTGCTTTTTCAGGTGCCTTAGCAGGGAGCTGGATCAAAAGCAGAGCAGCCTGGTTCAAACAGGCACACATATGGGATGCTGGTATCTTGGATGGTGGCCTAACATACTATGCCACCATACTGGCCCCATTGTTGAGACTCTTGAAAGGCAAGTATTACAAGAATTAGTGTATAATTTTGCCTGAACTCATCAAGAAACAACCCTTGCTAAGTACATGGGATTTGAAAGACACAGCAGAGGCGTCTAGCGTGAAGGGCTGGTTTGTGTATGTGAAGTTCTCTTTTTGGCTATGATGGAGCATCCTGGTCTTAGACATGCCCCTCACTGAAGGTGAAGCAGGACAAGCTACATGAGATAATTCTTTCCAGGGGCTGGGCAGAATTGAAATGTGGTCCTTAAGGGAATTGAACCCAAGAAGCGAAGCCCCAGTGGCAAGCTGACCTGCCTGGGGCAGTGCAAGCAGGTGGCGCTCAAGGCGAGTGTGGTGAGCACGGTTACCAAACAGGTGCAGAGCAGGATTTGGGGATACTACAGCCATGGGATCCGTAGGCAGTGTTCTGGAGAAGAGACAGGTAGGGAAAAGGCTACTGGATTTGTTTTATTTATTTGATAGGCAGAGTTAGAGAGAGAAATAGAAAGAGAAAGAAGTCTTCTGTATGCTGGTTCACTCCCCAAAAGATTACGATGACTAGGACTGGGCCAGGCCAAAGCCAGAAGCCAGGAGGTTTTTACAGGTCTCCCACATGGGTGCAGGGGCTCAAGGATCCGAGCCATCCACTGCTGCTTTCCCAGGTGCATTAGGAGGAAGTTGGATGGAAAGTGGAACAACCAGGTCTTAAACCAGCAGTCCTATGGGATGCCAGCGTGGCGGGCTATGGCTTAACCCATTAGGCCACAAGGCTGTAAGCTTAAAAATGTTTGTTTTCATTCACTTGAAAGGCAGAGCAATAGACACAGTAACAGACATGCCAAGCGCTAGTTCACTCCCCAATGGCTTGCAACAGACAAGACTGAGCCAGGTCAAAGCCAGGAGCCAAGAATTCCAACTGGGTCTCCTTCCTGGGTGTCAGGGACTCCAAGTGCTTGAGCAATCATCTGCTTCCTCCTAGGGTGTATTAGTGGGAAGCAAGATGAGGAAACACAGTAGCCAGATTTGGAATTGTCGCCTCCATAGCTGTGAGTCAAACCTGCCTTCTTTGTGCATTTTCCAGCTTCGGGCCTTTGGTTATAACAAGAGCAAACTGACTCATACTCTCCCTCTCTCCCAATTGATCTGCAGGTTCAACACAACCAAAAGCAATCTTTATGCAAATTTTCAAAGAAATTGACATACTGTTCTAAAATTTTCATAACAATGTAAAAGACCTAAAGTGGCCAAAATAATCTTAAAAAAAAAAGTCTCACACTAATTGATTTCAAGACATTAAAAGAAATATACCACAACACAGAAATGTCAGTCCTAGCATAAAGATAGATTAAAAAAAAAAAAACAGAATAAAGAGCTCAAACTAAAGACATACATATATAGTCAATTGAGTAATGACAAAGGCAATAGATGAGAGCAATTCAATGGAAAACAAAACTTCATCAAAGCGGGCTTGAAGTATTGGATAACAAGTTTGGGAAAAAATAAACTTCAATCCTTACCTCGCATCATACACAGCACATTGAATGAATGATAGATTTAATCATCAAATTAAAAATTGCAGAGCTGCCATGAGAAAGTTCAGGAGAACGTCTTCATAATCATGGGTCAAGCCAAGATTGCTTATGTGAGACCAAAAAAGCACTGGCTTAACAGCAAGAGTTTTAAAACTCTGACTTCATTAAAATAATAAACTTATCATCAAAAGACACCACTAAGAAAATAAAAGTGGAAATCACAGACCAAAAGAAAACATTTGCAATGCATGTCTTAGAAGACTTTCACCCAAGCTGTATAAATTCTTACACATTAATAAGACAAGCCAATAAAAAATGGACAGAGAACTAAAACTTCATGAAAGATAAGCAGATGGATAACAAATACATGAGAAAGGGTTCAACATTGTTAATCACCCAAAAATGCAAATTAAAACCATGCTAAGATCATTCTTTCCATTAGTAGAGCTGTTGCTAAGATGACAATAGCTAAGGTTTGCAAGGAGATAGAACTATCAACACTTACCGCATTGGAAGGATAAGGTGTTAACAGCACTTCACAAATTGCGTGTCAGTTTCTTAAAGAGCTAACTAAATACCTAACTTATATATGAATCAGCAATTCCACTCTTCATTAATTAGCAAAGGGAAACAAAACAAGCCCACAAAGTCTCATACAAAAATGTTTGTGGGGGGAGCCCCGGTGTGGTGGCCTAGCAGCTGAAGTCCTTGCCTTGAACGCATCAGGATCCCATATGGGTGCTGGTTCTAATCCCGGAGGCCCTGCTTCCCATCCAACTCCCTGCTTGTGGCCTGGAAAAGCAGTCGAGGACAGCCCAAAGCATTGGGACCCTGTACCTGTGTGGGAGACCCTGGAGCAAGTTCCTGGCTCCTGGCTTCAGATCGGCGCAGCTCCCACAATTGTGGTCACTTGGGGGGTGAATCAGCAGACGGAGGATCTTCATCTCTGTATCCCCTTTTCTCTGTATATCTGCCTTTCCAAATAAATAAATATTTTTAAAATATAGTTAGGGGCTGGTATTGTGAAGGTTAGTCACCACCTGCAGTGCCATATGGGCACTGGTTCATGTCCTAGCTGCTCCACTTCTGTTCCAGCTCCCTAGCAATGTGCCTGGGAAAGCAGCAGAGATGGTCCAAGTATGTGGAACCCCCCCACTCAAATGGGAGACCCAGATGAAGATCCTGGCTCCTAACTTCAGCTTCAGTTGCAGCCATTCAGGGAGTGTCCCAGAAAATGGAAGACTTCTCTTTTTCTCTCTCTCTTTTGCACTGCATTTTCATTTCAAATAAATGAATAAAACTTTAAGAAAAATAGAATGCTTAAAGTGGCTTCATAGCTAGCAGTCTCAAAGGTGAAACTATCCAATGTCCACCAATACAAGGCTGGACTCTCGTGGTGCAGCCACGTAACCAAGTACCCCTTTTGTATAAGACAGAATGAGCCACTGGTACACTCAGTTAACATCCAAGAAGGCCATTTTCAGTGAAAGGCGCCTCATGCACAAGGATGCACACAGTGTGTTGTCATTTGTGCGAGATTCAAGAACAGCTAAGACAAACCTATAGTCATAAAGGAGAAAACAGGGCCTGGGAGAGCGGGAGACACTTGACGGGGTGGAGATACTGTCTGTCTTGACCGTGGCGTAGACTAAAGGGACGTGACACACCTGATGTACACTTACAAACTGTGCATCTCACCGCGAGCGCATTTTATCTCAAGAAAAGTGGGGAGAGAAGCAAAGGAGAGCATGAGATGTTCTAGCAAAGGAAAGCGAAGCAGGGGTTAAGTCCCTGCTGGGGACACCTGCATGCATTACTGCAACGCAGATTCGATTTCCGCTTCCCTCCACTGCTGATTCCACTTCCTGCTAACCTGCACCCCCGGAAGCAGCAAAGGCCTACTCCTTGGCTCCCTTCCACCAGAGTCCCACATGGAGTTTCTTCTCCCTAGCTTTGGTCCAGCCCAGCCCTAGCTGTTGCAGGCACAGAGAAAAGTGAGCCAGCAAATGGAAGGTCCCACCCCCACCTTAAATAAAACAAAATTTTATTTTTTCAGGCACACATTCACACACCCTGAGACGTTAGCTCTGCCTGCGTACACAAAGCTGTTATCCACTGGGCCAGGTGGCACCATGTCCCCCACTGCAGCTCCGTGGGAATACATTATCTTCACATCTCATTATGAACAAGATCTTTCCTCTAGTCACTGTGTTCTCTCTTGGGCTTAGTTGCCGAAACGCACGTCTGGAAAAAGAAGGGGAGAAAAACACGAATTCTGAGCTTCACACTTAGCAGAATCCAAGGCAAATCGTTCACTGTTGACATTTTTGGGTTCCATTTCCTGCCATGATTCTCCCGGAGAAGGCGGCTGGAAAGGAAATGACTCCCAAGTCTTCTTTTGCCGTGCACCTACCCCTGAGCCCAACCTGGGACATTTGAATCTCATGTTTGATATTTTCCAAAAATAAAAGAAGAGTGACTGCTTTTCTTGGAAGGTAGCTCTGTGGATGACTTGACACTACCTTCGCATTAAGACCAAGCCACATTCTCAACAATAGCACTTCGCTTTTTCCTAAAGGGGACTGGTCACATGAAAATGTAGCCACACAGAAATGAATCTCACCCCACCCCCCTTCACTTCTCTGTCCTTGGTTTCCATGGGAGAGGGCTAATTACCTTTTTAATAGCTTTAATTGATGGGCTTACAGATCATATCTTTCAGTCCCACTTGTGAACTGGGGAATGTGGGGGGTGGGGCATTCGTCTGGCTCCCCTCTCCCTCCCCGCAGGCTGCAGCTCCACCTCCCCTGCAGGCAGATGGGTTCGGAGCCCAGCGAGGCCCTGCCTTGTGTCCCTCTGTTTGTAAGACTACCTGCCGCCCACTGTGGACTGACCAGGAAGCCCTTCTTTGTCTTGGCCAATTGACACAGCTGCACACTCGGTAAATAGGCTCAGATGTTGAGCTTTTGTTTGGAGGATCTTTTCAGATTAATGCAGAAAGAATTAGTTCTGAAAACTTCAACCGGAGCCAGGATGAGGAGAATGGAGCTGGGAGCCGTTCACGTCCACAAAATGAGACAAACCGTCTTAGGAGAGTATTCAATCCCCTGTGCGTTTTGGAAGGAACCTAGAGGGAAGAAGCTCCTCCAAACCCCCAAGCCTGGCAGCCTCAGTGTCTTTCCTGAGGCCAGCATGAAGAGAGGTGATGACCCCATCTCCAGCCCCCACTCTCCAAGGAAAGACTCCCCAACCACACACCACAGAATCCTTGTCTGCTACAGATGATGTGGTCTGATTTCCAGATCACAGGAGATAACTGATAAATGCCGTGAGAGAATCCATGGCTCATGGGAAACCACCTTAACAAAGTGGCAGAGCGGGCAGCAGGGCAGCCTGGTGCTGTCATGTTCTCGGGTGCTCCAGCTCAGTCTCCTTTGCCACGCTGTGTTGCGGAGCCACTTTCAGCAGGGCTGTTAACTGATGCTCTCCTGGGGGTAGGGCACTCTCTTGATCCTCCTGCACCTGCCATTTCAGAATTTGAACGACAGTTTTGTGATTAGAAACAACTGGACTTTCTGCCTCTCTCTGGCTTGCAGACCCATGTATCTCAGGCTATACACTGGGCATAACTGCTCTCCTTTGCTTGCAGTCCTGTGTGCTAAGGAAGGAAGCTTGATGTTGGTGGAAGGCACTTGGCTTGGACTCAGAGCTGAGTTCGAGTTCTGCCTCTGTTGCTTCACAGAGTGAAGTCTTGGGCAAAGTTTCTGCTCTGAGCACAGATCCCCTCACCATGACGGTTAAAGCTGATGGCTAATGTCATGGTATCCTTGGGATAAAAATTTTCTCGCTTGTGACAATGAAGGGAGAGCATTGTCCAGTGTGCTAGATTTCCCTCTTTGGGTCTCTGCTTTCAAAAGGTGTTTTTTGTTTAAAAAAAAAAGTCATCAAGAAGAAAAGTGCCTGGGCCAGTACTGTGCCATAGCAAGCTGAGCCTCTGCCTGCAGTGCCAGCAGCCTATATGGTCTCCGCTGTGAGTCCCAACAGCTCCACGTCCCATCCAGCTCCAGACTAGTGGTCTGGGAAGGTAGTGGAGGATGGCTCAACTCCTTGGAACCCTGTACCCATGGGGGAAACCTAAAAGAAGCTCCTGGCTCCTATCTTCAGACTGGCCCAGCTACTGCAGCCATTTGAGGAGTGACCCAGCAAGTGGAAGATCTTTCCTATGTCTTTTCTTCTGTCTCTGTAACTCTGCTTTTCCAAAAATAAATAAATAAATAAATAAATCTTTAGAAAGAAAAGCACCCGGCAAACTCTAAAGCATGCATGTATATAAACTATGCATGTAATAACTGCTAAGGAATAGTGGCTGCTGGGGACTTCCACTTCTGTCCTTGCCACTGCCTTCTCTCTGCCATCTACAGTGCCTGAGCTGCAGTCACCCCAACACGTGCACACCCTTCCCACAGCGGCGGGGCACACATGCTCACTTAGCTGGATGAGGCCTGCTCACACAGCAGAAGGATGCAGAACGCCGTCCTAGGAGAAAACAGACATCCGTTTCCAAAAAGGTGACAACTTCTTTTTAAAAAAAAAAATCTATTTATTGGGGGCCTGCCATGGTAGCCTAGTGGCAAAAGTCCTTGCCTTGAATGCGGCCGGGATCCTATATGGGCGCCGATCCTATTCCCGGCAGCCCTGCTTCCCATCCAGCTCCCTGCTTGTGACCTGGGAAAGCAGTCAAGGATGGCCCAAAGCCTCAGGTGTGGCAGCAGGGACACAAACTGGTGCCCACATGGGATCCCACACAAAAAAAATAGATGTGGGGAGCGGGGTGCCAAAGCCACTCCTGGGATTGGGAGAGGCCTTCGCAAGATGGCGGCTGGCCCTGGGCCAGGAGGCGGGGTTGGTCTCACCAGCAGGTAAACAGGAAGTCACACGGATAGGCTGATGCCCTCGTTGCGATTATGTCATTGCTGCTGGCCTATCAGGTAGTGCCAGGTGGACCCACGGGGAGAAGTGATTGGTGGAGAGCGGTATAAAAGCCGTCGGTAAACGCTAAGGAGGGGGACAATGAGGAGAAAGACGGGCAAAAGAACGATGGAACGGGAAGAACGGGAGAACTACGGAAGGAACGGGAAGAACGGGGCAGCAGAGAGGGGAAGAGGGGCTAAGATCTTCAAGTGGAAAAACTAAGGCGTATGGGGAGGAAAAGCGGCAGAGAGGGCTACAAAGCGGTACAGAAGCAGTAAGGCCTACATATGGGGACAAGAACGGGGAAAAGCGACAGAGAGGGGATACAAAAGCAATGCAGACCTACGAGGAGAGGAACGGGAAGAAGGGTGGCGGAGAGAGGGCTGGAGAAACGGGGAGGAAAGCAAAGACCAATGGGGAAAGAGGCAGCGGAGAGAAGGGTTTAAACGCTACCGCTTTTGGCAGGAGGGGTCTGGTTGCGGTTCCTGCTTTTCCCAGACCCTCAAGAGTGTGCCTCATTATTTAGTGTCACTGCTGGACGGTGACAAATATTGTTTTTTTTTTTTTCAAGATTTGTTTATTTTTATTGCAAAGTCAGATATACAGAGAAGAGGAGACAGAGAGGAAGATTTTCCGTCTGTTGACTCATTCTCTAAACAGTCTCAATGGCTGGAGCTGATCCAATCCAAAGCCAGGAGCCAGGAGCCTCTTGTGGGTCTCCCACACGGGTGCAGGGTCCCAAGGCTTTGGGCCATCCCCGACTGCTTTCCCAGGCCACAGGCAGGGAGCTGGATGGGAAGCGAGGCTGCTGGGATTAGAACCAGCACCCATATGGGATCTTGGAGCGTTCAAGGTGAGGACTTCAACCACTATGCTATTGCACCGGGCCCTAGCAACACTTTCGAATAACTGGTTTGAAAGTGGAGCAGCGGACCCGGTGGCGTGGCCTAGCGGCTAAAGTCCTCGCCTTGAAAGCCCCGGGATCCCATATGGCCGCCGGTTCTAATCCCGGCAGCTCCACTTCCCATCCAGCTCCCTGCTTGTGGCCTGGGAAAGCAGTTGAGGAAGGCCCAAAGCTTTGGGACCCTGCACCCGCGTGGGAGACCCGGAAGAGGTTCCTGGTTCCCGGCATCGGATCGGTGTGCACCGGCCCGTTGCGGCTCACTTGGGGAGTGAATCATTGGATGGAAGATCTTCCTCTCTGTCTCTCCTCCTCTCTGCATATCCGGCTTTCCAATAACAATAAAATCTTTAAAAAAAAAAAAGGTGGAGCAGCGGGGACTCCGATCAGTGCCTATATGGGATGCCAGCACCGGAGGTAGCAGCTGTGTCCACATTACCACAGCACCAGCCCCAAAGGTGACGACTTCATGAATGAAGCACAGACACATAGATGCCAGTGCTGACTTATGACATAGTTCCCGAGAGAGGGGCCCTGGGAAGCGCCTCCGTCTTGCTCCAGCCTATGGTCATTACAGAGAAGGCTTGCTTTCCTTTCCCTGGCCGTCTTTCCTCTAACCGAGCTGTATTCTGTCTCCCATGTTCTTCCGTAAATCACTTCCTGCCACAGGTCGGCACAGACATGCTGTGAGCCTGTGACCCCTGGAAGTGGGATGTAGTTGGGGGGGTGGGTGATGGCTTTTAAAGCATCCACCAAGCCAGCATCGAAACCCCTAAGTCCCCTGCAGCTTCCTGAAAGAAGGAGTGTAAGGTCAGAGAAGGAGGAGTTTGAACCCATGCCAGCCAGCAACCAGGAGCAGCAATGCCAGGAGGGGCAACATGAGGACAGTCAGGATGGGTGAGAGTCACGGTGGACCAGAATGCTTCCAACTTTCCGAGATTAACATTGGGCAAGGAACCTGAGCTTGGGCAAAGAAGACAGTGTAATGAGGTCCACTGAGTTACAAATATTTTTTCCAAAGTCCCCAAACTCTGGTGTCGCATTCCTTTGTGACTTAGAAAAATGTCTCATTCTGATGGCTGATTCCTTGGCAGGAAGAACACAGCAGTGGCAAGGAGAAAAATACACCTCATCTTGCAGGGACTCAGATTAATGACCCACCAAAGCTGTCCGAACTTGAGCTTCCATCTCTGTAAAATGAGCTCATCCCCACGAAGGCTCTTCTCACCCCGCAATGGGAAGACGCCGTAAGGAAACAGTGGTTTAATGACGCTGTACCTGCTGCCTGTCTCGTTCTCTGGCTAAAGACCACAGGCACCAAGGCAGTGTTTCTTGAAGGGGTCCGGTTGGGTATGGAACACAGCCAGCTCCGCTGGTCAGGGAGCAAAGCCATTGGGTGTGGCAGCTGAGGATGTGCACAGTGCGCTCCAAGCAAGCCCACAGTGGGGAATTCAAAAGGACAAAGTGCTCTCCATACAACTAGCGCATGACAGCAGCACACGTCATCTGCCTCGTTTCTATCTTCAGGCTGAAGAATTGCAGTTCAGGCACCTTGGGCTGAGCACCCAGAAAGCCCGAGCGCTCCCTGCTCTGGGCTTCTGGCTCTCCCCCCGGAAGGAGCAAGTGTTTGTCTTGTCTTTATTTTTAGATTTATTTGGGTGCGGGGTCCCAAGGCTTTGGGCCATCTTCCTCTGCTTTTCCAGGCCACGGGCAGGAAACTGTATGGAAAGTGGAGCAGCTGGGACACAAACTGAGGTCATTTGGGATCCCAGTGTGTGTAAGGTGAGGAGTTAGTCCCTGAACCGTTGTGCCAGGCCCAGGAGTATGTGCTTTCTAAGCACCTGTTATCTCCAACCTGTGGAACTGCTGCAGAAATCTGCCTCATGCTTCTCATCCAGGGCTCGTGCACCTGATTGCAGAAACAAGGAGCTGATATGAAGCCCCCAGGGAGGCAGCTTGGCTTTTGAAGCTGTTGGCCTTAAAGCTTGTGCTTCTGGGTCTTACTCGCTTGGGCAGGTTCCAGATCCCGGTTTGGCTCAGTCTGCCCAGAGACAGGCCAAGGTGGCTTTGGTAAACAGCCAATAATAACAAGCGGATACAGCCAGATGTGCATTCCCTCTGCTTCATGGAGCGGCCGGAATCTGAGCTGGGTCTACAGGAATGGATGAGAAAGGTCTCAGTGGATGGGTAATCCAGGCTAAGGCAACTGCCCCTGAATCCTGGCATCATACACGCATCTGCGTGTGTCCCGGATTCCCTGCTGCAAGACAGAGTCCCCGATGTGTAAAGTCCAGGGACATTTATTTCATGCTCCCACAAGAATGGGCAAGAAAGTCACCTTCCACCCATGATTTAGATAGTGAAGCTGTGCCACTATGAACATTCGGTACCAAAAGTTGCCCAGAGGGACACTGCCACTTCCTCCAGGCCACCATCAGAGTGAAGCATATGGAAATGACCTGTGTCACTGGCCCCCAAATTCCATCACCTGGAGATCTTGGCACATGGCTGCTACATCCACATGGGGACAGGGTGACTTAAAATACAGACCCCTCTTTAGGGCCAAAGCCACTGGTGGACAGATCAGCAAGAAAGCCACCAGGTTAGGCAAGTCACCAAGAACAGGCAGCGCGGGCGAGAGAAGAGAGGACAGGTGCTCCGTGCATGGGGGCGCCCCCAACACTGAGCTCAATTTCGCTTTAGGTAAGTCAGTTTCACCCACATGTGATGGAGAAGTTTCCCACTTCACAGCAGACAGACTCTCCCTCCCTGGCCCCCCTTCTTCCCAGCTGTTTCCAAGAAGCAGAGAAAGGCCTGAGAAGATGGACTCCAGGAGCGAGCTGCGATAGCCTCCCAGGGTGAAGCTTGGAAATCCCCTGACTTTCCCTGGCATTGCCCTCTAGCCTGGGTCCTGCCTCCCGCCCTGGTTTCAACCCCCTTCCTCTGAGCCGGCACCAGTGGCCAGGCCTGTCACATTGCCTGACACCTGGGCTCTGTGCCCGGTCTGTAGGCCACTTTGGGCAGGAGCTACTGGTGGGAGCTGATTCAGGAGCCTGGCCCAGCCCTGTGGCTTTGATGGGATTTCATCATCCGGCCTGCAAACTTGGCCGGGCGCCTGGGATTGCTGCGGGAGTGTTGCCCTGGGCTATCTGCTTTCACTGGGAGAGGCCCTCACAGCTGAATAGATGGGAACCTGGAGGTGAAGGGGGCGAGGCTGGGCTCTGCTGGCCGGGTAGCTGATCCCACGCCAAGGCCATCTGCTGCAGCGGACTTTCCCAAGGGAGCAGGGACAAGATAAAGCGTAGCAAGAATGAGTGCTGCATAAGCAACGCAGGTGAAACAGAATGTCTCCACTGAAGCCACAGGAGACCTTCTCTAACCTTACCCTGCTGTAAAGAGGTATTAACTCAATCACTATCGGCAATTAAGGCCCAGTTTGGGAACAGTGGTGCGAGACAAAAAGACATTATCATCCTGGGAAATGCATCCCAGATAAAAGAAATTTCTTCCACCTTAGCTAATGAGCAGCTGTATAGGGATGGAAATGCAGGCCACAGAATCGCCTTTGACCAGGGAGTGGAGAAGAGGTCCCCCTCTTCTCCAGGCAAGCTCTTGGAAGCACATTAGGGACATTGTTACAATGCAAATGAGGAAGACCGTTGTGTTTGGGTGGTTCATGGGTTTAGTAAAAGGAGTAACATTTCAATTAGTGGGGGAAGGAATGAGAACCTGCCTCAAAGAGGCTTAATTGGCGACTTGGCGTTCCCAGGGGGCTTTGAAGTCGCATCAGAGAAGGAGGCCTCTCAGGGATGGGTGGGGAGTGGAGTACCAGTAGGAGCCTGAGCTGTGGGTGGAGGAGGCAGATGGGGATATGCAGATGGGAAAACTTGCACTTGGTGTATCACACCAGGCAGACCCACGCCCCCGTGCTGCCCTCAATGGCACTTCCCTCAGCTGCACCTCCACCAGCACTGGGACCATTCCGTTCTACTTTCAGTGCCCCTTGGCCTCCCAGGAGCCCTCTGGCTCTAAGAGCTGCAGCCCTGCTTCACTGGTGATGGTGGGGTTGGGGTGGGGATTCCTTTTCCCCTTTCTCTCCGGAGTCCCTTGTACCTGAGGACTTAAACCTTATATCCCAAGTCCCAGGTGGGAAACTCATCTTGCATTAACAGTGAGTCATGGGAGAGGAGGGTGCACCATTGAAAGCAAACTGAATTCTCTGTGTGTGTTGCACTAGGGTTCTGCAGACAGACCAGGTAAGGATGACTGTAGCCTTAGGGCACGATACATCAAGGGCCCCTGCAGCTTCAGCAGGTGGCACAGGCGCCCAGACCTACATTATTCCACAATGTTTTTCCTCCATTGCCATGGGGCATCCCTACACAGACTTGGTCAGTGTGGCTCGTGCACATGAATCACTCACATCTTCACACATTGTGATGATGTGAGGTTTGGTTTCTCAATCCAGGCACTCACAGGACACAGGGAGCTCTTTCTCCCCTGATGTGGAGGAATGCTGCAAAGGAAATGTTCCTGATAACATGTCCAGATAATTGTTTGAAATGAAGTTTGGAAGGAAATTCCACTAACCCTGTGTTTTAGTTGAAAGATAGTAATCTGACCAGGGGTTTGGAGAATGATCCAAACCTAACCTCCTAGGGGATGTTCTGGTCTTTCCAAGCTTGAAGAAAGCAGAAAAAAAAAAAAAAAAGACTTGCAAGTGACCCCTAAACTCCCGCAGTTCTCCAGATGCTGACTTTGGAGCTCAGCTGCCCCACCATGAGAGCATCACTGAAGATCATCGCGTCCTACTGGAGGTGTCGGCATTGCCCCCTGCCCTGGAGGCTGCAGTGCGCCCTGCATCCCCAGCAGGCTGTTCCAGACAGGCAAGACCCAGGGTCAGGCCGTCTCCCGGAGCCTCCGTCTCTTGTGGGTGGTATCTCCTGGAACGCTGGCTCATATCTCTGGAGCCTGTGGTTTGGGGATCACCACCAGCCAATGACAACAGGGCCTGGAGAGTTTACTTTGGGTCTAAAATCCTTCAGCTGGTCTCAACCGGTGGCCTGCTATGTTACAAGTGACCCCTCTTCCTGTCACACACCATCCCCTGATTCCCTGTAGGGCAACCCCCTTCCCAAGCCTCGTCCCTCCTGCTGCCTCCTTAGAGCAGGGGAACAGGGCATGTGTGTCAACCTTGGTGCCAAGATAGCTGGGCCACCAAGCAGCCACTGAGGCTTTTCCAAGCCATCATGCCCCTGTAAGAAACTAGGGCAGAGATAACCCAGCTGTGTGTGTGTCCCATAGCTGTCTGGAGTGTGCAGATGACCCTGTACCTGTAGCTCAGTTATATCGGCCACACTTGGGCCCCCTGCATGGTTTTATACCAGAGGTCTGGGGATGGTGCAGAACCCATGTTTAGGGTAGGAAAGGAATCAAATAATATTCTAACCAAGGTTAGCCAGGAAAACTGAGGTCCTAGAAGCAGAGAAAGCTTCCAGGATGGCCCAGGCCTAGTGGGATGCTCCTGGCATGGGAATTTATGTGCAAAACTCTGAGAGAAGAAAGGACAAGAGAAACACGCACTGGCAGTGAAGCGGGGAGGCGGTGGGCAGTCCTGAGGTCCTTTTCTGGATCTCCCTGGGATGGACGACCTAGAGAGCTGTATTCTCATGCCTTACTGAAGGAGCATCTTGCATTCATGCTCCCTGTCTTTCCCTTTGTTGTAATCCATGCTATGTTGATGCTGCCTTGGTTATCACTCAGGAAAAAAATCTTGTACCATTATTTTCAAAATGTACTTTCCAGTATCCCAGATAATTCCATCCCCACTATCATACCTCCTGCTCCTCCGGCAAAGGCACTTTTAGAAAGGCCTTAGTTGGATGGAGTGGCTGGCCAGAGCCACGCCCTTTACCTGGGACTCCTGTGTTCCTAGCACCCCACTCGGCCAGGGCTTGCAGTGTTTTAACTCCTAGCAGGAAACCAGCATCAGACACGGCCTTATGACTTACTCCACCCCACGAGGGACCATAAACTCCATGTTTCTCTGACTCATGAGAATTTGAGTGGATGGCTAAATGTACTTACCACCACCTCACCTCCCCGGCCCCGACTCCAAGTATGCAGGCCCTGAAGGGTATGTCAGATCTATGGGGGTCACCATCACATCCTGAAAGTCCCCTGAGACTGAAGGGACCCCTGTCCCTCTCTGCCCACAGTGCCTCACCCAGTCTTGCCATCCATGGTCAGCGTTTTGGAGTAGACAACAGGACATTAGAGCTTCCTGTTTTGTCTTGTTAGACTTGTTTATTTTTATTGGAAAGTCAGATATACAAAGAAGAGGAGAGAGAGAGGAAGATCTTCCATCCTATGATTCACTCCCAAAGTGGCCACAATGGCCAGAGCTGTGCCGATCCAAAGTCAGAAGCTAGGAGCCTCTTCCAGGTCTCCTACGCAGGTGCAGGATCCTAAGACTTTGGGCCATCCTTTACTGCTTTCCCAGGCCACAAACAGGGAGCTGGACTGGAAATGGGGCCGCCAGGATTAGAACCGGTGCCAATATGAGATCCCACCACATACAAGGTAAGGACTTAAGCTGCTAGGCTACCGTGCCGGGCCCTGGGTTCCCTGTTTTACAGGAACAGAATGTGAGGAAACACCTCACTCTGTGCAGAGCTATTGGTCAGTCTGGTTGCTGGGGAGTATCTTCTAGAACGTGTAGGGAACAGCAGGGGGTTGTGAGAGAGTGGGGGAAAGAGGAGAGACAAGCTTGTGTCCCCAGGCCAGAGTCAAGGCAGATCACAAGAAGTAGTTCAAAGTAGAGCATGTAGTCAATAAATCCCCAACAGGGTAAAAAAGAGTTACTTCCACACAAATTTCTCCACAAACAAAAATACAAAGGATATGAGATGCGGGTCACCTCTGTCTGTCATGAGAGGCCTTGAACTTGCCCGTGAAGTCTCCTGATGTCATCAAAGATTTTTTTTTTAAGGCAGTGAGAGATGAATTCCTCTTGAACAATCCCATCTGTGTGTCTACCGAGTGCAAGCGGATCATCTGTAAAAGAGCACATGCAAGATTCCGTGGCAGCCTTGGGAGACATGTGCATGTAGCCACGTCATGTGCGCAAGTTTATCTCTGGGTTTCAACTCTAACCCATCTCTCATCTGGAAACAAACAAAAAAACCGGCAAGGGCACAAAACTGCCCCTGGTCTTGAGCCAGCCTCCATGCTGCTGTCTGAGCTGCAGATCTGACCACATCTTCCCTCCTGCTGAAACTGCCCAGTGCTCCCCTGGCTCACAAGATAAAGCCCATCCCTCACATATCAAGTGCCCACCGCTCCCCCAATCTCTGTGCTCATCGTTTCCTGCCTTTCAGGAAATTAGAAAGCTCATGCACCCCTTGGGAGACCCAGAAGCTCCTGGCTCCTGGCTTCAGAAGGGCTCAGCTCAGAACTACTGTGGGCATTTGGGAAATAAACCAGTGGATGGAAGATCTTTGTCTCGTCTTCTCTCTGTAAATCTGCTTTACAAATAAATGTATCTTTTAAAAAATGATTGTTGAGGGCCCGGCGGCGTGGCCTAGCGGCTAAAGTCCTCACCTTGAACGCCCCGGGATCCCATATGGCCGCCGGTTCTAATCCTGGCAGCTCCACTTCCCATCCAGCTCCCTGCTTGTGGCCTGGGAAAGCAGTCGAGGACGGCCCAAAGCTTTGGGACCCTGCACCCGTGTGGGAGACCTGGAAGAGGTTCCTGGTTCCAGGCTTCAGATCGGCGTGCATTGGCCCGTTGCAGCTCACTTGGGGAATGAATCATTGGATGGAAGATCTTCCCCTCTCTCTCCTCCTCTCTGTATATCCGGCTTTCCAATAATAATAAAATCTTTTTAAAAAAATGATTGTTGAATGAATGAATATCTCTTTGTATTTGAACCACGTCACCCTTTTGATCAATCCCCATTTTACCTAAATCATTCAGTTGGATAACTTGGGGTTTCTTGTCCAGATCTTGATAGCCTGAACTCTGAACTGTAAGAAAATGAAGAAACTTCAGTAGTTGCGGCTAGAATGGAGAGGAGTTTGAGAGACGAGCACCATGTCTGGATGTGTGCTTTGGTAAATGCTGAGGCCTAGCCCTGAGAACCAACAAGGCTTTTTTCAGAGCTCAGAGTGGAACCTTGGCTGCCAAAAAGTCATATAGTGGCACCTCTATCAGTTAAGAATGAAGTCACCAGAGAATCATTTGTGTCAGCCCCTCTGCGTCAGATCCGAGACCAAGGAACCAGTGGGGTCCCTTGCATCCACATTCAGCCTGCAGTGCCAGGCTTCAGCATTGCCTTAGTCAACTCGGGGAGCTGAAGGTCTATTCCCTCTCCATGCACAAAAGCCATCACAGGATGTGTGGCACAGAATGAGGGTTCCTTGACATTGTTCCCACCCACACGCAACCCTGAAGAGGCTTATAACAGTAGCCCACTATTTAGCTGGTGCTTGGTTTGAGCCAGGCGCTGTGGTGAATAACCACATATTTCCCTTTCATTTGAAAGGCAGAGAGGCAGAGAGGAAGAGACAGGCAAAGACAGACCTTCTGTCCTCTTGTTCACTCCCCAAATGCCAGTCACAGGCAGGGCTGGCCAGGCTGAAGCCAGGAGCCCAGGGCTCAGCCCAGGTCTCCCACATACATGGGGGCCCCAAGTCTTGAGCCATCCCTGCTGCCTCCCACAGTGTGCAAAAGCAGGGAACTGAATCAGAAGGAAGGAGCAGGGACTCCAACCAGCCGCTCTGATATCAAACGCATGCATCCTGAGGGGCATCTCACCCACTGTACCAACACCCATCCTTCAAAGAAGTGTTTCTGAGTGGGAGAGCAGCTTGAGCACCCTGAACGCGGAGCTCAAAGAGAGGGAAAAGCCACCATCACCTTGGCCCACAGGAACTCTCTCTACAGAGCGTCTCATTTCATCCCGGGATGTCACAAGGTCAAGTCCCAAAGGGGCATCCTGGCCCATATCCAACCAATGACAGAACCAGGGGTCTTGTTGGGTGCTCCCCAGGGTCCGGACCCACTTCCTGGCTTGGGGACAAATGCAAAATCACCCTGTTTGCAAGCCTGGGGCCTCGAGTGGGCCAGCTCTCCACCTCTCAGACAACCCTGTTTACGTCGCGTGCCCAGCCAAGTTAATCCCTGGGCTCCAGCTTTGCACTCATTCTGTCTCTGTGTACCCTCCCGGCCCCTACACATTCGAAGCAGTCATCACTGTGGGGCAGAACTGTGTTTGTGGAATTCAGAACCCTTCAGGTCTGAAGCCAAGGAGAGAAAATATGGAAAAAGAAACCCAAACATTTATAAACATTCTTTAATGTTGAGTTCAAGCTGCCCAAGTAAATAACAGTGTACCCGGGAGACACTTCTTCCCCAGACTCACTTTGTCCCAAATAAAGACAGGCTTAAAACAAGCCCAAGTCACCCTGGCCTGCTTCTCGCAGGCTTCTCAGGGGCGTAAGATCTTTCTCATGTATTTGCTTCAATGCTATTATATTTCATCCGTGCTTTGAAATTGAACCCCTCTTGGATGGCTATTAGTAGAACGTGCTTTCGTGTCTCCCTAATGAACTTTCACTTGGAAAAAAACACCCCCACCCCAAACACACACACCCGAACAAGGGAGAGGCTAGAAGGGGAGCAACATTTTGTTTAAAGTGAGAGAGAGAGAGACCCTCTCTCCTGCTTGCTTACCCCTCTTTGGTCCAGCCCAGCAGGAAAAGCAGCCAAGAACCACAGATGGAATCATTTACACTTTTGCTTCCAGAGCTTTGAGATCGTGTGGGCATCCGGCAGACGTTTCAGGCCGGCAGGAGTAGCCCACTCCTCTGGCCGGGTCTCCGATACCTTGAATGGCTTCAACCCATACTGGTGTGTTAGAAAGTGATTGACACTGTGATAAACCTGAGAGGAGGAGACTTCAGACGTGGAGGCAATATTCTTTAGAGGCACCCTTTAGCTCTGGTGCCCAGAGGAACCCGGGGTGGGCACTCTGAGGTAAGCACTGGCTGAACAAAAGGAAAACGCACCCCAAATGGAAGACAGCCGGGCGCCATCGTGAAAACCCTCAGCCATGTTAGTGTTCTTTCTTTGTTTTTAACAACTGGAAGTATCCTATGGGGAACAGTTTTCTCAAATCCAATCAACGTTCATTTTCCAATGAAACGAAATGTTCAAAGTCAGTATAGGGGAAAGAAGGCAGCAAACAAAACACAAAGCCATTAGGAGTCCCTGTGTTGGTTTTCTTGTTTTTGCCCTGAATGGGAGTTTCCTCAGGGAGAGGTGAACTCTAATACTTTGTAGTTTTGTAAAGAAAGTTGTGCGGCTCATGAAAGGTTAAATACAACTGACACTGCACCGGATTCTCCAGGCGGCCCAGTGGAAGGTCTGGATCTAGGAATCCGCGTTCTGATTGTCGAATCATTGAGTGAATTTTGCCCTCCGTGTCTCTTCTATCTGTGTATACATGGGTACATGCTTCCAGGTTCTGTCCTTCATGGTTTGGACAGACAAACCCATGAAACATTGTCAGCACCTTTGGTCTGTGGATTTTTCAAAAAGGGATTTATTTATTTGAAAGGCAGAGTGGCAGAAAAGGAAGGGAAAGAGCTAATGTCAGAAACTTCCATTTGCTTGCTCATCTCCCAGAATGGACAGAACAGCCAGGTTTGGGTGAAGTCAAAGCCAGCACATTGGAGACCCGTCCTGGTTCCCTATGTGGGTGAAAGGGGACCCAAGAGTTAGGCCACCATTAGCTGCTTTACAGACACATTAGCAAGAATGCTGGATTGAGCACTGGAGTAACTGGGACTTGAACCTGCACTCCCATGCAAGATGCTGGCATTTGCAGACAGCAGCCCAACCTGCTGCACCAAGTTGTCAGTCCCAATCAGTGGACTCTGGAAGCAGAGATTCAGCCTTGGCTCAGTATTGGTCTCATGTCATCATTCAGAACTTCCTTGCTCAAGGGTTCGCAATTCCTCAGCTACAGGCTCAGGCTCAGGCCATTGGCTCAGGCTGGAAGATCCAATTCCCTTGTCCACTAAAAGTTCTAAAATCCACTTCTCTCAAGGCTTCATTCAACTGTTAACCCAACCGTAAGTGTTCTCTGATTTCCCTGTCCTGATGAGAAGCGCCTGCATTCCCCATGTTCTCCCAGATCAGATCCTCTCCCATAATGTTCGGCATCTGTGTCTTCATTCAGTCACCCCCATCTGTTGCGCAAGGGTCAGTTGTGGCCTATGGGCAGCCCCCGTTTGCCTGAGAAATGACAGCCATGTAATCTCATTCCAAATCCACCTTTTACTTAAGTAACGACAGATACCACCCCCTGCAACACTGCACTGTATTCACCGCACCCACGGAAGCTTGTATGTCCCAGATCTGCACTCTCACTTCTCAGGGTGCATAGGCTTGTGCAAAGTGGGGAGGACTGTTGCCCGTGCATCTCAGCAGGATGTATGTAACAGCAGCCTAGCCAATCATCTGACAAAAAAAAAAAAAAAAGCTCGCAGCAAGCCTTGTGCATTGTGGGCAGCCAGCCACGTATTATTAAACACAGGACTCACATAGCATCTCATAAATCAAAGTTATAGCTGAAAGCAGCAATGCACAGCCAGTCACGGGGCTGGGAGCAGGGAGCGTCAGGGATCCAAGGACCATGCTGTTCCCATTTGGAGCATTACAGTGGCTTAAGGGAGGCTGCGGAGGAAAGTCTTTCCTGGAGACAAGAGGCAACTGAAAAACGCAGCTTCGGTTCTGCGCTGTGGCCATTACTGGAGTATTCTAATAGCTTCTGGGGGCAAGAAGACAGATTATAATCCATATGGTCCCAGGGATGCCTTGGAGCGACCCCACCCCCCACCCCAAGATGAGCACCAGTAGCCCTGGTGTCGGGCTGTCTCCCCCGCTGAATGCTGTGACTGGCATGGGAGACTCACAAAACAAAACAGTTTAAGCCACCAAAGAATCATGAGACTGCACAACCAATCTCTTTCAAAAGCTGAAATGCTGAGTTTATGTCCTCCACAAAAGAAAGAGACAAAAAGACAGATGTGACGCAAGATGATGATAAACACCAGGGAAGGCCACTTTCAAGGGAGCCAGGCTGTCTGATTGATGAGGCATGAAGACTGCAGGTTCCAGCACAGACTCCAAGGGAGGCCCTCCAGCTCTGTGAATCAGCTGCTAAACCCCAGGAGGCTTCGTGGGTGTGATGTCACAGGGGCTGGGCACCCAGCACCTTCACTAAAGTCCCCATGAGGCTGAGTCATGTTCAGCGTCCATCGCATGTAAGACCGAATGCAATCAGCATGTGCCTCACCTGCAGACCGGCTCAGTGTCCCAACCAGGACCCTCAGCAGGTCCATGAAGCTTGCTGGGACTCCTCTCGTGGTCATGTGAGAAGAGCCATAACTGGAGGGTGGGAATTGGTGGTGACAGCCTTAGAACCACAACCCCCCACACACATCATCATCTGTCCTACTCAGTTTGAAAGAAAAGTACCAAAAGATAAAGCTGATAACAGGTTACGATAGACACAAGTTTATGCAGGAAGAGAACTGGAATAGCATGACCCCTTATATTTCCAAGGTTACTGCACACAGTCGATGAGGACAGAGTGAAAATATTATAGTGAAGCAGATTAGGCATCCTTAATGTCACTGTCAATGGCTGTTTGAGAACCGATTCAAGTCCCCAGCATCTAAAGAGAGATAAGCAGTGAGACAGCCACAGGAAAAATACCAGGCCCATAAAGATACCCTGAAGTCCTAACCCCAGGTTAGGACTTATAAAACAAAACAAGACCTGATTTGGAAATGGAACCTTGGAACCTACTTGTATTGATTAATGTAATTAAGTGCAAGATTTCTTCTTGGGTTGGCCTTGTGGTGCGGTAGGCTAAGCTGCCTGCTGAGATGCTGAGCACCTGTGCAAGTCCCAGCCACACTAATTCCTGTCCAGCTTCCTGCTAATGTGCCTAAGAAAGCAGTTGAAAATAGCCCCAAGTCCTTAGGCCCCTGCATCCACATGGGAAACCTGGATGGAGTTTCTGGCTTCTGGCTTTGACCTGTCCCATGTCTGTCATAGTCATTTGGGTAGTGAGTCAGTGGGTGGAAAATTTCACTGTCTCTTCTCTCTGTAACTCTGCCTTTTAAATAAATAAGTATTTGAGGAAAATTAATAAAAGCAGCTACATCTTTAAGAGAATTAGAGGAAAGAGTTTGAGAGTCATGTTAAAAAGAAAAAGGCTCCACTTGCAAGAACACCACGATTGAACTGTACCTGAACTGCTACCATTAGTCTAGTACAACTCCACTTTAGCTTAAGGAGGGTCCCAACAAGAGGACTAATGGCCCCTTAAGAAGAGGAAAATGTCCTCAGAAACACAGGTGTCTAAGAACAACAGGTTGGAGGTGGAGGGCAGGAAGAGGCTGCAGTGAGGCAGCTAGAAGCCTAGGTGCACCAAACCTGGACAGCCACCAGCCATTTGAAACTTGGCGAAGGCAAGATTCCATGCAGAACCTCGTGTCATTCTGGCAACATCTTGATTTCAGATTTCCACTCTGAGTAGAGGGAGAGAAGACATTCCTGTGGCTGAAGCCACGAAACCTGCAGCTGTGTGTGCTGGCAGCCCTGAGAAACTAATACAGACCCCTATGGTCTCATACCCTGCTCCATGTCTACTTGCTGTAGTGTTTGCCTTGGGATACCTCTCCAAGCCCCAGAGTGAGACAGGACTTGTTATAAGCTTAATGCTTCTCAAACACTGCCTCTGTTTTAACAGCTTTCCCTGAAATGTTAGGGAATTGAATCTAACGCACATCTGCTACTCCTGGAGCTGCCGGATGTACAAGGAGCAAACTGGGTGTTCCTGGGAAGCAGACCTACAGAGGAGTGGGGCGCCCTCCATGGACGGTGGCTGATCCACAGCACCCAAAGGCCTGCAGCCCATCCAGCACATCCCCTCCCCATTAGCCATTCAGAGAGTTGGTCTATGGAGCTTTCTGCCAACTCAGGCCATCAACAGAAACTTTCCCGTGTCGGGGGCTGCACCTGCTGGCCAGGGAATGAGCTCTGGATTAGGAGTCAAAAACCCTGTGGTCCATTCCTGGGACTAGTCACTCACATACCTGCCAGACTTTGCTCATCCGTGGAATGGGTATGCTGTCTCCACCTCCCAGGTTGGGTGGCTGTGCAGACTCTGGAAAGAACATAGGTGTGTACTAAAAATCAAGATGCACTGGGCCCACAGCAAGTGGTGAAATCATGATCACCATCCTCCTCCTCCAGTTGTCAGCGCCAGAAGGGGGCAAAGGAACCATTCTCCATGAGGACCAGGAAGACCAGATCAAAGTGTCCAGCTGGTGCAAGCGGAGTCAGCGGTGGGGGCCGGTCCTCCAGACAGAGCGGTGTGATGCGCTCTCCTGGTGGGTCATAAATGAGTTTATGTAGGGAGGAAGCAGGATGTATAAGCCCAGGAGCCTGATCTGTTTCTGAGATCAAACAGAGCAGCATTGTGCCGGGGTGTGGAGCTGATGTCAGCGTCTCGCAGGCTGCTCGGAATCGCCCTGGTTACGCAGCTGGACTGGAATAAGGCAAGTCTGTATTTGAACTCATTAATTTTTACAACCAACTGAACTGTTCTGCCTTTTTTTTTTTTTTTTTTTTGCAGGGGTTGGGGTGGGGCTGGGGGTGGTGGTGCAGTGGGGAGAACAGGGGAGGAAGGGGAACAGGGAGGGGCTCGTATGTATGGAACCAGGGGAGGGGGCTTCCCACCAGCAGATACCGACTCCATCCTTATTCCCTGGCCAACTCAAGCCTCCAGCCCTCAGGATAGTCAGGCCAAGGAACTGCTACAGCCACTCAGCCAGGGCCAGGAGAGACCTGGGGCCAGCCAGAGAGATGGAAGGATAATTAGAGTGGCACAAGCCACTCCTGGGAGTTCAGGTTATGTCAATGTTTCCATTATATGCCTCACTTTTCAGGGGTTTATAACACAGCTATAAAAACTCACGCCAGCTGAGAATTTGGTAGGCAAGCCCGCAGCAACCCAGGGACTGTGTTTTTAATTCAACTCAGCTGCTCGTAACTTGGGCTGGGGGGAGCATGTTGTGCATTGAGAGAACTCTGAGGGGATGGTTTGAAGTAGCAAACACTGTTTTGCCAAGCCCAACAAGCCCTCCTCTTATTCCTGTCATTTCTTTGTGCCATAGGAAAAAGATCCGCATTCAATAAATGCACCCTGACCACTTCCAGAGCCAAGAGGCCGTGGCCCTGTTCCAAGCACCAAGGCAGCTCACTCAGCATCTCTCCATGGCTGAGTGTGTTCAGCACCACCCCCCTCCTGCAAGCATGTGAGCCATGCATCCAAACCTCTGCAGCCGGGGTGGCCTGGCCTGGGAAGGCAACCCTGGCTGGTGCTGGAGCTGCAGCAGTTGCAGCCCTGTATTTGGGCTCATCCTTTTGCACTGGTATAACACAGTTTGATCCTGTTGACGAGTATTAACCCAATCCCACCTGCTGGATTACATTTATCCCTAGTGCCTGATTCAGAGTAGCCAGATCCCACTGAATCCCTGGTAGTACAGGGCAGTGCAGGGCAGTACAGGGCAGTACAAGGCATAGCTTCTTCCCCACATGGCCTGAAGCCTCTCTGGTTCTCCTGGCTTGAATTCCCCTGGCTGTCTCCTGGGTCTCTGGTCTACTCCGTTGCCACTGGATTATTGCATTATGCCCCCACCCCCCACCATGTCCAATGTTTGCTGCTGTGGGGATGAGCCACGTGAGAGCCCAGAGTTTATCAGTCTGGGCTTTCTTTCCCCCAAAGTGCCTCATTTAGGTGGAATCTGCTCAGTAAGTGAGAGTGCAATTAATTCCTTAACTAATGACAGAATCCAGGTAGCCAACATCAATGGGCAGGTTTAGAACAGTGCCATGCAATGCCTTCCTTTTTTTTTTTTTTTCTCTTTTTAAGACTTTATTTTCATTTATTTGTGACAGGGAACAGGCCTGGCTGGGTTGTAGTTCCCACTGGTGAACATGAGGGTCAGAGTGGGGGCTGCTATCTGGTCTGGACATGGCTGCAGTGTACCTCGGGCACAGGTGTGGACTGGGTCTGGGGTACGCCAGTCTAGGCTAGACTATAGCACCCACCGGTGCTCGTAAGAACCAGGGTGGGTATAGGACGGCCTGGGCTAGGTCTCTGCCCCTGCTGAGCCATGCATAGACAGCATCTGGGTATGGACCAAGGCTTGGCTGGGCTGTAACACCCAATAGTAACAACTGGAATGGGTGAGGGCCTGTCAGGAAAGGCCACTGTCCCTACTAGGGCAGGAGGTGGACTAAGTAGGGCTGGCTCATGGACCCACCGGTGAGAGTGAGATCTTGCATTGGGAGAGGTTCTGATGGAGGAGCTTGGGGAATTCCTCTGTCAGGACACAGTTCCTATAGGTGAGCACAAGAACCACGATATAGAATAGCCCAGACCAGGTTATGGAATGGTACCCACCGGCATACATTTGGCTCAGGTCTGGGGCAGGCTAGGCTGAGTCAGTTCAAATCACCCGCTGGCAAATCTGAGAACCAGAATAGTGTGTGGGACATGCCAGGTCGGGCCGTAATACTAGTCATTTTACATGAGGGCCAGGACTGGGAACTGGCAGGGCTGGGCTAGGCTGTAGCCCCCACCAGCATGAGCTGGAATTGGGGGTGGGCCAGGCTGGGCCAGGCTACAGCACCCACTGACAAATGCCAAGGTGAGGCGGGCCATGCAAGACTGGGCTACAGCACCCAACCAGCACTCATGAGACCAAGGGGGAGGGGGCAAACCTAGTAGGGGGGCTATGGGGACTCCTCTACTTGACCAGTACTCCCACTGGTGAGTGTGAGAGCTGAGATGGAAGCAGACCAGACTGGGCAGGGCTACAACACCTGTTGGCCTCATGTGAGCTAGAACGGCGGAAAGCCAGGCTGGGTTGATTGTTCCTTCTGGTGCATAAGCAAGCCATGTATGAAGGACTTTGCTGCATCATCAGCTGGCAGATGCTGGCATGGGGGACAAATTCTGTCAAGTTAAACTGCAGAACCACCTGGAGAGTGTAAGATCCGGGAGTGGGAGTGGGCCCAGTAGGGAAACAGTGGACATCTCCCTCTTGGGTTGCCACTCCAACTGGTGAGCATGAGAACTAGGACTGGGACAGGCATGGCTAGACAGAGTGCCACCCACCAACACCGGTATGGACCGGATAGTGGGGTTGGTTGGATTAAACTTGGCTTCGATGTTCATTGACACGAACAAGAGCTGAATAAGATGCAGGACAGACTGGACCAGTCAACTGTACATACTGGCAATCATAGGATCCAGGGCAGGGGGTTGGGCCTGGTGGGTGTTTTATTTGTGGTCACTCCAACTAGGTTGTAGCTCCTGTTGGTTTACATGAAGGCAGAGTATGTGGTGGACAGGATCAGGTTGGGCTGCAACACCCATTGGTTTGTGTACAAGACAGGGCTAGAGACAGACCTGACCCAGCAATTGCAACCACCAGTGTGTGCATAGGCTGATTTGGGCAATGGACTGTACAGACCTTGTATTGGTAGGCACACATAAGAATCAGGTCTGAGATCACCTCAGAGGAAGTTTCTTTGGGGATCCCCCAACTGAACCACTGGACTCAGAACTCCAACCATGGAGAGAATTTCAGGTTCCATGGTCTGACCGTGGAGTGCATGTGTCAGAGCTGGGCCTCTGCAGTGGCTTAGATGGAGCAGTGGACAGCATATCCAGGTACACAAGGAGGACATGGCAGTCCATTGGAGTCTGCAGAGGACACCTGTTATCACAACTGAGGACAGAACAAATTGATCAACTACCCCAGCCAAGTGCTGGCAGTGAATATCTGGGCAAACGGGGACTCTAAGGTGGATTATGTCAACCAGTAAGGTAAATATTTGACATTTGTCCCAAACTCTCCACTTTGTTCAAATTAAGTGTGGTTTTCAATATTGTCGAATTGATTTCATTGGTAGTAAACACTAACAATCTGGTAAGACAGGAAGATCCAAGTCTTCAAGCAGAAAATATTAAGATGAAAGGAGTGACATCCACATGTCATATGCCCAGAATTCTGGGACCATAGAACAGTAACCAGAGGCAAGTGACAACATACACACACATCCATATGAATGCTTTCACAAATACCTACAGGAACAACAAGATCAGTGTGACTGCTCTCCTTGGAAACCCAGCCCAGTGCTATGAAAGCACTTCATAAACTAAGAATAAATAACTACAAATGGGGACAGTGTGGATATTACTGTAGCCTTGAGGACATTCAATAAAAGCAGCCACGTGAATAACAAATGAGCCAACTGCTAGGATCATTTATGACAATGCTTCTTCACATGTTCAAGGAAAATACTGGCAGAGATCATCATTTACTTTGTTTCTATTCTAAATATCCAGCTCTGATCTAAGCATGAGTCATGAATGGGATTTCTGTGCACTGTGGCCCAGTGTCCTAACAGGCCCATGGTGTAACGGACATGTATGGCGGGAGGTAAGGGGTACTGAGGAACTGGTTTTTGCAATGAGGTTGCACTGACTTTGGCAGGGTTGAGGTAGCAGAGCTTGCAGGACCCAAGTTTGAGAAATGAGTGGGTGGATAAGGAAGTGACATCTAAGCCAGACAGCAGGAGTGGTTTGTAAAGGACCCTGGGCCCACTGGCATCTTTTGGAAGATTGCTGCTAATGCTCTAGCCTCAATTTAATTCGAACATGAAGGCCTTTGAAAAATGTAGCGGTTATTATAGGAAATATGTCTACAAGCATGGGCACCAAGCTAATCTGAACTGACTGTTACAAAAAAGACACATTAAAGATCCAACATGTGTGCGTGTGTAAATAATTAGAATGGAGGAGGACATCATTGTGGTACAGATGGTTAAGCTGCCACTTAGGACACCCACATCCCGTGTCAGAGAATTTAGTTGCAGCTACTCTGCTTTCTATTCAGCTTCCGGCTGAGGAGCTTGGGAAGCAGCAGGTGATGGCTGAAGTGACTGAGCCTCTGCTCCCCCCTGCAGGAGACTCAGGTGGAGTTACCGGCTCCTGGCTTCAGCCTGGCCCAGCCTCATCTGTTGCTGGCATTTGGAAAGCAAACCAGAGGATGGAACATCTCTCTGTCTGTCTCTTTCTCGATTGCCTTCCAAATAAATAGATGAATCATTTTGTTTAAACCATTAGGATGAACAGATCAGTATAAAATGGCAAAGATTTAAAGTAAGGACACTTGAGTTAAACTCTGAGTTCTACCACTAGGCACTATGTTCTCTTCTTTCTGAACCTCAGGGTCTTCATCTATAAAATGAAGCAATATTACTTCTTCTAACAACCTCTCTACAGTTGTTCACAGACCAACAATAGTACCAGATTGGGAGTGTGCTTGGCTTGAACTAACACAAAAAAGGCTATGGTAGCTCCAACAAATGGGAGAGTAAGAGTACTTCAAAGTCTTTCTGTGAGGGTTCTCAAATTTCACAGAAAATGTGTTATGAAAGAATACGCATGAATTTTTAAAAGTTTGCTGCATCCAAATATAGCTTTTCACAAATTCTTTTCTCAGCCTAGTCTAAGGTTGGCCAGTCCAGGTATAAAGCTCAGTGATGATTCGGAGGACAGACTCAGATTCTGTCTATATTTCTGCATTAACCTCCTACCGTGCTGGGCCCTGACCTTGTGCTTGACATATCTTGTTCCCTAGAAGATTGCTCTAGCTTCAGCATCATGTACATATTCATGGAAAAGAAGAGAGTTTTACAATAGCTTCTCTCCCTCTCCCCACAGCTCTTTGCACTGTGGTGGTTGCTTGTCCACCCCTAATCAATGACCAAGAGAACTGACATTACCATGACTGGTTTAGACCTATTATCATAGCTTCTAGTACTGACATAAGGGGAAAAAATACCTCACCCTGAAATCAAAGGCTCCTCCTGTGCTACCAGAACAACTTAGGACTCTGTTAGTGAGAGAGCATGGCAGCTGACAGGGTCTGCCCGAAAAGAAAATTAAAATGTAGATGGCTCACATGAGGTGGCCCCAAACCAGCAATACTGACAGAACTTGGAAAAATGCAGATTCTTAGACCTCTGTCCAGACTGGCTAAATCAGAACCCTGGGCTGGAAGCATGCATCAAGCCCTCTGCATGATACTGAGGATCACCAAGTTTTAAGATTCACTGCAGGGGGCCAGCTCCATGGTAGGAGGCTAAGTTTCCACCTGTGGCACTGGAATCCCATATGAGCACTGGTTCTAGTCCCAGCTGCTCCAGTTCTGATCCAGTACCCTGGCCATGGCCTGAGAAAGCAGTGGAGTAGGGTTCAAGACCTCAGATCCCTGCACTGACGTGGGAGAACCGGAAGAAGTTCTTGGCTCTTGGCTTCAGATCCACTCAGCTTTGGCCATTGAGGCCATCTGGGGAGTGAACCAGTGGTAGGAAGATCTTCTTGTCTGTCTCTCCTTTTCTCTGTAACTTTGCCTTTCAAATAAAAATAAAACAAGTCTTTAAAAAAGTGAATCATTGGGAGGGGCCTGTGCTGCCCCATAGGAGCATCAGTTCAAGTCCCAGCTGCTCCTCTTCCTTCTTATCCAACTCCCAGCTAGTATACCAAGGACAGTAGCAGAAAATGGCTCAAGTGCTTGAACCCCTGTACCCAGGTGGGAGACCTAAATGAAATTCCTGGGCTATTGCAGCCATCTGGGAATTGGCTGATGACTGATTGACGATCTGATGGAAGATTGGCTGATGGAAGATCTCCCTGTCTCTTCATGTCTCTGTAACTCTGCCTTTCAACAAATCTTTAAAAAGAAAAAGAATTTTCAAGACTCTCTTGGGGAAAGTGAGAAGTCAGTAATTAAGCTTGAGGACTTACGAGATGGATGTTAATGACATGTATCCTCCAAGATCCTGGTGCACGGTGTGTATGCGCGGGAGGGGCGTGGACAGGGAGACAGCAGTACTAAAGGCGGAAGCTAAGCTATACTGAACACCTACTAAAAGACAGCATCTTGGATGCCTTCACTTACAACTTCTACCTTCACTCTCACAAACTACACTTTCACTGTTGAGCAAACTGAGTATCAGAAAGGTTCTAAGTGGCTTGTGTACAGCCACTTGATGATGGACTAGAGCTCACATGGAAAGTTTGATTCCAATCCAGTACACTTCCCACTGCTCTACCTGAAAAGGAGCCACTCTGGTAAACCCAGAACTACTCAACTGATAAAACCACAATTTACAAGGGAAATATACTGCCCCTTTATTGGGTCTGTGCTGTTGCCCAGGTCTGTCTTCCGCTCTTACCTTTGCTATTCCTGCAGCCCAAGCACGTACCCTGATACAGCCACACCTGACTCCTTCCCAGTTCTTGAGCATGTCAGGTAACCTCAAGGCCTCAACTCAATTTCTGCTCCCTGGAATGACCTATTTATTGAACTTTATTCTTCTCTAAATAATTACTCAACTAGAAATTGACTCTCTCTGAGCATTCATCATTCAGTCCAGGAAATTTGGTATCCAATAACTGTGTAACAGATAAATGTAAGAGTGCCTAATTTGAATTATTCCTTCACTGGAAGGTACCTCCAAGTTATTCTTTCTAATTCAACCACAAGTTGTATGCATTTCTAATTTCTGTTTCTACCCTTAGTCTGTGTAGGTATCTGTGTGCGAGTGAACACAGGGTTTCACTCACCTCAGTTAACCTCTGGTGTACCCATCATAGGGTCTTAACAAGTGCTCAAAACTGCTGCTGTAGAATTGGAGCGTATGACATGCAATACATACCTTCACTTCTCCATTAACAAGCGGATTCTACCATTTTAAATAAACAACAACTTGCTTCATTCTAATACTGTCAATATGGGGAGAAAAAAAAAACCTTTCTCTTGGATTGTTCTAATGGATTTTCCCTTGCCCAGCACTGAGCTAATCCAATTCTGAGAATACAGAAGTTGAAACAGAGTCATTTTGGGAAGCTGAGTGGAAAACCTCCCAGTAAAAGTTATTTATGCACCTGCTAGATTGCCCGTAATAAATGACACTGGCCAACTCACAGTGCTATCCCCTCGAACACCCTGTACCTGACTACTCCCTCCTTACCTGAATTTGTTGGATGACTTCCAAGGTTGTTGGAAAGTTAAATATGTTTTTGCAGATTCCGAAAGTGTCAACTTTAAAAATGACACAGCGCCATAGATAATTGCATTTCTTTAGAATGACCTTATGAAAGGACACCTTTTAACAATAAATTTTGAAGGTTAGGGGAAAATCTGTGAGGACTTTAAGGAGAGATCAGAGACAAAATGTGAACATGGTTAATAAAAACTAGCACTTTTAAGCAGATAATAGCAAAGGTTCTAAGAGATCTTGTAATACAAATACCAAAGAAAGCAGTCACAATGTAACCCATTTCTTTGTCATTCGTTTTGTCTCCTTGGGTGTTCTTCAACTGTTTTCTAGATATTTATTCCAAATACCTCCCAGCAAGGACCTACTGAATAGCTCCCACATCATGGCCCCAGCCTAGGAAAGACAAAGTGAGAAAGAATATCAAATGGGTGATTGCTATCTCTGTGGTGGTTTTTGTCCGTTTCTAAGAATGTAAAAAAGGCCTTCATGTGCATGATCTCATTCAATGCAAGATTCTGCTCTAATTTTGCAGTTGAGTAACAGGACTAGGATCACAGGGTTTCCATGTGACTGGGTTTAAAGCCCAGGCTTGGGTTTTCTGACTTCAAATATTCTTACATCTCTTCCTTCCAATTCCAAGACCTGGACAGTTTTTCATAGATTGGGTGGGTAGCTTTACTATCCCCAGACAGATGGGTGAAAAGGCATTGAAATTAGTTGTTTAACTTCTTGTACACCTAGATCTCCTCCGATTTGACCCAGAGAAGGGTGAAAAAAAAAAAAAAGAAAAGAAAAGATTTTGATGGGAAATGATATTTACACCAAGGCAAGTGTACCTACCTCACAATGGAAAGTTGGGTGCCAGTCTATTCAACATGCTTCTGAAGAGACAAGAGGGAGGAAGACACTGAGAGTGACCTTGCAGCCATGGTAATAGAAGTAGGTGGCAGGAAGACTGAGGTCCCCACCATACGTGACTGTTCCTCTTCAGCTGTCGAGTGTGGAAGGCCAGGGGACTGTGGAGATCAGTGAGGTAACACGGCTACCACTGGCTGTTGGCTATAGCTCAGGAAATCTAGAAGGCAGTCGCTGTGGAGATCTCTGGGATGAGAAGGATGCCTCCAAGAAGGAAAAGCACACAAGGAAGCAGACTTGACATTGAGGGAGACGCAAGTGGACATGGCCTCACAAAGAAGCAGACATTGTCTTGAGGGAGACACAACTGGACATACTGTCACAAAGAAGCCGACTGCATGTCGAGAGAGACACAAGCGCACACAGCCTCAACCTGGGCAGCATCTGGGGAGTGAATGGGCAGAAAGAATGTCTGCTTCTCCACGTCTCTGTAGCTCTTTCAAACAAACGAATAAACATTAAAAGAGAGGGGAGAAAAAAAGAATTTGAAAGAACCACGGGGAGAATGTGAGAATTAGCAATCAAGCCTGAAGGATGAATGTTAGTGAAACCTACTGTCCTTTTTACTGATGATCAAGTGCCAGAGGAAGAGAGCTCCCCGGCTGTTGCTCCCAAGTAAGAGAAACCAGCACAGACACGTAAGAGACGGAAGAGCAAGGGCTCAAGATACAGGGAAAGGCAGCAGCTTTTTTAGAGGTGAAATCACCTGCAGGGTTTTAGAAAAAGATTTGGATTTCCATTGAAAATTCAAGGCAAAAAGGAAATTAAACAGTGAAAGGCAAAAGAGACGAAGTGGTAAAAATTTATGTGAAATTTATGTGAGTTAAGGAAATTAGAAAGTAAACAGCAATGAAAATTTTATTTGAGACCGAAATGGAATTCTTATCTCTTCACTTTGCTCTGGTTCAACCTTGGCTGTGTGGTTATTCAGGGAGTGAACCAGCAAATGATACAGCTCTTTTTCTGTCTCCCCTTCTCTCCCTGTCAGTCTGCCCTTCAAATAAATAGTCTGAAAGTCTATAATTTTGAGTGCTACAGGTTGCCTTCCAGTCAAAAATTCTGATTTCAACCAAGTTGTCATTGTGTATAAAAGAACAAAAAGAGCCCTTCTAGCTACTCAGAGATTCCTCTAGCACATCACTAATATCATTTAGAGGAAAGCACGTGAGGCATACTCCTGTCAATTGAAAGATAAATAAAAATAAACAACGAGGAAGTCCTGATGAAATAAAATTCACGGTGATAACTAAAATAAATGAGACATGGTGTCAAAAAATATTTAAAGTGTGATTGAAAAAGAATTTTTAAGTGCAAAATAATAACCCTTGAAGGAGAAAATAATACCTGGTATATACCTGCTAATTACTAAATCAATAGTTACTAATAATTAACTAATAATCTGATAAATATGCATTTAAATGTTGTGCATTTCATTATAAATTCTACCTCAAAAATATTTCAAGAAGTTATTAAACTATTGTTAGTGATATTCATGCTGAAGTATTTAAGAAAAAGTACTTATATACGTAGATATCTTTATTTAACTTTGAAATAAACGTTTTGAAAATGGTGTGTTGATGAATAAATAAACAGGTGTATGATACAGCGACTTTAGTGTGAGAATAACACCAATGACGGGTACTAGATAGTTATATACATGTGTTCACTAAAATCCTTTCAATGTTTCAGAACTTTGAAAAGTGTTCATGAAATTCACACATGCCAAAAGTGGGAACAAACATTGCACATAATGGTTAGGGCCCCCGCTTCCTGCACCAGACTTCCTCCCTTTGGTTCTTGGCTCTGATTCCTTACCCCAGCTCCCTGGTAATGCAGCCCCTGAGGAGATAGTGATGGCTCAAGGAATTGTAATCCTGCTATCACCGAACAACACTCCCAACTAGCTGGAGGCATTGCCGTAGAGTGCCCAAGCCGGCCTGCTCACCGAACACACAGCAATTCACTCACTGGAATCCAAGTGGTAGAAGAAAGTAGGTATTTTCCATGGAGATGAAGACTCATTATTTCATTTTATTTAAATTTTTTTCTTTTTTGCCTCTCAACCCGAGGGGGACTGTACCTAAGGGGAGGTATAATGGAAACGCAGCAGAAATGAATATGTCCATAGGCAGAAACGTACTTGCAATACAATAATGGTGTCAAACAGAAACAACAGAAGAGTTCCTACATCGTTGGGAGACACCTCAGTGGCAGTGTGATGGACTTCTGAGGGCACTCAGGAGACACCTAGTCAAAGACTGAGACAACAACAGGAGGGAGGGGGAGGGAAACCCCAATGTCTATTAAACTGTATCATAAAATAAAGAATTTTTTTAATAAAGGTAGTTGTTTTGTTTTTGTTTTTGTTTTTTTACAAAGTGCAGAGCAAGGAGCTAGGCAGCTATGGCTTAATTCCCAGCTTCCCAAGGAGTTAGGGGTGAAGGTTCTAAGAGATTGAAACAGAGCTTGAAAGATGCTGAGATCAGCTTGTATCCAAGTTGCTGGTTGGTCAGTGGAGTTCATGGCCTTCTTTTCATTGGTCAGTGATGCCATGCTCTTCAGGGAATTTATGGTGGTCAGGTGGATCCAATCGATGTGGGGCTAAGTGAAAGTGCCCCGACCTGGAGTTCCCCTACACAAATTGCCCCCAGGACAACACTGACCCTTGAGCTTCTTATCTATTAGAGAAGCAAATGATTCCTTGAGTCTGGTGATGATTGGAATCTTGTAAGGCCAGCTGGATCACTGCCTTAAGTTAGTGAATTCCTTTGGATATAGGGCAGGCAAGGACACCTTGAGCTAAGGGCTGCAGATAAGAAGCTGGGTCCTAATTTAAATGATGATGGGAGTCTGGTTTCACTGCCACCCATGTGAGAGGTTTTAATTGTGTTTCCAGTTCCCAACTTTAGTCTTGGCTCAGTTTGACTACTGTAGGCATTTGGGCAGGGAACCAGCAGTGGGTGTGTGTCTCACGTAATATAAACTCCAGGAGGCAGCGGATGATGGGTCAGGTCCTTGGGTCCCTACGACCCACATGGGCGACCCAGGTGTGTTCAGGCTCTGGCCGTGGCCTGCTCTAACTCCAACCTTGTAGACACTGGGAAGTGAATCAGCAGATGGAACAGCTTATTTGCATTTCTGTCTCTCTCTCTCAAATGAAAGTAAATAAATTTTAAATGAATTAAAAACTAATGAGAAAAATACAGAATCACATTAGTTTTTAAAAATTTCAAGCCAATTCAAATTATTGAAAGTGATAGGAACTATATCTCCCACATCGTTAACGGAAAAGGTAAAAAAAAAAAAAGTACCAGAAAACATAAGTAACTTAGTCAAAGTAAAAATCAATGTAGTATTTAGAATAATAAATGTAAGCAGTTTAAAATCCCATATCTGTAACTAAACTTACCAATATACTCTTTTTGAGACATATACCTAAACCAAAGGGAAAATACATCGACATAAGGACAGATCTACTGTCAACTCTATCACATGTATCTATCTGCAATTCCTGAAGAAACAGGATCACAGTATTGCGAACTGAAGTAGAATTTGCAGTGAAAGTTAGACAAATATTGATAAAGTGAAGCATACAGAAAACAGCTGTCTGCCTGCTTGTGGCCTGGGAAAGCAGTTGAGGATGGCCCAATGCATTGGGACCCTGCACCCGCGTGGGAGACATGGAGGAGGTTCCTGGTTCCCGGCTTCGGATTGGCGCGTGCCGGCCATTGCGGCTCACTTGGGGAGTGAATCATCGGACGGAAGATCTTCCTCTCTGTCTTTCCTCTCTGTACATCTGACTTTGTAATAAAATAAATAAATCTTTTAAAAAAAAATGAAAAAAAAAAGAAAACAGCTGTCATGAACCTTCATATGCCATGACACAGAGAATGAAAATCATATCAAGAATTCATAGACATTCAGGGACAAAAAAAAAATGAATAGTTGGGGGGACATATAAGCCATTACTTCTGAGAACCCAGAAAGGTAATCTACATAAAATACCATAATAGGGCATTAAGAAGCACCTCAGGTGTGTGCCTGTCCATGCAAAGCTAACCGGAACAACGACTGCTCATTCTAGAGGCTGTGTTTTTCTTAATGAGAGCATATGTCTGTGAATATTTTGCCATCCACACACCCTGGGTTACCATTTGACTCCCAGTGTCTGCCAGCCCCAATGGCGTGTGTGTTCCTTACAAGCAACCCAACATGTGAGATGTAGCCAGACCCAGGAGCTATGAAACCTCAAAGCTTTCACTGTCGGTTTGGTGAAAGAAGAATTAGAATGGAAACTAGGAAGTAGAAGAGATTTGTTGAGATTTTTAGACTGCAATATTTGGCAATGGGTCCTAGCAAGAAAGATCAGATGACAGAATGGGGTGGGTCAGGGTCTTGCAATCTGTGTGTCGGTTCCTAGAGCTAGATCATGCATCTGTGCACAGGAATAAGGTAGCTGGAAGGAGCAGAAGAGCTAAGGGGAAGGCGGTGGCTGAGAACAGAGACAGTTGCACTCTGGGACAGTGACAAGATGGCCCATCAGCAAAACATCATAGGTGGAACAGGATCTGAGTGGGATGTGTGGACTGGGCAGAGCTGTTCATGTAAGTGAGAGAGAGCCACATGCTTTGGAGGCATGTAGGGAGAGGACATAGGATGGTTAAAGCCTGCTAAGCCAGCCGCAGGGTGGGCAGGGGGAGACAGGGCATACCAGAGGTGTCTGCCTGAGGTGACAGACAATAGAGCATCATAATAGGCTTGGAATCCAGGAGGCCACTGGCAGTCAGAGGAGCCTCTCATTCCAAGCTCAGCTTTGCCTTTCCAACTATCTGTCAGGCAGCACTCCTTCTGCCCTGTGGGGACCTCATATGCCTCAGCTCCCAGTTCAGCCTGACCAAGGACAGGAATGCTCGCACGGTCAACAGCTTGACTTCTGTGGTTCACAGGACATGGAGGAATGGACTTGAGAGACCGCCCCATGCTCTCTGAGGAAACCGCATTAATCATCAACCCAGGAGACTGGAACACTCCCCAAACCACTGCTGTCAATTCAATATTGACACAAAATCTGGAGGTTGAAGTTCTCATTACGATGGGCAAGGAAAACACGGGAAGCTGCTAGGAAAAGAAAGGCAGTTCCGACCTGGACGCACCCAATCCCTCCTGAAGTGTGACCTTCTTGGTATGTCAGAGAAGAGGAAGAGATGGTGCCCTGACCAGGAACATGGGGGCACTTCGTAATCACCACGGGGCTGCAGCCCCCCATCCTGGGTGTGTCCAAGCATCCCTGCTAACAGGTGGCCTCTGCTACTGCATGGAATAAACCCACCAGAACAGACAGAGAGAGAGAGCTGTGTTGTGTCAGAAGAAGCGAACCCCCAGAAGCCTCCTTGGGTCTGCTCTTTGGAAAGGTGAAAAGCCTGGACGTTTCCAAGGAAGTCACAGGAAGCCTTTGTTTGTTTCTTAATGCAGAGTCTCTGAGATGCCTGCACGGGCCTTGCCCAAGACCTTACACTAAGTGTGGTTTAGCTGGAGCTCAGCCCAAATTTCCTTCTTGGGTCAGAATTGCACCTGGTGCCCTAAAACTTGAATTGCTCACACATCCCTGTGGATCTTACACATACACACTGAACTAGCAGAGCCCTGGGGATTATCTCAAGCCACACACCAAGAGTGGGTCCCGACATGGTCAGAGCACATAGGGATCGCCAGCCTGCCTTCGAGCCAAGCCTCGGGGTATCCTCTCAGCTCCCACCCATTGGTCAGCACAGACAGTGCCGCCTGCCTTAGTCCCCCCTGGAAGGACATCTCAGGGACGTTTCATTTCCAGAACCTGTCAGAAAAGCAGATTTTCTCGCCTGATTAGGTATTTGGTGCCCGAATACCATTAGGAGGGTGCCCCTGGTGTGCAGTTCAATTTAGAAAGTTGCTTAATTGATGGACATATGGACTGGCCAAGTAATAGGAGGTGATTAATGAGCCAGCCTATGGAATTCATTTGCTCCTAGTTAGGGTAGTCTTGGTCTTCCATGCTCTGCTTAATGCTAGGAAGAGAGAGAAAGAGAGAGGGGCGGGGGGAGAGGAAAGAGCAGGGAAGGAGCAGGGAGATGAGAAGGAAAGACGAGGAAAAGGGAAGGGAAAGAAAGGGAAGGAAAAAGAAAGAATAAAAGAAATGGAGGAAGGGAAGGAAGGAAGGAAAAAGGAAGGAGGGAGAGGAGGGAGGAAAGAAAGAAGGAAAAAGAAGAGAGAAAAGATCAGTAAATCCACTTACATGTCAGATAGCAAAAAATAAAATTTTATAACAAGCTGATTTCCATCCAAAATCTGAGAATAGACCCATCTTCCAGGCATTCCTAGGCTGAGCTGACCTTGAAGGTCCACTCTGGGCTAGCACTAGGGCTAGAGAGAGCCCGAGTTTGGGGAGCCTGGTGACAGTGTCTCCTCAGGTGGGGTGTGGGTTGGGATCCAACAGCCTTGTCAGTACAATTGTGACGCAGCCACTGCCGCACTGGGGGCGGGGGCGCTGCTGCAAGGACAGAACCCACACCCTGCTCCATGTGTCCCCGCCAGGACCCCTCAGGGAGGTCTACCTGCTAGAGGGCAGTCACTGCCCACTCTACAGGATCACTGCTGTTTGTCTTAAAAGTGAGCCCATTCTTATATGAGAAAAATCAAAGACATTTTTAAAATTAAAAAAGAAGTAACGAAGAAATTTAAAGAGAAGCAAAGACCAAGAAACAGCTCCTAGACTCCAGAATCTGAGAAGCCATATTTCACCGTGCACACATAACCAACAGCCTTCGCTGGCATCGTGCTTAATAAGGGCTGTGCTCCCACCTCTGCCAAGCCACAGCTACCCAGGAAGCCAGATGGAGAGCATTTCCGCTGACACCATGAGCCAAGAGCTCCAGTTCAACCCTCAGCTCTTGGACCTCTCCAATCACAGGCTGCCAGAGCCTGCAGGGACCCTGGCAGGCACTTCCCCCGTCCTTCATCCCACAGAACAAGAGACTGTGAGTGGCAGAGCTGGGGTTGGTGGGCCCAGAGCCCCTTTCTCCTGTTTTCTTTCCCTCATGCTGGGGAACCTCAGGGAATCTGTGCAGGCACCGCTTGAGGTCGCGTGAACAAGCCACTGCACAATCTGCATAAAGAGAAACTGGGTTCTTCTAGAGCGAATGTGACACTACTTAAGGGCAACCCCTGTGTGGGCATCAGCTGCCCACCCAGGGGACAGACAGAACAGCTGGCCTTCACACAGAACATAAGAACCAACTGGAGCTTTTCTCTAAAGCAGGAACTCAATTTGGCAGAGCACAGCAGATCAGAGAGCAAGCCACTCTTCCGTTTTGCTCCTTAGCTGCTTTCACTCGGGAACTGCCTGATAAGGCTGGTGCTCTGGGTCAAACAAGAACAGCAGCCACCCCTTACACTAGGGGTGTGATGTCCCAGAACTCATATGGGAACCCAGAGGTACAGATGTTATTGAACCCTAAGTAGGCTGTGTTTTTTTCCCCATATCAGCATGCCCTGTAACATGACAGCGTTCATCTCTCCTTCCACGTTCCCTCTCTTGGTATCTTTCTGTATCCTGCTCTGGGACTGTAAGGCCCTTACGGAGAGACATAAGGGTGACCTGAACACAACCACTGAAATACCATGCCAACCCATGTGGTTACTGTATGTACGTGGGCAGGTGGTGATACGGTGTGCATACCCTGGGGAAAGGAATGACTCATGCTTGGGGCGAGGACATGATTTCCCCCATGAAACCCAGAACAGTGCACCATGTCAAACTGATGAACTGTTTTCAGATTTTATTTCTGGAATTTTCCATCGAATATTTTCAAATTGTGGTTGGCCATGGAAAGCGACACCTCAGCTCCTAGAGCTCCACAATCGACTGATGGTTTGGTTGAACACCCAATGTTGTTCTTCATTAATCTTTTTCTTCATATGAGAACTAAAGCAGAATAACATAAATGCCCCTCAAAAACCAAACCAAATCAAAAAACCCAGCAGTCTCATCCTGAAACCCAGCAGACCTTGTGAAACTGTGGTTGAAGATGGCTACATCACAACCGCAATGGGAAAATCCACACAAAGAAATTTAATGTAGGGAAAGTGCTTCATAGAACCCAGCCAGATTAGCCCCAATTCCCACCCTCCCCCCCAAAAAAACTCCCTTTCCTGCTCCCCCCAGAGGTTTACCTGCCTTTTGACCTCAATGTCCCCTGCAGTGTCTTCCACTGTGTTCTTTCAAGACCTAAAGTGTCAAACCTCAGCTTCAGGGCACATTCTGCCCAGTCTCCCCACGGAGGCCTCCTGCTCTCACCCCCACCTTGGCCTCTGCCAGGATCCCCGCACCCTGCCACTTGCCTGCAGAGGAGCCGGACAGAACAGAGCTTGGGGACACGCCGTGCCATGCAGGGGACCGTTGTGTTTCCATGGCTCGCTCGCCACTGTTCTCCGTGACCCCTGCAGATTTCCCTTATGAGTTAGTGTCCCGGAATGGCTCTTTATTAGGTGTCTGGAGCAGGAAAGCTGTCCTGACGCCAACGCCCCCACACTGAGGACTTTATTAGTTTTTTAATTTTCTGTCTGGGTGCTCCTGCTGCATCCAACTTTCCACAGCTGTTAGGAGCTATTAAGGAGGTAGCCTCCTCAAGCCCTTCCTCACCCCCACCACGCCTCCTTAACAACAGGAGACATTTCTGGACATACCACAGGGAGCCTTTAAAATAGATAATTTGGTCTCTCTGATTAGAGATGGCTGGGGGTCCAGATGGGGCAACTGGCCTTGGGGGAGCTTTGCCTGGAGCAGGGTTGTTGTGGCACCCTGCAGACATGACCTGGGAAGGGGCGGGAAGGGGCAGGAAGCAGAAGCAAGAGGCTCACACCCAACCATTCTGCCCAGCAAAGAGGGGACCAATTAAAGGAAGCTGTTTTGAGATTGACTCAGAATCTTACAGCCGGGTTCCAGGGTTTCCCTTCCTAGGGGATGTTGTAGGACACACAGTGAGGTATTAAGCAGGGAGATTTGTGTAGCTTGTGATGAGATAGATTCATACAGCTGTGATGCTGTGCCTCAGGTCATTGCTGATGTGCCCTCCTCCTCTGACGGGCACAGGCAGACCCCACCCACCCCTCACGCCCTTCTGGCTGGCATGGCAGCCCGGAGGCAAGCCAGCTATCTCCAGACACATGTGCACATGCAACAACCTGGCCTTTTCCTGTCACACCGGTGGATCGGGAAGGCTACCCAACCACATGCTACAGTGGGGCTGGAGGTGTAGCGAATCCTCAGCAAGTGCCCTGCTCCAGCATGTGCTGCAGTTTGCTTTTCTGGGGTTGTCTTTAAGCCTCTCTTGGAGGAACCCTTATTTGCAGGATGAATGAGAAACTACAGGGAGAAGAAAACACCCAGCGCAACCAGCCTGGACAGCAAGCTGGTATTTGGGGTTAATCCTTCCATGGAAACACTGGGTTGAAAGCTTGGAGGAGGTCAGGGGCCTGATGAGCGCTTCTGTTTACACATAAACTTCCTGGACTCCAGAGACAATCACAGGACTGGGGGATGGGCTGAGGAAGAAAGGACAGAGCAGACGTTTTTTAATTAAATGGCTTTCCTCACTTAAAAATAAAGTCAACAAAATAAGGTAGAGTTTGTGGAGTAAAGATCTGGTTTCAGCTTCCATTACAAATCATTTGTTTAAACATTTTCAGTCGTGATTTACATAATGGGATTGAAACATCTTTTGAAATAAACTTTGAAATGAAATATTGTCTTCTATTTAGGTGTGTCGATTTTTTTTTTTTTTTTTACACTTCCAATGAAAGGAAGTTGAAAGAAAACAAAGAAACTGTAGACACTGGCCTTGTGCCATGATAGCCTAGTGGCTAAATCCTCGCCTTGCATGCCTGGGATCCCATATGGATGCAGGTTCATGTCCCGGCAGCCCCGGTTCCCATCCAGCCCCCTGATTGTGGCCTGGGAAAGCAGCAAAGGATGGCTAAAACCCTTGGGACCCTGCACCTGTGTGGGAGATTTGGAAAAAGCTCCTGGCTCCTGACTTTGGATCAGCTCAGCTCTGGCCATTGTGGCCACTTGGGGAGTGAATCAGCAGATGAAAGATTAAAAAGAGAAAAAGAAAAGAAACTGTAGTTATCTCTCAGGAGCCAGAGGGCCCTGCAGATAATCAAAGCCATTCATTTGCCCAGGTTTGGTGCATTCTTGAGAGGAAGCTCTGCTTTGACTGTTTGGTCTAGTCTGGTCTGGTCAGAGAAAAAGCATCATACAGCCCCCATACCAGGTGAGTGAACTGAGAACTACAGGAATATAAGCCAACTGGCAACTTGCATCCTTCCCACATTTAAGAAAGCTTAGATAATGGTATGAAGATTAATTTTATTTTTTATTACAAAGCCAGATATACAGAGAGGAGGAGAGACAGAGAGGAAGATCTTCCATCCAATGATTCACTCCCCAAGTCAGCCGCAACGGCCGGTACTGCGCCGATCCGAAGCTGGGAACCTGGAACCTCTTCCGGGTCTCCCACGCGGGTGCAGGGTCCCAATGCATTGGGCTGTCCTCGACTGCTTTCCCAGGCCACAACCAGGGAGCTGGATGGGAAGTGGAGCTGCTGGGATTAGAACTGGTGCCCATATGGGATCCCGGGGCTTTCAAGGCGAGGACTTTAGCCGCTAGGCCACGCCGCCGGGCCCAGATAATGGTATGAAAACCAAATGACCCCCTACTTCTAAAAGAATTCAGAGAAAAAAAGAAAACTTCCAGCTGCTCAAAAGAAAGCAGAGCAAAGTCCATGGTCATCAAAATGGTTATAGAAAAAGGGACAGTTAATTTCTAAGATCTATATTTTTAAAAAGATTAAGATTAGGACCCAGCGGCGTGGCCTAGCGGCTAAAGTCCTCACCTTGAATACCCAAGGATCCCATATGGGCACCAGTTCTAATCCCGGCAGCTCCACTTCCCATCCAGTTCCCTGCTTGTGGCCTGGGAAAGCAGTCGAGGACGGCCCAAAGCTTTGGGACCCTGCACCCGCGTGGGAGACCTGGAAGAGGTTCCAGGTTCCCGGCTTCAGATTGGCGCAGCACCGGCCGTTGCGGTCACTTGGGGAATGAATCATTGGATGGAAGATCTTCCTCTCTGTCTCTCCGCCTCTCTGTATATCTGACTTTGTAGTAAAAGTAAATAAATCTTAAAAAAAAAAAAAAAGGTTTATTTTAACAACAACAGAATAAGATTAAGATTAAAAATGTTAAAATGCAACCTACTGCTTGCTGTGTGCAGGGACAGGTGTTTAAGAGCTGTTCTGGACACATTTAAGAACATAGGCCATGATGTCCATGAACCAGTGTTGGCAGGCTAAGTTGGCATCCCACATGGGTGCCTGATTATGTCCTGCATGCTCTACTTCTGATCCAACTCCCTGATAATGAGCCCGAGAAAGCAGCAGAAGATGGCCTAAGTCCTTGGGCCCCTGCACTCAGGTGGGAGAGCTGGATGAAGCTCCAGGTTTCCGACTTTGACCAGGTCTACTCAGCTCCGACCACTGTAGCCATTTAGGGAGTGACCCAGAAGCTGGGAATTTTCCCCTCCCCATTCCCTGTGACTGTCTTCTGAATAAACAAAACAAATATTTAAACAAAAATCTCTATGAACAAACCGCAGAAATTTGATTGCTTGGAACATTGACAACCAGGTGAGAGTCAGATTTGCAGGGTTTAAATCAAAAACCAGTCTATAATGAAAAAACAAAAATCCCAGATCCTTGATCACTCATTCCTTTATGTGTTTATGATTGATGAGGTGTTTTGAGGCTTTTGCAAATACTAAAGATAATTCTATTTACTCATATGAAAAGAAAAGAAAAGAATTTCTTCAATACATTTTCCTTTTAAGCTGAGTCTACAAGTACAGGATGTTGGAAAGTTGAAGTCTATATTTTGGAGACAAACTTATCAATAGAAGCATCAGGAAAAAAAAGTGAACAAACATGGAAAACAAATTCATTACTGCTTCAAAACTAGCTAAGCAATTTCTCATCTTGCTCAACAAATTCTGTGATCTCAACTCATCACCTCCTTTGCTCACTTGGCCTTTTGACTTGTTTAATTTTTTCCACCCCCTGCATGGGAACGGTTTCTTGATATTTTCTAACACGAATTCCTTGAGAACACCTGAAAACAGGGAAGGCAGCAGCTGTTTCAGCAGCAGGAATAAGAGGAGGCAAGGGAACAAGAAGACAGGATGGCAGGGACACGCAGTTCAGCAAGAAAGCAGCAGCTGCAATGCCTGAACGCTCACAGGCCGAGGAGGGTCTGAAATGCCACGGCCGAAGGCACTGCAAAGAAACACCTCCCACCGAAGGTCGGCCTCACTTAGCGATGCTTTCTGCCAAGTCTCCTGCAGAAGGAACTTTGAGAAAAAGGAGGCACCTTATCAGGCTGAGTAGGCGAAGTGAATAGAAGAGGAAAGAAGTTTGAGATCCATGGCAAACATCAGAGGCTGTCAGAGAGGAAGTGGTGAGTCACAGGTTGACATCAGATTGCGTTCTGGGCAGAGGTTGAGGCCCAGCGCGAGCTGCCCTTCAGGCTTTCAAGGCAGAGCTGGCTGGGCCCTGGGGTCTGCCGTGAGAGGAGCTCTGGATCATGTCATTCATCTCTCAAATCAGAGCTCTTTTGAGACAATGAAGGAGAGTCTGCTGTAATTATACTGGGCAACTTGTATGAGCTAGGACTGTGCTAGGCGCACCCAGCCATTGCCGAGCCTAATTATGAAGCCCTCTGAAATCTGGGAGACATAGTCTCGTGGTCCTCTGAAACTACAACAGACATGATGGGGCCGCAGCTGGGCCTCCTCCCAGGGAAACATCCTCTCAACGCAAGGAGTGGGGTGTGGAGAACTTCTTGGGTCAATGGAGCGTGGGAAATGGCCGGCTCATCCTCAAAGCTCCTCCTGAAAATTGACATCATGGGTCAGCGGAGTAAGGTGCAGAGAAGACCTATAGAAGGCTGTACAGGACTTTCCCAGAGGTGTTTGCTTGCCATGAGCTCTCAGAAAGCCTACAATCTTCAAACACTGCTAGAAACTTGCTGGGATGGGCGGGTGGTGGAAGGGTGAGTTAACACCCTGAGGGTGGGTCTGGGGTTACAGGCTCTGGAGCTGGAAGGTTGCAGAGCACACGAAATTCCCTGCACCACTCAGGATGATGCTCCTACGTATTCAGCTGGGTGAAGTCATGCAGGAGTCTACCACAGCCTGGCCAACAGGCCTGCAGAAACTCATCCCCAGCCATCCGCGCACTGGGAACAGTGAGTCTTTGCATTCCCATTAACATAGGCAGGACTCCTTGGAACAACAGATGCATTCCCCCAAGTGAGAACAGCAGTGAGTCCAGGGTGGGAGGGGGAGAAGTTACGGGTAGGGGCCAATGGACCCAGGCTCTCCTCTCCAACAACACACCAAAGCATTCCAGAACAAGATGTAGATAAAGGTTGCTGGAGGAGTAAGATGTGTTAGCAAAGTGAAAATCCACACTCCAAAACAGAACAAACGGAACCAGTGCTGAGGTGTAGAGGCTAACGCCGCTGTCTGTGACACCAGCTGGTTTGTCTCTTGGCTGCTCTTCTTCCCATCCAGCTCTCTGCTAACTGCCCTGGGAAAGCAGCAGGCGCTGGTCAGTGCTTGAACCCCTGCACCTATGTGAAAGGCCTAGATGGCTCTCCTGGCCCTGGACTTCACCCTGGCCGCCCCTGCTAGTGTAACCATCTAGGGAAAGAACCCACAGATGAAAGAAGTGTGTGTGTGTGTGTGTGTGTGTGTGTGTGTGTGTGTGTGTGTGTTTGGAGGGGTCTTCTCTCTTTAACTCAGATTTTCAAAATAATTCTTTTTAAAAGGAGGGGTAGGGATAGGTGTACAGCATGCTCTGCAGGGAGTAGGAGATTTTTTTTTTTCTGCCAAGGACCACTTGAATGTCTGTAATATCATTTGCAGGTCCTAAAATAAATTATCAACTTAAAAAATCAACTGCTGTGAGTTTACTAAATTTCAAGTCCTGGCTGTAGTGGGTTTCAGGGTCCTCGCGAGTGGCAACCTGTGAGGGTCAGAGTCATTCCATTTCATAACCTGAATGCATGCAAAGATTAGGCACTTCAGGAATTTGGTGACTGCCTACTTCTTGGCATTTTTAAGAGGTTTTGAAAGTGTCAAGGTGCCCATTGCCTGATGGGAGAAGGAGGGTCGGCCATGAGGCATGTGATCCGCGACCAAGGACACATTGCCAGCACTGGTGCTGGGCAGTAGCTTTGCCAGAGCACAAATTTAGGGTTGCTGGCCACTACTTTTTTTTAAGATTTATTTATTGTTATTAGAAAGGCAGATATACAGAGGAGGAGAGACAGAGAGGAAGATCTTCCATCCGAGGGTTTACTCCCCAAGTGAGCCACAACAGCTAGAGCTGAGCCAATCTGAAGCCTGGAGCCAGGAGCTCTTCCAGATCTCCCACGCAGGTGCAGGGTCCCAAAGCTTTGGGCCGTCCTCGACTGCTTTCCCAGACCACAAGCAGGGAGCTGGATGGGAAGCAGGGCTGCGGGGATTAGAACCGGCACCATATGGGATCCTTGGGTGCATGCAAGGCAAGGACTTCAACCACTACGCTATCGCGCCGGGCCTGCCACTACGTTTTAATGCAGCCCCAGGGGGAGAGTGTGGGGATCTATTTCGTTTAGTTCATGCTTTGATCTCCTTCTCTCCCCTTACTTGTAACACCAGGATTGTCTTTGCTATAAAGAAAATATAGAGCCTGACTCAGACTCCAGGCAGACCCAGAGAAATGTTGGAGGGCCTGCACCCACAACCAGAGCCTCTCTGAACAAGGGAGGACAAGTTCTGCCGAAGGAGGCAGGGGTGACCACCAGTGCCGGGACTCGAGCCAAAAGCCTCATGGGCCCCAGGTGAGGACATGACAGGGCAGGTTAGGCATGCACTCACTCCATGAGGTCAGGGCGGGGTCCAGTGCGGGGAAGTGTCTGCCGCCAAACAACATGGGTCCAGAGCAGAGGTGGCAAAGTCAGTGGGTTGAGGTTGGAAAGCTAGATAAGGAAGCCTGACTTCTTTCCATGTTCTCTACTTCATTTCCAGTCATAAAAGTGCAGCCGGAGATGTCCAGAAATATCCACACAGCTTTCTGCGTGCTTCTGTAGGCCCAGGATAATTGTCACGGACAAATCTACACAGACTCCATGCCAAGAACAACACATGGAGAGTACAGAAGGAAGCACGGAGAAGAAGGCTGGTCAGAAAGCAGAATGTGTGGGCCATCCTCCCCTGCCTGCTCAAGCAGGAGGGAGGCGGAGGAAGACCCAGAACAAGAGCCTGGTGGGAACTCAGGCAGCATGGCTGGAATGGAAACATGTTAGGCATGACAAGGTCGCAGCTCTGCCAAGTTAGTCCTTGAGACCACAGCCTGAAGAAGGCCTTGGGAGAGAACATTGAAGCCCACTCACCCCCAGGCATCCCCAAACCCCGGTCTCTCATCACTCTCTCGGCCAGTGTCCCGGGGGGAGGGACACTGCCTGTGGACTCTGCTGGTACAACATCTGCATCTCCATGCACCATCTCAGGCTGGTGTCTACACGACTGGGAGGTAACAAGCAAACCTTCATTTCCCACTTCAGAAAAGGTGTTCCCAATCCGTTCTGGCTGGAGATGGAGGGAGAAGGCTCATGGACCAGGGCACGGATGGCTGGATCCCAAGGTGTCCAAAACCTGTTCCACACAATTCTTCCTCTTGGAGATCCCTGCTGGTACTCAGCTCAGGAATGCAGCCATCCGTTCGAGGAAAACCAATGCTCAGCCCCTCCAGATCGGCTGGGGAGCAGGGCTGCAAGGCCTGTGCTTCTATGTCACGTCTTGCAATTAACCGGGAGTTGTCTCACTCCCTCTCCCAGTTTGTTCTCAGCATAATCAGGTTATACAGAGAGGACTGGCATTATTTTCATTTTTCAGATGAGGAAATCGAGGCCTAGAGAAGGGAGGATTGGCCAAATGTTTATAAGAAGTCAGAGCTAGAGCTGATTCTAGAAGCAGATTTGTCAGTCTCTTCCTAGTGGTCATATGCACATACTGAGCATCTTAGCATGCTGCCGACTGCGGGCTGGAGTTTTGGCATAGCACGTAAAGCCGCTGCCTATGGTGCTGTATTGGTATTGAGCTGCATCCTGGCAGCTCCACTTCCAACCCAGTTCCCTGCGATGTGCTTGGGAAAAGCAGCGGAGAATGGCTCAAGTGTTTGAGCCCCTGCACCCATGTGGAAAATGGATAGAAGCTCCTGGCTGTTATAGAATTCTGGGAGAGTGAGCCAGTAGATGGTGGAACTTGCTCCTTCGCTCTTTCCTTCTCTCTTTCTCATCTCTCAGTCACTCTCTGTTTCTGACTTTCCAATAAACAAATATATTTAAGAAGCTGATCTCTACCAGCAACATCCCAGTGAAGAGTCCTGAAGGCTGAGATGCTCGTAGGAGCCCATGGGAGCCCTCGGAGGGCAGGAGGCAAGCAGCCCGAGACTGTAACTCTAGCCCTGGATCAGTGATGGTGCAGTGACACTCTCTGAGCTGAAAATTCATCTGTGCCAAGGGCACAGGGGCACTCGGCACCCTCCAACCCACCTCACCCCATCCCACCCCATCCCCAGGCCACTGAGGGCCCTGCTCACTTAGGAGTATTCCCACGGTGACCACAGTCAACTCCAGGCTGTTGCCCTGGGAGACTCACATGGCAAGCACAGAGCTATCTGCCCTGCCCAGTTGCTCTAGGCAATAGCTTAGCCCTGAAGCTGGCGAGCGCCCACCACCTGGGTGTGACTCGGCTGGATGCCCAGCCCTGGCAAGCCTGTCCAGGTCTCCATTCCTGGTAACACCCTTATGCTTCTCCCCCTTGCATACGGGCAGGAGTGTCATCCATCTGGCTGTGGCCCAGCCTCAGCAGCTGATGGGAACAGGAAGCCACAACAAGCCTTCCCTGGATCAGCCCTTTCTTTGCAAGGTTAGGCATGCCTGAGTCTTAAAGCCATCACTCAGGATCGACAGCAGGTTTGCGTGGTGCATCGCTTTTCCAAACAAGTGCATTCTCTCATCTGCAACAGGAATGTGTCTAGTGTTCCTGGGACCAATGAGCAGGGCAGACATATTTGTAACCATTGCTCAGCTGGCACTGACCCAGCCTTTCCTGTGTGCGGTCACACAGACACTCGATGAGGGACTTGCCACAGGCAGGGCACTGCACAAGGTGAGCTGGAAGGACACCAGGGAGAGAACTTCCTTTGTGTAAGTTTCATGCTGACCATCATGAGCTGAGCTTGTGGCTCAACTTCTCCGGGCTTCTGCTTTTCTTTCTTTCTTTCTTTCTTTCTTTCTTTCTTTCTTTCTTTCTTTCTTTCTTTCTTTCTTTCTTTCTTTCTTTCTTTCTTTCTTTTTCTTTCTTTCTTTCTTTCTTTCTTTCTTTCTTTCTTTCTTTCTTTCTTTCTCTTTCCTCTTTTTTTTTTTTTAATTTGAAAGGCAGTATGACAGAAACAGAGAAAGCCCTTTTTGAACCATTGGTTCCAAGGCTATCGTGTGTAGGCCTGGGCCAGGCTCCTGGCCAGGAGCAAAAAGCACCTTCCAGGTCTCCCATGTGGGTGGCAGCAACCCAAACACCTGAGCCATCACTCTCTGCTGTTCTAACCTCCTTAGCAGGAACCAAGATTAGAAGTGGAGTATCCAGGACTCAAACCGGTGCTCTAGCACGGGATGCTAGTGTTGCAAGCAACAGCTTAATCCACAGTGCCAAAACAGGAGCTAGGAACCTCAGTTATCTTATATGCCAACAGGGCTGCTAGCACCTGGCTCATGGAGTTATGAGGATTGAATCAGAAGGCCACACCTAAAGCCCTTAAAATGGTGCTGTGAATGCAACCAGCCCCCAAGAAACAGCAGCCATTGTTATAGGAGTCTTTGACTAAATCCTGGTGGCATCCCTATGAGATGGCAACTAACCACAGTTCCCAGATGGGAAAATGGGCTCAGAGGCAGTAAGCAAACGACTCAAGGCCACAGTGCTAATAAGAGACAAACTCATGACCCTGACCAGGTTTGTCTGGGTCCAACCCCACACTCTATTCACTGTTGGAAACAGTGCAAGTATTCCCAAGGATGTCTCGTGTGAGGAGGAGCATTGGCATATGTGTCTATTGGGTGCACACCGCTGGGTTAGGTTTTTTATACATTGACATAAGTAAGCAAATAATCCTGGCTCCAGTGAGAATGGGATGAAGGCTTTATCAAGTGCCACTGAGGGCCAGAGGAACGTCTCCTCCACACCACCAACTCTCCAAGTGCCCTCACTGCGCTTTCCTTCATGGGCCCCCTCAAAGTGACAGGCACCATGGTTCCTTTGCTCTACTCTGATTGCACCAACTACCAGAGCGGTAAGAACAAGCCCCACAGAGATAGTAGGCTGCTTGGGTTGTCTCTTACCCCAACCAGTCAGATTTCTGGTTATTTCTGGTTATTTCTGGTTAACAATATGGGGTTAGCTGTGACCTAGTTCCCTCTTCAATAGCTAGTCTTTTCTCTGGGGCTTGGCACGGTGTCATAATAAACTAATCTTCTGCCTTCAATGCTAGCATCCCATGTGGGCACCAGCTCCAGATCCAGCTGCATCACTTTGATCCAACTCCCTGCTTCTGGCCTGGGAGGGCAGTGAAGGACGACCCAAGTCCTTAGAACCCTACACCCACATGGGAAACCCAGAGGAAACTCTTGACCTCTGGCTTCAGATCAGCTTGGCTCTGGACTTTTGGTAATTTGAGGAGTGGATCAGTGAATGGAAGACCTCTCTCTTTGTAAAATCTGCCTTCCAAAAAAAGCGGGGGGTTGGGGGGAGAAGCAAGTGTTTAGTCTAGCAATTAAGATGCCACATTCCATAATGGAGTCTCTGGATTTAACAGATGACAATGGCTCAAGTTCCTGGGATTCTGCCATCGATACAAGGGACTTAGACTGAGTTCTTGGCTCTCTGCATCAGCCCTACTCAAGCCCCATCGTGGGTATTTGGGGAGTGAACCAGCAAAGTGGAGCTCTGTCACCTCTCTTTACCTTTCAAACAAACAAACAAACAAACAAACAAACAAAAGGTTTATCTTCCTTTTGGCAGTGGGGGAAGCTCACCTGAGCAAAACAAGCCACAAATTGAGACAGATACCAGGAGCAATGAAGAGGCAAGAGTTGAAGGCAATAGTATCACTCCACTTTACATGAAAAAGACTTAAATCTGAGGCTCAGAAAGGATTCCTGGGTTCCTAGGACTAAAAGCCACATGGGTAGACCCATCTAGGTAAAATTCATGGCCAGCAGGTGTAAGGAGAATGTCTTGCAGTCTTGCATGCAGAGGAAGTCCAGAATTATGGAGCCTAAGGGAAAAGCTGTCATGGTACTTCTCACCCACAATGGCGACGGGAAGGGAGGACAGTGAGGCAGACAAAATGCTGAGCCAGAGCCAGCTAAAGGCCTGCTTGCTGGTCAGGCTGTGGAAAAAAAACAGTATCCAGGTATTCCAACAATACTGTGGGGAAAACTTCAAGCAAATAAAAATGAACTAAAATAGATTAGTCAAGCCAGGAGGGGAAAGAAGAAGCTGATGATAAGCACATGATCTATCTCTCTCTCAAAAAAAAAAAAAAATTTACTTGAAAGAGAGCTAGAGAGACAGAGAGAGAGAGAAAAAGAAATCTTCGATCCACTGGTTTAGTTCTTAAATGGCGACAACAGAGAGGACTGGGCCAGGCTGAAGCCATGAACCTGGATCTGCATTTGGGTCTCTCAGATGGTTGGCAGGGGCCCAATCTCTGGGGCCACCCGCTGCTTTCGTAGGTGCATTGGCAGGGAGTTAGATGGTAAGTGGACCAGTCATACTCAAAGAGCTGTAGTATGGGACGCTGGCACTGCAATCAGTGGCTTAACTCACTGCACATTAGTACTGGCCTCTCTCTGTCACACAGAGAGAAGGAGGCAGTAGCCAGGAAGGAGGCAGGCACTCCGTGTGACACTGTCTCTGGAGAAAGGCAAGATGAGCGGGTTGCCAGAGCAAGCTGGGCCAAGCAGGCAGGCAGAATCCTTGGTATAGCTAGATCTAACTCTCCTACAGTTCTCTAGCAAGTGGAATATTCTATGATTAACAAGAAATCTGCATATTTTCCCAACCAGAAGTTGATCTCTTTCCCCCAACTCTAAATTTCCTATCTTTAAATGAGAGGTTTGGTAAATGGTATTAGTATAGATTTCTAGGTTTAACAAGAAAAAAAAAAATTAAGCCTCTTCCCATACCCCCAAAGTACCCTATCTCTTGGTTACTTCTTGACTTGTAACTATACAAGATGGGCTGTATGAGATGCCAATTCTATTTTGGAATTCTAGATGTCGTAGGATGTGTGTGTGCGTGCATGCGTGCGTGCGTGCGTGCACACATGTATTAAGATTTGGGGGTTGAGAGAACTATTTCCTGAAACAAAGTTCTTGCCTTACCAAATTCTACAAAGCTTTGCTAATAAAACCCTTTCAGATGGTACGATAAGCTTTTTAGTGCAGTTGTCGGGTGCCACGGTTAAGCTGATAGCTAGGTTCCCCATGTCCCCTGTCGGGAAACTTGCTTCAAGTCCTGCCCCTGATTTTGAGTCCAGCTTCCTGCTCACATGCACCCAGGCAGGCAGTACTGCTGCTTTGAAAGTGAAGGGCAAGAAACAGTCACCAATTGAAGGAGAGTCTTGCCCCAGGAACGGTCATCACTTAGTCCTGCTCTAAGCAAAAAACACTAGAAGATTACCTGACAGCAATGGCTTGATCTCTGACCTCAGATATCACCCTTCCTTCCTTCCCATTCACAATTCCATGGTTTTCAAAACTCGGCTTCAACCACCCTGAGATGGAAATGGATATTATATTACTTTCTGCAGATGAGTCTTGCTTAACTTCTTTGTTAAGCAATTTGCTCAAGGTCAGTAACAGTAAAACAAGCAACAACCCAATCCATACAACCTGGCTAGACTACTCATGGGCCTTAGCTACATATAATTGGAAAGCTTTAGTTACAGCCTTGAACTATGTGCCTGGGGAAGCCCCTAGCAGATTCACAAGGCAGGCCCTTCAGAGTACGGGGCTCATGGTTGTATTGGACTGTAAGGCTGGGAGTGTTAGCCAACAGATGGGTCAGAGAGCACTATTAATGGAGGTCAAAGTGACCATTTTTCCTGGCAAAGAGACAGGGGAAATGGGACACTTGGCATAGAAAGGTAAGATGGTAAGGAGGAGGATGAAGATGGATTTTTACATTCTCCCTCCTGAGAAAAACTCTGGACCCTGTGTGTGGGGTCCCATTCACTGGAATTGTGAGGGGCTATGCAGTTTCCAGGCCTGCAGAGTTGGAAGAGGGACAGCTGCAGGTGCATTGTGGAAAACTTTCCCAAGGAGCAGAACAGGGTCTCTGGGCTTGGGAGGACAGGCCTCAGGTCTGGTGCAGCTTGAAGGTGTGCCAGTGTGCTGACAGGTGAACTTGACCTCCTGTGCTGACCCCTCCTACAGGTGTATGGTAAATTCTTCCTGTTCACCAAGTTTCTCATCATAAATTTGCTAGAAGAGGGACATGAGTGAGGGGCTGCCTTTTTCTCTGTTTGATGCAACAGACCCTCTAAAAGAGAGCTTTCCTAGCTTTCTGGGTCATGATTCACAGTGCAGAGACCAATGATACATGACCCACATGTAGGGCCATAACAGAGTTTCGTGGTATGATATTCACCTGTACTACACAGAGGTAATGTACTCAGCTAGTTCCTATCCTTTCTGTTTCATACTAGCAAAAGTGCTGCTACCTCCCATTGGATCAGTTTCTCCCTTGTGGAGTGGAAAAAGCATGGACCCTGTTCTAAATCACACTGTCAATCAGCCTGAGCTGCCACATGAACCCTTGGTAGCCACAGTCAGAAGCATGAAAGTTGCATACTAGAATTTTTTCCACAGTGAAGAAACAAAATTAGGGATCCTAATTCTGGTTTCACCTTTGTCCTTTTAGCCTGCAAGTCACTTCCTCAGGGTTGAAAAGAGTGTGACTGTGGAAGTCCCAGATTATAAGTTTACCTGCTGTGCCAAGTGCAGAAGTTTCTAGGGGATCACTTAGAGTGTGATCTTGCTTAGGCATCAGAAAGGGAGTCCTCCCTCACCAGCCTCCCAGGACCCCGCGGCTGTACTTGTTGGGGTCTTGGCTCCTTCTGATTCGATTGAATTTGAAGAGGAACTGTTTGCCTCCGGCCACACATCCTGAATCATAATCAGGATGCTGCTGGCACAAGAAAGCCTGCTCCCACCCTCGCCTGAAATAACTGCGAGGGGAGGGAGAGTTCCTGCCCGCTCCAGTCTCAGAGAAGGAGGCTTGTGGTTTATTGTGTGTTGGCAGTGCATCAAAAGTCAGCGCGGTCACTTACAGTAAAATCCAGGCGGGCAGAACAATGCATGTGGAGTGAGGTTCAAACACTCCATCAGAAGGAACAGGCTGTTCAGTTCACACCAGGATCTTGAGGCTTACGCTTTTGTTAGGCCAGAGTCTTGAGAAGTGTTTCCCTGACTGTAGCTTAGGGAACCGATAGCCAACCACTGCATCCATGGGCCTTCTAGTTCTTTCCTTCAACACATGCCCTTGGCTCCAGCCACTTCTCTGGGACTGTGTGATCGGGGCGCATTCGTTTTCAAGGGTGGCTCCAACTAATGACTATCAACTTCATGGCTTAAAGCTACTGAAATGTACTCCCTTCCTGTTCTGGAGATTGGAAATCTGACACCCAAGGCCTGGCAGGGTCATGCTCTCTGGGAAGGCTCCAAGAGAGATGCCTTCTTGGTCCCTTCTCTCCAGACATCCCTTGGTTTGCGAGTGCATCCCTCTGTTGCTGCTTCTGACCTTCAAACAGCTTTCTCCTTCTGCTCCATGTGCTTTTTGCCAGGGGATAGTCCAGAATAGCCTGATACCCAGGTTAATATCACCAGGAAATCTTTAACTCGGTCAAATATGTAAATTTTTCCCCTCCAAATGAGACCACAGTCATATTTCTGGAGGGTAGGTCTTAAACAAATCTTTTTAGCGACCATCATTTGGCCCACTCCATCACAGACGAGTGGACAGGGTTGAACAGGACAGAATTGTGGCTGTCAGGAAGTTCAATGTGGGGGGCAAAAGGAATAGTTTGACAGCCATGTCACAAGAAATGTCCCCAGGCAGAGCTCTGTTCCAAGGGCCAGCTTGGGTGGAGGTGTGGGTGGCAAGGTGAGGTATCTTCCAAGAGTATGTGCTGGGAGATGATGTGGGGATGATGATGGGAAAGATGTGAGTGCCTTTTCCTCACCATTGAACTCCAATTCCTCAGCATCTAGACATACTCCAGAAAGCTAAAAACACAGGTGGGATCTGAGAAGGAGGTCAGACACTGGTCCAGCCAGATAGGCTGGGCCTGGTAGAGTTTCGCCAAGTCTATTGGCTGTCTGGAAATTTGAGGGGATTGGCAGAATATTGAGGGGGGAGTCTGAGTTGTAGATGGTTACGATTTGTGGCAGAGCTATTGCTTGGAGGCAAGGAGTTGAATACCACAAAGCTGACAGGTGGCTGTTCTATTCTTAGAGTCCAGCAGGGCCCCAGGTCAGAGCACTGGTACACCCACAGGGACACTGCTGGGCAAAGCAGCTGACACCCCAAGGTCTCCAAGGCCCTGAGGCCTTGGGTCCATGCTGTATCCTGGCGTGCCCAGGGAAGACAGCTGCTGCCTAAGGGCAGGACAGAGACAGGACAGAAAAGCTTGGTCCAGTTCTCTCTTGGAGACAGCACATTTGCAGCTTTTGCAGAATGTCATTTGCAGGGCTAAACACTCTTCTGGGATGTCACCTTCTTTATGACTGTTGATTTGATTTTTAAAATGCTCTTAATAATAAATGTCACCAAAATGTTGCTAAGGTCTTTGGGGTTGCAGTTTGCTCACTGTAATACAAAATCATGTCTTAATTTTTAGGAGCAAATGCTAAACTATTTATGGATGAGATTATAGTATAGACAGAGGAACCGAATGTTACAAAGATATTCAAAATTGCTAAGCCTAAGAGGAAGTTGTATGGATGTTCATTGTTCTATTCTCTCTATGCTTAACACTATTCATAATAATAATTAACATAAAAAACCTTGGGGGTGGGGAGGAAAGTTCTTGAAGCATAATTTCTTGACCTATGTTTCACAGGCTCTAGGGGAGAGGAGTGCATGGGCTTCAGCGGCCAGGAAGCTTCCAAATTTATATGTGAGCTTTATGGGATGTGTGTTTCTCTGTTTTTTGGGGTGAAAGGTTTACTGTTTATAGCTCTCTTACGATTCTTAAAAACAGTATTAACCTCCTCGTCCTAGGTGAAGTGTCACCACAGTTTAAAGTTAGAGGCACTTTTGCATGAGTGACATTTCCCTTAGAGGACACAGACAAACCTGGTCTGTTGCTCTGCATCATTAGCACTTTGCTGTGAAACTGAGGTTAGCTTACAAATGCAAGTGCTATACTTCTCTCCTGTTTACTAACTCACATCTTAGCTTTTAGTAATTACTTCTTCCCCTGTTATAATGCTGAATTCTTAGACTTTCGCACAGGTTCAAAATATTCCTTACCAAATATGATACAAGCTGCTTCCCCCGGCACTCATTGAAAACTGAAAATAATACTTATGATATCTCTCTGGGTTATAAAAAGAGCAGAAACAAAGCATACTGGATATAATTTATAAAATACAGAACTGCATGAAGGAGGAAATACAATGGCCACAGACATTTGCTCCAGAGGTAAAACCCATTCCGATGCACCCACACACATGCAAATGCATCTAAGAATCAAAAATGAAGAAGAGTGAATGACTAGGTATGTACCTTTATTTACTACGGCACAGTAGGGCGTGTCCACTTCCACTTCTCAGCTCAGCAGCCTGGGGCCAGGTGGAGCCACGTACCAGTGCTGGGCAGTCACTTCCCAAGGCTCCACGAATGGGAAGGAGCCAAGCCCAGAGTCCACCATAGTCACAGCCTCTTCCTCAAAGCTTACCAGACACTGGTTCCTTGGGGAGAAAGACCTGCCCAGGAAACCCCCAGATTTGCATCACAGCCAAATGGCCTTGTTCCTCCTGGTCAGCAGCAGCAGTGGGCTGCAGATGGGCACTGGGGCAACATGCTATGCAAGTCTCTCTCCCACGCGAACCTCTCGATGCAGACCCAGGGTGCCTTGATCTGCTGGCCATAGCGGTGGTCTCCTTTGCCTCTGAAGTGATGTGCACCCATAGGGTAGTCCTTTAAGAGCTGTATTCACTAATTAGATGTCTTCAAATAATTGGATTTACTTTACAGTTGTGCTCTTGACAAAATGACTGCGTGAAAAGGCTGTGTGTGTGTGTGTGTGTGTGTGTGTGTGTGTGTGTGGACAGAGAGAGAGAACATAGGTAATGCATATGTGTTTGGATCCCCCACATTCACAGGTTAACTAAATACACCCAGAAAAGACTTTGCACAGATAAAGCCCAAATTGTCATCTGCAGAGTTTGTCTTTTATTTTTCTAACCTGTGCAATATGTCTTGCTGAAGGCATGTAAAATGATTATTCTGTCCACTTGCTACCTCAGCCATGTGCTCTATGGACCCTTGCTTGGCTCCCTCGAGTGTTTTCAGGGGGTGGAGGAGGGAAACAGCAAACAGATCTTGGCGTGCTGGTCTCAGGGTCCGGCAGACACCTGCCCGTCTTGAGCACTTTGTGCTGTCAGCAGACTCACTTGGCCATTAGGAGCCTGCAGAGGTCAAGGACAACTGTATGTGGCAGCTTCTTGCCAAAGTCCCAGCTCCCCCCAGGACGACCCCGGCATCCAGAATTGAGTTCAGGAGTGACAATGGGCCACTCTTGAGTTCCCAGGTCTCCCATCTGTGGGGAACCAGCCCCCAGGGGCTGAGTGGTTTCCCAGAGAACTGTCCGCAGAGGACCTCGAGGCTCCAGCACCCAGCATGTCACCCAGCCTTCGAAAGCCACTCAGTCACTACCACCTGAAGGAACGAATGACCAGGTTATCTGTCAGCCTACTAGGTAACATAGCAGCTACAAGTATTAGTAGATAACTATGCTTGCTTTGGGATCATCTTCAGACCTACACTTCTATGTAAATGAGGGACCAAATGTGAGTTATAGAAGAAGGTTTCAGCTCAACCAAATGGGGATGAGGGTGTAAATTTCATTTGCTCAAGAAGATGCCGACTCTCAATGGTTTCTGCAGGAGGTTCCTTTGCAAAAAGCCAAGCTCCCTGACAGTGGACATGGCCTTCAAGCGGCTGGCTGTCTCATATGGGGATGACGGAGAAGGGTTCAGTGCTGGCTCTGAAGACAGACTGGATGTGCTATGAGAACTCTTCTAATTCAAACTCTATGGCAAATGCAACTCCTGCTTGGGGAATCTCATGCAAAGATTTCTCTTTCTACCCAAGGTCTTTCCCGTGCCTATTAAAACTTGCCTTTGAAACAACCACGTATGATGCAAAGGGAAGTTTTGATGTGTCCCTGTGGACACCAGGAAAGTGACAGGCACCCATGCCAGGGAGCCCCTTCCAGGAACCTGACGATGCTGGACTACAGTCATGGGGCTATACACTGCTGTGTTCCACAGGCCCCTGAAAGACTCAGTACCGAGGCAGCCACGAATGGGGGCTACTGACAGTGTCGACAGCAGGCGCTGCAGAGGCTCCAGCCCCTCTGAAATGACACCAGGGATGTGACACAGAGCGAGTTCCACAGGTTGTCTGCATTTGGCTGCTAACCCAGAGTGGGTCCTGGCAGCCAGGACAGCCAGGACACTGCTCAGGTAGCTAAGAGCAACAACTACATAAGAACTGATCCTGGGGCTTGTAATAACAGCAAAGGCAGCAGAGTAGCCAGAGCAGTGCATGCCAGCTTCATAGGAACCTCGCTGTAAAACCACTTCTGAGTAGGGCTGACCTCGGGAGGAGGCTGTAACCCCATTCTGCAAGCCACATTTTATGGAGTTCTTTTATTAGTCTCTCATGTAACCCATAGCCACATCATAAAATTAAACACCCCATTCTGTACATCAAGTCCATGGCCTTCCTGAGCCCTGATTAGTGCTGGGCTTTCCCCTCTGGGGGTTGTATTACAGTAACATGGTAACTGACACAAAAGGCATTTTGGCTGAGAACGGCCAAATCCTTCAGACCAACTTGGCTGATGCCGGAGTCGCAGCGTCTCGGGGGGCGTTCCCCTCTATCTCGGGAAGTCCTTGGCAGCTTCCTAGCTTCCTTGGCAACACCGGCTGCTGCATCTCTCATTCCTGCCCTCCATTCCCCGCTCCCCATGTCTCCCCACACGGCTCCACCCTTGAGTTCTGCCCCCGCCTCACTGCAGTAGGGTGCTCAAATGCTTGTCTGGAGCCAGTGGGCAGGGTAGCCCCAGCTCACCCCTGAAAATAAATTTAGCCTATGGGTGATATTCCAGATGGCGAGGTTATCTTTAGCCTGGCAGAGGCTGGGCGTCAGCCGGGGCTGTGACATGAACTGCAGAGGGAAGCAAGGAGCAGCAGGACAGAATGGTCTGAATCCCACACTGGCCAGTGACCCTCGAGAGCTATGGCCAGGTGGCAGGGTTTGAAAGTGTGCTTCCTGCAACAGGAGGCTCTTCCGGGCACACCTCAGAGTAATGATCTGTTTCATTCCATCGCATGAACTCAGAACACTTTTAATAGCAGAAAAATAAGGCTCCATTACAGGCAGGCAGTGTAAGACCACAGTCACACATGTTCTGGAAAACAACGGGGTTGGTGGTTTTCAAGCTGTACCCATTCAGATCTGTTTACTGCGTTCATTAGTTTTGTTGCCTGCAGGTGCTCAAGGTTTAAGACTTAAGGAAAATGTGTGGAAAACATTATACTGCATAAATTAGCCAAGACTGCTATTCTGTCTTAGAGGTGGGGCACCCCAGGAATGTCTAGGGCTGAACTTGGAAAGTACTAGGACTTTGGTTCCAGATATGACTGTGGACTCTCCCTCTGGGAGTGTGAATGAAGTTCCCTGGTTAGGTTCCCTATACAAGAAAACCTTCCTCAGGCCCGGTGCAATGACTCAGTGGCTAAATCCTTGCCTTGCACGTACTGGGATCCCAAATGGACACCAGTTTGTGTCCCAGCTGCTCCACTTGTCTTCCAGCTCCCTGCTTGTGGCTTGGGAAAGCAGTCAAGGATGGCCCAAAGCCCTGGGACCCTGCACACACATAGGAGACCCAGAAGAAGTTCCTGGCTTCAGATTGGGTCACCTCCAGCCATGGTGGCCACCTGGGGAGTGAACCAGCAGATGGAAGATCTTTCTGTATGTCCTTCTCTCTGTAAAGCTGCCTTTCCAATAAAAACAAACAAATCTTTTTAAAAATAAATCCTTCCTTGTCACTTGCTAACACTGCACTGCACACTGCACACCTAGTACCCCGAGTTTGGCTTCCTTTATGGATCCCTTATGGATCAATTGATCAGACTCCTATGTCAAATTCAGGGGGGCATGCTTTCTGGTTGTTAACAGGGGGAAGCCAGGAAGTGGTTTGAAGCACAGCTGGGGTCTGACCTGGCAGATCTTGTCTGCCCAAGTGCCAGAGAGGAGTGGTACCTCCTGGGAGGCACCCTAGAGGCCAGGGGTTACTATGAGACAGTCAGTTCATGAGAAGACAGGCGTCTTTGCACAAGCGTGCTTTGCCCTCATCCCTCTGTGCTGACGAAAGAGTGGAAAAGACCATCTCGGTGAACCCCAGGAGCTGTTCCCGGGACAGCACACAGATTTCCTAGTTGCTTTTGCTGCCCAGCTCCTGAGGGGTACCCAGCCCATCAGCAGGGTGCCAGCATGAGCAAGCCTCGGGGCCTCCCCAGTCAACATGCAGGCTGTCCTGGACTGTGCACTGGAGATAGTGCTGGGGAGGGTCATCCACACCCACTTGGTGAGGCCAGGAAGGGCACTCAACTTTACCACGTGCTTCAGTATAATTCAGTTGCCTCTCCTCCTGGTCCTCGCTAATGGGCCAACGGCGGTTCCAGCGACTGCCTGCTGACAGCAGCCTCAGGTCCCCATCACAGGAGCGCACCTGCGGCCTCCTCATTCATCTCTGGGACTCTTCCTTCTAAAGGTGGACAGCAGAACAGCCAGCCAACAGGACGCAGTCAGCATTTCTGAGAGTCCACCCAATAAATCACTCGCTGGGCTCCTCCAGGTCTCAGCCTGACAGCACACTGGCTTGTGTTAAAATGGTCTAGCATCACCTCCTCCCCTTGCCTCCCAAACCTTTATGCTTAGACTGACCAGTTCTTTCTAGGCAATGTGGGAGATATCCAGATGTTACCACAACACACTTCTTCCTCAGGGAAAAGTCCTTCAAAACTGTACAAGGCTAGCTCTCCTCTTCTCAAGGGTAGGGGATCTTAGCCCCCTTTTCCAGAGCACCAACAGCTTGACCAACTTCACCACCTTTTGCAAATGCATTTGTAATATATATACACACACACACATATATGTATACACATATACAATATATATTGTAATATATATATTATATATATATTCCATCCCCAGGAAAAGACATTGCTATAAAGGCAGCTGCTCTGCAAAGCAAAATGAGTTTAGGAATTAGAGGTAGAATTTTCATCCCACATTGGTCTGAATTATTTATTTATTTATTTATTTATTTATTTATTTATTTATTTAACGTACACTTCATAGGCTCAAGGATCTCTCCTTCCCCCACTCGCCCATCTACTCTATGGAATACTACTCATCCGTTAAAAATACTGAAATTCTACCTTTTGCAACAAAATGGTCCCAACTAGAGACCATTATACTCAGTGAAATAAACCAATCCCCCAAAAAGGGCAAATATCATATGCTCTCTCCGATATAAAGAATCATTTTGATTTTGACAAAATACGCAGATATTACCTCTCCAACTAAAGCCTTTAAAAGCTGATTCTAACCCAATATAAGCTACAACAAAGGACAAGCCAGAGCACTGACCTCCAAGCAGTAGCCCCAACGTGCCTGGAGCTGACAACATACCCTAGGGTATCAGGTGTCCACCTAGCCATGGCCCAGGGGAATGCCTCACTGAATTCAAGCTGGATTATGCACTGACTGGCCTGGCTCCCTGGCTCCTGGCCCTGCAGCCTTCCCTAACCCCCATAGTTGGGGCAGGTTGACTTCTGTTCGCTGACTAGACGCTAGGCCTGGGCCCCAAGACTAATCCTGCCCAGGAGTCCAGAGGGCTGCTAAGGGCCAGTAGCTCGGGTTACTCTGCCTGTGGAAGCCTGGTTGCTGGGTGTGTTCTCATCTTTGTCTTTTCTGGGCACATGGGTGGCCCAGACCTCCTCTGGGAGGGGCACTGATTATGAAAGTCATCAGAAGGTTTCCTACTCACTGGTTGCTTGGGCGACAAGTGCAGTTGTCTCCTGGGAGGAAGAAATGTAAACCAGCCCAGGGAGAAACGTGCAGCAGGAGCTAGGGGTTTACCAACACCCTCCCAGGGCCGGAGGGAGGCATGGGGGTGTGATGGGAGCCTGGTCCTACAGACAGATGGGGTCCAGCCTCCAGGGCTATAACACAGACAGGCAGGTGCAAGAGAGCAGACGACGGCAGGCTAGGATCGCCTTTCCCAGGGACGTGAGCTGGTGAGCTGGTGAGTTGGCGGGATTTGGAAGCCACACACAGAACCTTCCAGATCAGGTCGGCCTGTGTAGCTGAGCCCACTTTCACAGCGGACAAAGGTTCTGCCCTACAGCCCTCCCGCTCTTTGGAGAAATGGAAGAAAAAGAAAGCGCAGAACACAAGTGAGCGATCTTGGTAGGTCACACCTACCGCCTTCTCACCATTGGAACTGTCTGGCAAATGCCTCCTCTTCGTGCCTCAGCCTTCACGACGCCTTCCCTGGGAAGTCCACCTTGACTTCCTGTCCATTGCACGCTCACTATTGCCTGTTTAACTGGTAAATTTGAAGGTGGGGTTAACAGCCCCAGCATCTGGCTGGTCTAAGTTCAAATCCTGGCTTGGAACTACCTCTGTGAGTCATCTTACGCAAGTCGTTCACACTCTCTGGCCTCAATAAACTGGTAGGACAATGGCACCACCCTGGAAGGCTGCTTTGAGCCCCAAACAAGTGAGCACCTCCACAGCAGGAACCTGCTCAATAACCGATAGCCCCGGGGGCCGCCCTGTGTGGCCTTGACAGCCATGAGTGCCAGGCCTGCGCCTGCTTTTTGCCAAACCTCTTTGGAGGGCACTCACCATCTTTCTAAAGGGATAAAGAAGACATGGTCACCAAAAGGAGCTGCATGACGTCAGTCCAGAAGAGAGGGAAGACGGACACAGGAAACACAGCACACGCAGAGGGGGCAAAACTGCAGCCTGTGGGATGGGCATTGCTTCAAGTCCCAGCTGCTCCAGCTCCAAGCCAGCTTGGGCCCCTGTACCCACGTGGTTGAAGCTCCTGGCACCTGGCTTTGGATCAGCTCAGCTTTGGTTGTTGCAGCCATTTGGTGAGTGAGCCAGCAGATGGAAGATCTCTCCCTGTCTCCCTATAGCAACCTTTCAAATAAATAAATTAGATAAGAGGAAAGGAAAGCAGAGGGGAAGGAAGAGAAAGAAAGGAAGAAAGGAGAAGGGAGGAGAAAAGAAGGGAGAGGAGGGGAAGGGAGGGGAGGGGAAAACAGAAAAGGCCCGTACCCCTTGCTGTTCCAACCTTGAGCCAGGGACTTGCATTTGCCAGGACATGGCCTTGTTCTTGCTCTCCCACTTACCCGGGTGGAGCGTGGCTTCTGCCCTCCTGGCCCCCTCCGCCCCCGCCCACCCACTGGCCCTGCCCTGCCCTGCCCTGCTCTGCCTTGCCCTGCCCTGCCCTGCCCTGCCCTGCCCTGTCCTGGCCAGGCCTGGCCTCCCACGCGGCCAGCACGGGCGGGGCAGGAAGCCGAGCGCCGCTCGCCAGGGGCACCAGCGATCCTTAACTGCAGCTCCAAAGCCCAGGCTGATCCTAATCAGTGTGGGAAAGCAGCGCGGGCCCAGCCCGGGCTGCCAGAGCCGCCGCCTCCTTTCATAAACGTTATCGCTGCCTCTGTGCACGGAGCTGATAAAGGCCCATAAATCAACGTGCAGACCCGAGTGTGGCCGCACGGTTGCGGCCTGCGCCCTGCCTGGCCCTGCAGGCCGGGGGGCAGTGAGTCACGCACCAGGCTCACAACAGCTCCTCTCTCAGCCCAAAGCCAGAAATAACAGCGTGTGCCTGTCCTGCCAGGAGCCCCCTTGGTGGTGCGTGCTGGGCTGTTTATGCATGCAGTAAAACGCCCCAGGAGTCTCCATTCTGACCCGCCCTGCAGCTAGGGACTGCTGAGGTCTGCATACTCCTGGTTTCCAGGGAAATTCCCTGGGCCAAGTTCTGCTCCAGGGGTCCCAAGCTCCCTAAAAGGGGTTGCAGTTGAGGAGGCTGGGGACCTGGGACAGTTGGCTAGGAGCAGAAGTTCCACAAAGGGGGCCTGAGACTTGTCTGGCTGGACAGTTGGGTGTTGGCCTAATCTGCACCCCCACTTCCCCTTATGGAGAAGCAAGGGGAGGCGCACACCCTGGCTGCAAGGGAAGGGAGGACCCTGATCCTACGCAAATATGTTTATGGCCCTTGAGGGTGCTCAGCAGCGCTCTAGGATTTCCTTATTTGGAAGGCAGAATTAGAGAGAGACAGAGGTGTTCCATCTGCTGGTTTACTACTCCAAAGTAACCACAAGAGCCACGTTGAAAGCAGGATCCCCAAGCTTCATCCCAGTCTCCCACATGGAGACCCGTGTGCTTGAGCCATCTTCTGCTGCTTTCCCAGATGCATTAGCAGGGAACTGGATTGGTGGTGGAATAGCTGAAACTTGAACTGGTGCCCTTATGGGATGGCGGCTTAACACACTGGCCCACAACACCAGCTCCAACTCTTGCAACTCTGACTCGGAACTTCAGTCTCTTGGGAGACTGAAGCTTGAGAACAGTGCCTTGGAGTGAAGGAATGTGGAGCACAGGAGTGTGGAGCTGCCAGGGTGCACCTGCCCGCTCTCCAGGCCCAGTACCTAGGATGGAACTGCTCTCCTAGCTGTGCTGTGGACAGCTGCCTCTCCTCCCTGCACCTTGGTCTTCCCATCTCTACTGATCTCTAAAGGGATTCCCTCTTACCCAGCAGAAACAGATATGCCTCTTGAACAACATTCCTTGTCTTGGTGTCTTGACACAGGCCACCTAAAAGACACAGCAAGTGCAGACAGCTGTCATTTCTGAGCCCCGGTTAATGAGGGGCAGAGCCTGGTGTTGAGGCTCCAGGTCTGCTATGGCTCGAGGGAAGTTAGCCTGAGCCAAAAAGAGATTCAGGAATAAAAAAATCCATGAACTCTAGCAGCATGAACTCAGGACTTCTCCGGGCTGGATCCACGTCTCTTTGTCATCGCAGAAGTGCTTCAGATGGGAGGGAGCTGCTGGCTAAAGACATCTTCTAGAATGATTATTAAGGCTTCCCTTCGGAGGGAAGCCCAGCTGGGAGGCAGGGAGGTGCAGGGAGTACCTCTCCAGGCAGCAGACCTGCCAGTCTTGCTAGGAAAGATCTCGGGCTAAAAGCTCCTGGGGGTGGGGCTTGGGAGCAAACCCCTCCAGCCAGGCTCTGGAGGAGAAGCATCTGTGACACCAAGATGAGCAATGACCTGGTCTTCCAGGAACCATTCCTGACATTACCAAGGCCCCCGGGCACTTGAGATCCCGCAGAAGCTGGGTCTCCTGCACCTTGGACAGAAGGCACTGTCTTGTCCCCATCATTGGCATAATGTCAAGGGACCTGAGTCAAACAAATTATCATTTGTTAAGAAGTATTGGCATCAAGTCCCTCCTGGAGATTGAAGTTGGTCTCTTAAAAACAAAGAGATGCCGGCTTCATGGCTGATTTCTGAATGTGCACATCAGCTCATGGGGCTTGGGGGTTCCCATCCAGCAGTCCTAATGACTATTCAGATTTCTTTGCAGGCTCTCAGACAGACTCCAATCTAGGGTCCCTTCAGGAGCAGAAGAGAGAGTAAACTTCCTAGAACAGAGAGAAATAAGGGTAGCAAAGAAACACAATACCTCCAAAATCTTTTTTGTCTCTATTTTGTCTGCTGTTTTGTGAATCAGCAACCAAGGAGAGAAAAAAAGTGTGAGTATGAGAAAGAGAGGAAACACATTTTTAAAAAGGGAGAGAGAAGCCTCAGGCTTTGTGGCATTGTGGTGAGTAGGTTAAACTGCCGCCTGCAAGGCCAGCAGCCCATATTAGAACATCAGTTGAAGTTCCCGGCTGTTCCACTTCCGATCCAGCTCTCTGCTGATGAGCCTGGAAAGGCAGTGGAAGACGGTCCAAATACCTGCTGTGCAAGACCCAGATGAGGCTCCTGGCTTTGGTCTGGTCCAGGGCCAGCTGTTGTGATAATCTAGAGAGTGGACTACTAAAGAGAAAATCTCCCTCTTCCTCTGTCACTCTACCTTTACAAAAAAAAAAAAAAAAAAAAAAACAACTTTAAAAAATTATGTTTAAAGGTAAGATGCTTGGTGTAGGGGTTGAGATACTCACATCCCGCATTGCAGTACTGGGTTCAAGTCCCAGCTCTACCCTGCTTTCCACCTTCCTGCTGATTTCACATCACAGGAAGCAGCAGGTGATGGCTCAAGAAGTTGGGGCCCCCAACACCCATGTGGGAAACTTGATTGCATTTCTACCTCCCAGCCCAGTCGTGGATAACTAAGCATTTTGGGAGTCACCAGTAGATAGGAGCCCAGTCTCTGTCTCTCTTTCTCCCTCTCCCTCTCCCTCTCTCTTTCTCTCACAAATAAATAAATACTTTGAGGGGCCTGTGCCAAGACCCTATCAGACTAAACCTCCAACCGCAGTGCCAGCATCGTCCCACCGGCTCTACTTCCCATCTAACTCTGCTGATGGCCTGGGAAAGCAACCCAAGTGCTTGAACCTCTATACCCACGTGGGAGCCCCAGAACAAGCTCCTAGCTCCTAGTTTTGGATTAGCCCAGCTGTGGCCATTGCAACCATTTGAGGAGTGAACCAGTGGATAGAAGATATTCTCTCTCTCTCTCTCTCTCTCTCTCTCTCTCTCTCTCTCCCTCCCCTCCCTTCCTCCCTCCTTCATTCCTTCCTCTCTCCCTCCTGCTTTTCTTCCTGTTGTAACTTTGCCTTTCAAATAAAAATAAATCAATCTTTAAGTAAATGAATAAATTATTTTTAAAAAGGTGAACTTGAACATCAAGGTTAAGCTAAACTGCCTATCATTATACAATGACAGGAACCCTAGTGTATCGGTTCTGAACAACTTAGAGTCTCTGAACTTCATGGAACGTGACAAGAATCCCGCCCCTCCCCCATGGACATGGAAAAACAGAGTTGCATTGGCAGATCTTTTTATGGGTCTGGAGACTCCCGAAGCCCCACATGACAGCCTTGTTTAGAATCTCTGCTGTGGCAGGTAATAAAACGCTGAGCCTCCACTTCCTAATCTGTAAGGAGGAAATGCCTCCCACCTCCCCGCATCCTCCCACCGCCCTGCCATGTCACCTCCATTCCAACCAGCCTCGTGGAGGAGGCCTGAGCTGGGAGAACGCGCTGGTTTTCTGCCTGGCAGACACGGAATATGGATGCTGCCCCTTCGCATCATCTGCCACAGTCATTCTCTACTTTGTGACATGAAATGTCCATTTCCTTTCACAACAGAGCAGCCCTGTCTGAGAAATGCCGGAAGCAAGTCCTTCTGGTAAGCCAGCGCTGTGCGTTTCCCTACTAGCCTGTTAGAAACCTAATGAGTCCCTGCGGAGGCCAAAGGGAAGGCTGGAGGTAGCTCCGCTGGCTCTCCAAGGGTAATAATTGCCAGGGTAGGAATGCACCAAATGAGGCCCTAGTGGCTTGGAAAGTCAATGGAGCTTTCCTAAGTGTCTTCCTGCTCACCGAGTAGATTGTAGTAGTGCAGCAGACTGACTGGAAACAAAACCTGGTGTTTGGTGACGTTATCAGCTAATCTATTCAATAGAGTCCGCCCCTGTGGTTGTAAGGAACCTAACCTGCATTTTTAAATCACCAGTAAAACAAAGGGTTTGGGCTAGAGTTCATGGCCCTTAGCAGCCCTGGGTTTGCAAATGCTTTGAGGAGTGGGCATCAGCTCTGGTTCCTGGTTCCTGGTCCCTGGAAATCCTTATGAGCTGGACACAGAACTCTCACATAATCATTCCCAGTTTAAGGACATGGAGGACTCTGGCAATCCTTGATTATTGCTGGATCACCAAGCTCATGGCCGTTTCTCAGAGCCTCTGCAAACAGAGGCAGGAGCAGAGCAAGCTGCCCAAGACTGCTGTACAAATAGCCATGTATGAAACACCTAATTTAGAGTATGTTTGGAAAATGCTGTCTCTACAAGAAGCCCTTTTAGACAATAGCATGAAGCTGTTATGTGATGTTTTTTTTCTAGAAGAGGAAGAATCAGAGAGGTGAGGGGCAAGGCTGGGGTAGGACAGGGTATGAGCAGACTTGTACTGTCCTTGAAGAAGTGAGTACTGGGGCTGACATATTGATGTAGCTGCTGTAAATGGTGCTCGCATCCCATTTAAACATTGAGTAGTGTCCTGGCTGCTCCACTTCTGATCCCCTATGGTGTCAGGGGGCAGCAATGACATTGCTGACACCTTGATCTCCCACTTACAGCCTAGGAAAGCAGCAGAGGATGGCTCAAGTCCTTAGGTCCTGTGCCCATGTAGGAGACCCCAAAGAAGCTCCTGGGTTTGGACTGGCTCAGCTCTGACTGTGCGGCCACTTGGGGAGTGAACCAGCAGATGGAAGATCTCTTTCTCTCTGTTTCTCCTTCTGTCTGTAAATCTGCCTTTCAAATAAAACGGAAGTGAGTGCTAAGGTGTCTGCAGAAAGTCTTGGTGGGGGGGCGGGGTTGGCAATCTCCCCTCAGTGGCAAATGGTAAAGGGAACTGACTAGTGGCTTCTCGATAGAAAAAGGGCTTTTCTTATAGCACCTGCAACAGGCTGACTGCTAGTCATCAACATTCACTCTGGGAGACAATGCTATTTTGTCTCCTCGTTAATGTCACCCTTAGTCATGGGATTGGTCCTAACAAATGAAATGAGCAAAAGTGACATCTGTCCCTTGCATGCAGAAGAACCAAGAGACAGGTCTAGGTTTGCCTGTGCTCTTCCACCCTGCCTCAGTTCCAACACGGGCTCCATGAGCCTGGCTCAGGGTGCAGGAGGTCCTAGAATGGAGCCAGCAATCCATCGCCACGCCTCATGTATGGCAAGAAAATGATGTTGATGTTCAAAGTCCTTAAGATCTTTGGGGTAGCTTGTTGCTGCAGCAACGGCAAGCCTAACTACTGACGCACCATCGTACTTTGGGAAGATAGAGCGGCATATGTTCAGCACAGTCCTTACTACCCTACGCAGCTGCTGACTTCAGCATAGAGCAGTGTTAGTACAGCCATGTGCACATGGGTCTCTCTTCCTAGCCTTGTTCTTCTCTCGTGCACTATCAGCAGTCCTGCCCTACCCACTCTCACCTGAGTACCCTGCAACTTACTGAGCACCAGTAACCCAACAGTCATGCCACTTGTGGTGCAATGAATGGCAACCCCTCCTACAAAAGATATGTCCAATCCCTAACCCTCAATGCCTGTGGACATGACCTTCTCATTACAAAAGGTCTTTACAACTGTCATGACCTCCAGATGACGTCACTGCAGATCACAACGATGCTCCTAAATCCAATGACACATCTTTACAGGAGAGGAAGGAGGTCATAGGCTTGAGCCTGGAGTGATGCTGCCACATTCAAAAAGCACCTGCAGGCATGAGACACTCAGAGACCCAAGGGAAGGCTCTCCACTGGTGGCCTTGCCAACACCCTGATCTCCAATGTTCAACCTCCAGATCTGTTTAAGAACGGATTCCTATTGCTTTAAACCATGTGCTTGTGGTAATTTGTTATAAGCACCATAGAAATACATATTCCACTATAGCAAAAATAGCTTTATTTTTTTAAAGGGCTTATTTTACTTACTTGAAAGCCAGAGTTATAGAAACTGAAAGAACCAGAGACAAAAAGAGAGAGAGATCTTCTATCTGCTGGTTCACTCCTTGAGTGGCTGTAACAGCCAGAACTGGGACAGCCTGAAGCCAGGAGCCAAGGGCTTCATTCAGGTCTCTCAAATGGTATAGGGCCCAGGGAATTGGGCTATCTTTTTCTGCTTTTCCTAAGCTATTAACAGGAAACTGGATAGGAAGTAGAACAGCCAGGACTTGAACCAGCACCCACATGAGCTATAGGCATTGCAGGTGCCAGGTTAATTTGCTATGCACAGCACCAGCCCCATCAAAATGCATTCTCTTTGTGAGTCCTTCTTTTATACATAATCCTTAAAGGCTGGAGCTGCAACGTGATATGCTAATGGATAGGGAAGAAAACCAGCAGTTCTCTGCCTTCAGTCCCCAGGGCAGGCCGCAATTAGGCTGAAAGTAGAGGGGATGCCAGCTCCCAGAAACCTGACTGCACCGCTTCCTTTCCAGGGGACACACCAGTGGGGAGAGTGGTTGAATCCTTGATTACTGAGTGTAGAGAAAGTGGTGCTTGAAATAGACAGCTCCACGACTGCAAGCCCAGGGGCAAGCCAGATGCTTAGAGTCTCAGAGACAGAGGCAGATCATATAATCCAGCTTCTTCAGGGTTTTCAGAGGGATGAGACAGATTTGGGGATTTTTCTATATATTGGCATATTTTGTTTATTTTGTCTTATTGATAATCCTAAGGTATCAAGAGGTTTGTGATCTGTCCAAGTTCCTGAGCCAGGGGCTAATGCCAACTCTACCACCCAGGGTAGGAACATAGAGTAGAGTAGGCATGATGGACATGGGTCCTCCTTAAGCCCTCAACTCTCCTGGTTTGGGTTCTCCACTGCATGACATTTAAAACTTTGGTTTAAAAAACTTATCACTGTCTTCTTATAACTTCTCCTCTAAATGTACCTCTCTATAAATAACTTGTTTAATTTTAGATTTTCTGCAAGGTGTTCAGCGGTTCAGCCCATAAGCCTGAGAAAAATCTAACCATAGATTATTTTCAAATGCCACAAAATCTTTATGAAAATATTAAATTTCATAGTGAATAGGATTGGCATCATGCTTCCTTTCATATAGATTTTTTTAAATTTTTTTTTTAAGATTTATTTTATTACAAAGTCAGATATACAGAGAGGAGGAGAGACAGAGAGGAAGATCTTCCATCCGATGATTCACTCCCCAAGTGAGCCCCAACGGCCGGTACTGCGCCGATCCGAAGCTGGGAACCAGGAACCTCTTCCAGGTCTCCCACGTGGGTGCAGGGTCCCAATGCACTGGGCCGTCCTCGACTGCTTTCCCAGGCCACAAGCAGGGAGCTGGATGGGAAGTGGAGCTGCCGGGATTAGAACCGGCGCCCATATGGGACCCTGGGGCTTTCAAGGTGAGGACTTTAGCCGCTAGGCCATGCCGCCAGGCCCCATGCAGATTTTTTTTAAGATTCACTTTATTTCTTTGGAAGGCAGAGTTACAGAGGGGTAAGGAAGAGAGGAAGAGAGAGGAACAGCTCTTTCACCTGCTGGCTTACTTCTCAAATGCCTCAACAACTGGGGCTGTAGGAGCCAGGAGCCAGGATTTAGAAGTCTCTCACATGAGTGCAAGGGCCCAAGCACTTGGGTCGTCCCCTGCTGCCCTCCCAAGCACACCAGGAGGATGTTGGATCAGAGGCAGAGCAGCTAGGACTCAAAGCGGTACCCATATGGGCACCTGGAAGTCTGGCCTCCTTTTGCATAAATTTAATTAATATTTTATTAATGTAAAGTTTATCTTTAAATTTTTAGACTAAGCTGTACTTGCAGAAGGACAGACAGCAGGTACAGTTGGAATGGGGTTGAAGTATGCATAACATGCATTGGTTTGACTCTAACTCCCAGCTAATGCACCTAGGAAAGTAACAGCTGATGGCCTAAGTACTTGGGATCCTGCCACCTGTGTGGGAGAGCTAGCTGGAGTACTAGGCTCCTGGCTTTGAACTGTCCCAGCCCTGGCCACTGTGGCATTTGGAATCAGAGAATATGTGAATACTGTCTTGCTTTAGCTCATTCTCCCTCTGTAACTATCAAGTAAGTTAAATAAATCTTTTAGAAAATAGGAATCTATAATTCCATGCTGCTATGAGTATATAAATGCACAGAAGAAACTTTCTTTTACAATAACATGCTAATACATAAATGAATAAAGGATGGGATTAGAAAAAATTATTTAGCAACCATCACAGTAATAATTAACTCAGAATTAACTCAGAAGATATCAAAACTGGTAGATAAATGTTTAATAAAAAATGGAAAATTTGCATAGATTCAGAGCTCCTCCACTGCACATTCTTACTAACCACAAAGGGGAGGAGAGAGATATTACAATGAAAGCACTAACTCACGCCATCATCACCAACAATATGTCAGACACAGGAGGGTACAGCATCGCTTCTGTGCAACACCCACCAGACATGATCTGAATCTAATCAGGAGAAAACAGCAGGCAGATCTCAACAGAGGAGCAGCCTGCAAAATAAACTGAAAGCATCCAGTTTAGCAAGTCAGAGAAAGGAAGAACTGTTGTATGTGAAGGAACTCAAGAGATCACCACGACGTATGGCAGGTGATTCTGGATTGGATCCTTTTGCTATCACAAACATGATTTGATTCATTGTCTAAACTGGGAAGACTGGGGATGGGGTTGGGGAGGGCCTGGCTCTGTGATGCAGCGAGTTAAGCCACAGCCTGCAGGGCCGACATCCCATGTGGGCAGGGGCTCAAGTCCCAGCTGCCCCATTTCTGATCCAGCTCCCTGCTAATACACCTGGCAAAGCAGCAGAAGGTGGCCCAAGATCTGGTGCCCCTGCATCCACATAGGGGACCCTGACTTTTGACTTGGGCCATTTTAGCCATTTGTTGGGATAAATCAATAGATGAAATCTCTTCCTCTCTCACACTGGAACTCTGCCTATCAAACAGATAAATATTTTAAAGCAGAGAAAGAACATCACTACTAGGACTACTAGGGAGAAAAAAAAACTTTTGAAGGTGGCCAAAGATGAGGCAGCAGAAATGTTTCAATGATTGTGTCCTTATTTTGATGGGTGTGTTGTAATTGTGAGGACACATGCCCCCCTTTATAGGAATTACCTGCTAAAGTTCTCAAAGTCAAGAAAAAAAAAGTTCTCTGCAATTTTTTCGAAACTTTTATATTAACGTGGAGTTATTTCCAAATTAGCAATTCAGGGAAAATACCCAGACACACTCTCAAGTACAAGACGTGAATTTTGTCACTTCTTCCAGAAAACAGACTGCCTCCCTCGAGGCGGGGGCCACATGTCCGTCAACGCAGCCATTTGCTGCCCCTGCTGGAAAGCTAAGTCTGCAATGCCAGTCTCCCAGCTGGTCCCAGACCCCACGAACTCCAACTGATGATGCCAAAGAGTTGGTTGCAACCCATAGCTTGCAGCATCTCTTTCGTTTCGCTTTTACTTAACCCATCTGACATAAACAAAATACTTAAGCATGATTAACTGCCATCTAAAACAACATGCTAGTGATTTATTTATTGCAAGACAGAAGTAAATTCCGTGTGCAAACACCGGCTTTCCTGAAAGAATGAGTCCTCAGGATTGAATGTACTACCATTCAGAATAGTAGATGAACAAAATCTACTCTGGCTCCCTACCACACAGAGCAATACACTAGATGCTGCAAACCCCCCTGCCTAATGATGAACTTCCAGTGAGATATTATAGAAAGCATGTCTCCTCTTTCCTACCAACAACTGACTGGCCCACCCTGCCTGCCTGCCTTCCTTGTCGTCTTAATGCACTCTGTATTGTCTGGGTCAATCAAAAAGTGTATTTTTCTTACAGACATCAGGACTTCTGCAACACCTAGTGAACCTGTCATGCACCTTCCTCTAACCTGGGGAGGGCGGACAAGAAAGAGAAGCAAAGCTGTGAACCAAAGGAGCCGGGCGTGAGGGAGGCTGGCGAGCGTCATGAGTTCTCTGCGTGCAGGCCCAACTCCCACCTCTAGCACCTTCAAACCTTCACTCTCCGAGGGATAGTTAGAGAATTTCCATGGCATGCCCATGGGCAGCTACACCATGACCCTCCCTTCTCTCCAACTGGAACAGGTTGTCCTCAATGTACAACCCCAGAACCCAAAAGTCTCTTTTAAAAATCATTACTGAAAGCTTGGGAAGCATGTTACAAATTATAATATGACTCTTAGGGCCAGCACTGTGGCCATTGCATGCTAAGCCTACACCTGCAGGCTCTACTTCCGCTTCAACTCCCTGCTTGTGATCTGGGCAAACAGCAGAGGATGGCCCAGGTCCTTGGGTCTCTGCACTCTTGGAGGACCCGGAAGAAGTTCCTGGCATCTGGTTTCAGATCAGCTCAGCTCTGACCACTGCAACCATTTGGGGAGTGAAGTGGCAGATGGACAATACCTCTCTCTGTCTCTCCTCTCTATATAACTCCACCTTTCAAATAAAATAAATAAATAAATCTTCAAATCATAGTATGGCTCTCCAACTGGCCTAAAATCTTGCATAATCAGTATGGAGTCTTAACTAATACATATGTGTAGCACATATAACAAAACTATGCTGCGGAAAAAATGCCTCAGCAAGTTTGCATGAGCTAGACTGAAAACCTAAGCAACATCTCAGCATTGTATCAAACTGAATCCAGTTTGGACCTCAGACATCTGGACACACAGCTCCTCCCATCACATCTAAGCCTGCCTCTCCAGGCAGTCTGGTTCTGGACAAGCCCCAAATAGCCATCTCAGACTCTCAGACCAGAGCTACTGTGAAAGAAATTTCATGCCACAAGCTCCATCACCTACACAGGTGCTAACACACACACATGCATTTGCACACGCACTCTCCAAATGACATCATCAGAAGACTCCAGCTGCCTCTGTAGGCAGTGGCAGTCAGGCAGGTGCTCGCAGTCCAGTGCCTAAGTCAGTGATGCACGTTGGCACATGGCTGCTCCTCCTGGGATTCTGGGGACATGAATGTGGTGACAAGGCCATGCTCTCACTTGTCCTCACAGGGGGCAGGCTACAGCCACACTCGGTGTTACCATGCTCTGATCACCGCCTCACTGTCATTTTATTTCCTCTCATAATCTAGTTCACTGAATACAGAAATAATGCCGCTGGAGCAGAAACTAAGATCTGAAAGGAAATTTCAGGAGGCAGATATTGTTTGTCATTTTGCCACTAACTATACATTTCATTTAGAGCAGGTTCTTATTGATAATTCATGGAATTCCCTCAAAAAAAAAAAAAAAAAAAAAACCTTGGGGCTGGTACATTTGCAGAGTAGGCTAACTTTTCACCTCCGGCACCAGCATCACATATAGGCACTAATTCATGCCGTGGGTGCTCCATTTCCAATCCAACTACCTGCATATGGCCTGGAAAAGCAGTGGAAGCTAGTTCAAGTGGTTGGGTCCATGCACTCACCTGGGAGACCCCAAAGAAGTTCTTGGCTCCTGGCTTGAAACTGATTCACATCTGGCCTTACAGCCATTTGGGGAGTGAAGCAGAGCATGAACATCTTTCTCTTTTTCTCTCTTTTCCTCTTCCTCTCTTTGTCTCTCCTTCTCTCTGAATTTCTACCTAAAACACAAACAAAACCTTTACTCTCTTCCATTTATTGTAATAATGAAGGAAAGGAATAAGAGTAAGAAGACAGAAATAGGAATCACTAGAAACTCAGGGCTACCATGGAGCTATAAATACATCAGATATGATGCAGTTTAAATTTCAAAATACACTAAGACCAACACCAAGATGATCTCAATGAAAGCAAAAATGCCCTTGATATTCTCAGATGCTACTAGCTGGCAGAGGCTGGCACTTGGAGCTAATTCTGTCAAGTCAAATGCCAGAACTACCTGGAGAGTGCATAATCTGGGAGTGAGTGTGGCCTAGAAGGGAAATAGTGGGCACCTCCGTCGGGGCTACCACTCTCATTGGACAGCACGAACACCAGGACGGGGCAGGGGTGGCTGCACAGAAGGGCACCTGCCAGTAGGTGTGTCAGCTGGATAGTAGGTTGGTTGGGTTGAGCTGGGCTTCAATGCCCATCGACACGTGCGAGAGCTAAACAGGATGTGGGACAGACCTGACAAGCCTGTGGTGCATACTGGCAAGCATGGGAACCAGGGTAGGGGGCAGAACTGGTGGGGGTTATGGGGAGTCGCCCCAACTAGGCTACAGCTCCGACCGGTTTGCGTGAGCACAGAGTATGAAGTGGGCAGGATCGAACTGAACTACAACACCCATTGGTTCACGAGGAAGGCAGGGCTGGAAACAGAACGAACCCAGCAATCCCAACGACTAGCAAACTCACACAAGAATCAGGCCTGGGATCATCTCAGATGAAGTTTCTTTGGAGATCCCTCCAACTGAACTGCTGATCTTAGAACCCCAACCATGAAGAGACTGTCAGCCAGTGGATTCTGAATAGGGTTCATTGCGATTGGAACTGAGAGATTGGCAGCAATCCAGAACTGATGAACTATCAAAACTGTATGAGCAGGACCCTCAGAGCGTGCCTCCCGTTGGGGATCTGGGATGGGTGGGAGGTTGGGTGGGGCTTTTCCCTTTGTTTTTTTCCCTGACCCCAGATACAGGGTAAAATGATATTGATGTGGAAACAATGGTATTACCCACTTTCACCCAGTAGCCCTTGACACTTTGTTCCATAATCAACTAAATAAGATTATTAAAAATTAATTAAAAAAATAAAAAATAAAACACACACACACACACACACACACAAAAAAAATTCTCACATGCTGTGACTGAAAAGAGTTGCAAATCAGTCTGGCCTTCTCTCTACGGTGTTCTTCCTCAAGACAAAGTTGCTAAATAATCTCAGAGCTGGTGTGACATTTGCCCAACAGCTGTTCCAGGGAATGTCAAGGAGATACTCTTTTGTGTTTGTTTCTCCCTTCAATGAACTCTGGATGCAGGCCTTTGTTCTGGAAGTCCCTCCCCAGGATCCCTGGTGCCGCCCAAGGCCTTTTTGCCTATTTCACTAACAAAGTTGAGTAGGCAATTCTCGACTTCTTGGCAAAAGGGTTGACCTTAAACCTGATTGTAGAGAGCAATCTACAATCTGGTGAGATGAAACTGTGACCACAGTTCACCACCTGCTGGGTGCACCTCTTCTAAACTCCCTCTCTCCATCCCTGGACAGCACCAAGCAAGAGTACATGAAAATCTTCATCACGACACACACCTGCTGATCTCAGCAGGCAGAAGAAAACCCCCAAGGCCCTTGGGCTCAGCACCCTCCCTTCAACCTCTTTGTCCAGCAGCAAGGAGCCTTCTAGAAAACAAAATAAGCCTTCCATTCCTTCTTTTAGATGAGCTTAATGAAAGAATTTTGGATGGGGGAAAAGGGATTTGTGCGTTATGGAGACTCAGATATAAACCCGTGAGATCAGCTGTTCCCTCACATCTTCAAAATGCCAAGGTGAAAGACGCTACTGCATCTTACACCTGAACCACCTGGCAGGGCCTAGAGAGGAGGAGAGGAGGAGATGTATGGACATGGGGACTGGGAGGCAGACGGCCACGCACGAAGAGGCAACGTGAGAGACAAACCTGTTCCTGAAATCACCTGCTGCGGGAAAACAGCCTCCTGGCTGTGGAGAGAAAGCATCCTCTCGTCACCAGCCTTCCTCCAGTTCTCCCAACAGATTCACGACTCAGTCTGTCGGGCCACCATGACCCGATTCCATAGTGTTCTCCTACAGCTCTGGAGTCTGCGAGTCCAAGGTGAAGGCTTGCAGGCTTGGTTTCTTCCGGGCCCTCCTTGCTAGGGTTACTGTGTTCTCAAGCGACTTTCTCCCACACTGTGTTCCTGGTGTCTTCTCTTTTATCCAAGCTGCCTTGTCTTGAGAAGAAGGGAATCAGTCAGATGGGGTTGGGACCCACTTAAATGACTTCATCTCGGGGCCAATGGGTGACGTGGTATTCCTAGCTTCTGCCCCTGGTGCCAGCATCCTGGTGCTGGTTTGTGACCTGGCTGCTTCATTCCCTATCCAGTTATCTGCTAGTGTGCCTGGGAAAGCAGCAGCAGATAGCCCAAGTGCTTGGACCAATGCACTCAAGCGGGAGACCCGGAAGAAGCTCCTGGCTCCTGGCTTTGCATTAGCTCAGCTCCAGCCATTGTGGCTCTTTTTATTTCAACTGCTTGCCTCCTTAAAGGCCTTATCACCAAACACAGTCACAGTTCTACAACACTGAAGGCTAGGATATCAACACACAATTTGGAGTGGACACAGTTTCGGCTCATACTAGTGTTTTTTTTTTTTTTTTCAAAAATAGGCTGACAACATGTCAAAATTTTAAAAAATAAGATAAATATTGTTAGTCATTTAAAACAGGCTAGAGTTCTAGTTCACACGATATGACAATATTTTACGCGCAGCTAATTCCCGCAACCTGGTTCTTTACCGTGAGCCGGAAACACCAGACACAACGAGGGATCTCAGGAGGCAGGAACAGGGTGCATGTGGAGAGGCGAGCAGGAAAAAGAAAGGAGACACCTGGGGCCTCTTTATGCAGGTAGGCCCACAAGGTGTGGGGGTTGGGACTGGGAGGGTTTGAGGGCAGGCCCCAGGGGATTGGTGCCTGCAGGTGAATGCCTGCGGATGATTGGTGAGTGGGCGGGGTTGGGGAAGGGGCTGGGATTGGGGGTGGGATTCTCAGGTGAAATGGCTGATTGGCGGACAGCTGGACTGGCGCGAATTTCGTGAACTGTGAGGAAGAGGAAATGGCGCCGGATTCAGGGTGGGATATTCGAATAACTCCTTACAAATACGAAGTATGAAGGAATTTTCAGTATTGGCCCCAGGCCTGTGCTTGCAGAGCATGAAGGACAACTCAGCAGAGTCAGCCTTGGCCTTTAAGACCATGGGAATTGGGACCCCACCCACCCACAGAAACACAAAGTGAGCCATCCGGGTAATCTTCAACCTTCTGATAATCCCATCCAAATGTCAGCAGGTACAATGAATTTTAAGGCACATTTTTTCTAACTCAATAGGGTCAAACTATTATTTCAACATTTGCTAAAAGGTTATTAAGCTGGTTTATATTCTTCTTGGACTGTGTCTTCAGACACTTTCTTTGATCATAGTAATAGTTTATGTGAGAAGCAGTGGGGAGCACAGATTCTCTTCCACTGGTTCACTCCCCACATGCCCTCAACAGCCACGACTGGACAGGGGCTAAAGCCAGAAACTCAAACCAGGTCTCCTATTTGAGTGGCAGGAGGCAAGCATTGGAACCATCCTTGTTCCTTCCCGGAGTCTGCACTGGCCGGGAGCTGGAGCTTTGGGGCCAGAGTTGGACCTGGGACCCAAGCACTCCACTGCGGGATGCCAGCATCTTAACTGACATCCCAACCAGGTCTCACCCCACAGCAAGTGACTGGCAGCACTGATTCCTGGAACCCAGACACCCCCAGTTTTGGATCTGGTGCATCTGTGATTGGACACATGCCACACTTGGGGAGCTATGAGTGACTTCAGCACTCCTCTCTTAGAAGGACCCAAAAGTAGCAAGTGGAGATACGAGCAGCATGACTGTAAACACACCAAAACATTGTCTACTTCCAGGAGCTGTTCCACCACGCTCTTGCTTAGATGTGCCATCTCCTTCCCCAAGTCCCGCCTCCAGTGGGTTCATCATGACCTTTCCCCTTAGCGGATCTCCTCACCCAGAGACTGGCCAACAGCACAACCCACTCTCTAAGCTGTTCTGAGAATTAAGTGAGTTGACATTAAGCGAGCCACAAAAATAGCTGAGCATGATATTTTTTTTTTAAAGATTTTATTTTTATTACAAGGTCAGATATACAGAGAGGAGAAGAGACAGAGAGGAAGATCTTCCGTCTGATGATTCACTCCCCAAGTGAGCCCCAACGGCCGGTGCGCGCCAATCCGAAGCTGGGAACCAGGAACCTCTTCCAGGTCTCCCACGTGGGTGCAGGGTCCCAGTGCATTGGGCCGTCCTCAACTGCTTTCCCAGGCCACAAGCAGGGAGCTGGATGGGAAGTGGAGCTGCCGGGATTAGAACCGGCGCCCATATGGGACCCTGGGGCTTTCAAGGCGAGGACTTTAGCCGCTAGGCCACGCCGCCGGGCCCTGAGCATGATATTTAATGCCCCACAAAACTCCGGTTTAAGAAGCAGCTTCCTGGGTCCATGTTCCCCCACTGTCAATACACTGTTGCTAAGACTCCAGCCTACTTTACTGCCAACCAGACCCCCACGTGATTTGTGCACAAGCATCAGTAGTGGGCTCAAGAATCCCCTGGGGAGTTGGCCAAAAAAAAAAAAAATGCAAACTGGTGAACCACTCCCTGAACTCTAGCTGCGGAGGTCTGGGTGGGGCTCAGGAATCTGCATCAATAACACATCCCCACAGAGATTCTGATGTCTGTAGGTGGTCTGACAGGCCCTGTTGAAAAAGACAGGCCTCCTGGAGTAAGTGCACTTGGAGGCCAGCAGTTAGTGGCCCTGCTAACCTGGACCCGGCACACGACTTCAGCCTCGCTCTTCCAAACCCCAGGCCCTCAAGTACCTGTAGGCTGGACCTGCAGCAGGAAAAATTGAGAATCCCATTGCTTCTTCTCCATGTGACTGCTGTGTTAACTGAGCTTAGAAAAAAAAAAAACAATAATAACTGACTCAACACCAGCAAAGTCACCACAGGAACCCACCTCTGTGACAGCTCCACGCGCATGGTGGTGCTGGGAGGGACAAGGCCTCCCGCTGGTTCTTCTATAACACAAGTAACCCTTGTGTGTTCTCTGAGCTACTGCAGGGGTTGTCAGTTCTGAGTGTGGGACAAGGCAAGTGAGAAAGGGCACAGCAGAAGCCAGTCTGAAGGCAAGGCACTGCGCACTGACTGAGAAATGGAGACATGTAAGGTCCTCAAGCCACCTGCCTCAACTCGTTAACGCATCCCAAGTGAAAACACTTGTTTTTTCTTCCCCCACAGCACAACTGACTTCATGCCACAGGCCCCCAAAATATAGCCTTGACCTGCTTTTCACCTAGTCCAGGAAATTTACAATGTCCTTTGGTGACTGTTGCTGAAGGACTATACCATTGCAATAATACAGGGGAAAACAGTGAGGGGAGAGGGAATTGGGATGTGGAAGGGGAAATCCCTGAGCCTATGGAACTGTATCATGAAAAATAATTTTTTTTTTAAAAAGTGGGAAAAAGTTCCAAGAACTTTTAAAAGGTATTTAGAGGCTGGTGCTGTGGTCTAGCCACTGAAGCTGGCACCAGAGATGTCAGCATTCCAAATGGGCACCTGATCGAGACCCAGCTGCTCTGTTTCCAATCCAGCTCCCAGCTAACAGTCTGGGAAAGCTGCAGAGGGTGGTACAGGTCCTTGGGCCCCTGCACCCATGTGGGAGATTTGGAAGAAGCTCCTGGCTCCTAGCTTCTGCCTGGTACAGTCCTGGCTGTTGCTCCAAGCTGCTGCCCAGTCCTGACTGCTTAAGTCTCTCTACCAGGATTCTGTTTCAAGCCCAGAGATGCCAGGAGGCAGAGCTGCATGTTGTCCGCACACCTGATGAGGCCCAAAGGCACCGTCGACCAAGACGTGCTGGCTAGATAGTTTAACACTGACTGGACACTGCCACTGAAAGGTGTGTCTGCACCTGCTGAGATGGCTCGGAGCTGCTTTCATTGCCTGCAACACAAGCCTGTCCTGGAGAGACCCAGCTGTGCCCAGAGCTGCCTATCCGCAAAGGCAGAGGGGAGGAGGGAAAGAAGCAAACCCCTGGGGAAATGTCACCTCGGCCCAACACACACCCAGTGCTGCTAAAACCGCGCAGTCACGGCTGTGTTCCCGTCCTGAGCAAACACTTATTTCAGAAGTCAGTAAGTACACCACTGCATGAAAGTTCTTTCCTGAGCCAACCATCCTCCTCTCTTTCTCCCGATCCTCTCTCGCTTCAGCCATGTGAGCTTTTAGTTTGGAGCTGAAGTTTCGACTGGGTCACATGGCCTTGCCAGTTTGGCACTTACAGTGTCCCTCCCTTTTCCATGCTTCTGAATCTTCAGCTTTCATTTTAAACATGGGTTGTTAAGAGGCCCCTAACCTCTCCTGGGGAATCAGGTGAGCTGTAAATTCTAAGTAACTGAATCGACACATGGAGAAAGACCAGGTGATTTTCATAAATCTTGCCAAGCAAGCTCCATAAATGTTCTAAACTCTGCTTCCAGAGCATGTTGAATTATCCATAGCGGGGATTGGTAAGAACACAGCTCCCTAAATAGAACAGGCCCCAGGAAGAGCACAGCTCCCTAAATAAAACCCGCCCCAGCCGGTCTTCCTGGGCGCTGCCGCCCTTTTCCCGTTGTTTCCACACCCTCCCTCCCCTCCGCCCACCCCCACCTTAGACCTCTGCGATCTGCTCCTGCCAAGGGTTTGGCCTCACTAACGAAATAAACCAGACAAATACCGCAGCTGACAGTCAGGGGTCTCAAGGGCAAAAGGCCGGGCAGCCGGCCACGCCCTTGCCTCTCACCAGAAACTCCTTGGGAGCCTGGGTCACGCGGGTCTTTCTCTGCTTTGTTTTCTTTTTTCTTCTTTGTTTTTTTCATTGGAAGGGACGTGCTCACCTGAAAGGACTGGCCCCTTAGGAAGGTATTTTCACTGGGTGACCATTTGGCCAGAGAAAAGCAACCTTTGTTTTCCAGCCCCTTCTGTCCCCGGGGCCTGAAATCACACCAACACCAACCTCCTTCCAATGTGAAGAGCTATTGTACCCACTTGAATAAGTCAGTTTCTCTTTCTGCGCCTTGGGGAAGGAGGAAAGAAAACAGAACCCAGAGGGGACCCAGAGCAGAAGCCAGACCCAGGGCCTGAGAAGCTGAACGCTTTCCATGGTCAGATGAAAGATGGCATGGAAATGTAACCTGGCTCCCTGCACGTTATTAAATCCCGTTACACTTGAATTAGTTATAGAGTGACATTTGGACCGTTTCCTCCGTGTAATTCTAAAGGCACCTGCCTGACATTTCCTTCCCCTCTTAGGCCCCTCCGAGATCTCACATTGTGGGAGAAACAGGCCACCCTGCAGAGCTGTGAGAGCACTTTCCACACAACACTGTGACACACACACACACACACACACACACACACATACACACAGGCATGCCAGGGATTCAGAACCCCCTGGACTTGGACTTGATCATTTGAGGACCAACCACTACTAACAAACAGAGCAAGTTCCTCATGAAAAAACATAAAAGAATTCTGAATGCTTCACCCCCTTGTAGCCCTTGAGGACAGCGCTCATAGACATGTCCTTCCTGCACTTTAATCATAAAGATTAAAAGCTTAGCATGTGGGGCTGACACCATGGCATAGCAGGCTAATCTCTGCAGCATCGGCATCCCATATGGGTACCAGTTCAATTCCTGGCTGCTCTGCTCCCAATCCGACTCCCTACTGATGTATTTGGGAAAGCAGCAGAAGCCTTGGGCTCTGCACTCATGTGGGAGATCCAGAAGAGGTTCCTGGCACCCAGCTTTGGCTCCCAACTCTGGCTGTTGTGGCCATTTAGGGACTGAATCAGTGGACAGAAGAGCTCTCTCTGTCTCTCTCTGTGTGACTCTGCCTTTCTAAAGATTTATTTATTTTTATTACAAAGTCAGATATACAGAGACGAGGAGAGACAGAGAGGAAGATCTTCCGTCCGATGATTCACTCCCCAAGTGAGCCCCAACGGCCGGTGCTGTGTCAATCCGAAGCCAGAGGCCAGGAGCCAGGAACCTCTTCCGGGTCTCCCACGCGGGTGCAGGGTCCCAAAGCTTTGGGCCGTCCTCGACTGCTTTCCCAGGCCACAAGCAGGGAGCTGGATGGGAAGTGGAGCTGCCGGGATTAGAACCGGCGCCCATATGGAATCCCAGCGCGTTCAAGGTGAGGACTTTAGCCGCTAGGCCACGCCACTGGGCCCATGCCTTTCAAAAACAAACAAAAATGCTTAGCAAATGCTGCACACAGCATAGTAAGCCTCTTGGATAAGAAAAAATAGGATACCAAGAATGGAGATCTATTTAAAGAAAAAAAAAAGGAGAGAGAAAAAAAAAATGACCTTAAGCTCACGTAACTGTGATCTGAGGCTAGTAACAGGCCAGTTTATAAGTTGCCCAAGCTTCTGCCACATCCCTACTTTCTCCTTAGGTCATGGCCCGGCAGGCTTAAGCACCTCTCGTTCTCCAGATGCTGGTTCAAGTACATGCTCTGTGTGAACACCAGTTCTTCTGTCTTGGTAGATCCAAGGGGCATCGCAGGCCACAGGTCCCTGGGGACCTTGCTGTAGCCTGGTGGGAGTGTTGTGGCTTCACTGAGGAGTCCCAAAGTGCTGCCTTCAGCGGCGCTGCCATATCAAACCTGAACTTCTCATGCCCTCCAGCCTCACGACCTGCCAGCTGAGGGGCTGCTCACCCAGCCTCCCTCCCTCCAAGCCTGTGATTGAGCTTTGTTTCTATCCTGCTGCTCTGTCCTAGATCTTCAGTTCACTATCAGAGCATCCCAAATGACTTACCACCAAGAAAACACATCCCATAAATATAGACCCGATATATCCTGTGGCTTAATGTCCTTCAGATCACCCACACCAAAGGAGCAAAGTCTCTCTGGTTCTAGGAGCAGAACCTTCAAAACTCAATGTCCTTTAAAGGGGCAAAGTCCCAGCAGTTAGTACACACACACACACACACACACACACACACACACAATGCATTGGGGCAGCTGGCTTGTGTGCTGGCTAAGAAAGGTTGCTGGTGAGTGAGCAAGGCTGAAACCAGGCCTGCCTCTCCTTTCTCTCCATTTCTGGGGTTACTGAGGAAAGATGATGCTGCAGACACTCATGTCTCATATCTTATATCTCATATCTTATGTCTACACCCCTCAACGGGATCTGCTGCCCCTCAGTCTTCCCACTTCCTCTCCCCCTGTTCTTTCCTGCTGATGTGTGTCTTCCAGCTTTGATTCCTGGGGGCCTGCCTCCCACTTGCTGCCAGCTCTTCAGACTCAGATTCCCCTCTGCGTATGGACAGGTGAGCAGGTATCTAGGAGGGGCACACTCAAAAGATGAGTTCATCGTAGGATGAGGCTGATACACAGAAGGCAGAGAAGAAAGAGTGAAAGATATTGAGTCCTTAGCCACATGCCTGGGCTGCTGAATTAAAGAGATGCTGAAACTGGGGGATGAGGAGGGCAGGTGAGTTAGTCCTCAAGGCTTGGATAGACAAACCTCCCGGCATTGTGGCAGCTACTGGGGGCATCTGACCCAGGTTGGACTCAATGCTTGAGGCCCTAGACCCAGCCACCACTGCCAAGTGGTGGGCAAATCTGGGGCTTACAGGCTTGCCAGCTTGACTCTGGCTGACCAGCAGTGAGCACTGGGCTCTTGAGGGGATGGGATTACTTCATGAGGAATCCATGGATAAGGCCACTGTATGAATAGGACAGGAATGAATCTTGAGGGACTCCCAACAGCAGGGCCATGTACTTACAGGTAAGCAAGGGGACTGAGACTGAGATGATCTGGAGGGGAGAGACCTGAAGATTTGTTTGGGTCAGACTGATACACCAGCCCACATGGGAGTCCTGAATAGAGCTTGTTAGCATGGAACATTGGTGACCACCATATGCCTATCCACATAAAAGCTAGGGATAGGGGTCTGTCTAGCAGGGCTAGATCCCAGTACCTGACTGAATGTCGGAACAAGGGATGGGTCACATTAGGCAGGGTCATGTCACCAACCAACATGTGAGAGAATCACGTCTGGGGATAGATTCTGTGGGGGAAGTGTGGGCCCAACCCTGTGGAAATACAAGTCCCACTGGTTAGCTCGTGAGCTGGGGTGGTGATGATGGGCTGAGCTAGGTGTGACCATGGAATTTGGCACACTCATGGGTACAGGGACTGAGAGTAGTCCAGGCAGGTCCAGGCTACAGCACCTGCATGTGCATCCTAAAACAGAGCGTGGGGAGGGCCGGGTTACAACATTCACCTGCTCATGCAAAGTCAAGATGGAGGGACAGGCTATGCTGGGCAAGGGCCTAGCATCCACTGGCATGTGTGAGGTATGGGTCTGGGAGTGGGCTGAATGGGGGAACATGGGACACTCCCCTAGTGGGTCATAGCTCCCACTGGTGGGCACATGGTCCAGGCCTGGGGGTCAGGTAAGATGGGTAAGTTAGCTCCACCTGATGGCAAATGTGTGGGTTGCTTTTGGATGGGGGCGGGCCAGGCAGGGCCAAGCAAACCTTAGCTCACAAGCAAGTGAAGAAACCAGGCTGCAGCACAGGTCTTGCTGGGCTAGGCTGTCACACCTACCAGTTTGCATGAGCCAGGGATGGGAGCAGACTGAGCAGGGCCAGGTTCCAGCACCCACCAGTGAGAGTTAGGACGGGGAGCAGGCCGGGTCAGGCCAAGCTATAGCATTCAAAATCAAATCAAAGACAGGTGAAGAACTATGCCAAGCTGGGTCTGAGTCAACACTGGCACGCACAGGATCTGTGGCTGGGATCAGGGCTGGTTGGGGAGCAAAGGGTTCACCCTGGCTGGGTTGTAGGTCCCACTGGTGAATGTAAAGGCCAGAGTGGAGGCTGCTGTCTGGCCTGCGCATGGCTGCAGTGTCCTTCGGCACAAGTGAAGACTGGGCTTGGGGTGTGACAGACTAGGCTAGACTTCAGCACCCACTGGTGTTTGTGAGAACCAGGGTAAGTATAGGACAGGCTAGACTAGGTCTCTGCCCCTACCGAGCCATGTGTGAGCTGTGTCTGGGTGTGGACCAGGCTTGGCTGGGCTGAAAAAACCAACAGTAAAAATCGGATTGTACGAAAGCCAGCCAGGAAAGGCCACTGTTCCTGCTAGGACAGGAGATGGACTAAGTAGGGCTGGCCCATGGACCCACCAGTGTGTGCAAGATCTAGCATTGGAAGAGGTTCTGATGGAGAAGCTTGGGGAATTACTCTGTCAGGACACAGTGCCTGTAGGTGAGCACAAGAACCATGATATAGAATAGCCCAGACCAGGTTATGGAATGGTACCCACCGGCATACCTTTGGGACAGGCTGGGAGCAAGTCAGGCTGGGCCAGTTCATATCAGTCACTGGTGAATCTGAGCGCCGGAATGGAGTGTGTGTCTGGCTGGGTTGGGTCACATGAGGGCCAGGACTGGGAACCGGCAGGGCTGAGCTAGGCTGTAGCCCCCACCAGCATGAGCTGGAATTGGGGGCTGGCTGGGCCAGCCAGGCTAAAGCACCTACTGGCAAATGCCGAGGTGAGGCAGGCTATGCCAGATGGCAGCACCCAACCAGCACACATGAGACCCAGAGGGAGGGGGCGAAACCAGTAAGGAAGTGTGTGTGGGGACTCCTGTGTTTGACCACTACTGCCATTAGCAAGTGTGAGAGCTGAGATGGAAGCAGATCAGATTGGGCAGGGCTACAACACCTGTTGGCCTCATGTGAGTTGGAACGGCGGAGTCAGGCTGGGTTGACTGCTCCTTCTGGTGCATACGCAAGCCAGAGTGGGTGTGGGTTGGTTGGACTTTGCTGCATCATCAGCTGACAGATACTGGCACGGGGAACAAGTTAAACTGTAGAACCACCTGGAAAGTGCAAGATCCGGGAGTGGGAGTGGGCCCAGTAGGGAAACAGTGGGCACCTCCCCCTTGGGTTGCCACTCCAACTGGTGAGCATGAGAACTAGGACTGGGGCAGGCATGGCTAGACAGAGAGTGGCACCTGCTGGACTGTGTGTGGGCTGGATAGTGGGGCTGGTTGGGTTGAACTAGGCTTCAATGTTCATTGACATGTATGAGAGCTGAACAGAATGTGGGACCAGCCAGAAACTGCAGCAGTACGCAGTTATAGATTATTCTCATCATTCATGAATTTCATATCTGCAGATTCACCTGTTTTAATCCCAAAGTCAACGTTCATAGTGCTTTCCAGGCCATTCCCACAAACATGCCAACTGAGAACTTTTGAGTTCAATGCCTGTTTCTAGCTGAGAACAATCTTCTACCTTCCTAGTTTGGCTTTTCCACTGCAAACCAGTAGCCTTTTCACACTTCTGCGCTTCTTATTGGTGATCTTGCTGCTTCAAATGGTCCCCATGCACAGGGCTGACACGTTGTCTAGTGTCTTTGAGCACAAAAAGACAGAGCACAAAGCCATCCGTGCAGGCAAAGTTAGGGTGCTGGTGCCTGTGGGTTCGCTGTTAGTGAAGCAACAATGCAGCAAGATAAGATGCCTTCAAACAGAAATACACAGAAAACTAGGCTATGTATGGTAAAGTGGACAATGATCAATGGCTCAGACTGTGCTTTCCACTTCTCCTGAAAACAATGGTGCTGCGTTTACTAGCTCAGTGTTTGCACCCTCTTTGGGGAAAACCATGACCTGCGTAATGACAACAGACTTGCAGATTGTAAGCACGAAGGGCTGTCTCCAGCTCAAACAAGAGCTGACTCTCACTTAAGTTCCTATAATATTAATACCATAGCTGTGCCAAAGCAGCATGAGAGTTTAGTCTGGCTGTATGACCAGGAAGAAGAGAATAACATTGTCTGCGCCATGCCCAATTTTTGTCACAGTTTGTTGGCATTAAGGAATCATATGGAGTCGGGTTTAAACCAAGACCTATGACTGCCCAGGGAAAATTGGTTATTTGCTCTCCTCTTTCCCTCTTTCAACATTTGTTCAAAGTCTGTTTTGAGGTAAAACTAATATCTGTGTGATGGTAGGGAGGGAGAAAGCTATTCCTAAACCCCAGGAAATCCTGCCAAACTCTAGCCCTGAATCCTGGTCTACTCCAGGTCTGGTGAAGGGCCCCACTCTTCTCTAAGCTGTCTTCTCAAAATGTAGTTTCCCTAATCTTCAAGGAAAGGAAAGTCTACAGGTGCAGACAGCCCACAGGCTAAGGAGGATCCACAGGCTCCCAGGGGGAGACAATTCTGAGATCCAGGCTCAGCAGGCCCAAGGCATTAGAATGAGAACACCTGCTCTGGGCCCCAGCAGCTCCCAACCTTGGGCCACCTCTGACTTCAGCCATTTGAGCCCCTTCCCATGCTGTGAGGAACTGATATGACAGAGGGGGCTTGGGGTAAGAATGGTCTGAGTCAGCACAGGGAATTAGGGGCAACCCACAGGGCCCATCCCCATCCCACATCCTGAGGAGAAAGCTGTAGAAGTCTCAGAGCCTCAGGCTGCCCGGGAGGCTTCCTGCCTTTGTGGCAGCCACAAATTCCAGCCAAAGTTAACATGGACACAGACAGTTGGGGCCCCACCAAAAGGAGCAGTAAATTCTGTCCTCCCATCTTGTATCTTCTGGGGCCTCTTCCAGAAGCTGGCACATTCACAGAATTTAGAAATAACACCTAAAAAGAAGCAGTGAAAATAACAACAATTTCGTATTAAAACCCTGTATGCTGTACTAAGCATTTACTATAATACCATAGCTGTGACACAAGATGTATGCTGTTGCATTGAATTCCCCCAGAGATCTGAGGGAGGTTTCTTATCCCATGCCTCCTAGGAAGAAAAAGGCCCAAAGCAACTGAGTAACGTGCCGCTGCTCACACAGGTCGGCGGAGGGTGAGTCAGGACCCTCTGTCTGGCTGCAAAGCCTGCATTTTTAACCTCTAAGTTCTATGACTCCGGCCATGCTGCTCACTTCCTGGGTGGGGCAGAGAAGTTCCTAACTTCTTGCCTCTGCAGGCCTCCTCCTCCACAACTGGGGTTCCCTGCACAGCCCCTGGCTGCCACCCCAGGCATATACCATGGATTCTGCTCTTTCGTCCAGTTGACTTCTGGATTCGCCCCAGCTGCGCATCTCATCCTGGTGCACCTATCAGATACCAGGTGCTTAGACTCTGCCTAAGTGTGCTGCCCAAGTGCCCGGATGTCTCTGGGATGCTGAAGGGAGCTTGCAAAGGCAGCTGCTCCGTGAGTGTTCTCTCCTTGATGACTTCACTTCAAGACGGTTTTCAATTGTGTCAGACTGTGTTCAGTACCCATGGCATGCCCTCATCTCCATGCTAAGCTCAAGAGGAGGTGTGTGTGCGTCATGCCTTACAGAGGCTCCTTCTGATTAGCCCTGGATCATACCAAGAGTCTGGCCCCTGCCTCCCACCTGGCAGGATACTTGAGCAACTCAGAGAGGCGGCCATGATCTTCACACCATGCAGTGGATCCCCAGGCAGGCAGGAAAGGCCGGAAGTTGCTCTTGAACTTTTCACTAATTAGTCCATGCCCCTCCGTCCCTCCTCTAGTGCTCCATTTTTTCCCCTTTCCCTGGGGAGGATAGGGAGGAGACTTCCTCAAGGGTCTGCCACTGTCTCAGCCTTTTCTTTCAAAGGCAACCACCTTGCCTGGCAACATCCTCTGTTCTTTCCCACCTTTGCCTATTCTTTAAAAAAACAAGACTGGTGAACCGGTGCAGGAGGAATCGGAAAGATGGCCAACACAGACCAGCATTTGGGACACACTTCTTCATGTGTTCTCCATTTGCAGGGTGAGGCTACTAAGCCGTCTGAAACTCTGTCCACCCAATTTTTATTTCGAAACTGAGGAGGACTTGACAGAGGAAGGCCAGTGAAGCCACAGTGTCGGTTTCCCAGAAGCCCTGGGTCCTACCTACCTGGTTTCCCAGCCACGCTGCATGGAGCAACAGTATGGTTAAGACACACTGGCCAAGAACGCAGCGTTGGGGGTGGCCTGGGAACCAAGGAAAGCGTCCTGGGTCTGATGCTGCTGACGAGCGCCCTGGAGGTTGTGAAGCCATTTACAGATCACAGGGCCTCACTTGCTTGGTTGGCCAGTCCAGTGAGTCAGGTTATGTGCAAAAGACCAGATGCGAAACTGATGGAACATACCTCCCAGATTGGCAGTTCCATAATTCGGGATCTGAGAATGTCCCCTGTGTCCTGCTAGGTTTGCAGAAAGTGCTGGAGGAGCAAATCCAATCCCCAAGGTCACGACCAGTCCTCCCTCCCCTCTTGTCTGCTCTTCGCGATGTGCCCCTTTGCCCCAGACCAGCCTGTGCCAGGAGACACGGAATCCAGACAGTTCTGATTCATTGACCTCAAAAGCAACATACTAATGGCTTTACCAAGGCGACCCGGCGACCCGATGCCTCCCAAACCACAGGGAGCCCTCTGTGGGGTGGTTTTGAACTCTTCTCTCCCCTCCTGGGGGCCCCAAAGCTCTTCTTTGGCCAACATTCAAACTCAGATGCTGCAAGTTTACCTGGAACAACCGCAGGAGGCCCTAGCCTTGGGAAATTCCCTCCCTGTGACTTCACAGATACCCCCCGGGAAGGGTGCCGATGAAACACACAGGTCACACCCACTGCTCAGCCACAGCCTCATCCTCCGAGCAGGGAGAGCCAAGTGCCCCACCAGTGCCCAGAATTCCAAACACAGTGCCTTTTCCGCGTGCTTCTTCTCCCTCCACGGCTCAGACTGTGAAGTCATCAGGAAGTACGGTCTAGCGCCTCGAGCTCCAGACAGATGGCCTGACCTCTGTCCTGGCGCCCTGGTCTGGCCCAGGCCAGACAACCACACTGCAGCCCTGTTTTCCCATCTGCAAGACACCACAGCCTCACCTGTCATCACAAAGCTCCACCCCCTTTCTCCTGAGCAGCCAAAAGCCCTGGGCACCAGGCCAGCTTCAGGGGATGGGAGCGGAGGCGGGCCCAGGTCGTGGTAAATGTGGGGTGCTGATTTGGAGAACATCCTTCCCTCTTTCTGGGCCCCAAGCAGCCAGGTCCCTGCTCTGTATACTAGCCCCACCGTGCATGGATGGTCTCAGCCACCTGTACCACCTCCATCAAAGGGGCATCTGTCAGCATTCAGGTACCCTTGCTAACCCTTCCCAATCCTTCAATAAGGAGTTGCTTCCTCCATCCATGCCCCTACCCCTCGCTCCTGCTGGCCAATGTTGTTCATCTGAGAACGTGGACCTGTTGGGTTACAGAACCCAGCTCCCCTTCATATATGCCTCTTCACAGCTGCTTTGTACCTAGAGCCCTGATCTAGGCATGAAGACAAACGCTGTTCTCCCACCTGTGCTGGTGTCAACATTCCCCTGGCGCTCCGAAGCCCTGAGGTTTACAGAACAGGTCTGTTCAGTGGCTGGCTGCTTGGACCTGTGGGCAAGATTTTGGTCTGACCCACCTCCTGCCACACACCAAACAAGGCTGCCCGCGATAGCCTGCCAACTTCCCTTGCTCTCACATCATCAGATAAGGTGACCTCACATGCCCTGTCATCGCCGCCACCAGGTGTGAGGCTGTACTTTTGGGGAGACAAGATGAAGAGGCTCTGGGACAGATGACTAGGTGCCAGGCTGCTTGAAAGGGTAAGCGGCCCTAAGTCACAGCTGCATGGCCCCTGGGTAAGAGCTAAGTGTGGTTGCCAGCCCAGGCTGCAGTTGGAAGGCAGCCTGCCCTCGACACAGAGGAGAGAGGGGTCTCCGAAGGGAGAGGCACTCTTCACCACTGGAGGTCTAAAACAAAGGCCTGTTCTGTTGCTTAGAGAACAGAAGCCAAGTGACATGTCCAAAGTGAAATAACCCATTTACATATTTATTAAAGATTTACTTTATTTATCTGAAAGGCAGAGTGGCACGGATAGGGAAAACAAGCTTCCGTTGGTTCACTCCCCAGATGGTCTCAAAGCCTCATGCTGGACCAGACCACAAAGCCAGGAGCCAGAAGCTTCTTCCTGATTTCTCACGTGGATGTAGGGCCTCAAGCCCTTGGGCCATCCTACACTGTTTTCCCAAGGTACATTAGCAGGGAGCTGGATCACAAGTTCAGCAGCCAGGATTTGAACCAGCAGTCATAAGGAATGCCATTGCCACATGCAGCAGCTTAACCCACAGGACCACTTGCTGACCTAACTTTAAGTCCATATCTCTTCCCATCATGCTTTTCCACTATGGCTTTAGGAGTCTGGGTCTTAAGTTTCAGTGCACACTGGAATTATCCAGGGAAGTTTCGAAAGATGCCACCACCAGGCTTCACTCTGAAATGCCTGTGTATTTGCTCTGGGGTATGATCTGGGCATGTGACTTTTTCGAAGTCCCTTGAGTGGGACTTCAAAAGATTACTGGGTAACCTTCATGAAAAGAGGCCCAGTGTTAACTGTGAAACTCCTTCAGAGAGAAGCCAGAGAATGGGAGATGGGGAGGAGGGAGGTAAAGTGAGGGAAATCGGAGGAACAAATGAACACCTGGGAGCTGGCCAAGTGGGGTTTGAGCTGGATCTGGGAGGGCAACTGAGATTGTGACACTGGGAAGAGGGGGCAGCAGGAGCAGTGTCCCCAGAGCAGGACATGGGAGATAATGCTGGGAAATGTACAAGACAGGTCAATTGGGACTAGCCTAAGGGAGGCCCTGGGGTCCCACCTTCCTGCAGCTGTGTTGGGGCAGGGTCCTGGCTCTCAACCTTCAACACACACACAGGCTCACACACACAGGCTCACCCACAAGGCTTCCACTGCAAGAACTTGCATTTCTAACAAATTCCCACGTGGTTGTGAGGATCCTGGTCCTTGAAAGATCCTGTAAGATCTCCTGCGCTTTGCAAAGGAAAATTCCAGAAACTCTCCATCTTGGCTCACTGGGAGACAGACACTGAGAAAGAGGAAGTGAACGCAAGCAGGGGCTTCCCCTAGAAGGATCCATGAGACCCCGAGGAGGCTTGGCAGCAGCAGGAGAGTGCCTGAGAATGTGGTAGGGGGAACACAGAGCGTGGTGACCCCGAGACTGGCTGTAGGTGTGTGTTCCAGCCAAGAAAGTGTAACTCACTGAGCTGAGACGGAGGAGGGTGAGAGACCGAACCCAAGCCTTACCAGTGTGGCAGGAGCCTGACCTCTGACTCAGGCCTGGGGCATGCGGAAATGCGGACTGGGTCCTCCTCCCCTGTCAGTCACCATATTTGCCCTAAACCGCTGCCTCTCCTCCCAGGGGTGGAGCAGCAGGTGTGGGCAGCACTCGGCATAAGTGATCTTCACCCTACTATACTCAGCAGCTCGGACACCGGGAGGGGTGGGAGTCGAGCCATCCACTCCAAAATCCACTGCACACTCCTAACCCTCCCCTGTCACCTGCCCTCCTGGGTACACAAGTGTTCCCACAGCCATGGTCCTCCAGCATGGCTGTATGCACACAGCAGAGAGCACCAGCTCTGGCATGGGCCCCCACATCAACAGGTTTTAAAACCCCTGGGGGAAATCCCAAAGTGCAGGCAAGGTTGAGACTTGGGCCCTGCAGCTATGCAAAGGAAATCCTTAAACAGCAGCATTTTCTGCAATGATGTTTCCCTCCTGAGCAACGAAGTTTGAATGCTTCATGTCCTACAGCCCACCCCCGCCACCTCTGCCCACTCTAATGAGCAGATCCTGGGGCCAGTCTGCAGAGGCCTGCAGGATCTATTGCCCCAGCTCTGGGTTCAGTGAAGTTTGAGGCTACAATGCAACAGGGGGAGACTGGAACTCCCCAAGACATCCCTGTGGGAGGCAACAGGAGGAAGGTGCTCTGGGCCAGGAGCTCTGAGACTGAGTTCTTGGTGGATTAAGTAAACCACCCCTCTCATCAGCTGGAAAAAAAAGGTGTGGTAATTCTTGCTCCCTCTAATCATCCTGTGTTCATGAACCAAGCTACATTAGGGCCCACAGACATGACTGACGACATGACGGGAGGGTCATGATGCTTGCCCCGTTAACGGATAGCCTGTCTTGGCAAGCAGCCTCCCACCACCCACACTTCTCTTCTCCCCACCTCCACGTGAGCCGCCAAACCCTCCCACTCAATCACAGCATAGTCTAAAGGCCACTTCCTCCACAAAGCCTTCAGAGACAGCGAGGGCACAGGCCCTGAGGCTGCAGAGGGCTGAGTGCTTAGCACCCCTCAGGCCCAGGAGGCTCAGAGGCACAAAGGCTCCCCCCCCCGCCCCCCCCCCCTTTCTAAATTCCACTGTCCCCGAAGGCAACCCAAAAACAGCAATAGAAATGGCAGATTGTCACGTGCTTGGCTTATGACAGCTTGCTAAGTGATTTATTGAACTTTTCATTCCAGATTCTCAACAAATCTGTAAGGAGATGACATTTCTATCCAGCACCTGAAACAGAGTGTTGGACAGAAATAGTCCTTGGTAAAATGTTTTTCATACTTATTATTAGAAATGGAAAGAGACAGAGGTAGAGACAGAGATATCTCCCATCTACTAATTTACTCTCCATATGCCTGCAACAGCTGGGACTGAACCAGAAGCCAGGAGCCAGGAGCCAAGAACTCCATCCTGGTCTCACACATGGGCGCAGGCACTGCAGCTGCCACCTGATACCTTGCAGGGTATGCATTCGCAGGAAGCCTGATCAGAAGCAGAGGAGTCAGGCCTCAAACCAGGCACTCTGATTCAGAATGTGAACATCCCAAGCTATGCCCTCACCCCCTGTGCCAAACAGCTGCCTTGCTCCTTGGTGACGCTACAAAAACAAATGTAGAGGAGGACGGTGGCCGTGTGAGTTGCCTAAATTCAGTTAAAGCTAGTAGAGTTGACTCCAATCCACCCAGCATCACTGCGACTTGACTTTACAGTGCTGCTCCTGGATGGAAGGAAGGAAGGAAGGCAGTGGGAAGCCAAGGGCGGAGCCAGCTTCCTTGTGCACCTACTGGAAGTGGGCTGGACGCCTGCATTGGTAGCTCCACATGGCCAGCACTTCCCAACCTCAAAAGTCAAGTTCCAGGCACTGGCCCCTCCCTTGGAGGAGAGGGACAGTTAGTTGCAGGCTCCTAGACCAGGAATGTCTAGCACAGGATGCTAATCCAGACAGTTCTTTGGCAGCTTTTCGATGACCTTGCAGCTGCCCAGCTTGGCAACAGCTCTGGTTCTATCAACAAAAGTAGAGTGGACTTGAAGTTCTGAAGCATGGCTGGGCGAGAGATGGAACTGAGGCAGAGCGGGTGGGGGGTGGCCAAGAAAACGCACAGCCTCCCACCTGGCAGCAGAGAGGAGCAGCAGGGAGCCGGAAGGCTGACCCCAGACCCCTCGGCTGCAACTGCTGACGGTTGACAAATGCTTCCTGTGAAAATGTTTACCCGGGAGGAAATTCATCACGTTTCCCCTTCCGACCACGAGGGTGGCTGGAAAGCAGGGCTGCGCTGGCCCCATAAATCCCGGCGACTGCCTCGCCCTCCCTGAGCGCGCCTGCGGGGTGTGAGAGGCAGACGGAGGCGGCAGACAGAGACAAGGGTGCTGACAGCGTGCAGGTATGCGCTCAGGAGGTCCTGTCCTGTCCGTGGGAGTGCACCCCTGCTTGCTGCTCACTTATCTTGCTTCCTTTTCTCTGAAGTTACCACCTGTCCTTGAGTTACCCAGGAAGTCCTCAACAAACTTTGGGTGCTAGTCCGTCTGCATTCCATCTTGGTAGAACAAGAGCTGATAGAGAGGGGAGATAATGCAGATCATTGAGGCGGATTTAAGATTGACTGATTTATCTGCAAAGCGGACTTACAGAAGGGGAAAGACAGAGATCTTCCATCTATTGCTTTACCTTGCTGCCACCATCCCCAATGGGCACAGTGGCCATGCCTGGGTCACATCGAAGCCAGGAGCCTGGGACTCCATCTATGTCTCTCTTCCACATGGATGCGAGGGCCAAACACTTGAGGCACCCTCTGCTGCTCTCCCAGGTGTGTTAGCAAGGAACTAGAAGGGAAGCAGAGCAGCTGGGACGTGAACAGATGCCTCCATGGGATGCTGGCATTGTAGGTAGGGACCTCACCTAGGGTGCCACAAGCTATGCCCTCACCCTCTGTGGTGGATCCGTGATGGAGTCTTAAGCCAGAAGCACCTGTGGACCCAGATAAAACATTTCTCCAACTATCAGGCTGTTTTGGTTATAGCCTCCATCTTGCTGCTGTCCTCTCTCTGGTGGTGGCTTGATGGAATGCCACAAGCCACAGCTGCCAGCTAAAACCTGGTCAGTACGCCTTTACTCTGTGATTTGCAGCAGAGCCCAGGCTGCTCTGAGCTTGTAGTCTTCCTCACCTGTGAAACAGGCAATGATATCCCATGCACCAGGGTCCTGTGAGGCCTCGTAAGGAAATTCACATGCCAGTATAATAAAACAATACATAATTATTGGCTTTTTTAGGCCAAGGAATTTCACCAAATTTTCCATAAAATGGACATAATATATGGGTCACTTATTTGAACTTCAGAAAGAGCAGATAATATTCACATAAAGTATTAAGTAATCTAGGTTGATTTTCCATTTCACCAACATCCAATCAGAAAATGAATCAGGGAGCCAGTGTTGTAGCATAGACGGGTAGAGCCACAGCCTGTGACAGCGGCCTCCCCTATGGGCCCCAGGTTGGCTGCTCCATTTGCAGTCCAGCTTCCTGATGGTAGCCTGAGAAAGCAGCGAAGATAGTCCAGGAGCTTGGGTGTCTGTCACTCGTATAGAACTGGATGAAGCTCCTGGCTCCAGTCCTAGCCATCATGGCCTCTGGGGAGTGAAACAGCAGATGGAAGACTTTTCTCTCTGTCTCCCTCCCTCTCTGTATCTCAGCTTTTCAAATAAATAAATAAATGCATTTTCATATAAATAAATAAAATAATTAAAATTTGGATTCTGAGCCTATTGACTTAATGGCTGATGCAGACATTGACAGCCCAGGTGGGAGTGCCTAAATTCCATACCAGGCTCTGCCTACCGACTTGTGTTAATATAGACCCTGGGGACCAGGAGTTAGGCTCCTGTCACTTGTGTGGGAGATCTGGATCGAGTTCCCAGTTGCTAGCTTCAGTGACCCTGGCTGTAACAGGCATTTGGAAAGTGTCTCTGTGTCACTGCTTCTCAGATAAATAAAGGGTTGTTTGGATTGTTGTTGTTGCCATCATTTTGAGATCAGCAATCTCTTGTCTTATTTTATTTTTAATGTTGTTTACATAGTTGACAGGGATGCACACCCATATTGGCATCTGCGTAGGGTGGGGAGGATCAGGTATGGAGGGGAGTCGGGGGAGGGCACTGCCTCCTTGCTGTCAAACTACATCAGCTCCCAGGGAAGGGGAACGATCGTTTGATGATGCCTGAGAGACCCCAATGTGAGGAAGAATGTTCCAAGGGTTACTTGAGTGGCTTTGATAGTTCTAAAATGTTGTCAGCTTCATTACACCAGGGTTGAGAAAATCTTTCCAAGGTCTATTGGTTGACAAAGTCCACCCCAGTGCATCCACAGGCCTAGGAACGTACTACAAAGCTTGGCCAGGAGAATTGTCCAACCTGTTCTGATTGCCATCCTCTGATGAGACACTTGATGTCCCCTGCTGGCCTCGATGAGCTGGCTGTCAGGTCCTCTGGGCAAGCTGTCCACCAAACAGGCATCAGCAACTGGGGAGGCCTCGTCCCAGTACATGAACTACAAGGTCAGACCACATAGCTTATGATGTTGCCTGTGGCTGGGTTTTAAGTCCAGTGGTCCACCTGGCCTGGGTGACCTCAGTCTTGACTCTGTGTGCGCCAGACAGTGGAGGTAAGTTTGGCCAATCACCCGCACCAGCCAAATGTGCATGTGGTGGATGCAGCTGCCTGGTCAGTTCTGTTTGTTTGTCTGTAATGCAGATTCTCATGGTGTGATTGAAGTAGGCAGCCTGGGAGTACTAGGCCTAGGAACTCGCATTTCAACAACTCTTCAGTGACTTTGTGGGAGCTTGATAGGCCCTGGGCAACAAGTCCTGTGAGTGCTACAGAAGAGTCACAGAGCCCTCCCAAAGTGTCCCGACTGCCCCTTCCTCTAAAAGCAGAGACGCAGGAAGCCATGGGCTAGCCCAAGTTATCGGGCCCTAGCACCCAGGCCCACACATTAGCTCTGATTCTGAAAAAAGCAGAAGAGGCTAAATCCAACCCTCCCGGCAGCCCCCACAGACTCACAGCACATCTGGACTCCTGCAGGTATAAGTACAAAGACACTCAGTGGATGCCACTGTCAACAGAGCCCTGTGCCCCGAAGGTGGGGGATGGACCACCAATGACATCAGAACCACTGGCTCAGGAACCAGGGGCAATGTTAAAGGCGGGCAGAGGGAGGAGGTGAGCAGGTCACTAAAGGGTTCTCTGAGCAGGAGATTCTCTGGAAGACGTGCATGCTTCATTTCACTCCTTGTGGAGCTTCTGTTGCATTATCTGGGGGGCGATTCTCTGATCTCAGAATCCGCCGGAGGGACTGATGCATTCCTAGGTGCCACCTGTCCCCAGCCGCTCTATCAGCTCAAGGGACTCGGTGACTCGCGCCATGGTTTTCTGGCCATGTGGGGAGATGTCGCGTTTCCCTACAAGGCTGGCCTCTTGTTTAGTCACCAGGGTGACAGGCTATGACAGTAACCTTGACGACTATGAACATGAGCCTCAGAAAAGAGTCAACTTCTTCCTTTATGACATTGTTCGGTGGCAGCCCCAACTCCTGGGGTAAGATAGGATGGCGGGGTCACCTTCATTTCTTAGGGGAACAAACTGAAGCCCATTCAAACCAGGGCCATATTGAAGGCCACACAGGTACCAAGCTCAGGAATGGGACTCTGGGTCTCATTCGAATTTCCTCCTGCTGCAACTTTTCTATTAAACCTGCAAAACATGTCTTTCAAAAATAAGTCTGTGAGCCTTTCTCTTTCAGCACCTTGATCATCTGTCAGGATTTTTCTTCTTTTCTTCTAGTTAAAATCCAGTCCTGTTCTGTAAGCAAACACTATTTGTTCCTTCATCTGTTCTTGAGATAGAGAGGAGGAATGCTTGGCAAAGCAACATGAGAGCTCTCTCGCCGACCTAAAGGTGCACCATACTGGGGAGTGGCCACCCACTGCACCTGCGTGAGCTGCCTGGGCGTCTGGGTTGGCCACCTGGCTTACCTGGCAAACGCCGCTCCCCTGCACTATGTCAATGCTTACCTCTGAAGAGGAAGCTGCCCTAGTGAATCACCAAGGTGCATGAAGACAGTGTCTGGTTCTTTCTTCATCCAGAAGTGTGATTGCAAAAGGAATCAAGCTGGAAAATGTTTATCAACAAACTGATCTTTTTAAAAAAAAGCCTTATTAAAACACAATTCACATATGAAACTTAGACTTTTGAAATGGACAACTCAGTAGTGTATTCACCGTAATGCTGCCATCACCACAACCTTAGAACCCTTTTCTCACTGCGAGAAGCAGCTCCGTCCTCCATGGCAGCGAGGCTCCAGCCTGCTCCAGCTCTGGCAGCTCCTGAGACACGTTCTAGCTCTTAGCTTTGACGATGCTGGACTTTGTAGCTAAATGGAGCACATAAAGCTGGCATAGTGGGCTCTGCCTGCAGCACCAGCATCCCTAGGGCTGCTCCACTTTCTGTTAATTGCTTGGGAAAGCAGCAGAGGATAGCCCAAGTCCTTGGTCCCCTGCACTCATGTGGGAGACATGGAAGAAGCTCCTGGCTCTCAAACCGGCTCAGCTCTGGTCATTGCAGCCATTTGGGTAACGAACCAGCAGATGGAAATTCTTTCTCTCTCTTTGATTCTGACTTTCAAGTAAAATAAGTAAATATTTTCAAGACGGAGCACATGGGCCCAGCGCAATAGCCTAGTAGCTAAAGTCCTTGCCTTGAATGAACTGGGATCCCTTATGGGCACTGGTTCGTGTCCCGACGACGACCTCACTTCCCATCCAGCCAGCTCCCTGCTTGTGTCCTGTGAAAGCAGTCAGGACGGCTCAAAGCCTTGAGACCTTGCACCCGCATGGCTGACCCAGAAGAAGCTCCAGGCCCCTGACTTTGGATGAGGTCAGCTTTGGCCATTGCAGTCACTTGAGGAGTGACTCAGGGGACGGAAGATTTTTCTCTCTTCCTCTCTGTATATCTGACTCTCCAATAAAAAAAAAAGTTTAAGAGTGAAGCACATTTAAACTCATTTATGCTAATTTCCTAATGGTGACATATAGGAATCTGCTTTATTGAACACAGTGCCAGAGGGAAAAATTACAGCCCTCACACCCTGCAGTTTATCTGTGTTGTGGCCACTGGAGCAGACACCCTGGATTAAACCCTGGGTCTTCCACCAAATAACTCTGGGACCTTCTGCCGGCAGCCCAGTCTCTCCCTGCCTCTCTATCCAAATCAGTAAACTGGGAGCAATACCAGAATCTTCCCCCAGAGGTTTGTGAGGGGCACTGCTACATGTGAATCCTCAGAAAGTGCTCACGTTCAATGTCAGCTGTTTCTCAGTGGCCCAGAGCCTACACACTGCCAGCAAGTGCCAGTTTTCAAATTCTAAGAAGCACACAATTCAAGCAGGGGCTAGTAAAAGATTAGATTATTTCCTAAAGGGAGATTGGAAACTTGTTCCCAATAGGGTATATTCTTCTTTCTTTGTCACAGTGGTCCTCAGGGACAATGACTGTCATTCTTCTCATGATCTGGGATACGACAAATCAAAGGTTAATCAATGGGATAATTCATTACCCACTATCATATTAGAGTGCATCAGAAAGTATAGAAAATGGAATTAAAAGGTAAGTTTATTTTAGTGTAAAAGTTTTTGAAAGCTAAGAACAGATGTTTTATAATATGTATTTTTCATTAACTTTAAAAATCCTCATATGCATGGATTTTGACATTTTTTTGTGGACTGGGCATTTGGCTCAGTAGTTAACGGTGCTACATTCCATTCCCAGCTCCACCGTGGATGCTAACCTCCTGCTGATGCGCACCCTTGCAGGCAGTAGGTGATGACTCAAATACTTGGGATTCTGCCACTTGGATGGAGTTCTGGGTTCGTGGCTTTGACCTGGCCCAGCCTCATCTGTTATGGACATTTTGGGAGTGACCCAGCAGACAGAAAGCCTCTCTGTGTTTCTGTCTCCATCTGTCTGCTTTCAATAAATGATACACAAAATGTTTTAAAGTTTGTTTGCCCCAAAATAAACATATCTATTCATTCCACAAATCATATTAAATCCAATACTTTTAATTCCATCTTCCATGAACACTTACATACATCAACATATTTTTACAAGTTTCCTAGATAAACTAAGTTTCCTTTGGCCCATGTTTTCTAAACTGGTATTTTCTACTTAGCATCCATCTATCATGTTCTTTTTTTTTTCACCCTGAGTATTGTGAAAGACACCACAAAGTGTCAGCAATGAAATTTACCAAGTTTGATGATTTTTACTCACCTGGAGAATACCCTAATACCTTGCGAAACAGAGTGGACCAAGAGCCAAATGAAGGGGGTATTTTAAAAGGGCAAGAGAGAGCAGAGGTCCCTGGAGGTGACAGTGGTCAAGAAAGGAAAGAAGAGAAATGATGCAGCATCACGTGTACCCGCTGTCACCCAGCTGCTGGCACACAGCTGTCAGACCTCTGTGGCAGATGGTATCTCAGTGATCCTCAGAACTTAGCTCTCCAGTATGTTCCAGAGAACTCCCAGTCACCAGTATCTGCATCTCTGAGCCTGAAGGCTTTGTCATCTGGAGCCATCCAGATAAGCTAAGGAGTGATTCACTGTCTGGGAAATTGGTGCCTCCTGGGCTGCAAGCAGTCGCAGCCAGACTGAGAGGAGCTGGTATTTACAGCTCCTCCCCTTCCCAGAGGGTAACATTTAGGGCCATCCATTTTATGTCTTTCCAAGAGTTTCTTCTTTGGGATGAAGCTGCCGTTGTCCACCACCAGCCAGCTGCCTTCCTTCCCCTTGTCACTGCCCACTCCTCTACCTTAGCTCCCATGCATCCCCAGTAGACCACCTGCACTCAGGTCCTTCGAGCAAACCCAAACTAAGACATCCTCAAGCTGCCTGTAGAGCTGATTGAAAGTGAACCTATTGGACTAATGAGGAAACTGAGATCATGCTTGTCTCAGACTTTTCAAGGGCACATAGCAAGGTGCAGGTCTGACTCTAAACACCCAACACCCACCTGTCCCATGGGCATGCCAGGAGAATTACACACATGGCATGTGGCTTGGTTACAAAAGCAGCACCCTCTCCTACTCCCCTTAACTCCACTCCATTCCATTTGAGAAACTCCAAACTTGCCCCAAATTGGACATAAGAGTGGGCCAGAGGCTTGGTCTTATTCAATCTTCTTGACTTGCTATTCATTTGGAGATGTGTAAGTCCCAGCTGTGAAATAAGGACAGGAAATATTGCCATAGAAAGGAAGAGTCGTGTTGAGATTCGGTGCTTCCCATGGGCTAGAAACACAGGACAAGAAATTGACTGACACCTGTGTCAGTGTGTGGAAGGGCTAGGAAAACCTTGGCTGTCCACCAAAAGCAGCTTTTGCAGCCACAAACTGCAACTTGTGGCAAATCATTTTGGATTAGGGCAGCATGTGGCTGTTGGGTTGGGGGTTGTATATGTGTGTGTTTGGCTGGGTATGGAATCTTACTGATAGCCAGGCTGGGGAGCCTGAAGGCTTTGCAGAGCCTCAAGGGAGCTTTCAGGGAATACAGGTGATGTTTTGGCTTTCCTGAATGCTAACTTGATTCACATTTTGAGCAAAATGGAATTACCGTGGACAGGAGCAGATGGGTGGGGAGAATCACATGAAATCAGCCTGAGCATATCAAAACCCACAGACAAGTTTCTTCTGTTTGTGTTTAGTGTTCTTATTATCAGCCAATGCCAAACAAAACAGCCCAAGACTTAGTGCATTAAAAACCACAACCACTTTGTTGTATCTTATGATTTTGTAAATTAGGAATTCAGGAAGGGCTCGGCTCAGAGCTTCTGTTCCACATGGCACGGACTAAGGTTAACTCTAAGGTATTCGACTGGCACCAGGGCTGGGCTGATGGACCAGAGATGACCTCACACACATGTCAGGCTCATTGGTGGACACAGCTGGAATGCTGCACTCAACAGGGACCGTTGACCAACTGGTACACAAAATAACTTCTAAAGGTTTAGGGAGAAGGGTTGCAGAAATACCGGGAATTCTTTACAATTTGTATTTTCTTGAAATTTTCAGAGTCCTCACACAAAGGCCTCTCCAGCATGGTGGCAGGTGGTCTCTGCCCAGCTTTATGTTCCAGGAGCAGATCTCCCATGAACCAGGAGGACTTGGCTTCAGAGTCAGGGGCCCCTCCTGCCATTCTTGTGTCACAGTAGCCACAAGCTCACTCAGATTCAAGAGAAGGAACTTAGCCCCATCCTCTCAATGGCAAGCATGTGTGAAAGTCCAAACTCCAACCTGGGTGGATGACAAAGAGAAAAGCCAGACTTTGTAGACTCTCTGGCTCTGAGACTGCTAGTATAGCAGCAGCTTTACCTAGGATCTAGTGAGCAGAGAATTAGAAATGAAGGGATCTGGTGCAGCTGAAATCATTAGAACTCCAAGCCAAATTCACACTGGGTCCTCCAGAAAATGTTTTCTGGCACGGAGCAAGCACCTGCCACCCACCTCCTCCTCCCTGCCACCCCACTCCAACCCAGTGCTGCTTGCTGCCCAGTGGGCGGGCTCACACCGCTTCTGCACCCTGCACTGACTGTTATGACAAAGGCAGAAAGGGAAGATATTCTGGGAGTGTGGAAGGGCTCAGCTGATTGAAGCAATGTGCAAACCACGCAGGGATCGGGATTTGGGAAACATGGTATGACATCGCTTTATCTCAACAGAGATCTGCAGCTGAGGCTGCCTCTCTTGGGGCCCTCTCACCTCCCAGGCAAGACCACTCTGGGGCTTCTGTCCAGTCAGGGAGAAGAGTGGCACTGTCTCGCTCACACCTGTGCATCCAATGAGTTAACCTGAACAACTGAACTCATTGATTCAATGGAGTATGCTTTTCACATCCTGTGTGTTCTTCTCTTCCTCTTCCTCCTCTTCCTCTTCCTCCACTTCCTCCTCTTCCTCCTCTTATTGTTATATTACTAAACTACGTTACACACCTGCCAATGGACTTTAGTCAGGAGTTTGTTAATGAAAGGGAGAAGAGACAAAGGACCTTGAAGCAGGGCCCACCAGTGCGCCGCCGGGCCAGGTTCTGAGCAGGCCTGCCGTCTCACTCCTCTCAGTGTCTCCTCCACCCTGAAACTAGGCAACACTGAAGTACTCGTTCCCCAAGGCCTGCAGAACAGATGGCTGTCTCCAGGTATTCCGGGAGCCACTCCTGATCCACGTGTCCCACCTCATCCACCACTGTCCCCTTTCACCACTGTTTTCGCAAAGCTTTGGGCATTGTTCCTGGGAGAGAAGCCCCAAGGCCAGTTTTGAGATTTGATTTGTTGTGTCAGTGGAATTGAAGAAAACATACACTGCCCACCTTTTGCTCATTCCTGCCTCACTGTTTACATCTCTGCCTCACTTACAGCAGTGCCTGTCATCTCTGATGTCCAATGAAAATTCAAATGACAGCTCCTAACTTCTAGTGTTGAGCTTCTAAAACTGAGACTGAAGAGGCTCTGAGGCTACAAAGAGAAACCAGCTCAACTTTCGTGTCTTCTCCACCCCCAGCAGTACGACACTCACACAGGTGTGTGGATTTGATCAGTGTCCCCTACAACCACATCCCTGCAGCATCACAGTGGCTCCTACTGCACTTTAGAGGCAGACCATCTACACATCCTCCATGCTCAGCCTTGGCCTGGTAGCACTCCCATGCATGTCAGTGCACATGGCCAGGACCAGCTCTGCCATATAGCTGTGGGTGTAAAATCTCCCACAGGCTGGGATGGGCATCGCAAGTCCTCAGGTCCCCTATATGCACAGTTAGGAAACCCAAGGCTCAGCAAGGAGAAGGAGCAAAGTAAGTCTGGAAGTCATGTCTGGTGACATCTTACATGATTCCCCTTTCATATCTTGCTGTATCCTGAATCCTTCCCTTAAGGTGTCTCACTCATTCTTCAATCCAGTGCCTGGAATGAATGCATGCAGAGTTAAATCCTTAGCTTTCCATATCCATGGGCAACAGACCGTAATGCCATAGTCATTACCTGACAGGTTGTGTGTCTGAAACAAGACAATAGAATATTTCATGGGATCTGAGTGTTGGAAGCATTCTGGTATTTGCTTTGAATAGTGGGGGTTGCTCCAATGAATGCCAGCCAAAGAGGCCCAAAATTATCTGCTGATCTTTTGAACCTACTGGAATGTTACAAAGGAAAATTTTAAACATTTATGCAAGCCAGGACATTATAAAGAAGCACTGCATCAAGTAACTTGTCGATCTATTGATCTGAACTTTACAGATAGAGGGTCAATAAGCATGAGCTGGGTGAATGAGTGTGCTACACTGAACACGAGCCACATCTACTGCCATTTTTGTTTTTCTACCAATGGGTCATGAGGGCTTGGGGAACTCCAGTTGCCTTACTTAACTTCAGTCTGCTTAACCACAAAGTCGATGTTTGCCATTTGGTTCAACCCAATTTTATCTTTCTGAGCTAACTCTGTCATTCTATTAGCCTACAATTTCATGAGATGCTAAATCTGTTTACACAATTGGTACCAAAGGAAAAGGACAGTGCTAAAGTTTATTGATTGTTCTTGTTTTATGCTTCAGTTCTTCTTTCTTGCAAAAATCTAAGTGCTTTCAGACTCATTATGTATCTTAGTTATCATACCTAACCTCTAAGGAAAATAATATTAACTCTTTTCTCCACATTTGGGGAAACTGAAGTCATGTCAAATCTTGATAGAGTGGTTGCTGTTCTCAGACATTGGAAAGTGAGCAGTGCAAAACCAATCTATGCACGTGAGGTGAGCTCTGAAATAATGCTGACTGCTTGTAGGCATCTTCAAGTGATGATTGCCACGGTTACCAGAAGAGGGCGGAGCTTGCCTCGAACCTGGTACATCACTCTGACCTCAGATTGAAACCCTGAAAGGACAGCAGAAATCCGGCATGCCCCTGAGACAACAGAGCCACTGTTGAACCAATGACGGATGCCAGCTAATACCAAATAAGGATCGACGCGACCCCCACTTCAGCTTCTATGTCAAGAGGGGTTTAAAACTCCCTGCATACCCCTTCCCTCGCCTTTCTTTCTTTTCCTTTGCAGCCTCCCCGCTTCTCCATGTCTGACTCTCCACTGTAAGGGAGAAAGGTCCATGAACTGGGGTTTCTTTGAATAAAGGTCATCTATATTCTTCTCTATACTCAGCTGATATGCTCCTTCACAGGTGGTTGGTGAATCCAAGAACGAATACAGTCTAGTAGCTTTGTTAAGTCAAGTAGACAGAGATCAGAGTCTGGGAAAGCTGAGATGGCTAAGAGTTGATATATGCGGAAAAAGAACACTGTGTATCTGCGTAAATATCCTCTTTAGTCTTTGCTGAGTTATCAGGCCATGTATGTAGAGAGCAAGCCAAAGAAAGGACAAGAAGGTTGTAAGTTGAACAACTCAATGTTCCTAACCAGGTGTGAGAATGATTGTGTCCTACCAGCCAAAGTAGATAATGTTTGGTAATCCCTTGGGATAGTCAGTGAAGAGCCAAGAGAAGTCTAGCTTGAGTGGAGTGGCTAAACTATTCTTGCAGGAAAAGTTACTGTAGATCCTCCACAGCAAAGTTTAGAGACAAGATTCAAAGAGATCAAACTAGCCCTTCTATAATTTAACTGCCCAGCAAAACCAAGCCTAACACTCTTTTTAAAAAGACAGCAAAGTCCAAACACTTAATGACCTAATGTGACAATGTCTATCATCTAACACAAATCTACTAGACAAGTTGCCCCATAACTAAGACAAAGATTAGTCAATAGAAACAGACCCACAAATGACAGGAATGCTGCATAAATAAGTAACTTGCGAATATCTAGCTACAGAAAGTCCAAAGTCAGGTCAAGGTCTCTTGGCACTTTTATACAGGATTATTTTCATTGCCTGGGCTCATCAGTTGTCTGCATCCATGGCAATTTATAGGGATTCACCATAACAATCCAGTTGTAATTTTCCTATGCTTCTGACTTGTACTTTAGACTGTCCAAAAGCTCGAAGAAGTAGCCACAGATCTGAAGCCTATGGAGGCTTCCCTGATCCGAGCTCACACTGACCACCCTCATGGACAGAATGTCCACAATGCTGCAACAGGACTCCCTTGACTCCCCTTCCTCACTGTGGCACATGCATGGGAGTGCTCCTCGGTCATACCTGCTTCCAGGGATGGCGGCTTAAGGAAACTTAGGAATCAGTGTGAGTTCAGTGAGAATGTCCACCAGGAAGCCAGTCTTGGCTTCAGCTCAGAGTTAGTGAAAACTGACAGCTGGGGTAAAGGACGACACACAGAACGTCAGGATGATATCAGCCTGCAGGAAGGTGCTGCCCAGGGCCTATCCATGTGTGTGAAAGAATGGGTCAGAGAGCAGAGCCATGGGGTCACCGCCCAGGCTGGGGGTGTAGTTTTCCTCCCTGCAATTCACTCCGCAAATATCAAAGCCCTGTAATTTGCTAATTATAGGCGGGATTCTGGGCTTGTGGGCCCAATTAACCACTTGTTCCTCATTTTCCATGTGTGACCCACCAACTGCACCCACAATTACCCACTTGTCTTTTAACTGCCCTGGGAGCTGGCTGAATCACCTCCAGTTCATTCCACTGTCACCTCCAGGTGGCCGGGTGTGTCTCTTGCTTTCTGGGCTCCCCTTCTAAATGATTCTCTCTTTTCTCTCTCTCTCCATCATGCAGGCCAATGCCTGCTCCCTCCAGCTTAGAGTTTCCATGCGGATGCCTGGTCTTACTCCTCTGGGCTTGCCCCTTGCCTATGCGTGCAGCCTCCAAGGCAGGAAGCAGTGCCTATTGTTCTGGGCACCTTGCCTAGCTCCCCCAAGGAAGCTCCAGAGGTTGTGGGCACATGTGCAGCCTCCACTCCCAGACAGACTCCACGGAAGGAGTAAGGAAAATCGCAGCCTCTCCGGAGCCAGTCCGTTGCCAGGGCTCCTGCTCACACCCTCTGTCAGTGCTGCTTTACCTCCCTATTTCAATCAGGCTTGGGTCACATCCAGGGATATCAGAGCTGGAAGAGAAGGTCCCAGAGCCACCAGGATGGACTCTGCAAGGAGACAGAAACCTGCACCATTACCAGCTTCTGCCCTGTCAGATAACCCGGTAAAGAACTTCAGCCAAGTTCCTGCCGGGTTACTGTGTCAACAGCCTCTATCCTTGTTTGTGTCGCAGACACCTTAGAAAAATCTAATGAAAGTGCTGGACCCTCTCCAACAAGAAATACTTGCATTCATTCATCCACAAACTTAATTAATCATTCAACAAATATTGATGAAGCACCTCTTTGCTGGGCACTGTGGCAGGAACCAAGAAATATCAACGGACCTGATACACAAAATCTCCCACTCTCAGCAGGAAGAAAGAGGCAATGAATAATAAATGTAATGAATAAGTAAAATGTACAACTTGCTAGAAGGTGTGAGTTAGGGAGAGGGCAGCACCAGAGTTGGGAAAGAGAAGCGGGTGGCAAGGACGGTTGTGATTTTTTAAATAGAGGTGCCAGGTAGGCCTCATGAAGATGTGAGATGGGAAGAGAGAACTGAAGAAAAGGTGAGGCTTTGCCACCAAGTGTCAGGGCAGAGGGTGGCAGCTGGAGAGTCCAGCTGGGGACAGGAGAGAGCACGGCGTGGAGGAAGAGGCTGTCCCAAGAGATCTGTGGCTGGAGGAGCAAAGGCAGGGCACTGGGGTCCCCCAGGGCCTGGGGCTCACTACTGACTGAAGTCAGAGGCCGTAGCGGACTTCGGACAAAAGAGTTGCACAATCTCACCAGGTCTGTTGGTGGCTTCTGCAGAGAACTGAGGACCCGGGTTTGAGTGAGTGGTTGCCCAGACAGAATTAAGGAGATTGAGTGAATGCAGTGTGTACCAGAAAGGTATGCACAGTCACACACACACACACAGAGCTGAGCAGCTCACTCACCCCCTGCAGCCCATGCATGGAGGCAGGTGCAGCCTGCCTTTTACAAAACAATAAAGGAACGTGGTGACTCCAAGGAGAAAGTGTGAAGGGACTGGAGTGCACAGAGACAGGCAACCTTAACCAATCCTAAAAGTTGTATTTAAAAATTTTTTAAAAAATTGTCAAAACAATAGCAATTGGTCATCGGAGTGATAGATACATGAGCGTATATTATAATTCTTCCTGTACATGGAAAATCAAACATAGTTGAAAAAATACCTGCTCACCTCAGAGTTTTCAGAGGCCTCGCACTTGTTGGTCATTGCCTTGGTGGAGGGATAGGGGTGACATTCTGGCTGTGACAGCTTGCTGTCTTAACTCACTTTCCTTCCCTTTCTACTGGTAAGGGCCTACAGAAGCCACCACCATGTCTGGAAGAGAAAAGGCACACAGTGACCAGAAAATCAGGGCCCAGCCTTTAGCAGGAATACGGGAGGACGCCCCTGCAGGAGCAAAACAAGGTAGGAGGTCAGAGTGGGGATAGAAGGCAAGCGCCTACCCTTCCAGGGGCCCCTCTAAGAAGCACAGGCAGATTTCTTTATCACTCACTCTCAGAGAAGCCAGACCAGACTGATCAGACCACAGGTGCTCTGCAGGGCCCTGCCCATAATCACCCCAGAGGGCCCAAGAGCGCCCAGTGGCAGAACAGTCTGGAATGGAGCCAGCTATCACCTGCATGTAAGAGGAACCTGCAGTTGCCTAGGGCTGGAGGCTGGACAGTCTCCGTGCTGGATGGGCGGACAGTTCTTGGAGAGCAAGAGAGCAGGGAGGCTGCCCCGGCGGGCTGCCCCTGGGCACAGACCCCCAGACAACAAATTCCTCTCGATCTGCAGACCTGTCTCTTAGGCCTCCAGGGTCTCCTGCTACCCACATGTTGGAGAAACTTGTACCATGGCTGGTCGCGGTTCTGATTAGAGAATTATTTCCCAGGCCACAGCTTTAACAAGGCCTTGCTTTCTAATGACTGGTTTTCTCCTAATTAAATAAGAAGGGGGGAGGGTAACCGGTGATTAGTCCGCTGTCTAATACCACCTTCCGTTTATGTGCGTCTGTCTTCAGAGGAGCTCCGAAGGCTGGGGCCGTGACTGGGCAGTCGTCCCTAGTGATCTCCCGCCGAGATGGAAGGGTGGTTATTAGTCCGTTTTACAGCTGGGAAAAGGGATGACTGGAGGAGGCTAGGCCAAGTGTGCAGGCGCCCTCCCAGGCTCTGGCCAGCAAATGAAATTTCTCTAAGAAAACTCTCCAGGACAAATGTCATCCCCTGGGAAATGCAGCAGGCTCCAGCAATACCAAGAAAGGCGTCATCCCTTGCAAACCTTACAATGGTCATGCGCAGGGTTCAATCCCAGCAGCCACCCTATCAAGCAGGCAGTAATTTAATCTCACCTACGAGTGGCAAAGTTACCAGTCTGGAGTTTCCTAATAAAAATAACTGCAGTTGTAGTAAAAGTAGAAGCTAATATTTATGGACTACTCACCGTGTGCCACTCACCTATTATCTTGCTTTCATTCTCCCAGCAAGCTTCTGAAGTGGTTATTAACATTATCGTCATTTCACGGATGGCAAGATGGAAGTAGAGCAAAGTGCAGTAGCTTGGGCAAGGTCACACGGCAAATGAATGGCAAGGACACACACACACACACACAGGGGAGCCATAGCAGGTCACCCATCTGCAGGAATACTGCACTCTGACTGTTGACCTAGGAACACTCAGGGACAGTTGGGGTGAAACAGGGATTGACTAGGTCTAGGTCTGCTCTGAGTTCTAGCTACTGTACTTTGAAAGTGGGGAGGCAGGTCCAGTGTGGTAGCCTAGTAGCTAAAATTCTTGCTTTGCACACCTGGGATCCCATATGGGCACTGGTTCATGTCTTGGCTATGCCACTTCCCATCCAGCTCCCTGCTGGTGGCCTGGGAAAGCAGTCAAGGGCGGCTCAAAGCTTGGGACCCTGCACCCATGTGGGAGTCCTGGAAGAAGCTCCTGGCTCTTGGCTTCAGATTGGCTCAGCTCCAGCCATTGCGGCCACTTGGACAGTGAATCAGAGGATGGAAGATCTTTCTCTCTGTCTCTCCTCCTCTCCGTATATCTGCCTTTTCAATAATAATAAATCTTAAAAAAAAAAAAAAAAAGAAAAAAAAAGTGGGGAGAGACACTTCAGGTACACATTCTATGTGCTGTGTGAATGAGTAGTACTTGTGGGGAGACGGCTCTGACTCCACGACCCCAGGTATTTTCCACTAGTACCCAAGGGCACTGCTGGGGCTGTGAGCACACAGGTGGTGGTCTCCCACAGGCAGAGTCAGCCTGCTCCTGGCTCCTAAGTGCCAAGGTGTAGCAAGTGATAAGCCTCTATCTGCCACGCTGGCATCTCATCTGGCTGCTGGTTTGAGTCCCGGCTGCTCCATTTGTGATCCAGCTCTCCGCTAATGTGCCTGGAAAAGCATCAGACAATGAACCTCGTGCTTGGGCCCTTGCACCCACGTGGGAGACAAGGACGAAGCTCCTGGCTTCTGGCTTTGCACTGGCCCCATTGCAGCCGTCTGGGGCACAAACCAGAAATGGAAGGTCTTTCTATCTCTCCTTCTCTCTCTGTAACTCATCTTTCAAATAAATCATCAATCTTAAAAAATAATAATAATAATCAGCCTTGTGAAGCACTATGGCCATTGAGTCACAAACTTGTGCGTATGATGGGAGAGGGGGTGGGCTTTCCATCCAGCTTTTGCACACGGCAGAGAAAGGAAAGCCTGGACCACTCTAGAGCCATGGCTGAATGCCCTCCTCACAGCAGCCTCTAAGGACCCAGTTCAGGCCCCCACACCGTGGGCCAGGGAAAGGATGTCCCTAGAGAGGAGACACAAGTCCCCACTCCATGCTTGTGCAGCCAGCCACCCTTTCATCAGAAAATGAGCTTGCCTGTAGTTAAGCAGTGAGGGAACCCAGCAGCGGAGGGCGGAGCTGATCCAGGGTCCTCCTCTGCTCTTAGTCCTGGCCCTGGCTGGACTGCAGGTGTGTCTGGGCCCCTTTTGAGATCAGTGCCTGGCAAGGGCTTGATAACTCATCTCACCTCCTGTCTGCTCCCTTTCTTGTCAGGGCAACCTTCCTGGGAACAGCTGGCCAGCTGCTTAGCCTGTGCAAACCCCAGGAGGCTGCTGGCAGTTCTGGGGAGCAGCAGACACCCACTCCACAGTCCCCCGTATTTCTGACCCAAACAGAAGGGCCCAGATTTCCCGGAGCTTCGTTCTGCACCCTGCCATCGCGTCCGGTCTCCAGGGCGAAAGCTTTATTGGCTAAGCCCTCGGGTTTAGGAGCACGGGTTGTGAGACAAGGGGACCACACCACAGGTGCCTAGTTGGCTCTCTCTGGGGAAGTGACCACATGGCTCTGTTCCTACTTCCTGTAAGGAAGGACAGTGAGTGTTCGGTACCATGGGATTGCTATCCTCTATTCTCTAGATTTTTCTTTTTTTTCTCCCTGGAAAAAGAATCCGTTATTCTGAGTCAAGTTCAACTGCTCACGCCAGGACTTCCGGTGGGTAAGGGTTAGGACATCAAGACATTGGTCAGTTTTGAGGAGGAAGAAAGAATGTGGCGAAGGAACTACTGTCGTGGAGGAGTCGACACAGTCAGCTCCTGGTGACCCCGTCAGCAGAAAAGGCCAAAAGCACAGAGAGCTTAGAGCTCCCCCTCAGCGACCCTGCAGACACGTGGCTCACGCTGGCCCCGTTCCAAAGGCAGCAGCCGCTGGCTGCGGCTGTCCACGCTCAGATCCTTCAGAAATGCAAAACCAGGGAGGCCAGAGCCGGCGGGGTTCCCACAGCGTCACAGGAACGCGGCCTCCCTGGGCGGCAGCAGAGCCCAGAAATACCAGAGGAGCTGCCCGGGGCGGTCGCGGCGGGCGCAGCTGCTGCGAGGTCGCGCCCGAGACACGTCCGCACAGGCCCGGGGGCGGGGGCGCCGGCCCGGGCTGTCACCTCCCCCGGGGACCGGCGGGCCTCAGCTCTCCCGTCTGCAAGTCACAAACATCCAGCCCTTCCCCCCAACCAGGGTTTGTTTGTTTATTTATTTATTTGTTCATTTATTTGTTTTTTTTTTGCAAAACAAAAACGCGAGGTGAGGCCGGGCGAAAGGAAAGACGCAGGGAAGGAGAGATGGAGGGAGGGAGCAAGGGACAGCGGAGACAGAGCAACCCCGGACACGCTTGGGGTGAGCTTTTGGGTGAGGATTCTGGGATTCAGCCAGTGTTGGGAAGGCTGTTCTCCAGTGGATGATGAAGCCCTTCTACCCAGGACAGTCACCGGTCTTTGGTTTTTATGAAATAAAATATTTGGGTCTCAATACATGGAGTCTGTGTGAATGATAAAAATAGAAGCACTGCTCAGTCCAGCCACCTGTGGTTTCCTCGGGTTGCATTTTTCTCCGGGGGCAAACAACAGCACACGTATCGGAAATCCATCCATTCAGTCGTGCTGCAGTGGGGAGGGGGGTATTTGTGTTTTCAATCCCAGGAAGCCAAACAAAGCCTTGCAAGATTGCTCCAACTCACCCACCGGAGCATCCCCCTCCCAAACCTCTTCCTAGCCCCACCTGAGCTCTTCATAAAGCTCAAGATTTTTCTAACATGCCATGAATCATTTAATTGCTACTTAACAGTCTCAGCACGTACCATATGCTTTACGGGATGTCATCTCATTTACAACAGTATTGGAACGTATTCTCTCTTTATTATTATTATTTTTTATTTTCGTGTATTTGAAAGGCAGAGAGAGATGGAGACACGCAGACAGAGCTCTCCCATCCTCGGGTTCACTCTGAGTCAAAATCAGGAGCTACAAACTTGTTCTGGGTCCCCCACAGGGGTGGCAGGGATCAGACACAGCATCACCTGCCTGCTGCGGGAAGCCTTTCTGCTTTCTGCTTGGATTTTTGCAGTCGAGGAGCCAGGAACAGAGGGTTAATAAGCTGAAAGTTATAAATGGCCCGGCCTGTGTGTCTGGGCCAAGCAGGTCTGGGAGGAGCAAAGCCGTGCTCTGTCTGCCAACACCATAAACGACTTACGGTGTCTAAACACTTCTACGTGAGTGGATGGTCAGGGCACAGTGTTGAGCCCCTTCTGTTAATTTTCAAGATCATGTTGGGGAAAAGAGGCGTGCACTGAGAGGTACTTGTTTGCCTCGCCTCAGCAAGCCCCCGAGCTTCCCCTTCCTCACACACAACTCTCCCCAAGGTCCTGTGACATTTGGAAATTTATCTTAACACTGAAAGCTCAACTTCTCAGCAAGCTGTGGGCCTGGCACACTATGCATCACCATAGCCTTGATTTGGTTTCCATTGATCTGCCTGTGGCTCTGGCGCTCAGAATCTTCTGCAGGAGCTTCTGCAAACAGAGCTCATCGGGCCTGGCTGCTCTTGGGCCCAGAGTGTGGCCCAGGCATTAGTGTTGTGTTGGTTTTTTTTCCCAGCTCCCCAGGGAGATTGTGCCGCCTAGGGCTATTGACCTAACTTAGCTGAGGACTCGAATTTCACTCACCCTGCCTGTGCTTTTCTGCAAGGAGTTGCTGGACCTGGAATTCCTTTTTATAAAATCCAGTAACACTAATGCTACCGGAGTCCAAAGCAGATGTGAGCTTTTGAATGAATGCTGTGTTTTGCTCAACTAAGTTTTTTTCCCAATCAAGCTTCAAAACGATATGTGTGTGTGCATGTGAGTACGCGTGTATGTGTGCGCATGTGGGTGCGCGTGTATGTGTGCGCATGTGGGTGCGCGTGTATGTGTGCGCATGTGGGTGTGCGTGTATGTGTGCGCATGTGGGTGTGCGTGTATGTGTGCGCATGTGGGTGCGCGTGTATGTGTGCGCATGTGGGTGTGCGTGTATGTGTGCGCATGTGGGTGTGCGTGTATGTGTGCGCATGTGAGTACGCGTGTATGTGTGCGCATGTGGGTGTGCGTGTATGTGTGCGCATGTGAGTACGCGTGTATGTGTGCGCATGTGGGTGTGCGTGTATGTGTGTATGTTGGAGTGGATGATTGCTTTTCATGCACAGAGACCGAAGAATCTATAGTCATCAGAAGAGTCCAAGTCAATAGGATCAAATAATCGATAGTCCTGGGTGAAAGAAATCACGCAAAATATTGATTTAACCCAGGGTGATGCGGGTTCTTTGGAAGCAGTTTGTGTGGGGCCTGACCTGAGAGTCTGCGGGGCCGGGGGTGGCAGAAGTATGGAAATCTGCAGGAGAGGTCAGCTATGAGTCACTGCAACCCTCCAGGGCCCTGGGCTATTTTATGCACTATTAGTCGCTCATTTTGGCATCTATCAGAGGGAGGCAAACTTTCCAAGGCACTCCATCTAAAGGTGACCTCCATGACATAAGTACTCGGGCGAAAAGCCAAACACTCCTCTTAAAATAACTTTTCATTTCAGAAGAGTTTTAAATTTGCAAAACAAAAATCCGCCACTTCGACCAAAGGGTTCCCATTACCTCCACCACGCCCCACCTCGGTTCCCCATTGCTAATATATTGCTATGAGAGATTTGATTTACATTATATAGGGACATATAAAAGAGAGAGGGATAGATACAAATATATCATTCCTATGCATCAAAAAGATCTGCACGTTTTTAACGCAAGGCACTACTGATTTCTGGATAGCCAGAAGAAATCAAAAGAGTTTGCTTCATAAACAAATGCCTTTCACATAAAATGAAAGGTCACAAGCAGTTTCACTCAGTTTCAGGAACCATGGTTAAGGTGGACTAAGCACCACACTTGCTGTTAGCTGCCTTGTGACGGAAACAGACCCTTGATAGAACAGCAAGAACGTGCGGCGAGTCTGTGGAGCCCGGCCGTCACCTGTTCCCATCCACCAGCATGGCTGCAGAAAGCGGACACGGGAGTCTGCACCGCGTGGCAATGCGTGAAAGGACCACACAGGTGGTGGTGCTGGGATTCCCCTTGGCAGCAAACCTTTGCACAAAGAGATGCACATCTCTGCACCGAGCACGGTTTTGATCTCGACTTTCCAGCAGTGCTTACACTGCAGGAAATCTCCTCTGGACCAGCTCACATTATATGAATGAATATGGTGCCCAAGATCATGTTTTAAAAAAAGTTTTCACCCCAAGAATGTGATGGGAACCTGGTCATCTTATCCTAATAAAAATGGAAATCCCAGAGACAAATAGAAATAGCCCCAAAATGAATTTCTATGATAAACTCTGGACCAAGAACAACAACAATAAATCATTTCAAGACTAGAACAGGGCAAAAAGAAACTGATTAAAGCTTTTTTAAATGAAAAAATGGGGAAAACAGCCAGCCGAGCCAAGTACACGATCCTACATGGGTCCAAGATGAGCTAGAGCTATAAAAACTTTTCTACTAAAAAAACAAAACAAGACAAGCACCCCTCTAGATAGGAAAACAGGAAGGAAAGAACAGGAAAGCTGTCACTTTCATTGAGAAATGCAAGCATCTCATCAGAAATGCTGGCCTCCAGAACAAGGCTTCAGCATAGAATTTCCAGAGCAGAAAATTGCCTTTTTTCTCTTTTTCATAGCTATAATAATGTACAGTTAGAGTTTGGGGATGAATGCAGCCCCATAAACATGTGTCTCATTTCTGCCTAAGTCCAAACAATTAACTGAGCATCTACCATGGAACTAATGGGCACCAGACTTAAGTAAGAAGCGATCGGCTGAGTAAGACACAGTGACTATCTGCCAGAGCTGCCATCAGATGACCAGCACCGCCACAGGCTCACGGTCCAGCCAGCCAGCTGCCCACAATTTGGTCCTTGTTGTGGGGAGCGGGAAAGGGAAGTTAGCAGTCACCTGGATGTGCCATCGGCTTTGAGTCGTAGCCAGATTTTTAAATTACTTATTTCTTATTAAAGATTTATTTATTTTTGTTGAAAATGTAGATTAACAGAAAGAAGAGACAGAGAGAAAGATCTTCCGCCTGCTGGTTCACTCCCCAAATGGCCTAGTGGCTAGAGCCGAGCCAATCTGAAGCTAGGAGTCTCAAGATTTTTCCAGGTCTCCCATACAGATGTAGAGGCCCAAGGCTTTAGGCCAACCCCCTCTGCTTCCCAGGCCATAGGCAGGGAGCTGGAGCGAAACTGCAGCAGCCAGGACCCAAACCAGAGCCCATATGGGATCCCAGAACTTGCAAGGGGAGGACTAGCAAGTTGAGCCATTGCAATGGAACCTGTAGCCCAGTTTCATGGTCCATGTTGGGAACTATCTTGACGTGACTGTTGGTTCCACTTCAACCAATGTCCCTCAGAGCCAAGCCAGGGTGAGGACCCCTGAGAAGCTATGGAGCTGAATGGATCAGGGCCCTGTCCCTCCAGATTGCCCAAGTTTTAAGTCTCAAACTTCAAAGGACAAGTAAAAAGGAGGGTGCCACACCGCCTATGGCAGGTATCCAATGCTTGTCAATTGGTGCTCAGGAAAAAACTACCTAATGAGAGTTTTGAAATGTTTGGGAAAACAATGCCTTAACAACCTGCTTGAGTCAAACATCACAATGACAAATGATCTTTGCCAGCGCCTTAATGAATGACCTTCCTTCAGCTCCAAGGGCTGATGAAGAAGTAGATAACAGTTTCTCTCTTTCTCTCTTTAGACATTTAACTCTTTGCAGAGAGATTTCAGAAGCTGTAAATTTGTAGCTTACCGTATCTTTCATGGAAAGCTAAATACGCTAAATACTAGCACCTCTGAAGTTAAAATATTAGACAGCTGGCAAAAGCCTAACCACGTTTGGGCAAGAGTTACAGTAAAAAGCGTCACTGAAGGCAAGGTTCTGTCAGTGTTTGTTCTGTGTGACTCCAGCGGCCCACGTGGTCTCCTTCAGCTGATCCAGCAGCCTTGTTGGACCGGGCTGGACCGCAGCTGTTACTGTAGGGAGATTCTCCCTGAGTCGCACAATCCAGCCAGGGCTCTCAGAAGCTATTCTCTGGCTGGATCTAGGGACCTAGACCAGAAGACCCTGCCCTAGAGCCCCTATCTCCTCTCCCTCTGGCCTTCCCAGGACTCCTCACGTTAGGGTGACTGCCTGACCTCAGCTGAGCATGGCCTGGCATCAGAAGCCTATGAATGAAACTGGAACACTCCGGAGACCACAGCCAGTGTGGCCCGCTGACTAGCTATGACTTTGGAAAATGTAGCTTGTTCTCGCTGGCTTTTCATATCGGGCATTGGTGTTCCTGTGTATGCATTCTTTGAAGACCATCCGTCATATTCTGTACCAGAATATCAGATCCTATCTCCTGCTCTCTTTATCTTCCTTTGCACCCACGCCCGCACACACACACAAGAAACAAGGCTATCACCTCACATCTCACTTCTGCTTTCTTCTCTCTGTGCTTGTGCACTAGCAGGCAACTGTACCAATTCAAACAAGAGACACGCACATAACCTCAAACACCGTCACTGCGGCCAGGCCTCTCCAGAAAAAGGCTCGTAGGGGATGGCATCTTATCCCAGTACTCTCAATGAGAAGTAGAATTCAACTCCCATCAAACACAACACGTGTGATTATTGGTAGTTTGTGCTCCGGAGTGCTTCTACCATGACTTTTCTTTTTTAAATACTTATTTATTTTGTATTGGAAAGTCAGATATACAGAGACTAGGAGAGTCAGAGAGGAAGATCTTCCCTCCGATGATTCCACAGTGGCCTCAACAGCTGGAGCTGAGCCAATCCAAAGCCAGAAGCCTGGAGCCTCTTCCAGGTCTCCCACAGTGGTGCAGGGTCCCAAGGTCTTGGGCCATCCTGGACTGCTTCCCCAGGCCACAAGCAGGGAGCTGGATGGGAAGTGGAGCAGCCGGGATTAGAACCGGCGCCCATATGGGATCCCAGCGAGTTCAAGGCAAGGACTTTAGCCGCTAGGCCACGCCGCAGGGCCCTGGGCAAGTAGTTGAGGGCGGCCCAATGCATTGGGACCCTGCACCCATGTGGGAGACCTGGAAGAGGTTCCTGGTTCCCGGCTTCAGATTGGCGCACACCGGCTGTTGCGGCTCACTTGGGGAGTGAATCATTGGACAGAGGATCTTTCTCTCTGTCTCTCCTCCTCTCTGTATATCTGACTTTGTAATAAAATAAATAAATCTTTAAAAAAAAAAAAAAAGAACCAGTGCCCAGGAGCAGTTAAGTTTACACTAAGAGCAAGAAGAGACAGGCAACGAGGAAAGGAGAAGAGAAGGAGGAAGCAGCTGCATGCTTGCCACCTGGGGAAGTCCCCCAGCTTTCCTCCGATCTCAGCTCTCAGCACCTTATACCTCCTGGAACTCAGAGCCTGCAGGTTACTCCTCTGCCCCCCAGCCGCCGCCACATACCTGCCCTCTCATGCCCTCTCCCTGGCTAAGGCTTCTCTGCAAAGAATGTCCACTGCCATCCGCCTCCAGCTGTTTGATCTTTTTAAATGTCTCTCACTTGTCAGTGGCATGCGCTCCAATCAAAAAATAGACCTTGGGTGTTCAGGATGGGAAAGGATATTAAATGGCCAAAGCCAGTCTTGTGCCAGGGGTGTGGGCTGTCCCTGGTTATCGCCGATGAGCAGATGTCATGGATTTGTTGGGATGAGCCTAAATTAAAACATTCTGCTGCCCCCCCCCCAACCCCATCTCTGCTGGGGCCTTCACACTTGTCAGATCATGTGTCCCTATTTGGGGCTTGGAAATTATAGTCACCACATGGATACTCTATACACAAGTGTCAAAGTGACCCAGCGTCAGCCCCAAGGCATGGAAGGAGAGCAGACAGAAGGCAGGTGGGTGTTGGGCCCATCAGTTTTGTGGCCCAATTCTTCCTGAGCCTCAGCCTCTTCATCTCAAAACAGTTTTCCTTTAAGTTGGTCCCACAGATTGTGATGTTCAAAAAACCCATGATTCCCAAACACTTATTGACTTTTAGCCATTCTGTCCCTACCGTCATGCTGTTAACAATGCCTTGGATCTTGGTCCGTTTTGATGCATTATTATTTAAAGGATTAACTTACTTGTATGGCTTCAGTACCATCCTAGATAGCCACGGTTGTAACAGTGATGAAAATACTGAAATGGAAGGGTCTGGCACTATGGCATAATAAGCTATGCTTCCACACACAGCACCAGAATCTCATGAGAATGCTGGTTCTAGTCCCGGTAGCTCCACTCCCAATCCAGCTTTCTGATTATGGGCTTGGAAAGTAGCGGAGGTTGGCCCAAATGCCTGGGCCCCTGCACCCACATAGGAGACCTGCAAGAAGCTCCTGGCTCCTGGATTCTGATTGGTTCAGCTCTGACCATTGTGGCTACTTGAGGAGTGAACCAGTAGAGGAAAGATTCTCTCTCTCTCCTCTCTCTGTATTTCTGCATTTTAAATAATAAGATAATTTTTTAAAAAACAAGAAAATACTGAGATATAAGCACCCTTCCTTCTTGCTGCCTACCCACTCCAGTTCCTCCACTTGCCTGGCTGGGTCTGCTGGGATCCACAGCCCGTTGAGCTCTGGCAGTTCCACGTGGTCTGAGCCTGCCCCAGCAGGTCCAGAGCCTCCTCGGCTCCCTGCTGGAGGCTCCTGTGAGGTTGCCTCTGTCCCACTCCCTACACCTTCCAGGTTCAGCCTGTGGGTCTTCCCTGAGCTCCTCTCTCCACCCAGGCTTCAGAGCTCAAGGTCGATGGACTGTGGAGACAGAGCCCTGAAAGGAACCACAGTGAAATACGATCACAAGGCGAGGGCCCTAAGTTGCTGGGTCAGTGCCCTTGAAAGACCTGAGAGCTCTCTCTCTCCCTCTCTCATAGGAGGACACAGTGAGAAGGTGGCCACACAGGCCCCAAGAACAGAGCATTCCTCAACAGCCAAAGCTGCCAGCCACTCCCTAGCCCCTGCCACCATGGTGGATCTCCAAGAAAGTCAACGTTGTTTAAGACACTAGTCATTTGTCTGGTGTACCAGCCTCTAGGCAATCTACTGCAGGTACAATGCGTATGTCCATCTTACAGGTGAGAAAACAGAGACCAAGGGAGATTCAGGAACTTGCCTCTGGTCCCTGCTAGCTGACAAGAATCGCCCAGCCAGGCGTGAACTGCCTGTGTTCACCCCTGCCTGGCACATTCAGTCAACAAAGCTGCTTCTTTAAAATGACCTGAAGTACTATTTTGGGGGATGGGGGTTTATAGCAAGGAAAGCACCCTAACTCCACCCATAAGAAACTGTAGAAGGGAGAGGGGCAGGTAGTTGGGGAACTGCGGGTGGCTACAGCCACAGCTACCAGGAGCAGGAACCAAGCGCTTTGGGAAGTGGGCAGAAGCAGCCACTGCCTACTGATTGGGCCAGACTGGGAAGGCATTCATAGAGGAGGCAACCTTGGGTCCAGGTTCTGAAAAGACAAGCAGGAGCAAGGTGCAGGCATGGAGAAGAGCCTGCTGTGTGAAAGTGGCCATCGCACTAACCAGGCCCCAGGAGGACCTCTGGCAGCCAGGGGCAAAGTAGGTAGGTCACGGGATGGTGAGTCAACCCCATCTACCCCACCCCTAACTTCTCAGGGAGAAGGACGCTCCATTAGAATTGCAGGGGCTACAGCTGAAGGCGCCCTGAGTATGGAGTCTAATTGCAAGGGACTGCCACCTCGCAGCGAGGCCTGGAGGCGGTATCCATGCACCACTGAACACACAGAACACACTCACCCAGGCCCTGAGCTGCAGCAAGGGCGGGAGCCCCTGGGCCGGGGCGGGCCTCGCGACTAACCCCCTCACTGCCCTTCCCCAAAGGGCAGCTGACCGAGGGGGCCTCGGGCTCAGGGCTCCAGCCTGCACGACCCGGCCAGAAGCCAAAGACCAGCGCTGGGAAGACTGTCCCACTCCCCACCCCAGCCCACCCAGCCCTCCACGGCCTCTGGCCTCGATCGCAGCGAGAGGGCAGGGGGTGCTGTCCCGCGCTGGGCTGCCCCCCACCCCGGCCTCCGGCCTCGCGGGGCTCAGGCCGGACAGGGCGCGGTGGGCGTGGAGCAGCGCGCGCGGGCGGGCGGGCGGGCGGCGCGCGCTCGGAAGTGGCCCCGGGCGGCCTCCGCGGCGGGCGGCTCCTGTTTCCCGGCTCCCGGGCGGGCGGGCGTGGGGCAGCTGCTGGGAGGTGAGCGGAGCAGCGTTTTCCCACAGTCTGGGGCGGTGACACATGGCGCTCACACATTCCACAGCCGGCAGCCGCGCCAGGCCTGGCCGCGAGTCAAGGCAGCGCCGCGAGCTGCCGACGAGCAGGTTCCGACTTTGGCACCCGCCCGGGCTGCCTCCCCGCCTTCCCCCCACGCCCAGCGGGGGCGGCCGGGGAAGGAGGCCGCGTGCCCGCGCTGCGGCCTCCCTCCCTCCCCGACAGCCTTAACCCCTGCACAGCCAGACGCTACTTCTGCGTCGGCTTTCCAGCTCCCTAGAGGCTGGATTAGTGCTGCATGAGTGAGGAATGAATGCGTGCATGCATGGCACACCCACGCCACAACTGGCCTGCTTTTTTTTTTTTTGGTGGGAGGGGAGATGGGTGGGGGGAGCAGAGGCAGAAGGATCTAGCTCCCTTCAGCTAGTTCACTCTTAATGCTCCTAACTGTCCAATCCAAGCGAGGAACCCAGTATAGATCGCCCAAATGGGTCGCAGGAACCCAGTCGTTTGAGCCTGACTGAAACCCATGTCCAGTGCAGTAGTCTTAACTGGCAGGCCAAATAAATGTGTGCTCTTTCTCCCCAGCCCCTCCTCCTCCGCAAGAAATTCTGTTTGCATATTTTCTTATGCATTTGAAATACAGAAAGAATTCTTTCAACAGACTGTTCACTCCCTAAATGCCCACAACAGGTAAGAGTGGGCCAGGAGCCCAGAACATAGTCTGGCTGTGCAACTTAGGGAGCAGGGACACAGGTACTTAAACCATCACTCACTACCTCCCAGGGTGCGCAATGGGCAGGCAGGTGCACTCAGAGGCCAAAGCCAGGCATCCCATCAGCATGCCTACCTTGTCATCTGTCACCTGTCCTTCTCACACATTCTTGAAGGAACCTAAAAATGGGGTGAAGGAGAGTGTGGGCACCCTCAACGGACCATGGAGAAGAACTTGGACCAGGGAACAGTGACTTGAAAGGGGTGGTGCCACTGTGGCTCATGGATTCAGACAGGAGTTAAGAGGTGTGGAATGGGCGACTTTCACCATCACCTCCTCTGCACAGAACCCAAATGCTCACCCGTGAGTCTGTACTGGGGGCTGCCAATCTCGGAGCAGGCCCACCTCTCACAACCCTATGGGTGAGGTACAGAAGCAGGCTTATGTGTACACACACAGAGTCCCTCACACACACAGTCCTGCCCAGCCTACGGCTGCTCCAACAGAACTGCATTTGGAGCCCCTTCATTTCTGACTCTGGTAAATCTGGTACCACTTTTCACACTCATGTTTGGTGTGTGCCATTGATGACCCCCTTCCTGTGACTTCTCCATCACTGTGTTCCCAGCCGTGATCAAATCAGCAAGGGACAGAGAAGTCTGCTCGGCTGGTTATAGCTCACTGCAGTCCCGTCATTGGCCTTCACTACTACCCCACCGTAGGTGCTGATGGGGTTGATTGGGGAACACAGTCAAAGAGGAAGTGAAAAGGAGAAGACACTCTAAGAGACCACAATTCCTCATCATGCCAGCTAGAAAGACCCAGAAAAGGGCAATCACAGCCTTGCATGACCCAAGAGGCACCCGCTCAGTGGGGATAGAGAGGTGAAGACCAAGATGGATTCCTTAAACAGGTGACACTTGTCAGGCTCTTCGTTTCTTGCTGCTGTAGCCAAATCCCACAGACTGTCATTTATCGCGAGCAGAAATGTATCGGCTAGAATCCGGCAAGGCCAATATCGAGGACGCAGTACTTAGCAGAGGTGTTAATGCAGCCACCCAGGGCTCAGGGCCTTATCGTCTGGGCCTTACACCCACCTCCTCCTCCTGTTGGCACTGGGGCTAAGGTGTCCGTGTCCCACCCCTGAAGAGATACAGTCCAACCACAGCAGCCTAGAGGAATGTGTTTCCAGACAGAGGCCAGAGGCAGGGCTACTGTAAGCTCAGAAAATGTCACGAGGCAACTGAGAGAACTCAGCAAATCTCAGCCATAAAAAGTTGAAATTCCATGTCATCAGAATTTGCTGTCTCACACACATCATCAGGAAAACAAGAAAAGCACAAGCTAGTACGGAACATTTATAAAATACGTGAGAGTACCTCAAAATATTCATGTAAAAATAGAAGAAAATACATTGTTTTGGTGCCAAACAAAAATGAAACCCATGCATAATTTTCCATCAACTTTTTGGATACTTTTTGTGTATCTGACTTCTACACAAAACACAGGAAGATTTTTTCACCCCATAACAAAAAGGCTACCCATTTTTTAAGCAGGGAAAGACTAACACAATCATTTACAAAAGGAGATATACAAACAGCTACCGTGAGCAATTGCAAACACACATAAGATCACTAGACACCATAGAACTACAAATATGCCCACACCCACCAGAATGGTGGAAATTCAAAATTGACAACACCAGATGTTGGGACAGAGGTGGAAATGTCACTAATGGGAATGTCAAATGATACAGCTGCTTTGGAAAAGCCAGTCATGCCCTAAAAGTTTGAGCATACGCCTGGGAGATGTGGAACAACTGGGCTTCTGAAAGAAGAGCAAGTCTGAGTTGGAACATTTGCTGACCTCCCTCCCACCAAGGCCGGCTACAAGCTGCCGGCATGACATCATGGCAAGTGGAGTTGAGAGAGGTGGACAGAGTAGCACTTGCCTCCTGGCCCCAGCACACCCTTGCACAACATTGCCTCTCCCGCTTGCCCCAGCTGTCCCACTCGTAGTATTTGCCTACGAGTCATGAAAACACACAGCCACAAGCAGTCTCCCCCAGGAACATGTCTCCCCCAAGAGCAGCTTCACTCATGAGAGCCCAAAGCTGGAAACAACATGGATGTGCCTCACAAGAGAACTGCGATGTTAGCTGCTCCGGGTTCATCCAGTGGACTACTACTAGCAATAAAAATGAGTGACCTATTGGCACGTGCAGTAATGCAGATGAGGTTCAAAAACATTAAGCTGTGTGAACGAAGGCCAACACAGGAAGATCATCTCGCTTGGTTATGCTTTTCTGACATTCTAGAAAACTTTACAATGGATCAATGGTGAGATAAACTGGATCATGATTGCTGGAAGCAGATGGGATGGACTAGGAAGGACTTTTTGGAGTGACAGAATGTTCCAGAATTTGATGTATATGGGTCAAAATAAAGCCCTTCAGATCTGAGAGTTTCACCTGACGGGCGCATAAATTACACATTTAAAAGCAAACAATCCTCACCCCTGAAAAGCTGGGATCTCCCCTCAACTCCAAGAACAGTGGGTCACAGACCAGTGGAGGCTGCAGGACAGCTAGCTCAGCACAGGACCCCAGAGCGTCAGCTGGGTTGCTCATGTTTTCTTTGAGCAAAATCAACACCGGCTTGTTTGCTTTGCCGCCCACTGTGGTTTCTAGGCCCCCTGACCACAGGGCAGCGTATATCCATCCTGGACTGGAAAGCCGGCAGGTGCTGAGGTCAGCCTGGTAGGATCTCCCTACACCCCAGCTCATCTTTCTTCCACCTCCTCTTCTTCTGCCCCATGGGTGAGGACTCCCACAGAGTTCCTCTGCTCCTAGAACTCCCAGCTCTCATGCTTTTCTCTGACTCTCCCTCCCTGCCATTCCAGAACCTTCTATCCCTCTTCTACTTAAAAACTCTCACAATGGTAGATGCTAAACTACTGAATAGCCTGGGACATCAGGAATCGCTGTCTCAAAGTTCTATATATGAAGCCATGCCCCAAATTCATTTGGTACCTTCTCAGAGGTATTCCAGGTCTTGAGTTAACTCAACTCCCTGTACTTTTATTTGCAAGCTGGGGGGAAAGAAAACCTAAGTATTTGCACCTTGGTGGAGGGGGATTCAGAGTTTTTCCTCTCACTCTTTTTTCACTTTTCATTGCAATTAATCCTTAATATGAAGTTTTATGGGGCTGCATAATGGGAGAGGTTGTGCTGTTCTTCCATGGCAGGCACCCACTGAAGAGCTGTGGCAGGGGCTGTAGCCCAAATACCCCACTCCCCCCCACACACATGCTCTGTCGGTCCCTGACACGCCAGGCTTTCCAGCCTGGAAAACCATCTGGTCCAAGGGAGTCCACCCGACTCTGGAAAAACAGGCTAGAAGGGCCAGGTGCAGGAAGGTGAAAAGGGCTGTAGTCTCAAAGGAAAACAGCAAAATTCTTTTCACACCCTCCCTACCACCTCCCACCCTCTTAATGAGTCTCTTAAAGTCCCCTTGACTTTTCAGAGTCTTAAAAAGAGAGCCTTGTAGGCCCAGTGAAGCACTTGGGGAAAGCCCACACAATATTCGGGATTTCTTTTCACTTCGCCATATTTTCTTCATCCTCATTTTCCTATAACAAAATGTGCTGACCACAGTCTGCCTCCCCACTTCCCACACCCCACCCCAGCCTGCCTCCCCATCTCCATGTCTCCCGTCCTGTTTCACATGCTGCCACCACCAGCCTGGCACTGGCACCCAGGATCCAAGCTCTCTGACCGCCTGCCAGCTGCGTTCCCTGGCTTGCCTGCGTGCTCACGGTGGAGGTGTCTTCAGCTTACTTTCTCATCTGACCTTCTTGCAGATTGCTCAGCATCCTGCAAATAAGTTCAGTCCTTCCCTGCCTCCCCAAAGGCCCTCATCTTCAGAGGCTGTCCTTTCAGACACGGCTCCAAGGCCCACTCCTCGTTGAAGCCCTCCCGAAGGCCTGCAGTTAGAAGCTCTGTCTCCCTTCCTCTGAGCCCTATGGATTTTTGCTAAATCTCCCTGCTTGGCACTTGTCCTGTCCGCTGCCCCTCTACCCCCCACTCCCCATCCATAGTGGCTGTACAGAGAGAGTTTGCTCAGTGGCTGCGTAGAGGCATAGATGAACAGACGGATTCACACATGCATGCAACACAAGCCTTCAATGGAAATACATTGTTGAATTAATCCACAGGAAGGAAGCAGGTAGCATTTCTTAGCGCTGCCATCGGTCTGGGTTCCTGTCCTGCTACTGTACCTGCTTGTTCCTTTAGCAGCTTCTGAATCTTGTGTGTCCGTCCATCTACAACCTGTGTATGATCTGGGAGACAGTTTCACCTGTCACACCACTCTGCCGCCCCGCCCCCTCTCTGTGTCTTAGCTCCATCCATGGACATAGCTTTCCCCGTGCATCAAAAACAGAGCCAATGGCTGCTCCGGGGACAGTAAGAGAATCCTGCTCTGCAGTCATTTGCCCTTAAAGAATCCAGATGGATTCAGAGGAGAGCAAGTGAGAGAAGAGACAGGAAGAGGAGGATGGGATGGGGACTATCTGTGACAGAACCTGGCGTCCACCCCCAGCGCCTGGTCTGTTGCCACAAATTTCCAATCAATATCCAAAATTCCATAGTTTCTTTTCAAATTAAAAAAAAAAAAGTGAAACAGAGGAAGAAATCCCAACAATGGGCCAAAAGTAGGCAGCAGGGGGGCTACCCGCTACAGGGGCTTTCCGCTGTAGCCCGCCAGTGATGAAGAGGGACAGGCCTGGGACCAGAGCCCGGAGGGAGCTTTGCAAACACCTCTTGACCCTGTCGCTTCCTGGGTAACTGAGAGGCTCTGTAGTCACAGCCGGGGCTGAATGTGTATCCATAGGCAGAGAAACCTGCTCCTCTGAGGGCTTCCGTCTGCAGCCATTGTCAGCATTCCGTCAAAGAAAAGAAGGCCAAGAAAGGCATATTGTCCCGCGCGCAGGGAAAGGAAGCTTAAAGAGAGACCTTGTTTCTGGGTGCAGCCAAGAAGCAGAATATCAGGTATACCATCAACACCAAGGCCGAGGTCTGACTTTGGGCAGCCAGGCCCGGGGGCTGGAGGGTGACACTTTCCCTCTCTGGGTCTGTTTGGATGAGCAAAGATGCATTAAACCCCCTTTGGATCCTTTCCCAGGACTGGGGTTTGCTGAGGCCGTGGGAAGAGGCCACTGTCTTCCCACTCCACAGAGCTAGTAAGAGCAAAGACTACTGTGCGAGCAGAGGGAGCTTCCCCACCTGACTCTACCCGTGACTACCAGCTGCCAAGGAACATGCAAACCTCCAGGGCACCTCCAGGGTAAGGAGATAGTCCCTGCTGCCCCATGCACACAGCTCCTGGAGAGAGGGGTGCTACGAATTGACTTAGCTGATGCTCAGCAGTGTTTCTGTGTGTGCTGTGTCCTTTCCCAGCACCCCCCTCTTACAGAGCTGGCTACAGGCTGCTTTGTAAACTGAGGCAAGCTGCCTCATCCCTGTGTGCTGTGATTTCCATGGTTAACTGGGCACCCTCTGCCCCCAGCACCCAGCCCAGCCCGGCTCACTGAGGAGCTGCACAGACATGTACAAAGTCTACACCTGTGCTAAGAGGCTCAGCAGGGCCTGCCCAGGTGCTTCAGTGGGTCACTGCCCACACAGCAACTGGTGCAGCAGGACGGGTCAGCCTGCCATGGTCTGAACAACTCTGCATAGGCCTACAGTACAAGAGCCTGATGCTTTCTCCCCCCTGGGCCCCGACTAGTACAGCGGCTGGATATACTAAGCCATGGGGTCTGATGGAGGCAATGGGACAGTGCTGTTTCCCAACTGAGGCCTCCCTCTTGGGTTGGCCAGCTCTTTCCCTTGGCACCGGTGTGTGTGTGTGTGTGTGTGTGTAGTGATTGCTCCCAGATTACTTGCCGGTGCTAGCATGGCCCACTGGCATGAGTGTCCTTTCCTTCTGCAGTGTTGTCACATCCACATAGTCTCCCGGCAGCCTGCAAAACATAAGCTCCAATGGAAGAAAATAAAAACAACCAGTTGCATCAGCTGTCACACCAAAGGTGTCCCTTGCTCTCTGGGAGTACCTTCTGGGGCTCAGGAAAGGGAGTCACATGTGTATGAAGGAACAGCACTGTCCCAGTTCATTAGCATAATCACACACGTGTAGCAGGTCTCTGTGGTTGTCTCCTACTCACTGGATGGGTGCTCAGTTCTTTTTTTTTATGTTAAATTTTGAATTTTATGGTACAATTCTGTATAGTCTGGGATTTCCCTCCGCCCTATTCCTACCCCCGACTGATTTTCCTCATATTATCATAGTAGTACATTCCTTCATAAGGAGTTACAAATCCCTCAGTGTGCTTTTAAGTGTGCCCCGACATTGCTGGTACAGACGATGTCAGACAATCCAGCATCCCATTGTCTAGATATGTCAACAATTTCATTGGAAGTCCCTCTTTAATTTGGAAGTAAGGATGCATGTTGCATTGTGTCTTCACATCTGGATATGATAGTCTCCATTACTCCATCACTACACATTCCAATTTGCATGATGGATGCCTTATATTAGAGAGAACATATGGTATTTGTCTTTATGGGATTGACTTACATCTCTGAGCATAATGGTTTCTAGTTGGGACCATCTTGGTGCAAATGGTAGAATTTCATTCTTTTTAAGGCGGAGTAATATTCCATGGAGTAGATGTACCACAGTTTCTTTAACCACTCCTCTTTGGATGGGCATTTGGATTGTTTCCATGTCTTTGCTATTGTAGATTGTGCTATTATAAATGTAGGATTACAGATCCCCTTTTCATATGCAGTTTTCATTTCCTTTGGGTATATTCCTAGGAGCAGGATAGGGTGCTTGGTTCTAGAGCACTTGGCTGAACTTTAGAAGCTGGCTCACAGAGAACACTACTTCCATCACAACCCCACTCAAGGGAGGCCCCAGGTCAGCGAGAGCCATCCTGGTCAAGGACGGACACTCCTTGGGTACCAACAGGTTGCTGTCACAGGTTCTCTAGGCCACTTTGTCTCCTGTGGGTTTCAAGCCTCTTGAATTTGTCCTAAGCCTGTGACTGGGGAGATAGTTCCAGGACGGTTCTGTGGCTGTGAACACTGGGAATGTAGCACTGGGTTTTACATTCTAATGAAACACATTGCACTGCGTACATGTGTCTGAGAGCTGCTGTGTCACGCTATGCAGGTCCACAAGGGACTTCAGGATGGGAAAATGGAATAAAAGTCTATTTTGTGGCAAAAGAATTTAAAATCGATGTAGTTGTTTGTAACTCTTTCAAAGATAAACCCCCCACACACACACACCACCCAGGCATGCGTTTCAATTTATATGTTTATTTATTTATTTATTTCAAAATCTAAAACAAGACAACAAACTAAGCAGCTCAAAAAGAAGAGGCTTCTTCACCGTGACCTGGTAAGCGCCTGGAACGGCATTGTCAGGGCCCTCTGGGGGTGTGGCAGAGCCACCTGGGGCTACTCTGAGTAGGAGGCCACAGAATGACCCTCGCAATACGCAGATGAGCAGGTGTGCCCATGGTCCCGGTGGACAGCGCACAGGCTCACCCATCCTGGAACACCGCCCTCCGACTCCTGGCCCAATGCCTGTCGCCCAGAGGAATTGCTTTGAACAGATTGCCAACGTTTAGTTCAGGGCTTGTTAGGATTACAAGGCAGAATGCTCTACGTGCTGAATGTGCCTGCCTTCTCACACACTGAAGTTTAATCCCCAAGGTGATAGCATTTGTGGGTAATTATCCAGCGATGAGGACATGAAGGTGGAGTTCCTATGATGGGATTAGTGCCCTTTTTTTCCCCTCAGGATTTATTTTACTTATTTCAAAGGTAGAGTGACAGAGAGAGAGAGTGATTTAAAAAGAGAGAGAGAGATTTTCCTACTGGTTTACTACCCAGGTAGCCACAATGACAGGGCTGGACCAGGCAGACACTCCATGCCGCTCATTCAGGCACATGCACCACTTTCTGCTGTCTTTCATTATGCATTAGGAGCGAGCCAGATCAGAAACAGAGCAACCAGAGTTCAAATGGGTACTCCAGAACTCGAGACAGGATATCAGTGTCACAGGCTGCAGCTTCACTCACTGAGCCACAGCACTCGCCCAGACATCCGTGCCCTTCTAAAAAAGGAAAGCAACCAAAACACCCTCTCCTAATCTTCCATGTGAAGACACAGTAAGAGGGGAGCCTTTGGCAAGCCAGGGCAGGAGTACCCACCAGACACTGAACTGAGCAGTACCTTGGTCTTACACACTTGCGAGTCTCCCGAACTGGGACAGATAAAGGTTTGTGGTGGAAACCACTTAGCTGCCACCTTAACAACCAGAACTGGCCATGACAGGGTCTACAAGTAGGGCTGCTTTTGGACAGACATTTTTATAGCTAAAATCACACTGGGGCCATGTTGTAATGCATCGAGTTAAGCCACTGCTCGTGACACCACAGTATGCCATACAACAGCAACTGGGTTGCATCCTGGTGTCCTCGCCTCTGCTCCTGCTCCCTGCTAATGCCCCAGAGGAAGCATCAGGAGATGACCCAACTACTTGACCCAAGTACCACCGATGGAAGGAGTTGGGCTCTTGGCTTCAGCTTGGACTAGCCCTAGCTACTGTGGACATTTAGGAAGTGAGCCAAGTAAACCAACAAACAGATGATTCTTTTACCTTTTCTCTCTTTTTTTCTCTCACTCTCTCAGTATCTGTGGGCATTACTCTGCCTTTCAAAGAAGTAAATCTTGTTCAGATTGATTGGCTTGAAAGAGTGACAGAGTAGGAGAGACACAGGGAGAGGATGATGATCTGATTCACTACCCAAATGGCTACAAATGGCGAGGGCTGGGCCAGGCGAAATCTAGGGGATCTCCCACGCTGGTGCAGGTGCCCAAGGCTTTGGGCCATCCTCCTCTGCTTTTCCAGGCCACAAGTGAGGAGTTGGATGGGAAGTGGAGCAGCCAGGACACAAACTGGCGCCCTTATGGGATCCTGGCACTTGCCAGGTGAGGGTTTAGCCATTGAGCCAACATGCTGAGCCCCCACTTTAAAAATTTAAAAAAAATGGTAAAAACCGTATTTTTACTAAAACCTCCTTGCAGACCATGGAGCCATTCAGAGAGAGCTGTGAACAGGTAGGGCAGTAACTGTAACCCCAGGCATATGGTCATCAGTTCCATTTGAACAATGCAAGTGGATTCCTTGGAAATTCCCCCAACAAACTGGACCGGTCACTGCCACAATTAAGGGAGGCAGCTTCCTGGAGAAAGCTGGACATGTGAGCCAGGCCCAAAAGGACAGGTGGGTGTGCTTGGGGCTGGTGGGGGAGGAGGAGACTGAACTGGGGACAAACAGCAGAAACCCCTAGGGTAGATGCGGGGGAGGGGCATCTGGAGCCCAAATGACCAGCCCAACACACACATACACTCCAACACAACAGCCTCACTGCCTTACCAACCCTGGTGGGAGGCAGTCCTCCCCTCCCCCACAGCCCTGCCCTGGCTCCTGGGAGCTCAGGTTGAAAGCCTTAGAAGCTGACCATTTGATGTTTCCAGTGTCTAGCCATCCCCACACCGCCCCCTCCCCCAATACACACATACTGCAGCCCCCGCAGCTCCAGCCTGGGCCCTTTCTCTAGGAGTGAAGGTGGACAGCTGGGCAGCCAGTGTGGCCTCCCCAGCGGCCGTGGGAAGAGGCTGGGCTGCCTGCTTCCCTCACGCTCTTCCGCCCGCTGTGAAATCCATATCAGCTGGAGATGCCCAAGAGATCTGTTCCCATCTGTTCTGGCCACGTCTGGTGAGAACGCCTCAGGATCTCAGAGGCCAGCTTGGGGTTGGGGGCAGGAAGGAGCCCACCGCAGCGGCGTGCTCAGCCAACTAGCCAACCCTGGAACAGCTGCCCAGCCACGGGTCAGGGGGCACCCAGTTCCCCAGCAGCCCCTCCCTTACCCGTCTCACAGCTGGATTGTTAACGATGCCATTAAATTAATCAGCAAAGCATCTGTTCCCCAGAATGAGCTTTTGCAGAAAGCTAACCAGAGGCCAGGACCTGGGGGTGACCAGATGACCAAGAACCCTCCTGTCCCTAAGGCCCACAGATTTTAGCCAAGCAGCTTGAGTTGGAACAGCAAGTGTCCTCTGAGCCGTCCACCAAGGTCTGAAGGCAAAGACTAGTTCATGGCTGAGGACAGAAGAGTCTTTCAGCACATCTCTGAGTTCACGGGCACCGGAAACCCTTGCTGGAGCCCCAGCTCTGGGAGAACGGGTGGGGTGCAGGCTTTGGAGCACGTAGGAGGCAAGCAGCTGTTGGGTTTGGGCACACTGTCTTAGCTGCTTCCTGCGACAGCCAAGTGGGAATCAGAGACTAGCAACAGGTGCTTCTCTGTGTGATGACCCCAAGGAGCAGGGGCCAAGGATACAGGATGAGACTAGAAAACTGGGAAGAGGGGGAGGGCCGTACGGGGCCAGATACTGAGGCGACTACCCCAGGAAAGACCAGGGCTCAATCCCTTGGGCATTGTTCAGGTTCCTTATGAAATGCATCTCAGAAGTGCCCGTTTGGGTCTGGGGGCTGTGGTGCAGTAAGTTAAACTGCTGCTCGGGACTCTGGCATTCCATGTCAGAGTGCTGTTTTGAGTTTCAGTTGCTCTGCTTCCCATCCAGTTCCTTGCTAATGTGCCAGGAAAGCAGCAAAAAATGGCCCAAATCCTTGGGCCCCTACTGCCATGTGAGAGACCTGGATGGATCCCTGGTTCTTGACTTTTGTTGGCCCAGGCCTGACCATCACAGCCACATGGGAAGTGAACCAACATATGGAACACACCCTCTCTCTCTCTTTCCCTCTCTATCACTCTGCCTTTATAGTGAGTCAAATAAATCTAAAAACAAAAGCAGTGTCCATTGGTAGTTGAGAAGGAAAACACGCATGCGTAGGTGCCTGCCTTCAGTTGGTCAAGGGTGTGATAACCTCCTTGGAGATCCAGGGTGCACACTGGCGGGTGTCAACACCACAGCCAGGCTGGGAAAGCAGGAGGAATGGGCCTAGGGTGGCAAAGCCAGCACACATCTGTGTGCTGCTCAAAGCTGCCAGCACCCGGATGCTCCAGGCTGGCTGCAGCACAAGGCTGCCTGAAGAGCTTTCCATGCTTCCACCACACCTGTCCAGGGGTCCAGCCCAACTGGAGGCCTGCCGCCTGCTGCCATCTGCTTCTGGCTTTTCCTTTTCTTTTTCTTGCTTTTATGACAATAATCACCACGTTGGTAGATTCAAATGGTACTGGTCCATTCTATCCCACATGGGTCTCCCTGGCAACACATCAAGATGCTGGCCAGCTGGCTCTAAGAGAGAATCTACTTTCCTGTCTTTTCCAGCTGCTGGTTGTCACATAGATTCCTTGTTTTACGACCCTGTCAAAGCTGGGGAGGGGGAATGATCTGCCTGCGACATCCGTCACCATGTTTGTGGCTAGGGTTGAGTCGGCTGATCCAGAACGTGGTAGAAATTCAACAAATGGAAGACATCATGAGACTGGCACCCATGTGGGAAAATTGGGCTTCATCCTGGCCCAGTCCTAGCAGCTGTGGACATCTGAGGAGTAAACCAGTAGATGGAAGATCTCACTCTCTCTGTGCCTCCCAATCTCTCTATAATTCTGCCTGCCAAATAAATAAACAAATCTTTAAAAAATATATTTGGAAGTCAAGTTCTCAACGGATATGAGCTTTTTACCCATACAGGTTTGAGAGTGGGGGAGTGTTTGCACTTCTGGTTTTGCATTTGCCCCAGACTGCCTCACTTTAGTGAGTGAGTGTTCTAGTCTCTCTCCCCTACTGAGCTGTGAACTCCTCACTGGGGGCTGGCAGGTCTGACTCGGCAGTTCTCTGCCCCAAGACCTTTCAAGGTAGCAATTACTGAATAGCCCTTGGGAAGCACTTGCTAAATCCACCCCAGGAACCAATTCTAGCCTCTGGGAGGAGGAGAATGCTCCAGATTCCACCCCAGAAGCCTCCAGTGGATCCCCCCCAAGCCAAGATGTCTCTGAATCTACTAGTTATACTCAGGCTGGCAGTGACCGGCTTGGGCATCTAGACATTGGACCCCAGTTTAGCCCATTGCCTACACACAGCAGCCCCCTCCCTGAATGTCTGAGGACTGGCATCTGGCATTTCTATAGCCTTACCCCAGTTCCTAGAAAGCATGCTTCAACATTGCATCGTTCAGGGGGCCCCGCTCTGGGCAGGTGTGCGTCCCTGTCCTGGTGATGGCAAGTGCCTTTGCCCTTTCCCACACTCCGCTGGCTCTGTCCTCAGGGCAATGTCCCCCAGCTGCTCCAAGGATCTCTCTGGCTCAGCAGGCAGGATGCCATCGTTCTCCAGAATAAAGAGAACACATGGGGGGTTTGTCAAGCCTGCCATTTGCACGACTTGTTTGCAGAGAAACACCCATCCTAAAGGCTTAAACCTTTTACAATCCTTTTCCTGCCAGCCACCCAAATTAGGAAAACACTCTTGACAACATTGTCTAGAGAGGGATTTCTAAAGAGAAAAAATATCTCCCAGGTCCTGTGGTTGCAGCGATTTTGTATGAAAAGCAGGCCCAAGTGCAGGGGACAGCATGGAGAACAGTAAAAGCGATCATCTCGTCTATCCGTAATGGCCGATTGGAAGCGGGACAATGCATTAACTTTTGTCTCTCCGCCCAGGAAATAGACGCACATGGATCCTGTTCCTGGGGAAGGCAGGATGTGTGCCTCTTTGGGTTTGGGGCCAGGGCCAAAGGCAGGACATGGAGGAAAGGAAAAGTTACAGTTCCAGAGCTCAGAGGTGCTGCATAGGGCAGGAGACACACAGGATGCCCTTTGGAGGCTTATACACTGGGTTTGCAGCTTCTCACAAGGGAAAAGATGAACTTCCGCTCCCACCTGCAAGGTGCTGCTTCCCAGAGCTCTGCCTCCTTGGGGGAAGTTCCTCTCTGGTCTGAGCCCACAAAGTGAAGAGGGTGGCGCAAGTCTTGAGATAGACCAAGAAGAGTGACTGAGTCACCTAAGAGATGACATCGATAAAGACCCATCCCTTGAGTTGGGTTGCTGAGGAGCTGTTCCCTTCTGGCGAGATGAGATTTGCTGCCATCTTCCAACAAAGAAGAGGCCAAGGCTGAGAATTGAGGGGCTGCTCCCCAAGAGATGGACCTGTCAAGTTTATAAAAGGCAGTGTGGACCTCCAGGCCACATTTACCCACTTGACCATTCAACCTCAGAGTGTCCACAGAGTGGGGAAGAGCCCTGTTTGGAATCATGAATTCTGAGGCTGGGTTTGTGGTACTTGAAGTGAAGCTAGAGCCTGGAATGCCAGCATCTCATCTCAGAGCACCAGTTCAAGTTCCAGCTGCTCTGCTTCCTATCCAGCTCCCTGCCAACATGCCTGGAAGAGCAGCAGAAGATGGCCCAAGGGCTTGGGAGACCTGGATGGCATTCTAGGCTCCTGGTTTCAGCCCAGCTTACAACTGGCCATTGTAGCCCTTTTGGGGGATGGAGTGGGGAATGGAGGGGAGGAAAAAAGAAAAGTAGGTCCTTAAAGGGGGTCACAGGAGGAAGAACTGGAAACAGAAAATCCCCCATGACTGTGGAAGGGCCTGGAAAGTGCATCAGTCAGAAAGAGGCACCCAGTGAGTGATGCTGGAAACAGGGCAGAAACACACCGGGTGCTCAGAGATCTCCTGCTGCTGAGCCCCCTGTACGGCCCAGGCTGTAGGAGCACAGTACATAAAGTAAGGTCCAAGGGGAGGGACCAACAGGGGCATCCCGCCTCTCTCAGGATGCTTGCCTGGAGCTGGGGTTGGGCAAGGAACTCAAGCCCCAGCTTCCAGCAGGACTCCACACCCAGATGAGTGGGGCGTAGGTCAGGGGCCACAAGTGAGACCCCTATATGACTTATATCACCCTGGGGTGCAGCCTGGGGCTACCATGTGAGACCTCTTACCAAACTGGATGCTAGAGAAGCAAAGGGCTAGAGGGGCTGGCCAGGCTGGCCAAACAGGCAACCTTGGAAAAAGAAAGGAGGAACAAAAGTGGTACAAAAGCAGTGATAGCGGAGTCCTTGCAGAGCCCCTTCCTGCCCTCCCTGGTCATCCGGGAGGCTCAGTTAGCTCTCTAGTTAAAGAGTCCAGAAAGTAGGAAGAAATCCTTGGAAGAAGCCCTAGATCCGCATGTTTTTCACAAATGTGTAGCCTCCAGGGTAGCCTGCCACCTTTCCATCTCTCCCAGGAGCAGAGTCCTTGCCGGGGTTCCCCTGGGGAGCATATTCTGCAAAGTGCACTTAGTTCTCTCCTCTGGGACTTGTTCCTCTGGGCACCAGGAGCCCTCTGCTTTCTCTGTACACAGCAGCTAAGGCTGGAGAGAAAGTTTGCAATGGGCTGGCCATGACAGCTCTTGGGTGGTCAGGCCCTGGGAAATGGGATGACCAGTGTCTCGGGACCACGTCTGGCCCCAGCTCTGACCCCTCCTAGGTCAGTGTCAAGACCCAAAAGCATGCAGGTGGAGGGTGGAGGAGGTTAATGCACACCCCACACCTGCCACCCCTAACCCCAACTTGACCACACTGAACCGATGACTCATCTTGAGGGCTACGTCATGACTTCAGGAAGGAAGCCACACTTGCTCACTCGCTCGCTGCCACCTCTTCTGGCGGGGCACTTGCTATCATTGCAAAACGCATGAGTCACCGACGTTCTGGGAGCCCTGGTGAAGCTTATTGCCAAGAAGGGTGTCTTGCAGCTCCTTTACAGGTGGGGAAACCACGCTGTGGGCCCTGACTCACATGGGATCCAAGGGTGAGCACGGCCCAACTTGCCTGCGCTCAGTATTGCATCAGGGCACCAGCGGCAGGAGAGGCTCACAAAGTCCCCTGCTCCACCCCTGATATCCCCGCGAAATGTGGCGGGAGGCTTCTGTGGGAGACTTAGGAGGGGGAACTTAGGAGGCCAAAGATGGACATCCCAGGAGGGACGAGAGGGGGTTCAGACTGGGCCCAGCGTCCCTGTGTGATGTTTGGTGTAACTGCAGTCCACTATCATCTAGACTTTGGGGGAGAATATTCTTCTCTGTTTTCTGCCCCAGGCCATTTGCATGGAATAAATTATATTAGCAGAAAATGTTAAGGAAACCAATGAATGGCCCAATGATGAAACCCACCCAATGTCCACTAGTAGGCAAACACTTTTAATCAATGGGGGCTAAAAGGGGTAGGTAGGCATGTGGTCCAATGGTTAAGATGCCCACATCCCATACTGACATGCCGGGGTTCCACCATCAGCTATGGCTCTTGACTTCAGCACCCCGTTAAAGCAGACATTGCGTTCCTGCCCCTGCATGGGAGACTCGAATAGAGTTCCTGGCTCCTAGCTTCTGCCTGATCCATTCTGGGCCATTGTAGACATCTGGGAAGTGAACCAGCAGGGGGAAGATCTCTCTCTCTCCTCGTACCTGTTTCTACCTCTCAGATGAATAAAAATTGAATAAGGACGGCCTGCATGGCGGCTAAGTCAACCATTTGAAAAGCTTGCTCTCCCTGGTACGATGCTACTGTACACAGAGCAAGACCACATAAGTGTGGCAGCAGGATCCAGTGTGCTACCATGTAGAACAGAGGAGGTGCACTGCATTGGTGGCTAATGAGGGGCTGTGGTCATGATGAGTGACACTAGTTATTAGTACTGGCTATCATTAGTGCTGGTTGTGATCAGAAATACTACTGGTAATAATATTTATCATCAGGGTGGCCTTACTCCAGCCAGTTCATTAGTTAGCCAAGCTTCCCACATGGTGAACCAGCCTGCTGTTGCCAGTGAGCTTCCTGGGCAGGGTCCATTTACCCAAGTTGGGGCTGAAGACTCATCTTGGCACCCGCCACTCAGCACTCAGTGCTCATTTCTGGGTGCTCTGGGGTCTTCCGTGTAAGAAGGCTCTGGAGAGACCTCTGGATGACCCATTCCCCTTTTCCTCTCCAGCAGCCCCAGCCCAGACACATAACCTGCCTGAGATGACAGAGGCAGCACCTCAGGAAGGGACAAGCTTTACTCCTTTTGGGTCTGAAAAGCTAGCTTGCTTGTTTTCCGAGTTATTTGTTCCCCTGGAGACTCCTCCTTGGCTAGCACCGGCATAGCACATTAAGCTTCTGCCTGTGGTGCTGCATCCCATATAGATACTAGTTCAAGTGCTACATGCTCCACTTCCCCTCCGGTTTCCTGCTAATGCGCCTGGGAAAACAGTAGAGGATGGCCCAAATCCTTGGGACCCTGAACCCTTGTGAGAGACCCAGAGGAAACTCCTGGCTCCTGGCTTCAGACCAACCCAGTTCCCAGTGTCACAGTCATTTGAGGAGTGATTAAGCAGTGGAAAATCTCTCTCTGTTTCTCCTTCTTTCTGTAATTCTGCCTTTCAAATAAGAATAAGTATACTAAAAAAAAAAAAAAAAAAAAAAAAAAAAGACTACCTCATTATTAAGGTCTATCCCCTCCCCTCCCCAGCCTCTCAGTGGAATACTATAGATGCTCAGTCAACACTGCCCCCAGTGCAAGAAAATCCCAGCACGGGGCTCATCGGGAAGGCCAGAACACTGGTCCTCACAGGCACCTGGCCTCTGCAGGGCAGAGCAGAGCAGGGCAGCCTTCTGCGAGGAAGCACACACGCAGGTGCCAGCCATGGGTCACCAATGATCATGACCCACGCAGCATCAGGAGCCGGGCTGGGTCTTTGTTCCACGTCAATTCCCTACCGGACTCCTACACCCACTCCTCACTTTCCAGCACCCAGCACCCCAGGCACAGCAGCACTTCCCCCCTCCCTGCTCTCACAAACCTCCACCCAGGACTGGAGAGCTGGCCTGCCACGCTGACGCTGCAGATTTGCGCAGGCGCGCTCCTTTCACCGCGGAGGTCCTCCCTGCCTCTCATTAATATGCTTGTTAATGCATCCAATAGTTAGGGAACATTCCCATGCCAGCCGCCATCCCAGGTATCCCTTCGTGTGAGTGATCACTGAAATTGCAGTCTGTTACCTCTTAAAGCACCAGAGGGAAATCAGGTTACTCTCCCCAAATCCTGAAATGAAATAGTTTCTAAGCTGCAGCTTTTATTCGTGCTTTATTATCGCTAGCATTTATTAATTGATTACATTCCTCTGCCTTAAGCTTTCCCTGGGTCACCAGAACAGAATCAATAAATGGCAGCATTGCCCTGCCTGATGTTAGAGTGTTGTGACAAAGGCATGGAATTTTCATTTCAACATGCATTAGTTTCTAGGTCTTGGGTCTTCCCAGCCCCCACCCCCTGAAAGCAGATAAATGAGATTCTAAACATAGGATAATAAGGCTTAACAGTGAGGCACTTTTTAAAAAGTGAATCATTTCTCCCTTCCCTTTGCTAATCTCTCTTGGTAACATTAATTATGAGTTTGTGCAGCGTGCCCCAAGGCAAGCCCAGCTTTCCCAGGACAATTAAAGTTACTTAATTATTAAAAACTGTGTGTGCGGCAGCACAGAGCAGAGGCAGCCGGGCCCAGCTCCCACCGTCCCTGCCAGGAGGGACAGGACCCTCTGCGGGAGCCCGGCTTCTCTCCCCCTTCTGCCCCCAGCCCTGCCACTGTAATTCTTTCCACAGAATCTATGAAAATCCCCTCCATTCCACTCCGGCAGGAATGATTTAGAGCTGCTGACTAGGACGCCAGCCTGGTGCTCCTCCCGCCCCCTTGAGATGTTCCAGGTTCTTGAGGACCCAGAGCTCCAGAGCCTTGGGCCTAGGGGCAGGCATGGATGGCAACTGTCCCTGTCCCCAGGGGATGTGATGCTGCAGCAAGGCCTTTGGAGTGGCTTGGATTTCTGCCTCCCACCTCGGGGAAAGTAGCAGAAGGGAAGGAGGTGGGCTGAGGGCTCAGGCAGCTTAGGTGAGGTGGGAGTTGCTGAATGACAGACAGCCTCTGCCTGCCTGAGTGCTTCTTTGATAGGGGGAGGGGGTGGAAGGAAGACTCTGGGGGTGAGCCTGGCTCTGCCTTCAGTGTTGAGTGGCCCTGGGTGAGTCACTCCTGCCTTGTGTCTCGCCTGGCAATGGAAGAGGCAGCCTCCGATTTCTGGGAGATGCCAAGTTGGGCTACTTGGATAGATGCCTCATTTCCTAGCAAAGCAAAACTCCAGGACCTGGGGTGATGGCTCAACAGCTAAATTCTTATCCTGTAAGCATCAGCATCCCATAGGGGCACTGGTTCTAATCCCAGCAGCTCCACTTCCCATCCAGCTCCCTGCTTGTGGCCTGGGAAAGCAGAAGAGGATGGCCCAAAACCTTGGGACCCTGCACCTGCATGGGAGATCCAGAGGAGTCTCCAGGCTCCTGGCTTCGGATCGGCTCAGCTCCAGCCATTGCAGCTATTTGGGCGGTAAACCAGTGGTTGGAAGATCTTCTTCTCTGTCTCTCTTTTTCTCTGTAAATCTGCCTTTCTAATAAAAATAAATAAATCTTAAAAAGGAAAAGCAAAAACCAAAATAGTTTCTTCCTAGCAAGCTCCCACTGCAAAGCAGGCACTGCTAATATTTTTTAGCAAAGTTTATTAATTCACTTATTTAGATTTGCAAAACAGCGGGAGGCAAGACAGGTAAATATCTGTTACACCAACTGGTGTGCTCCCCAAAATGCCCACCATTGCCAGGAGCCCAGAACTCCATCTGGATCACGCATGTGGGTGGCAGGAATCCAGTGACTTGTGCCATCACCTGCAGTCACCTGGAGTGCCCATCAACAAGAAGTTGGGATGAGAAGCAGAGCTAGATTTGAACCCAGGCATGATCGGATGGGATGGCAAATAGTGAGCCAATCAGTGTGCCCAAGAAGTGGTTAGAACCGAGGAGAACACCTACCCTCGTTGGGGAGACACTGTTAACCACTTCCATTGGCTAGCTCACAGGAGGAGAGCCAAGTGAGAAAGGAGAATCGCAGGAGACAGGCGGGACATTGCTAAACCAAATCTTCAAAATTCAGTGTACTATTGTACCGCATGGGAGATGAACCCCTCCATCTGGTCAACCATAGATCCAGTGCTCACAGACGTAACTGATGGCTATTGCCCTGGATGAGCTGAGGTTGTTGATCCAATCTCTGGATTGGACCTCAATGCCCTTCCACCTGGGAGGACAAAAGTTTCCCCACATACACACAGTGGTACATGGAATACTATGGAGCCAGAAAAATAAAACACTGTTCTAGGGGTTTGCATGGAGAGAGAGCCAAAATGTATCACTAAGTAAAACTAGGGAAAGATACACTGTATATGGACTCTCCTGCTGCAGGACATGCATGGATTCAGTGGGGTTCATGCACACAGCATCCCTGAAAAGGTTCTTAAGAAAGAGTAGCAGAAGGGGCAAAAATGGAGGGCAGGTGTGGGATGAGGGCTTCCTATACCTGCATGCTTATCGGTTTTGCCTTCTCTCACTCAGCCAAAATGAAAGTAGGTGCTTTATTTAAGGGCATACCTTGGCCCATGGGCTTGGCCCCAGGTAGCACCTCCCTCATTCCCCATGGCCCTGCCTCACAGGAGCCTAGGACTGCAGGCTCAGTCCTTGGTCCTTACTGTAGTTTCACAATAGGAAGCGGTGGAGGGGGAGGGGCAGTGCTTGGCAGAGACCCAGGGCAGGAAGATGATATCAAGTGACTCTAAAGAGCCCTTTTGTTTCCGGAAAGGCAGTGGTTTCCACTCAGGCTCCCAGCCCCCTCCCAAGCCCTCTGTCTCTGGGGTCCCTTTGCCACCTGCTGCAAGAGCATCACGTCTCGCTCACCCCCGCCCCCACCCCCATCCCCCCGAAGAGCCTCTGGCCCTGTGGTGGGGAGGGGAGGGAAGCAGTGGCTGGGAAGTGGTGTCCTGCCCTCTTCCCATAGACTGTCCTGCGCTCCCAGAATGTCATTTCCAGAGGCAAGATGCCACGCTGCCAGCTGCCCTGTGAGTGCTGGCGGCTCCAGCCTGTGCGTGACATAAGTAACAGTGCTCAAAAGACACAAGCAACGTGAGCTGTCTTGCATTGTGCCTGTCTACCTTTGGCACATCTGGCAGGGATTGCCTCCTTCACGATGAATTCTTTACAACAAACAGTCATGGAGCAATTATTCTGTCTCAGTCACTGTGCTAACCCATGGGATACAGCCAGGATGAAAACAGAGCAATACTGCTGTCATAGAGATAACATCCAGCAGAAACATATGCTCAAGAAGAACTCACTCCTACCAGGCCAGAAGGAAAGGAACATGAGCCCGGGACACACAGCCCAGTCTGCGAGGCCAGGGAAGGTCACTCACAAAAACTGGCATTTAAACAGTCGAAGCAGAGCTGTGCAACTGGGGCTGATGCCATAGCTCATCCTCTACCTACAATCACCAGCATATCATATGGGTTTCAGTTCATGTCCCGGATGCTCCACTTCCCTGCCAGCTCCCTGCTTGTGGCCTGGGAAAGCAGTAGAAGATGATCCAAAGCCTTGGGACCCTGCACCTGGAAGAGGCTCCTGGCTCCTGGCTTCAGATTGGTTCAGCTCTGGCCATTGTGGCCACTTGGGGAGTGAACCAGTGGGGATGGAAGATTTTCTTCTTCTTTCTATAAATCTGCCTTTCCAACAAAAATGAATAAATCTTAAAAAAAAAACTGAGCAATTGCAGAGATGATAAAATGTGACTAGTGGACATTCCATGGACAAGGACCCTACACACCCATTGTGAGCTTGTTCTGTGCCATTGCAGAAACTGTATCCCCTTCTAAAATACCTTTTATTTGGAAAAACATTTAAATTGCAAACAAAAAATAGCCCAAAGTACACCTGCGCTTGTGTGTATCTGCCCCAGACCACTCCCCGCCGCCAGCGTTTGACCCCATTCACTTTGTCAGCATGTGTGCTCTCTGCAACAAGCAAGGTTCTGACACATGATGTGCGCGCGCGCACACACACACACACAGAGCTTCTGAGCTCTGTGCTCTGTGTGCTCAATCAGAGCTGGAGAGGGCTAAGCCCCGCCCTCTTCCTCCCCAGAGCAGCAGATTCTCTTTTTGACAAAGCTCCTCTTGAAATTTAGCAATGAAAATGAAAGTGTGGCCAACAGAGAAATGCCCCCAGGGGATCCGAAGTCCTCCAGGGGACCACCTGAGCCGCGGTTAGGCCCAATATGTGTATATGTGTATGTGAGTGTGTGTGTGTGTCCGTGACAGAGGGCTAACCCGGTGTTACAGCTGCACCCTCTGACAGGTGGCCAGGGGGGCCAGGGGAGCCCTGGTGATCACGGGTTTCTGGCCAGTGGTTCCACTCTGTGCCTGACTCAGGTGGCTGACCCAGAGGATTCTGAGTGCAGTGGGAGGGGCTCCCCCGCTCCTTGGTGGGGTGTTGCTGAGCCAGTGCCAAGCACAGCCCATTGTTCCTGGTCAGCTCCTGCTGCACACCCACGAGTGCCTGACCTCACCATGGGTTCCCAGAGCCAGCTCCTTAAGATAACGCATTCCCATGAGGAAGAGCGATTGCCCAGTGGCAGTAGCCAAGGCACTCCCTGGCTTTGCTGACCCCAGAGGACCCAGTGTGGGATCTGGAGCACCCATTACTGGGAGTGGAGGAGGCCTCCACCTGCTGAGTTAGAGCATTTGGGCTGTGTGCCTGGGAATGTGTATTTTCGGCAGCTTCCCAAGTGAGGATCCGTCAAGCTCAGCAGCTGCAGGAGATGTTGGAGGGAGAGGGAAGAGGCCAGGACCACTGAGGTAGAAGCCCTCCAAGACCACAAGGGTTCATTCTTTGACCCTCTTCCTGGGGTAGGGGGTGCAACAGCACTGCACAGCAGTTCATCCAGAATAGAGGCCTTGAGCCCTGGCTCAGCATCCTGTGTTTAACTGGAAGGAATGTGTGCGAGCAGGGCTTCTGACTCCTCGCCCTGCTGGGATGAACCCGCGCAACCTGGATACACGCAGTCAGCCCTGAGCTTGGCTCCTTCGTGAATGGGGCTGGGAGAGATAGAGGGAAGCCAATGAAGCATCCAGTTCTGCCTGGGCTACTGGTAAGGCCCATCTCGCTGGAACGCAGGTGCAGTGGGGCCAGCTTGCACGAGCCCACAGGCACGCTGCACTCACTGACAGCATCCCTGAGTCATCAGCCTCTCTCAGCAGTGGCCAGGGACCTCCCCTCCTGCCACCTGACATGCTTCTCCACGTGCCCGTGCTCACTCGGTGTAGCCAGCACTTTCACCCTAACTCCTGTCGTCATCCATGGCCCTGGATGAGGTGGCTGGCCACACACTGGCTCACATCATGCCCCCCAGCCTTGCATTTTGAGCTCTTCTCTCCTAAGGCTGCCCCTCCCTCTGGACCCTCTCCAGTCCTCTGCATGGTCCCAGGCAGACCTGGGCATCAAGGGATAGACGAGGGGAAGAGAGAGAACTTCCATCTATTGGTTCCTTAATGCTTTCAACAGCCAGGGCTGGGTCAGGCTGTACCTAGGAGCCTGGAACTCTAGCCTGTTCTCCCACGATGAGTGTCAGGGGCCCAAATACCCAAGCCATCCACCACTGCCTTCCCAGGTGCATTGGCAGGAAGCCAGACTGCAAAGCAAAACAGCTAGACTTAAATCAGACTTCTGATGCACAATTGGGGTACCATGTAGCAGCTTAACCCACTGTGCCACAATGTCCATCCTCTCAGTTCTTTTGTTGTTGTTGTCTTTAAGATACATTCATGTATTTAAAAGGCAGAAAGAGAAAGAAGGGAAGAGATGGGCCCGGCGCAATGGCCTAGCGGCTAAGGTCCTCGCCTTGAACGCGCCGGGGTCCTATATGGGCGCTGGTTCTAATCCCAGAAGCTCCACTTCCCATCCAGCTCCCTGCTTGTGGCCTGGGAAAGCAGTCTAGGACGGCCCAAGGCTTTGGGACACTGCACCCACATGGGAGACCCGGAAGGGGTTCCTGGTTCCTGGCTTCGGATCGGCACAGCACCGGCCATTGCGGCTCACCTGGGGAGTGAATCATGGGACGAAAGATCTTCCTGTCTCTCCTCCTCTCTGTATATCTGACTTTGTAATAAAAATAAATAAATCTTTAAAAAAAAAAGAAAGAGGGGAAGAGAGAGAGGGAGAGATCAACCTTCCATCTGTAGGTTCACTTCCCAATGGCAGCAAAAGTTAGGGCTGGGCCAAGGCTAAAAACCAGAAGCCAGGAGCCAGGACCTTCTTCCAGCTCTCCCATATGGATGTAGTGACACAGGCACTTAGACTAGCTTCTGTGGCTTTTCCAGGCACATTACCAAGGAACTGGATTGAAAGTGGAGCAGCTGGGACTGCATCCAGCTCTCATTTGGGATGCAGGCCTTGCGGACAGTACCTTAACTGAGCTGTGATTCTCCAGTTGGTCACTGACCCACTGCAGCTCATTCTGGCAATGCTCCTAGGTCAAACCGAGTTCAGAACCATCTCCCATCTCACACCTGTTCCCTAGGAAAGTATGAATGGATTGGGCTTTACAGCTAATTCTCCAGGTGTGAAAAGCCACCCACCCTGGCAGATAGGATGAATGACTGAAAGAATGCCCACCCCTGGTGTTCATATATGGGCAAATTCTTATGATCTAACCTCAATACCTCCTCAAGGAAAGCTTCCTGGATTTCTCCTTCTGAAGATAACTTCTCTCTTCTCTAGGAGAACAGTGCACATCATTTGTCCTGCTTGACAGACAGGTTGTGGGGTTTGTGCCTTGTATACCTTGCAGAGGGGTGCGGAGGAAATGACATTGGCTTGGTGGTCAGCCCCTGCCAGGCTGAAGTCTTACATCTCCCTCTCACTGGCGTTGAGCCTGGAGGAACAGCTGAGCTTGTTTCTCTATAGGGAAAAATCAGGACCCTAACCACATGTCGTTACAGGGATTTACCACATGGTCGGCAGTCATAGGATTTGAGGGAGACTTTGTGCCCCTGCTGGAAGTTGGGTGTGACAAGGTGACATCCAATGACAGGCAAGTGGCAGGGTGAGTGTTGGCTCTGGGCACCACAGTCCAAGGCTGCATACAGTCTCCTGCACACCTCTCCCGCGGCACGAGCCCCACCCACTGGACCTGAGCTGCTGCTCTCATAGGGGAACATCAGCCAGGAGTGAGAGTTTATGCTTCCAGCCCTTGGCAGCACTGCCCAGTCTCCTCTGCCCAATGCCAGATGCCAGGCAGGCTGGGCCTTCACCACAGCTCTGCTCAGCAGTAAATACCTGATCAATATTCCTGACCGAAGAATTGACAGACGAATGTTGGCCCAGAGGAGCGAAGGACTGGATTGGTTAGCACTTCCAGACTGGAGCTGCTTCCTGAATGGAAAGCAGGTGACGCCTCCCCTGGCTGCTTTAGGGTGAATGGAGAGACATCTTACACAGGTCCCTCTGGCAGCCAGTTCTCATCTGGGCAACAGGGGCAATTGCGCCTTACAACCACACCCCTTCAAAATATTTGTGTGCTTATTTGAAAGACAGCATTATAGAGAGAGTAGGGGAGAAACAGAAAGAGAGACTTTCCATTCTGTTGATCCACTGCCCCAAGATGGTAGCAGTAGCTGAAGCCAGGAGCTCCATCCAGGTCTTCCATGTGGGTGCACTTGGGCCATCTTCTGCTGCTTTCCCAGGCACATTAGCAGGGAGTTGGATTGGAAGTGGAGCAGCCGGGACCTGAATCAGCATCCGTTTCTGACATTTCTTCCCTGCCTGTTCAGAGATGCAGGATGGCCAGTGCATGCCCAATACCTCTCTGGACACCATGCTGGGGGCCTATGGGGCTAAAGGGTCTCCCGCTGTGATATGTTCACCAGGGAAGACCCCATTTGGAGAGACAGGAGCCCAGCAAAGCAGCTTTGGCAGCCCCTTGAGCCTGCTCACCACCCACAGGAACACCCAAGGGGGAGAAAGGGGCAGGGGTGAGGGGCTCCAATGCCCCCAGAAGCTGCTGGTCTCTAATCCAGGAAATTGGAGAGCGGGGGAGCGGAAGGGGGGGGGGGGACAGGGGAGAGCTACTTGACACCAGGACTGACCCCATGGGCAACCTGGGAAGAAAGGAGCTGCAAGTCGGCCTGGGCAGCCCAACAGCTTTTTACAGCTGGTATCTGTTGTGGCCCAGGTGCTTCCTGAAGCTGCCTTGCTGGGAACCACCTCATCCCTATTGTGTAGCAAAGGCAGATTCCACTCCTGCAGGGAGCCTGCCGGAAAGTTGCCGTCAGCCCACTTGGAGAGGCTAAGAGCTCTTTGGGGTGCCTTTCACATCTCTCTTAGGAGATCCCTATTCCTGCTAATGCTTGCTGTTTGATGGAATAGACAGGCTGGGTGTTCACCAAAACAACCTCCAAAGACTGCTCCTCAAAGTAAGAAGAGAGAGACAGCAAGGCAATACCTCCCCAGAGACCAGTGCAGCCACACCAGAAAACATTGTTGTCCTGAGACATTGTCCCTGAGAACGGACATGTGTGCAGTAGGGGCAGCCCAGAGCAATGCACTGGGTATGACTCAGGAGTGAGTGGGCTCAAGGCCACAGCTGGGGACTAACAAGGCTGTTAGTGGTAGGGGCGGGGAATGGAGTGCTTAGAACGGGCCCAGGAAACCCGTGGTGCTGGGGCTCCCAACCTCTGCGGTATGTGTGGGTGTGTCTGAGGACAGGCAGCGTGACCACAGAGGTCCGGCAGGGTGGGGCCTTCGGGGCTGCACTTGGCTGGCTGGGCGGTGGGGGTGAAGGGGAAGGAGTTCCTTTGCTCGCTCCAGCTCTGATGCTGACATGGTTTTCATAAACTGAAAGCTTTTGGGTTCTTCCCGCTATAGACAGCTGGGGACTGTGTCACCTCCAGATTGAGAGTGAGCTGCCTAGAGTTCGCCCCTGCAGTAGTGATGGGTAAACTGAGTCTCCAAGCGAGGGAGATGAGCAGAGGAGGCCAGGTGTGGCTCCGGGCGCTGCTGGCTGCAGATCTCAGGGTTTTCCCGAGGCGCCCAGCTGCTGCCCGAGGTCTCGAGGCAGCAGGCCTCAGAAGTCACTCCTCTTCCTCTTCTTCCTTTTTTTTTCTTTTTATTAAGATTTATTTATTTTTGTTGGAAAGGCATTTTTACAGAGAGAGGAGAGACAGAAAGATCTTTCATCTGTTAGTTTACTCCCCACGTGGCTGCTAAGGCCAGAGCTAAGCCAGTCTGAAGCCCGGAGGCTCTTCCACGTCTCCCACATTGGTGCAGGGTCCTAAGGCACTGGGCTGTTCTCGACTGCCTTCCCAGACCACAAGCAGGGAATTGGATGGGGAGTGGAACAACTGGGCCACAAGTCATCACTCTTTTTCATAGGCAGCCCACCTACATCAACAGAGAACTAAAAAGGAAAGTGAACTCTTTTTTTCCTTCACCCCAAGAGAAACACCAAGGGCTGTCATACCAAGGGCAATGGTGCAGAAAGTCATTTGCCCCCATGCCCTTGCCAAAGACCAAGAGATAACCCTTATTTGCAACAGAGTTTGAATATTAACTCGGCACCCAAGGGTGCTGCCCCATACAAGCAAGACAAAGTCCTGGCCTGTGGCTGAGGAGTTCAGGAGGAGGCAGAAGGAGCCCCAGGATCCACGAGGCCCAGCTGCCTTTCCCTCACACTCACAGTGTTCCCAGAAGGGCAGCTCAGCTGCTTGCGCAACCCAGAGAAGTTGGGGACCCCCAGCATGCAGGAGGATTCCCTCAGCACCCAGTGCCCAGGGAGCACACCATTCCAGGAAGCGACTTTGCTTCTGCACCTGCAGCTATGCGGGCCCGCCCTCTCTTAATCCTGCCTGGGCTCCCTGAGTGTGAGCACAGTAGTTTTTCTGGAAGCACAATCTACATTCTCTTGACTGACTTGGGATGGGAGGTGCCCCTTGGGAGTACATCTGAGTTGGTCTCTGGCCCTCCGTGGTATCTCTGCATCTGTCCTCTGGTGCACTGGCAGAGTCCCGACTGCCTGCGGCTGGGTGCACACTGGACTTGGGGGTGGGGCTGGGTGCGGCTGGGGCAGGTAGAGCTGGAAGCAGTCTTTGGCCATCTCCCAAACGCACTGGCACGTCAATTGTCAGTGACCCGAAGTGCAATTTGCCTTTCCAACCAGGCCATACAAGTCAATGAGCTCCCTGGAAACCTACTTCCTTCCTTCCTCCTCGCTGCTGTGTTGGGGTCTCCGGGAGGAGGGCACTGGTGCTGAGAGGCTCCTCCTGACCAGAGCTCACAAGGCATACAGAGGAAAACAGCACATGGGGCCTTCCTCTTGTGGAGCTCGCAGTGTAGACACAACAGAAACATTCAAGCCAATGACTCCAATAGACCTGGAACCTAACATTAAACAGACAATGGGCCCCAAGAAGCCTGAGCAGGCAGCAGGCTTCTCTCTCTTCTCTCTCTCCCTCTTCCTCCTCCTTTTCTCAAGCCCCAGGACTATCTGTTGCCCCCCAAACTCCCCCCCATCCTTCATACTTTCTCCTGAATCTGCCTAGGCCTGCCGCTGAGCCCAACATCACCACCTGTAGGAAGGCTCCCCTGACTTACTCTGCCCCGAGCCTCAATCACAATCAATAATTCCTACCTTGATCATCTTCAATTTTATTTATGTATATTTAAAGATTTATTTATCTTTACTGGAAGGACAAAAGTATAGAGAGGAGAGACGGAGAAAGATCTTTCATTTGCTGGTTCACTCCCCAAGTGGCTTCAACAACCAGAGCTTAAGCTGATCCAAAGCCAGATGCTTCCTCTGGGTCTCCCATGCGGGTTCAGGTCCCAAGACTTTGAGCCATCCTTGACTGCTTTCCCAGGTAACAGGCAGGGAGCTGAATGAGAAGTGGAGCAGCCGGGACACAAACCAGTGCCTACATGGGATCCTTGTGCATGCAAGGCGAGGACTTCAGCCACTGGGCTGCTGTGCCTGGCTCCAATTTCATTTTTTTTTTTCAATCTTTTTTTAAAGATTTATTAATTTTTATTGGAAAGGCAGATATACAGAGAGGAGAAGAGATAGAGAGGAAGATTTTCTGTCTGATGATTCACTCCCCAAGAGGCCACAACAGCTGGAGCTGAGCCAATCCAAAGCTAGGAGCCAGCAGCTTTTTCCAGGTCTCCCACACAGGTGCAGAGTCCCAAAGCTTTGGACCGTCCTTGACTGCTTTCCTAGGCCACAGGCAGGGAACTGGATGGAAAGTGGGGCTGCCGGGATTAGAACTGGTGCCCATATGGAATCCCAGAGTGTTCAAGATGAGGACTTTAACCACTACGCTATCGCACTGGGCCCCAGTTTTATTTTAAAACTATTGATTTTTAAAAAATGAAAAAAAAATAAAACTATTGATTTTACTTGAGAGGCAGAGACAGACCACCAGAAGCAGATCTTCCATCCACTGGTTCATTCCTCCCACATGCCTACAGCAGCTGGGGCGGGGCTGATGTCTTCTGCCAAGTTGGCAGTGAGCAGCTACTAGAGCCATCACTACCGCCATCCAGCAGGTGGATCAGCAGGAAGTGGGACCCAAGGGGAGCAGGCCTGCCTGAAGCCAGGGGCTTCTAGAGGGTGTTCAGGCTTCCACAACAGTATCTTACCCATAGCAGCAAATATCTACCCTTCAGCCTTGAGTCTCAGCGTAGCTGTTTGATACCTACAGAGCACATCTTATTTGCCTTGGGTCCACTTAAACATTAGGCTTTCAGAATGTTTCAAATTGTTCCCAAACAGAGGACATAATGCATAAGCCCCGAATTTGTCTTATCGTATTTTTTTAAAGCTGTATTTTTATTTGAAAGGCAGAGGTACAGAGAGGAGGGGAGGCAGAGAGAGATCTTCCACCCACTGATTCACTCCCCAGACAGCCACAATGACTGGAGCTGAGCCACTGATCTGAAGTCAGGAGCTGGGAGCTTCTTCTAGACTGCTCACATGGGTACAGGGGCCTAAAGATTTGAACCATCCTTCTCTGCTTTCCCAGGCCAAAAACGGGGAGCTGGATCAGAAGTGGAGTGACTGGTATTAGAACCGGTGCCCATATGTGATGTCTGCACCTCAGGCAGAAGCTTGGCTACTACACCACAGCACCTTATAGCATTTGTCTATACTGAGTTGCTGAGTGACTGTACCCTACCCCTCAGAATCCCTCACACAGCAAAGAATACATAGAGATAGTTTGGTGCCCATCTCCCAGATGAGAACCAGCTCAGGTTTACTCACTGCACTTACCTTCAAGGAAAACACTTACCCACACTTTGAGGTGCACACAAGCTGAAGAACACGTGTATTCTGATTCAGTAGATCTCCAGCGGGTGCCAGACCCTTCATTTCTAGTACCTGCCCAGAGGTCACTCCCTGTTGCTATGGAAGAGTCACACTTCCAGGCTGGCCTCCCTAACAGGTATATGAAAGAAAGGAAATACCCAGTGAGTCTGAGTGTGTGGCAAGGACCCATGTGTTTGAGTTCTTCACAAAGGAGTTAGCTGCCATCAGACCCATTTCACAGATGTGGAAACTGATGGCCAGAAACTCAAAGAAACTTCTCCAACGTCAAACAAAAGGGCCCTGATTCAATTCAAAGCCATCACTCTGCTCTTGGGCAGGAACCCTGTCCCGAGAAGGGTCAGCAAGGTGACACACGTGGTACCACGGTTCACCAGGCAGAGCTGTGTGAGCAATGAGCTGGAGTTCGGGAGCAGGTGAACACGTGCCCATGGATCTGCTGCAAAAATGTGTCTGTCTTTGTGTTCCACCCCCTTTCCATCCAATTAGACTAGAGATGTGGGGGGATCTTCTTCCACCCGCCCGATTCCTTTAAAAGAGAAAAAGGAAAAAAAAAGAAAAAGAAAAAGAAAAAAATCACAGTGGCTTTAGGATTTTGCTTTTCAAGTCCTGAACCTCTTCAGCAAAAAGTGCTGCCCTCCCGACCTGTTGATGTAATTGCCATAATTGAAGATTCCTGCCCCCCTAGGGGTGGCCAGGGGCCCATTCAGTCATCAGGTCAGCCAAGTGTAAACCTGCTGAGTCCTCTGGATGCCCTGGCCATGGCCTCCCCCACCTCCTGCCCAGCAGGCTGGGCTCCCCACGAGGCCTGGGGGCAGCCAGGCCCAGGCCGGTCTCTCTCTCTCAGCTCTGGGAATAGCGCTTAATTAAGGGGTCTGTTCTCATCTCCACGGGGCTGACTTAACGCCTCCTGACAGTAATGAGAGCCACACGTGTGGCACAGGGGTAGGGGGGAGGGAAGGACGGTCCCCCTGCTGTCTTAGCACCCTATTAAACAGCCAGTCACACGCACGCACGCACACACATAACCACATGTACACAAACCCCTTCCAATTCTACAGTCATCACCAGCAAGCCTTTCACGCTGCAAGGAACTGCTTCCAATTCTGAAAGAGGAAGGAACCAAATAGGAGGAGTGAGTGAGTCATGGGCACGGGGACCCAGGTGTCCTGTCGCACCTCACAGCACAGACTTCCCTCATGGAGGTGGGGCACTCCACAGCAGCCCCCCGGGGAACTGGGGAGTGGGTGGGGAGACAGACTCCTTACCCACGGGGGTGGGGAGACAGACTCCTCACCCACGGCGCTGAAGCGTTCAGCTGGGGAGAGCCACCTCCACAGGAACCCCGAACGTAGGTGCTGAGGCTGGGTGGGGGTGGGGTTGAGGCTCTGAGGGTCTCCAGCACACCCTTTGATCACACAACAAAGCCAGCCTCAGAGAGGGATGCTCGCTGCTGCCCTGGGGCCCCCTCCCCTGGCACCTGCCCATCATTCTCCCAGGGAAGGAGCTGGTCTGGGTTTCCCTCTTGCACGTTCTTTGTTGTTGCCGTCCCTCCAGCCCTCAATCCCAGCCCCCTGTCAGGGCCATCTCCAACTCTAAACCATCATAGTTGTTTTTTTATATATATATGTGTGTGTGTGTATATATATATATTCTATTCATTTTTGTTGGCAAGACAGATTTACAGAGAGAGGGGAAAAAAAAAATCTTCCATTTGCCAGTCAAATCTTGGATGAAGCCAAGTTGATCCGAAGCCAGGATCCAGGAGCTTCTTCCGAGGGTCCCAAGGCTTTGAGTCATCCTTTGCTGCTTTCCCAGGCCACAAGTAGGGAACTAGATGGGAAGTGGAACAGCTGGGACTTGAACCAGCACCCAGATGGGATCCCAGCACTTACGAGGGGAGAATTAGTTAGTTGAGGCATTATGTTGGGCCTGATAGGTGTTTTGTATTAAATATTTGTGTTGAATACACTTGAAACACACACACACACGCACACACATGTCTCCCATCTGGGAGTTCAATATCCAAATGCTGAAGCAGCTGGGGGTTCAATATCCAAATGAACCAGCATCCATATGGGATTCCAGCTCTTTCAAGGTGAGAATTTAGCCATTGAGCCATAGTGCCGATCTCCCAATTCATTATTTTAATCACAATTTTGCTTATGGAGAAAGCCATGGAAGTTCAAGGTAAACATGAAGAGCAAAATCAGCAGCCTTGGGGCTGGTACAGTGGCTCAGCACGCTAATCCTCAGCCTGCAGGCACCAGCATCCCATATGGGCACCAATTCATGCACAGGTACTCAGTCCATGGCTACCAAATGATGGAATGAATGCCAAGGGCAGCGCTAAGAGAAGGAAGAAATTCCCCCACAGGCTGCCAGACCCAGCTTGTGTTCTGTTTCCTACTGGCTCGCTTGGCCCTCAACCTCTTCTCTGGCAGAAACAACCTCTCTGTGCTCCTCTCCCCTCCTCTTCCTTCTCCCATGCCCTTGTGTCAACCATAGCTGGCTGAACAGAGTCATCCCAGCCACGAGACTACCTGGTGATGGGCCTCGCTCCCTGTCTTGACTCTGAGCTCCTTGGGAAATGGAGGTTGGGGCATTGTGAGCTTGCTGTTAGCACAGAGTTCCAGGCCCTACTCTTTCAACACAACACATCCCAGCAGCTCACTCCCCTCCTGCAAGGTAAAGAACCAGTGAACGTGGGCCAAGGATGCCCGAAGTGTCTGTAAGCACCCAAGCTGGCTCAGTGCAGGCTCTGAGAACACGGCAAGAGAATGGGAGAATTTGCCCAACGTTTCCCACATTTTTCCACAGTCCAGGTTATTTGCTTCTGTTCCCAGATAAAAGCCATGAAGGCAAGGCCTACCATCTGTCTGATTCACCCAAGCAGTGGAGCAACTCACTCCATGCCAAGGAAGGCATGCGCAAATTGCTGTTGAAGCAACAAGTTGACACTATGGGAGTTCCAGTGCTCAGTTCCAGATTCCTCCAGCAGCACATTCTGTGTGGTTCTGTGTGGTTCTGTGTGGCTCTGTGTGGCTCTGTGTGGTTCTGTGTGGCTCTGTGTGGCTCTGTGTGGTTCTGTGTGGCTCTGTGTGGTTCTGTGTGGCTCTGTGTGGCTCTATGTGGCTCTGTGTGGTTCTGTGTGGCTCTGTGTGGCTCTGTGTGGTTCTGTGTGGCTCTGTGTGGTTCTGTGTGGCTCTGTGTGGCTCTGTGTGGTTCTGTGTGGCTCTGTGTGGCTCTGCCCTTCATTGCCTCTGCTCTTGCTTTTCTGTGCAGAGCTCAGTACTGTTCAGAACAGGTAGTGGTTTCTCTCTCAGCTCACGATTGGCTCCAGGCCAGAGACAAAGCCAGGTCTCAACAACAAAAACCTCAAAGCAGATGGCTGACTCTCCCAAAGCATGCAGAAGCTCCTCACCTCAGCAACCTGTGCCAAATGGATAGGTCTTTACATTTCTCCATACAGCATAACTTTCCTAGAAAAGGCAGCTAGGGGCCCAGCGCGGTAGCCTAGTGGCTAAAGTCCTCATCTTGCATGTGCTGGGATCCCATATGGGTACCAGTTTGTGTCCCAGATGCTGCACTTCTCATCCAGTTCCCTGCTGTGGCCTGGGAAAGCCATCAAGGACATCCCAAAGCCATCCTTGGGACCCTGTACCAATGTGGAAGATCCAGGCTCCTGGCTTTGGCCTTTGAGGCCACTCGGGGAGTAAACCAGCTAGTGGAAGATCTTTGTCTCTCCTTCTCTCTAAATCTCACTTTCCAATAAAAATAAATAATTTTTTTAAAAAAAGAAAGAAAGAAAGAAAAGACAGCTAGAACCAGAAAAACAAAAGTTAGGATTCTTTAAAATCTTGAGATGGGTCCTGTGCTTTGGCATAGTGGGTTAAGCTGCTCTCTTTAGCACAGGCATCCCATATGGACAATGGTTCAAATCCTGGTGGCTCCATTTCTGATCCAGCTCCCTGGTAATTGACCTGGAAAAATCAGTAGCAGATGGACTTAGTGATTGGATTCCTGCTCCCATTTTGGACCCAGATATAAGCTTCTGGCTTTGGCCTGGCTCAACCCAGCCATTGTGGCCAGTGCGGGGTGAGCCAATGAGTACAGGGTCTGAATCTGTGTGTGTGTGTGTGTGTGTGTGTGTGTGTGTGTGTGTGTGTAAAGCTTTCAAACAAAATAGATCTCAACATATTGAGACAAATTGAGCTGTGGGATGAGACTGTACCCTTGCATTTTACAAGAATACATCATGGGATTCACTCTCTTTGCTTGTCCACAGCCAGGACTCAGTTAGAAGTCAACATAACAATACAAGCAGCTCTCACCTTTCCCCAAGGCCAAGCTTACTGTTCATGGGGCATTCACTGGCTCCAGCTCCACAGCATCTATGCTTCTTGGAGTAGCAGCCTGGAGCATTCTGAAGAAGACATTCTCTACTTCTAACTTATCTAGAATCAGTGGGGGGATTTCAGAGACTTATTCCAGAGACCTATTCAGAGGAATAGGGCAGAAGCCCTGCTGTGGACTGAAGAATGCCTCCCTAAAGAATCTCTGATGGGGGCCTAGAGCTAGGGGCTAAAGTCCTCGCCTTGCATGAGCCAGGATCCCATATGGTCGCTGGTTCTAATCCCGGCAGCCCCGCTTCCCATCCAGCTCCCCGCTTGTGGCCTGGGAAAGCAGTCAAGGACAGCCCAAAGCCTTGGGACCCTGCACCCATGGAGACCTGGAGGAAGCTCCTGGTTCCTGGCTTCGGATCGGATCAGCCCAGAACCGGCCATTGCGGCTCACTTGGGGAGTGAATCATCAGACAGATCTTCCTCTCTGTCTCTCCTCCTCTATATGTAAATCTGACTTTGCAATAAAAATAAATAAATCTTAAAAAAAAAAAAAGAATCTCTGACGGAGATGGCACCTTTGGGAAGTCATGGAATCTGGAGTGAGGCAGGAGAAACGCTCATGCCTTGGGCAGAAGACACTAAAGAACCTTGTCTTCTCCCTCAAGGGCCCAGAAAAGACTCTCTCAGGACCTGCCTGGAAGGCATTTGTCTGCAGAAAAGCAAGGGAAGTCTCATCAAGCAGACGTGGGCTGTGCAGCCTCCTGGCTCGTGGACTTTCAGCCTCTGGAGCTGGGAGACCAACAGCACCTGCTGTTGAAGCAACACCCAATCTAGGATATTTGGCCAAAGCATGTCTGGCTGACTAACACACCACCAGCTGACTCCTGTGTCAAGTGCCAAAGGCCTATGCTCTGAAGATTGCCCCTCTAGTCCCAGGAGAAAACTCGGCTTCAAGTGCTCCCTGGCCACTGACTGAGCTCTCTTCTTCCCTGGGACTCCCTAAGCCCCCTGAAGATGTTTCCTTGAGCACAGGTTGCAATAATATCACCAACCTGGGACATTGTCTGTAATTCTCTAGTGCACCACACAGGATGCATGGCCTCTACCAGGAATTTGAATGCATGAATGAGTGAGCCAATGAGTGGTTGAACACATGACTGGATTTAATATCATCTAGCATGCTCACTTTCTTTTCCACTGCCTTCCCCCTGCTGAATGCTTCCAGCTCACTCTGGAAGCCATGGCTTGCAACAAGACAGCACTCCATTCTTGCTTCAGCAGGACTTTTGTCAGAGTTCTTCCCTGGCACTCCAGCCACAGGGATGAAAATGCTTCCAAGGAAGCAACCTAAGAGAGTTCCTCTGGGTGTTGCCAACACTCGGAAGGGTCATTATCCAACCAAACATGTTGGAGTGTGGCTGCTCTGGGACCCACATGGGATGAAAAGCACCAGAACCTTCTACTCTCTGCAGGAAAGCCCTGACCACCCTGGTGAAACCCAGAGCAGGTGAAGGGTAGGTGGTTTGCCCCTCTCCAGGTGCTGCTGGGTGAAGACTTGGGTTGCCAGTCCAGGTGGAGAAGATGACAGTGAATCTATAATCAAACCACAATCTGCCCCTTCCTGCCTTCCTCATTCTATCTTACGGCTGAGAAAAACAAACAAAAAAGCTCCCTTCCCCCTCAGCACACCCCATACAATACTGGCCCAGGCGTCATCAAAGCCTAACGCTGCTGTCCTTCGCTGTGGGTGCAGCGACCGCGACCGGGTTAGGTGTACAGAACCGTGTGATGTAAGCAGGGCTCATGGTGAAAGAGTTGCTGACAGACAGCGCAAGCTGACACCTTGAGAACAGATCAGGCTGTGGAGTCATTGGGCCCACAGGTAGGCTGCTCTGTTTTCTTAGCCCTGACATTTGATGCCCCGCCAGTTACTCAATAACCAGAAACACAAATTCCTGGGTTTCCATGGGAACGGAGCAGAAGGGCCCACTTCCTGCCTGAGGGTTTGGTCCAGGGCTCAGCAAAGAAGCACAGCTGGGGATTTGCCCAAAGGAGAAGGACTCGAAGCAAAGGCAAGAATGATGACTGGAGGTCAGCGGCATCATTACTGTGGAGAGGTGAACGCTTGATTCTCACACCCAGACACAAAATACTCACACTCTCACATCAAAGGAAGCTTTAAATGTCTGAAAGTTAACTTTAAAAAAACATCAGGAGAGTGTCTGGCACGTTGGCTCAATTAGCTAATCTTCCCCTCGCATGTGTCAGGATCCTGTATGGGTACCAGTTCGTGTCTTGGCTGCTCCACTTCCCTTTCAGCTCCCTGCCTGTGGCCTGGGAAAGCAGAGGAGGTTGGCCCAAAGCCTTGGGACCCTGCACCTGCATGGGAGACATGGAAGAAACTCCTAGCTCCTGGCTTCGGATCGGCTCAAATGCGGACTTAGCAGTCACTTGGGAAGTGAACCAGTAGATGGAAGATCTTTTTATTTGTCTTCCCTTGTTTCTATAAATCTGCCTTCTCAATAAAAATAATTAAATATTTTTAAAAATCAGGGCACAGGAGAGCTTGTAGAGCATTTCAGCTGGCTTGTTGGAGAAGGGCACTGATCTTTTTAGATGGGAAAGTGCCACATATGCCACATGTGCCGCATACAACACGCAAGCCTCCAACTTGTTTCACATAAAATATTTGATGAAACACTGTATACAGTGCTTCAAAAATGCAAGATCATGGCCAGCATTAAAATTTTGCAGAGGTGGGCCTGGTGGCGTGGCCTAGCGGCTAAAGTCCTCACCTTGAACGCCCCAAGATCCCATATGGGCGCCGGTTCTAATCCCAGCAGCTCCACTTCCCATCCAGCTGTCTGCTTGTGGCCTGGGAAAGCAGTCGAGGACGGCCCAATGCATTGGGACCCTGCACCCACGTGGGAGACCTGGAAGAGGTTCCTGGTTCCCAGCTTCAGATCAGCTCAGTACCGGCCGTTGGGGCTCACCTGGGGAGTGAATCATCGGATGGAAGATCTTCCTCTCTGTCTCTCCTCCTCTCTGTATATCTGACTTTGTAATAAAATAAATAAATCTTTAAAAAAAATTTTTTTTGCAGAGGTTAGGGTCTGGCGCGAGAACGTAGCGGTTAAAGTCCCCGCCTTGAATGTTGCCAGGATCCCATATGGACACCGGTTCTAATCCCAGCAGCTCCACTTCCCATCCAGCTCCCTGCCTGTGGCCTGGGAAAGCAGTCGATTTATTTAAGATTTATTTATTTTTATTGGAAAGTTAGATATACAGAGAGGAGAGACAGAGAGGAAGATCTTCTGTCCAATGATTCACTCCCCAAGTGACTGCAATGGTCAGAGCTATGCCGATCTGAAGCCAGGAGTCTCTTTTGGGTCACTCCCATGGGTGCAGGATCCCAACGCTTTGAGCCATCCTTGACTGCTTTCCCAGACCACAAGCAGGGAGCTGTATGGGAAGCAAGGCTGCCGGGATTAGAATTGGTGCCTATGTGGGATCCTAGCGTGTTCAAGGCCAGGACTTCAGCCACTAGGCTACTGTGCTGGGCCCAAGATTTGTTTTATTTTTATTATAAAGTCAGCTATACAGAAAGACAGCTAGAGAGTCCAACCAAAGCCAGGAGCCAGGAGCGTCTTCCAGATCTCCCACACAGGTGCAGGGTCCCAAGGCTTTGGGCCATCCTAGACTTGCTTTCCCAGGCCACAAGCAGAGAGCCAGAAGGGAAGTGAGGCTGCTGGGATTAGAACTGGCACCCAAAAGTAAGATTATGAAAAAAATAAATAAATAAAATAAAATGAAAAAAAAAGAAAAGAAAGAAAGAGAGAGAGAGAGAGAAAGAAAGAAAGATAAAAGCTACAAGGATAGTGTCAAAGACCAAGGCCAAAAAAAAAAAAAAAAATGGCACCCATATGGGATCCTGTCGCATGCAAGGTGAGGACTTTAACTACTAGGCTACCACACCAGACCCAATTGTGGGTTTTCTTTCAGAGCAAATATGGGGGGTGGGGTGGGATACATTCATCTACAAGAGCTAGGATAGCAAAGTAGGCAGCTTACAGCAGCACAGATTTTTAAAGTTCTTTCAAAGACTTATCTTGTTTTTATTTGAAAGGCAGAATTACAGGGAGAGAAGGAGAGCAGAGACAGGTCCTCCATCTGCTGGTTCATTCCCCAGGTGGTCACAAAGGCTGGAGCTGAGCCAATGCAAAGCTAAGAGACAAGAGCTTCTTCCAGGTCACCCACATGGGTGCAAAGACCCAAGGACTTGAATCATCCTCCACTACTTCCCCAAGCTATTAGTAGGGAGCTGGATGGGAAGTGGAGCAACCAAGACTTGAACCAGCACCCATATGAGATGCCGGCATTTGCAAATAGAGGATTAGCCAGTTAAGCCCCCACCCAACACAGATCTTTGTCTCATAGTTATGGGGGCTGGAAGTCAAACAGCAAAATATCAGCAGGGCAGGGCAGAGCCTTGCTCCCTCTGAAACCTGTACAGACACTTCCTTCCACACAGCGGCATTTTCCCAGCGTCCAGCTCCATCATCACACAGCCTTCACTCTTACGTGCGTTTGTATCTCAGTCTCCACTCCTGTTCTCCGACATCAGCAGTCATGTTGGATGAATGGCCCTTGCTGTTCCATGGTGACTTCATGTTAACTAAACACATCTGCAAGGACACATTCTTGGATGCTGGGAGTGAAGACAAGGCTCAGTCCACAGCAGGTGCTAACCCGAAAGTTGGAATCGGAGAAAAGGAGATCGCAGAGTGCCAGCTTCCAACTCACTCCTGTCCTGTTGGGTAGGCATCAGCAAGGCTACTGGGGCATCAATGGCTCCTTCCAAAGAAGCAGGCATTCATTCACTCATTCACTCATCTAGACTTTTCAGCAAAGATTCACTAAGCTCCTGCTAAGGTCTCTGGCTGGCCTGGCTGTGAGTCAGAGAACACAAGGTCCCTGCTGCTGATCAACAGCATGAAGAATCAACACTGTGCAATCTTGCCCTTCGGTGCTGCTGTGTGCCCAGCCCACCTTACTGAAGCGTCAGCAGTTTAGGGGCCAGGAACCCTCACAGCAGGCACCACACATACAGAATGATCTGTGAAGCTAAGGGTTTGAAGAACAATGTGCTACATGCCAAAGAGGCAAAGTCCAAAGCCAGAAAGACAGAAGGGAAGAATCATAAGTTTTGTTTTGTTTTTAAGCTGGAGAGGATTTTTGACTGCACCTTAGTCATTGGTTTCAAACTTAAGCACAAAAACCAATGGGAACATTTCCTTTTCTTTCTTTCTTTTTCTTTCTTTCTTTTTTTTTTTTTACTGGAGAGTCAGATTTACAGAGAAAAGGAAAAGATCTTCCATAGCCGGCTCACTCCCCAAGTGACCACAATGGCTGGATCTGAGCTGATCCGAAGCCAGGAGTTTGTTCCACGTCTCCCATGCAGGTACAGGGGCCCAAGGCTTTGGGCCGTCCCCGACTGCTTTCCCAGGCCACAAGCAGGGAACTGGAAGGGAAGTGGAGCAGCCGGATCCAAACTGACACCCATATGGGATCCTGATGCATGTAAAGCAAGGACTTTAGCCACTAGGTTACTGCGCTGGGACTCGAACATTTTCTTTAACTAAAGAGGGACATTAATTACATGAGCAGATGTAGGCAAAGTGGCTCGGTGGAAGAATGAGAGGGTTGACTGAGAGCCTCTTGGGCTCAACACCAGCACCAGGCCCTGAACCTGCACTCCCTGGAGAGCAAAATCCTTGGACATGGTCTGGTAACCATCAGCCCACCAATGGGGGAAACTGAGGGAACAGCACATACCTTCTTCAGGGGCATACATAGTAATAAATCAATAGCAAGGGCAGGACCAGGACCTGGGTTCCTTTTGGGTTTCCAGCTAACTCACACCCCAAGGATAAAGCAGACAAGAAGATGACTTTGCATGTCCTCTGGTCTCCATCTGCCTCCAGACTCCTTTTCTGCAGCCTGCCCCCGACCCAGCAAAATGCCTCACCTGGCTGCAGGGGGCGTGTTCCATTTCCATGCAGCCCTTGGCCATGGCCTGTGCTATCATCCTCACCCCCGGGATAAAGGGCAGCAAACTCAGTGAAGCTACAGCCCAGGGAAGCCTCCAACTTGCAACTGGCTTGCTCCACAATTCAAGAGAACTTGGGCACTTAACCCATTGAGCCTTTAATTGACACAGAATGCCATGGGAGTTCAGGATGCATGCACTACCAGCAGACAAGTGGCAGCTCAGCTGGGGATAGTTTGGAAATCCATACCCAGAGATTTAATGTCTCAGCCTCTTAGTCCAGGCAGCACCAGCCTGGAAAAACCTTGCAATAAGGCAGGGGCTTCCGCACACAGCCTCCTATCCACATCTGGACTCCAAGGACTCTGTGCAGCCTTCGAGGAAACTGACTCTGCAGTCACCTTCCCAGCTGTCAAAGAAAGGGCACTAGTTCAGGGTACCTGCAGGTGACACTTCTAGGAGTGATAATAACCTTAACATGCACGTTCAAGGTGCCAAAACCCCATGTAGTAGGCTCTGCCATTGCCTAGGCCAGGATGACCTGAAGCCAGTGTCTTGATTTCTCCTGAGCCATCTTGCAGCCCTAAGTCAGGAGTATACTCAACATGCATTCAACAAACTTTCACAGAGCACGTGCCACCTGCCAGGTGCAGTGCAAAGCCATTGTGCCACATGTGTGTTCTGTGCCCCCTTCACTCACAAGCTGTTGCAAGGATGACTATTGGAGTTTCGGTAACTTATCTCTGCTGGTCCACGTTGTTCCTATGATGAGTCTGCCATGGAGTGAGAGGCATTTATTTTCTCACTATGTTCCTTACACCTCAATGCTCATTGCCTGACTTCATTTTTAATGTGATTAGCTCTTGCTCCCCCCCCCCCCCAATTCTTCATAATCCCTTGCAGGCGAAATTGGACCTGAAAAACTATGACTCATCCGAATAGATAGGCTTCCATTTTCCCTTTGAAATAGTGAATGGCACAGACTGTGCCCCTTCACCCTGTCCAGCCAAGCACGTAGCAGGTACTCAGTGAGTTTGTTGAATGAATAAACTAGCAAGTGAATGAAAGAGGGGAAATCTTGCTTCAAAGGTAGAGAAATGGAATGGAAGGTGGGGAACTTGCTCTGTGAGTTTATGTTCGCCATATTCCCCGTGGCCCAATAACACTTTCCACGTTCTCCAAATTGCTGTAAATAACTCAGGACTGCATATTCTCTCTGGGCTGTGGTATGCTATGACTGACATTGTGGCATAGTGGGTTAGGCAACTGCCCGAAATTCCAGCGTCCCATACGAGTTCTCATTTGAGTCTTAGCTGTTCTACTTCCCATCCTGCTCCCTGGAAAAGCAAAGTTGACTTGCTTGGGCTCCTGCCACCCACATGGAGCCCTGGCTGGAATTCCAAGTTTCTGGCTTCAGTGTGGCCCAGCCCTGGCTGTTAGGGCTCTTCAGAGTAAACCAGCAGATGGGAGATTTCTCAATCTCTCTCTCTCTCTCTCTCTCTCTCTCTCTCTCTCTCTCTAATTCTGTCTTTCAAGTAATTAAGCTAAATCTTTTCTGTAAAAAATCTCCAGTCTAATTGACATTGTATATTGTCAAGCAGGCAGCCCAGTTAAATCTTGGGCACTGAGCATCTTAATATCTTCATATGACACCTGCTACCCCGGGGGAATGATTGAGACAGGAACTCTTGGCCACCCTCAAGCTAACTGTCAAGACCAAGAGGGATATTTCCACCCAGGCCTTCTCTCCCCACTTTTTTTTCTTTTAAGCTTCTCTCAGTGATAAAAGCTGGAGCAAATTGATTGGCAGCTCTGTGGTCTTCAAGATATAGGAAAAGTACTAGCGATCATGTGAACCACACTTTTCAAAACTTTTTAAAAAAATCTAATCTTGCCTAAATAAAAATGACATCATGTCACTGTAATCGGCAGGCGAGAAGCTTGCAAGGAGCTGGCAATCACCCAACAGAGTTCAGGGGTTACACTGCTGGCGCTGCATTCCCACGGGAAAGGTAGACAGGGCACTGCCTTTCAGGTGAGCATCAGGTCTGTCAGGTGCAGCAGGCGTGGGGAGGGATGGGAACCCCCTCCCTCCGAAATCCCTCTGTAATCTCCGGCATTGCTGTAATAGCTGCTCAGGGCCAGGCCGCCTCTCCCCATGCCCCCACCCCCACCCCCACCCGTCTTCCACCTGCCTGCCTTCCTCCTGCAGCTCTTGGCTGAGCTCCTCCCTTGGCAGCCTGACTCCAGGGAGAGATGGGACAACAGCCAAACTGGGAGGTGTTGATGAGGACGAAGCTGCCTGGGAGGGCACGGAGCAGAGCCAAGCAGGTTGCTGACCAACGTTACAGTTCCATTCCAATGTACTTTCTTTCTTTCTTTTTTTTTTTTTTTATTACAAAGTCAGATATAAAGAGAGGAGGAGAGACAGAGAGGAAGAACTTCCATCCGATGATTCACTCCCCAAGTGAGCGCAACGGCCGGTGCTGTGCCATTCCGAAGCTGGGAACCAGGAACCTCTTCCAGGTCTCCCATGTGGGTGCAGGGTCCCAAAGCCTTGGTCCGTCTTCAACTGCTTTCCCAGGCCACAAGCAGGGAGCTGGATGGGAAGTGGAGCTGCCGGAATTAGAATCGGGACCCACATGGAATCCAGCGTGTTCAAGGCAAGGACTTTAGCTGTTAGGCCACACTGCCGGGCCAATGTACTTTCTTTGCAGATTCACTCTGACAGGGCCAGAGCCAAAGACACCAATGCTAGGCTCTGGATGCTCCTTCTGCACGGGAGCTGCTTTGTGCCCCCTCCCCACTGCCAGGAAATGCAGGGCTGTGAGCTGGCTTCCACCAGGCCTCAAGTTGACCTTCCGTGGGTTGGTCCTGTCTGCTGCCCAATGCTGACTGTGAATACTCCATAGATGTGCACCTAAGGCACCAGGCAGGGCCACAGATGCATGATTCCTCCTCAGGTGCCAACCTTCTGTACTGTCTGCCTCCCCGCTGCCTTTTTTTTTTTTAATCTGCAAAATTGCTTCTTCAAGTTCAATCAATCATTTAAAAAAAGAGACAGAAACTCAGCAGCAAAGGAAACCTCAGTACTATGAGCCCCTCATCTGACTTCTCCAACTGGCCACACAAGTCTCTCCAGAGGAAAGCCTGAAAAGGTGGTCAGAAGAAGAGGGAGAGGTGTTATACATGGAGGAAAAAAGACACCAACTACCAGGAAAGTTCCTGGGAAATGTATACTATGAAAAGATCATGGTGGGACCAGGATTGTGGCACAACAGGTAACGCCGTTGCCTGTGATGTGGCATTTGATATGAGCACTAGTCCAGCTACTTCACTTCCAACCCAGCTCCCTGCTAATGCACCTGAGAAAAGCAGCAAAGGATGGCCCAAGTGCTTGAGCTCCTGCACCTCGTGGGAGACCTGGAACAAGCTCCTGGCTCCTGGCTTTGGCCTGACACAGCCTTGGCCATTGCAGTCTTCTGGGGCATGAAGGAGTGGATGAAAGATTCTCTCTCTCTTTCTAACTTTTAGATCAATAAGTAATCTAAAAAAAAAGAAGCATACATGTCCGTTTATCTATGGAGAAAATCATGAAAACGTACTTGGAGGAGCAGCAATAAATTTTCAGCTTTCATTCTCATGACAATCCACGTTCCAACAAGCCAATTGCCGCTGGCTTCTGCTCCAAGGCCATAGGCGACCTTGAGGCCATGTCAGTCTCTGGGGACTGCCAATGTGAATCAGAGTCTGGTTGACGTCCCCCAACCTAGAGAACAGGTGTTCAGAGTGGCACTGAGCGAGGGTGGGGAGCTGGGTCTTGGAATGAGAGAAGGTTCTGCATGGTCCTGGGATAGACAAAAGAATGCGGTGCTAGGCAGGGAATGGGCAGGGGCGGGGGCAGGCAGAGGAAGGCTCCTGTGAGTGGATGCGGGGCTGGCGAGGCTGCACAGGCATGCTCCACTCCAAGGGGAAAGAGGCAGAATGCACATCTGGAGTCAGGAGGCTGCTGAGCACATGGGAGACCTCTGTGAATTCTTCACAATATGCCTCCCAAATCCTACCCCCTCTAGGCTGTCGTTCTGGTCCAAGCTGTTTGCCTCGCTTCCCTGGATGAATGCCCAGGCTCTCAACCAGTCAGATCTCCTCAAGGAGCAGCCAAAGTGATCCAGCCATTCCACTAAGGCTTGCATTCAAAAGTTTCCTGTAGTATTGCTCCCTCAGAGCAGCCACAAGGTCCCCAGCACGAGGGCCCCTTCCCAGAGGACTGCAGCAGCTGGCCCTGTCTCGCTCTGTTTCAGCTGCCTCTCCATCCTCTGCCATTGCCCATGCTGCCCTGACCACTCTTACCTCCTGAGATCTCTAGAGCATCTGGAAGCCTGGTCCTGCCTCAGAGTGCTTGTGCTCACTGTTCCCTCACTCTGAAAGGTCTCCCTGCACATTTGCTCATCAAATCTCCTCTTGCCAGGCCTGGGCATGGGACCCACACCCGCCCCCTCTCAGGACCTGCCTTCCCCGCTGCCCCACTGATTTCTCACTATGGTACTCAGCAACTTTATCATTCTTCAAAATTTACTTATTAACTTGAAAGACTGAGTTAGAGAGGGAAAAGGAGAGAGATGGAAAGAGGGCAAGAGAGATTTTCCATCCATTGATTGTCCCCCCAGATGGCTATAACAGCCCGGCTTGGACCAAGACAAGCCAGAAGCATAGAACTCCATCCAGGTCTCCCATGTCGGTGGCAAGTGGCCCAAGCACTTAGACCATCTTCTGATGCTTTCCCAGGCATATTAACAGAAAGCTAGATCAGAAGTGGAGCAGCCAGGAAACACAGAAGGAATGAAGAAGTGAGAATGCACCATTTGATACCAAAGTCATTGCCTTGGAAGGATTCTATGTTTAGTAGAGAGAAGCAGAAACAAACTGTGGGGAAAGTCTCTATCACTTTTCAAAGTAGTTGGAGAAACACTGTAACTTCCTCTTGGACCTGCCTGGCTGCATCCCCTTCAGCAGGTGATCAACGTTACTTCAGGTGTGTGATGTCCTTCCTAAGAACACACTTTCTTCATCAATTGTGAGAAAACATGAGACAACCCAAATGAAACGCAGGGCCTTCTGCAAAATAAAGCACTTGTATTCTGAAACTGTCACAAAGTGGCCATTGCAAGCACCACGGATTCCAAGAAGAGGAAAACAAAATGCCACCCCTGCTGTAGGCAGCAACCTAGGCTGTCTTGTACCTGGGTGAGTGTTACCCTGCTGGGAGAAAAGCAGCCAACGGCTGGCAGAAATTCTGGGCCTAGTTAATGCCAAATCTGTTAACTATACCAGTGTGCCAGCATAGTTGCCTATTCTATTCTGTTTTCTATTCTATTCTATTCTATTCTATTCTATTCTATTCTATTCTATAGATAAGTGGGGAACTCTATGAGTCATTTGCCATGTAGTGCTGCAAAAGGTGAGGAATGCTGGGCCCGGAGACGCCACCCTGGTCCCCGGGCACACCACGCGCTGCTGCGCAGCAGGAGGAGGGGAGGACTACAGATTGCCTAGGGAGAGGGGTCTGGGGATGTGTTGGAGTGGGAGTGACTGAAGGCATGTTTGACAGATGAGGAGTGACTTCTGGGGGCTTGCACAGAACAAGCCATTGCACTTGTGGGTAGGCGAAGGAGCTGAGACAGAGTAGTTTAGAAAGGCACAACAGAAGGCATATCTAGGTTGAGCCAAGGCACCTTTCCGTATGTGAAACCTGGGCTGGGCTAAGCAGCATCACCTGCTGCCTGTCAACGCGTATGAAAGCTGGAGCTGGGAGCATGCCTGGCTGGGCTAGGCTGAAGTACCTGTCCATGAGTGTCAGGGCAGAGGGTGTGCTGCATCAGGCTGGGCCGCAGCACCCACTGGAATGTAAGAGAACTAGATCTGGGGGACAGGTTCTGTACGGTACTTGTAGGTTTGCTTCTGTGAGACTGCAGCTTCCACCAGTTTGCACAAGAGCTTGAGGTAGTGACAGGCTAGCTAGGTTGGACCACAGAACTCACCAGGAGCCAGGGTGGGCTGAGCACATGCAAAGATGGGAACTGAGGGCAGGCCTTGCCAAGGAGGGCCGCAGCATCCATTGGCGTGCGTGAGGTTTGAGACTGGGGGCAGACCTCAAAGGGGAGCTTGGGGAACTCCCCTGCAAGGCCACAGCTTCCACTGGTAAGTGCGAGAGAGCTGGGGGCAAGCTAGTTCACAGCACACACTGATGTAAGCAAAATCGAGACAGGGTGCAAGCCAGGCAAGGCTTGGCCACAATACCCACCAGTTAATATGGGGGCTGGGGGTGCATCAGGCTGGGACTGGGAGCATGCCAGGCAGAGCCAGGCTGTAACACTTGCTGGCAAATGCTGAGACTTGGGCCAGGCTCTGAACCTGGGCCACAGTAACTCTCCAGTATTTGCAAAACCCAGGGCTGGAAGCAGGCCTGGTAGGAGAACTGCAGGGACTCCCTTGTTAGGCTGCTGCCTCTACTGGTGAATATGTGAGCTGGGACTGGGGACAGGCTAGGCTGGGTTAGGCTACCACACCCACTGGCATTATGTGAGAGCCAGAATGAGTACAGGCCACCCAGGCTAGGGTGCAGCACCTACTGGCAAATGCTGGTACTGGGTACAGTCATGTCAGACAGAACCACAGTATCCCCTGGCAAGTGCAAGATCTGAAGCTGCAAACATGCCTGGCCAGAGAACTGTGGGTACTCCCCTGCTAGGCTATCCCTATTGCTGGTAAGCACAAGAACCAGGGGAGAGGGGGATAAGCCAGGTTAGACAGCCCTGGTTCTTGTGTTTACCAGCAATACAGATAGCCTAGCAGGGGAGAATTGTGGAGGACAACATTGTGCTGCAGCGAATTGAAGTACCACTTACTGTGCCTGTATCTCCTATGAGGGTAGGATGCTGCTCCACTTCTGATACAGCTCCCTGCTAATATGTCAAGATACGCTGATGTGAAAGACGGCCCAAGCACATGGACACCTGCACCCACATGGGAGATCCAGAGAGCTCCAAGCTCGTGGTCTCTACCTTGCCTAACCCCAGCCACTGAGGACATTAAAGGAGTAAACAACGGAACGGAAGATATCTATCTCTCTGTTACTTTACCTTTCAGATAGATAAGTCTTTTTTTCTCAAGATTTATTTTATTTTTATTGGAAAGACAGATATACAGAGAGGAGTACAGAGAGGAAGATCTTCCATCTGTTGATTTACTCCCCAAGTGGCCACAACGACCAGAACTATGCTGACCTAAAGTCAGAAGCCAGAAGCCTCCTCTGGGTCTCCCACACAGGTGCAGGGTCCCAAGGCTTTGGGCTGTCCTCAACTGCTTTCCCAGGCCACAAGCAGGGCGCTGGATGGGAGGTGGAGCTGCCTGGATTAGAACCGGTGCCCATATGGGATCCAGGCACGTGCAAGGCAAGGACTTTAGTCACTAGGCTACTGTGCATGGCCCAGATAAATTTTCTAAAAAGTGAAATTGTGGGAGTGTTTATTGTGGCACAAGGGGTTGACTAAGTCTCAAGGACTTGAGTCCCTGCCACCCACGTAGGAGACCTAGACAGAGCTCCTACCTCCCTTCTTCCACCTGGCCTAGGTCCCAGCTGCTACAGCCATTCGGGGAGTGAATCAGCAGATCTCTCTCTCTCTGCCATCTTTAGATGCCATCTTAGGTGCCATTCTTAGATCCCTTCCTAGCCACCAAGGCCAATCCAGGCACCTGCAGAATCCCTCCTCCTCTCCAATCCACCAGCCCCTCTTCTGGCCTCTACCATCTGATGAAGCCCTGGCTCAGAGAAAGGCAGCATGTGACACCCAGGTCAAGGGATCCTAGCAGTAGACAACCCATAGGGAATGGCTAGGATGGCATTGCCTATGGAGACAGAATAAGGGAAAAGGAACACGTGCAACCCAGACACTAGTGTGGAAAGTGACTTTGAACTTATCAACCAGTGAAAGAAAAAAATCTATAAAAGTCAAAAGTCTCCTGTGTGGTCATGAAATCCCGTCTTTGCCATGAGCGAAAGTGCTGGGCTGCACACAGGGTATGAGAGGGCACAATGCCGCATTATCTCCAGCCTTTCCTCCAAGGCCTCGGCATATTTGGGTGTTCTTTTTATCTCCCCCTCTCATTTATTGTCTCGAGGTAAACACTTGTGATTCATAAATGCCTTGGGAGTGAATCAGTATTCTGTTCAAACCAGGAGAGCAGGCCACATCAAACAATAGCCCACAAAGTGTTATTAATCATTAAATAGGCACATATATGAGCACTCAAGCAAGGAAGCCACTTTTCCTTCTATTTTGTTGTTACTGTTGTTCTTTTAGAAAATTAACAAGGCACAAACCTTCACTTCGATATATTCAAAAAATACTATTTTTGTGTGTGTTACATCATTAAAGACTTAGTCACACTTTAGGCTAATGGGGCACGTTTTTCAGATAGGGGAGTGCTCCTTTCTTTAGGGTCTTTCTTCAGCCATTCAACAAAGGCCTGGGTTTCTGATTTCAGCATTTGTTTTTTTTCCATGGCCACACATCCAGGAACATTGGGAGATGTGTGAGACCATGGCAGGGTGATGATGCCGCGGCCACGCCTCACGGGTGTCCAGTGACAAGTGCCGAGGCTGGGAGCACACCTGCTCTGTGGAAGGAGAAGCGAGTCATGACCAACCCACCTTCTATGCAACCAGCACAGGCCTTGCATCACGTCCTCTAGGTTCAAAACGAGGGCTCCTCCCTCTGAAGACCAGGACAGCACTACCTCCCCCAGGTCACTTGCTCTTTTCCCTTCCCCCCAGGCAGCATCTCTGGTGAAATGAGAGTTGAATGGCCAGATGGACAATCTATCACATGGCCTGGATGGCCATGGGTTCCCATGCATGCCAAGTCACTCATTAATAGCACTTCTCATGACACTCAGAAGAATCCCAGTGGATGCTCATCAACACAGAACAGGAGCAGGAGGGGTCTTGGACATCCATCTTTTCTACCAGTTAACACTCAATGCAGACTGAGATCCAGGTAGGCTCCACAGTTCCCTTTTGCTCTTTGGGGTTAAGTGCCCCTCTGTAGCCGTCTCCATGCCTTCCTGTCTCCTTGGGTGGCTGCACATGGGCAGCAGAGGATGCCAGACTCCAACAGATACCTGACACTCTTGCTTCTAGCCAGATCACTCTGACCTGTGGTATCATCACAGTTATTCAATGCAGGGTCATGCCAAGCTCTGCATTTGTCTGTAATGCCACAGCCACCATGACTGGATGGTAGCAAGCCTTCTCCCTGGAAAAAGAGATGGAGTCAGACAGCATCTTAAGGTTTCTCTGGGACCAGATGGTCTATAATTCATAGCAGACTGGCTCAAGCTTTTGCATTGCCCAATATTCTCATGGTTGTCCATCCATTTCTTCAAGAATCTTAATATCTTTTTTTTTTTTGCCTTGTTCACAAAAGACTTCATTATCTAGTGATGCCTACTGAGCACATGCAGAAACCTGTATGGCCCATTCCACATGTGGTACAACAATCCCCACTTCACAATAAGTGAATGTCAACCGTTCAGTGCGATAGACAACACTTAAAAGTTACATACACTCTTTTTTTTTTTTTAAAGATTTATTTTATTGTTATTGGAAAGCCGGATATACAGAGAGGAGGAGAGACAGAGAGGAAGATCTTTGATTCGATGTTTTACTCCCCAAGTGAGCCGCAATGGGCCGGTGCGCGCCGATCCGAAGCTGGGAACCAGGAACCTCTTCCGGGTTTCCCACGCGGGTGCAGGGTCCCAAAGTTTTGGGCCATCCTCAACTGCTTTCCCAGGCCACAAGCAGACAGCTGGATGGGAAGTGGAGCTGCTAGGATTAGAACCGGCGGCCCATATGGGATCCCGGGGCTTTCAAGGTGAGGACTTTAGCTGCTAGGCCATGCTGCCGGGCCCAAGTTACATACATTCTTTTTTTTTTTTTTTTTTTTTTAAAGATTTTATTGTTATTGGAAAGCCAGATATACAGAGAGGGGGAGAGACAGAGAGGAAGATCTTCCATCCGATGTTTCACTCCCCAAGTGAGCCGCAACGGGCCGGTGCGCGCCGATCCGAAGCCAGGAACCAGGAACCTCTTCCAGGTCTCCCACACGGGTGCAGGGTCCCAAGGCATTGGGCCGTCCTCGACTGCTTTCCCAGGCCACAAGCAGGGAGCTGGATGGGAAGTGGAGCTGCTGGGATTAGAACCGGCGCCCATATGGGATCCCGGGGCTTTCAAGGTGAGGACTTTAGCCACTAGGCCACGCCGCCGGGCCAAGTTACATACATTCTTAAAGAAAAGCTTCATTTATAAAAATACAAGGCAAAGAAGCAGTTGTTTGGTTTTTAAACACATCTTTTATTACTATTTATTTTAATGTATTTCTATTTATTCAAAAAGCAGAGAGACAGAGACAGACTTCCCGTCTTCCTGCTTCTTCAAACACCCTCAACAGCCAGACCAAAGCCATGAGCCTGGGACTCGGCCCTGGTATCTTCTGTGGGTGTCAGGGTCCTAAGTACTTGAGCCATCACCCACTGCTGCCCAGGATGGCAATGGTGAGGAGGAGGAGGATTGTGACTAGCAGGAAGCTAATATTGAAAGCAGAGCAGCCAGGACTCAAGCCAAGCACTCTGATATGGGATGCAGTCATATGGGACACAAGCTATGCCCAACACTTGCCTTGCAAATTTTTATATGAAATAAAGGCATCTATTTTGCATATTTAAAATGCATCTGAAGTAGGAACAGCACTAGCTAAGGATGTCTGTTGTATCTGCAATATGCCAGGCACTGTTCAAAGCCCATGGTACATGCTAGTTTTAACAACAATCTCTTAAGGTAGGTGTTCTGACCATCTCCCCATTAAACAGGTAAGTAAATTGAGATCCTGAATTGTTATGCTATGCAGTAGAAAGCAAACAAGCTGCAACGTGAACCAGGCAGTCTGGCTACAGCCTGTGTTGTAACCATCCAGCCAGTCTCTTTTTCCTGAACCTGTGTGTAGCAATGTGTTCAACATTCTCAACAGAAACGCTCACCAGATCTGTCAAATCTCCACCATAAAACCCTTCAAACTCCCAGAGGAAGGCATTATTTAAATATAAAAGGACATTTCACCTCCACTTTACAGCCCCTTTTTCGATATCAGTGAGCATCGTAAAACACAGGTGTGTTGGGGCACTCCATAAAAGCAGGTGGGTTTGCATGTGCGTTTTACCCTCCCTCCACCCAGTGTGTCTGAGCAGAATTCCTACTTACTTCTTGGCCAGACAGAAGCTTTCCACCCGGAGGGGAGTGTGAGGGCAGAAGAGCCAAGCGGTGACCCTGCCTGCGGACCACGCGCTGGGACTGTCCCCCAGACTCACCTGTCCCAATTACCTGCTCCCTTCCTTTCCCAGTGAGCTGCCTGTCAGCCTTGTCCCCTTCCATCTGCTGCACCGCGGTGCAGCCTGCCTGCTTGAATCTTACTTATTAACTACGTGTAGATATGGCAGACTGCGATTACAGTGTGAGTGTTTGGGAGCTCAGTATCTCCCTTCTTCCCACGTACCTTACCCTGGGAATTGCTTTGTACTTGCCTATTGCCATGCGGTGGTGTGTCTTTAATAACCATCAATAAAGATAGGCCTGGGAAAATGTGGACACTCACAGACTCCTCGCAATTCCTCTGATTGCAAACAAGCTGGATTATCTGCAAGGGTATGCTGGTAACCCAACCGCAGTGGCCAAAGCAAATCCAGCCCTTGGTTCAGCAACTGAACAACATTTACAAAAATAGGCTAACCAGGGATCGACACAGGTATACAATGGATTGAGCTGTTGCCACCTATAATGCCAGGATCCCATATAGGCACTGGTTTAAGTTCTGGCTACTCCACTTCCCATCCAGCTCCCTGCTTGTGGCCTGGGAAAGCAGTCAAGGATGGCCCAAAGCCTTTGGGTCCCTGTACCCGCGTGGGAGACGTGGAAGAAGCTCCTGGCTTCCACCTGGCCCAGCCCCGGCTATTGTAGCCATTTGGGGAGTGAACCATCAGACCAAACACTCCTTTCTCTCTGCTTCTCCTTCTCTCTGCATAATTCTACATTTCAAACAAATAAAAAATAAATAAATAAATCTACTTAGTCCAGGTTCATTCATGTATTTATTCTCCACGTATTTGAAGAATAAATTCTCTAATTATCTAATCTGTGACAGCTCTCTTTAGATGGTTCCACCCAACTCCAGGAGGTGACTCATACCTTCTTCCTTAGAGAAGCAACAGAGACAGAATGTGGTAGTCTTCACTCTACACTGATGGATAGCATTTGAGTAGCAGACAGGGATAGAAACAATTGTTAGAACAGGGGTATAACTGGGCCTTGCACATAGCAGGCATTCAAAAATACCTACTGAACAGAAATAATATGAAGAGGGGCCTGCGCCGTGGCCTAGTGGCTAAAGTCCTCACCTTGAAAGCCCCGGGATCCCATATGGGTGCCGGTTCTAATCCCAGCAGCTCCACTTCCCATCCAGCTGTCTGCTTGTGGCCCGGGAAAGCAGTTGAGGACGGCCCAATGCATTGGGACCCTGCACCCATATGGGAGACCTGGAAGAGGTTCCTGGTTCCTGGCTTCGGATCGGCGCGCACCGGCCCGTTGCGGCTCAGTTGGGGAGTAAAACATCGAATCGAAGATCTTCCTCTCTGTCTCTCCTCCTCTCTGTATATCTGACTTTGTAATAAAATAAATAAATCTTTAAAAAAAAAAAAAAAAAAAGAAAGAAGTTGAAGATATCAGAGTGGATGGATCTGGAGGCCCGGCACAAGAGCCTAGTGGCTAAATCCCTGCCTTGCATCCTCCGTGATCCCATATGGATGTGGATTCATGTTCCGGGTGCTCTACTTTCCATCCAGCTCTGTGAGTGTGGCCTGGGAAAACAGTAGAGGATGGCCCAAAGCTTGGGGACTTGCACCCATGTGGGAGAGCCAGAGGAGGCTCTTGGTTCTTGGTTTTGGACTGGCTCAACTCCGGCCTTAGCAGCCTTTTGGGGACTAAATTAGTGGATGGAGGAAGATCTTTCTGTCTCTCCTTCTCTCTGTAAATCTGCCTTCCCAATAAAAATAAATAAATCTTGAAAGAAAAAAAGAAGGGGTAAGGGAGGTAGGGAAAGAGAAAGAGAGAGAAAGAAAGGAAGGAAGGAAAGAAGAAAAAGAAAAAATAATGAAAGAAAGAAAAAAAAACAAAAGAAAAGAAAGAGGCAGGGAGGGGAGTGGGGAGGGGAGGGGAGGGTGGACTTGTCCTCTGGTTGTTTTTACTATTGTCCACTCAGGCCCTCCAGATACAAAGAAATGTAGCCGGGATTCTACCCCTTCTCCCAGGTGACAATCTGTGAACGGTCTAGACTGCAGGTGCAGGTGTGTCCCGGGGAGCAGGTGAGGAGGGTGGAGAGGCTTGAGTAAGCACCCAGGACAAGGACATCAAGTCCTGGAACTTACATTCTTGGGTTCCTCCATGACTGTGGGAACCTACTGAGATAAAGGCCCCAGCTGGTTCTTTGTCTGCTAAGCAGAGCTTGACACCCTGCCCCAACAGTGAGCAGTTAGGAGGATCTCACTGAGAACCTTCCTTTCAGGTAAGCCTGGCACACAGCTGTGTGCTACAGGAAATACGCTGTCCTTGGTGGGCTCAGGTTCCAGGCAGGGTTAGCCCAAAGGAGTCCATTTGCACCCAATCACACAAGGCTTCCGCACGTGGAGAGGGCCTGAGGGGGTCCTCCATGCAGGCAGCTGCCTGCAGTGGCTGGACAGCAGCACAGGCGGGTGCGTGGCACTTTGTCTCTTGCCTGCCTGGGGCTTCCTGCGTTTATTTGCCTCCTGAGTTTTCCTGGGCATCCCTTTGCCTCCTCTCCAGGACCCCACCCTCAGACTAGCCACAGGGCATTCCCTGTTCCCAACTCCCTCTCCCCACCACTGTGGTTAGTCCCGTGGGTTTTTTAGTTAGGCCGCTGGCAGCGATGCAACACAAAACAGAAGGTCTAGCTGCGAAGAAGCAGCCTAGGGCTTGTTGCTCCTAAGATCTTCTGGGGGAAGCCTTTCAAAGGGCATGGGGTGATAGCCACGTGCCTCTGTTCCAACCCAGGGAGGACCCGGTCATCTCTGTATCATTTCCTGCTGAGGCACCTCCTTGTTTAAATGGGATTCCCTCTTCTCCAGTCGGCCTCTGGTTTCCCCCGCAAGAAAACCTCCCTCCCCTCCTGGCCACCTCCCCCCAAACATGTGGCCTCTGGGCTAACACATTCTGTGTCAAGGTGTCAGACAGCTCCCTTGTCTGGGAAATCTTAGTCATGCCCAAAGCTCTCCCTAAGGACAACAGGTCTCCTGACCTCCAAGCTCCCTCCTGCCTTGTTGTCTGTTTTCCAGAAAGACCATCTGTCCTACTTCCTGCCCCCTCCCCACCTCCTGCCCTGCCAAACAGCCAAAAGTGTCTTGTACCGGCCACATGGATCCTCTCTGCATCCCTGGTGCTTCCGGTCACAAGGTGATACAAAACAAAGTATTGTAATGTTCACAAATGGCTTTGTTAACTGGCGAGTGCTGCTCCAACTCCAGAAAAGACCAGAAAAACCCAATCACCCAACAATCTATCAGAGTCCTGAGTAGCAGCCAGGACAGCTGCCTGGCGTGTTTTCTCTTGCTCTCCATGCCAGATCTCCAGAAGGAGAATGTGCTTTGCATGCTGCATGCCGTCTCAACCCCTGGGAAAACCTGTGAGGCTTCCTAAAGCACAGCGACACCACCTGTGCTCCAACCCCTTCTCTGTGCCCAGCAAGACACCCTAAGCAGCTTAGCATCTGTGCAGCCCAGCTTCAACAGCTGCACCTGTTAGTTTTCCACCCTGCCCTGCCAGCCCCCGTCTTCCTTCTAGAGCTCAAGTAAGGAAAACAAGCTAGAAATTATAAGGAAAGGGGATGTGAGGCAGGCTGCTAATTGGCAAGGCTCCTGTCAAAGGCTTCCTGTCTCCCGGAACTTAGAAAATTGCGATCCCAGCTTTTCCAGAGAATATGGGGCAAGGAACAAATGCAAGAGAGTTTCACGGTGTGGCAGCCTGGAATCCCACCTTACCAGCAGCCAGCCAGACCTGCTTTGTCGGCACACTGCATTGTCGGGAGAATGTTAGCCCTCTGCTGTTCGTGACATTTCAAAGTCCTTTTCTCATCTACAAATACAGGTGGGAGGTTTTCTGGACTGGAAGGTGGGAAAGCAGGGTTCTGGTTTCACTGTTCCCTTGCTGGGGAAGCCTTGGAACTGCACAGCTCACCTCTTCCCAAGCTCCACTGTATCACTGAGTCACGGGATAACCGAGTGACCTCTTAAGTCCCTTCTTCCACTTCACCCAACTCTGCAATCTGACATAAATGCAAGGATAGAAACCTTTTTAAAAAAATCAGGGCCCCAGCGCGGTGGTCTAGCGGCTAAAGTCCTTGCCTTGCACCTGCCTGGATCCCATATGGGCGGTGGTTCTAGTCCCGGCAGCCCCACTTCCCATCCAGCTCCCTGCTTGTGGCCTGGGAAAGCAGTCGAGGATGGCCCAAAGCCTTGGGACCCTGCACCCGCAGGGGAGACTCAGAAGAAGTTCCTTGCTCCTGGCTTCAGATTGACACAGCACCGGCTATTGCAGTCACCTGGGGAGTGAATCATCAGATGGAAGATCTTCCTCTCTGTCTCTCCTCCTCTCTGTATATCTGACTTTGCAATAGAAATAAAATAAATCTTTTTTAAAAAGTCAAACAAAAATTCTTTTTATTGAGGCCAGCACTGCAACTGCAAAGCCAGCATGCCATACATACGGGCACTGGTTCAAGTCCCAGCTGCTCCACTTCCGATCCAGCTTCCTGCTAATACACCTGAGAAAGCAGCAGAAGACGGCCCAAGCGCCTAAACTCCTGCACCCACGTGTAAGACTGACCCAAAGAAGCTCCAAACTTCTTTTGAACTGGCCCAGCTTCAGCCATTACGACCATTTGTGGAGTGAACTATCAGATGGGAGATCCCTGTCTCTCCTTCTAACTCAGCCTTTCAAATAAAAATCATCTTTTCTTAAAAAAAAAAAAAAAGAATTTATGGCCGCCAGCACAGTGGCCTTGCAGTTAAAGTTCTCACCTTGAATGTGCCAGGATCCCATAAAGGAGCCAGTTCTAATCCTGGCAGTTCCCTAATTCCCATGCAGCTCCCCGCTTGTGGCCTGGGAAAGCAGTCAAGGACGTCCCAAAGCCTTGGGATCCTGCATCTGTGTGGGAGGCCTGGAAGAAGTTCCTGGCTTTGGATCAGCGTAGTGCCTGCCGTAGTGGCCACTTGGGGAGTGAATCATCGGATGGAAGATTTTCCTCTCTGTCTCTCCTCCTTTCTGTATATCGGACTTTGCAATAAAAATAAAACAAATCTTTACAAAAAAGAATTTGATTATTTTATTTAAGAGGCAGATATCAGAGAGAGAGAGAGAGAGAGAAACAAACAGAAAGCTCTCATCTGCTGATTCACCCCCTAAATGCCATCAACAAACCAGGCTGGGCCAGGCTGCAGCTGGGACTTGGGAACTCATTCCAAGCCTTACCCAGCAGTGGCAGGAATCCAGTTACCTGACCCAGCCGCCCCCAGGGCTGCACCCCATCAGGAGGCAGAGGACCCAAATTCAGGTACTCCAGTATGGAATGGGTCCCAAGTGGTAACTTCACTGCTAGGCCAAAGGCACACCTCTGATAATAATCGCAAGGAAAAATCGGTTGTATATATTCACTCCATACTATGTTCAAGGGCCAAGTTTTTCTCAAAAGGTCTTTCCTGGCTGTGTTGACTCCCACTTCCCCCGCCGTTTTTTTTGGGGGGGGGTGGGGGAGGAGAAGACAATTGGAGACTTTAATGGCCTTAATGGCAAGCCTAATATATGCATGCTGGTAGATTAAAGGACCTAGGCGTCACCCTCCCTTTCAGCGTCTTGGGAAAAGCCCAGGCTGGGCCTGCTCTAGCACACCCTTGGGTGGAATCTAGCGCCCCAGGGATCCCTTGGGAATGCTCTCCTTAACCCTGGGGACTCCCTGAAGTCCGGCTCAGAGGTGAAGGGTCAGCTCACAGCCAGTGCAGAACCTTCCACTCCGCCTGGCTAGGCTGCCTGTGGGGAGGGAAGCCGTCCTGGGGCGCCCCTCCCCCACCACATTGGGAAAGGCTTTCTTGGCAACCGTCCCCTCTCCGAGCCCATTAGGAAAGTGCACAGGCCCCGAGTCTGGTGTTCCGGGAGGGGGAGGGGAAAGCCGAAAACCCTCCGGTGGGTTACAGCCCCCACCACCAGAGCTGGCAGCGGGAGGTCCTCCCTGGGCCCGCAGGGTTTTGTTATTTCAGACAGACTCCAAGGCTGCGGTGGTGTTTAAGGCCTCCCCAGAGCTGCAGCCATTCCTGGATCCTCTTTCCTTCGCCCGTCCCTTTCACCATCCAAACCCTGGCGCAGAGCTGCTCAAGGGACCCCAAGACAAGACACTGTGGAAAACCCAAATATTGTTACGAACACGTCTGTTTTAAATTCAGCCTGTGGTGACCAACTCCATCCTAAAACCCTTAAAAACACCACTTTTGGGAGAGGGGAACCCTGAGCTGGCTTCACCGCCCCCCTCCTCACCACCTCCCCCCGCGCCCCATGCCCCCCCATCCCAAGCTCCTGTCCACTCCAGCTCTGTGAAGCTTTGGGGCTCAGAGCTCCTCCCCTCGGGCTTGCAGCGAGAAAGAGGAGGTTGCTTGGGTCAGCTTTCCTTAACCTTTTTTGGTCACAAAAAGCTTTGCAATTCTGCTGTAAACTGTGACCCCAGTCGCTCAAAAAAAAAAATGCATTTGTTCATTCATTTGAAACGTGTTTATTAAAATCCTGTTAAATGTGCATATCCAGGCACAGCTTGGAATTCCATCGATGGGAGGGGGGCAAGCTGGAGGGGGTCTTGACGGGCTTCCCCCCACCCCCATTATAAACGCCGCGCTGAGCGCACACAGACTCATCCAGAAAGCCTACAGCAGCAGCAATTCCAGAATAAGGGACCATAAAGCCACCAGTCAGGCCCACGTCCGCCTGGGGACAGAAGGCAGCAGCCAGGCGGTCATTATGCAGGTGATCTGCAGCTTCCCGCCCCCTTCCCGGTGCCGCGACCCGGCACGCGCAGGCAAACACGCAAGCACAGCCCTCCTGGAATGTGCTGCTTCTGGGCTCAGACTGCAGGGAGCTGGCAGCCGCCCACGCAGGCACGCCACGCACGTCCCGCCTCTCCCAGGGTTTAATTTTCTCACGGTCTCTGAAAGGACTGCGATCAGGTGATACGTGTGGGACTGCTCCCCTTACAGGTGCGCAGCAGGGGGGGAGGGAGAGGAGGGAACGGGGAGGGGAGAGCCGTGTGGACTCGCTCGAGGCAGTTTCAATAGTCCTCGCAGGAGAGCTGTTGGCAAGGCAGCCACCACGTCTCTGGCAGGGCTGCAGGGAGTCTGAGTGTGAGAAAGTCAGTCAAGCGGATGAAAAGGAAAAAAAAAAAAAAGCTTAGAGTCTTCAGCCAAAATACCTTTTCTTCTTCTTGGTTTCTCCTTTCTGCAGTATTTTTTTTTTAAACAAACCCACCCACCATTCCAGTACCTAGGGGACAAAGGCGAATCTCACTAGAGACGCAGTTACTTGTTTTGGGGTTTGAAAGCGCGCAGGTGAGGCAGTAAGTCACGCCTCGCTGTGGTGCTGGGGTGGGGAGTTGCAGGGGCCGAGGAGGAGCCCCGGGCTGCACCTCTGGGGCTGGAGGCAGTGGGAATGCTCCATTGTTTTTCTTTCTTTCTTTTTTTTTTTTTTTGTCTTATATCACAATGAGATCAAAGTGCCTTTCACTGACAAGACTAACGGGGCTGGTACTCCTTCCTGCTCTGGAAGGCAAGCCAAGAGGATGGCTGGCGAAGTATTTCTGTATAGGGGAAGATCCGAAAGTCTTCAGTGGACTGGGTGGGGGTGGGGCAGAGAGGCCTGCTGCCCTAGGTGAAAGGGGTGGACAGGCCTGCTCTCCCTGCCCAGTACGGGGTCCTGCAGGCCCCAGATAAGCCACCTTCACAAGCAGTTTGCTTCCAGATCAGTTACAGAACGGGGTTCAGAAAGGGTACAGACTCATTTTGTTGTCACACAAACTCACCGCCTTGGAGACCTTATGTGTGTTTCTAGGTTCCTTGCACATTCCACCCTTCCAAACCCTCCTGAAGTGGCACCAAGTGAGTTGTTGATGAGTCATCCGACCACGAGGCTAACGCACCTTGACCAGAGACCAGATCCCAGTCGACACACACACACATACCCCCCTCAGGCTGTCAAATCCTGAGGGGACAACAGATTATCCAGAAAAGAATCTCAGGCTGGGGAGTCAGGGGTGGCAAGCGGGCTGCAGTGCCTGTCTGGGGGGCTTAGTGGAGGCAGCTGCTGAGACACTGGGGTGTTGGAGGGGGAGGACCTGGCAAGGGTTAACCTGCTTCCCTGGGAAGGCTTCAGCTCCTTGGAAGAATCTGGGTCAGTGTACTTGGACAGTGTTTTAAAAAGTCAGCCGCTGAGAAGAAGCATTTTAAGGCTCTTGCAGAGCTGGCCAGAGGCATGCCAGAGAGGAGAGCAACTAGCTGGTCAGACACCCCGGAAGACCCCACTTTTCTTCAGAAGTAACAGACAATGTTCTGTCATCACCACTTCTCCGTCTGTTCAAAGGAAGAAAGCACAGTCCTCGCCCACCGGCCCAAGTCCCAGGTCCACAAAGGAGGCTTTGTTCATCACTTCTTCAGAACTTGATAGGGCACAGCCCACTCCCGCAGTGTGCTAAGAAAACACACCAAGGCCCGGGGAGGCGTCCAAGGGGCCAGTAGGGATAAACCAAGCCTTCCAGGAGGTAAAGCTTTGGCTGCACATCCTCTCCGTGAAGATGGAAACATTTGGAGCTGCAGGGATTCCTTAGCTCAGCTACAGGTGGTGGGGCCGCTGGAAACAGGACCAGGGGAGCAGGTTTGTGTGGCCCTTGGGTCCCTGGACAGCATGCACTCAATGTCCAAGTGAGCCTAGTCAGGTGCTTGTGAGGGCAGGTGTGCGGGAGAGCAGGAGTCCACACCTGTCACCCAGGGACCTCTCTACTGGCCTTGGGTTTCTCCCTGGCCTCTCTGCTTTGGAATTCTGCAGCCAGTTCTGCCAATTCTTGGCCACAGCCGTTTAACTAAAAGGGAACACCAGGTCCTCTGTTCAAGCACTTTTCCAGAACCTTCACCAACTAAAGTCACAGGCCCCGTCCTTTTGCCAGATGCTTAAGGACATGTTTGGGGCATGGCCTCAGCATCCCCTCCTCCACACAGCCTGGGAATGCAGGGCAGGCCCCTGGGCCCCTAACACCAGGGGTGCCTCTATGTTCCCCAGTCCTGTTCACAGCACAGTTCCAATACCACTGAGCTCTCCTGTTTTCCACGGAGGTCACCTCCTGTAAGAGGTCCTCCAACTTGCAAGTCAAGTCACTCTCCAATGTGCACACGGCATTTTGCCTTTACCTAGCCAGACTCCAAACTGTCCCTTAAGAACCTCCTAGCCCAGAGGGAATTTCACCCATGTCAGCTCAGCTCAAAAGCCTATCTGTCTCCGGGCTGGGGGCTGCTCCCTGCCAGCCATGCCAACCATACTCTACCCCGTAACCCTCCTCCACTCTGCTCCAACTGTATGGCTATCCATACAGCTGTGATCTAAAGGGGGGAAAGGTAGGAGTGCCTGACCGGGTCAGGGATCAGAAATCAGGGTGAGCCTGCCTCTGCGGGTGACAGCTCCGCGCACATTGGCACTGCCTCCCTGATCGCGGTAATCCCAGGGTTTATAGCACAGTGTCTGGCGCTGGCCGTGTGCTCTAGAACGAAAGCCAGTGGGTTTGCCCAAGGTCAGCGGAGTCAGGAACCAACAAAAGGCAAGGGGGGGGACACGCAGATGGGGGTATGGGGAATCCTTTACCATCCTTGTCTCAGTGGGGAGCTTGGATGAAGGAAGGAATGAAATGTCTGAAGAGTGTGTGCCAGGCCACCTGGACGCGCCAAGGGTGCGCAAGGGGGGAGGGGGTGGGGGGCGACATCAAAGTAAACTCTGAGGTCCCAAGCCGCCCCGAGCGGTGGGGAGGGGACACTGGACAGGCAACCCAGGCGGGTGGGACGTCTAGGGAGGTGGCCGGCCGCCCGGGGCAGTGCGCGCAGTCCGCCCTGCCTGCGCAGCAAATCCCCCAGGGAGGCCGCCGCCAGAGCCCTGGCGCTCCCGGCCCGGCGCCCGCCACGTGGCACCCGGCGGCGGCAGCTCCTCCCGGCGCGCGGCCCGGCCAGCCGGCAGCACGCAGCCGCCCGCGCCGCCCGCCTCTTCCCGGCCGCCCGCCGGCGGCCTCCCGGGCGCGGAGAGGGGGAGCTGCCCAGCCAGCCTGCACCCGGGGAAGGGGCGGGCCGCGCCAAGCCGCGCTAACCGCAGCCGCCGAGCGGAGGCAGGAGGCTGACCCGGCCGCTTCCTAAGTGCGGTCAGGCATCTCGTGACCGCGGCGGGCGCCTGGGGCCCCGTGGGGGAGGGAGGCAGGCCGGCCGGCAGGCAGGGCGGGCGGCGGGGGTGAGGAGCGAGCCAAGTGTCTCCTGCCCCCACCCAGGGATACGGCAAGAGTATTCTGGGGCCCAGTTAAAGCCCCGAGCCCGCATGGGGAGGTGAGGAGAGGGCTGGAACCATCTCCTTCCCCTCCACCCGCCCGCTCTGTCCTAGGGCCTGCGCTCCCCGCCCGGAAGGGCTGACCTTGGCCGGGGGTGGGGGCAGGGGAGGGTAAGCGCCGGGGCTGGGCTCTCCGCCCGCCGCCCCCTTGGATTCCTGGCCCGGCGGGGCCCGAAGAGAGCCCCCCTCCGACACACACACACACACACACCCCACACGCAGCGCGCGCCAATGAGCCCCGGCCAGGCGCAGGGGGCGGAGTTTTCCCAGGCTTGAGCACAGCAGCTGCTATTTACCTTCTTGGCTTCTCCCGGGGACCAGGAACCGGCCGCCCGCCGCCGCCACCGCCCCCCGCCTCCCTGCCCCCGGGGCGCGCGCACACACACACTCACACACGCACGCACACACACATCCTCCCGGCCGGGCCGCAGCCGCGGCGGCAATAAAACATCCTGGCACGTGCTCCGGCTCCAGGCGCGCCCTCGCCGGCCGGCTGATGTCAAATTGCAGCTCGGCTGGTGCAGCCCTTAAAGGGCCCGCGCGCGCGCCGGCCGCCGGCCCCCCACGGACCGGGAGCAAGAGGCGGCCTCCGCGCCTGCCACCTCAAGGTGCCGCAGAATCGAGAAGCCGGCCCCGCAGGCGGAGAGGGAGAGGGCGCGGAAGAACGCGCAGGTCCCCGGCGCGACATTGCCATCAAAGCGCCCCTTGTTCTTTTTTCATTCGAGATTCCATTTCCTTTTCTACCCCGTTGGAAATTTTTCTGATTGTTTCCTAGGGCAGCGTGGGTTCACGGCCCCAGCACCAGAAGAGGAAAAAGAGACGGGGTTGGTGAGGGTGGAGGGTGGCTTCCATGATCACCTTGCTTTGAGAAGCCTGCACATGAAAGGTATTTTTTTTTCATTTTGTGCATGCAAAAATAGGAATTTGGGGGGAGGGTTAGTTTTTCTGCATGATCTCCTTTTCAGTCCCCTAAATATAAAGCTGGGGGGACCCCCTTAGGTATTTTTGTAGCACCCACCCTTGCACGCATTCTCCCCTTTTAATCAAAGATAGTCTTTTAAAGCTTTTTTCTTTTTGATCTTTCTGTATCTTGTTGAACATTTATTTCAAATGAATTTATGACAGCCAAGGCAGCTGTAACACACCTAGGAAAGAGGATAAAGAAAGCAAAGACCGTGGCCCCTAAGAGACACAAACTAGTCTAAAACTAAAGCGGAAAAATCCTCCCAAAAAGCGAAGCCCAGAGGGGAGAAGGTAGAAAGGGTTAAAATTCTTTTGATTGACGTGGTAGCCTCCGGTGCCCTGGGCTCAGGCGCGCGCCATTGGCCACCAGACCTTGTGCCTGGCGGCCAATGGGGGGGCGCGGTCCACGAGCGGTGCCGCGTGTCTCCTCCTCCCATTGGCTGAAAGTTACTGTGGGAAAGAAAGTTTGGGAAGTTTCACACGAGCCGTTCGCGTGCAGTCCCAGATATATATAGAGGCCGCCAGGGCCTGGGGATCACACTGGATCCGGAGCTGGTGCTGATAACAGCGGAATCCCCCGTCTACCTCTCTTCTCGGTCCTGGAATAGCGATCGCCTAGTAGCCATAAAAATATTACAATAAACCCTCAGCACTTGCTCAGTAGTTCGGTCTCAAGAAAAGGGACGTTTAAAAAATTATTTTTGGTTGAAGGACTCCAGAAATAAAATTCTCTAGGGACTTAAAAAAAAAAAGGAAGGAAAATGCCAGCTGATATAATGGAGAAAAACTCCTCGTCCCCGGTGGCTGCTACCCCAGCCAGTGTCAACACGACACCGGATAAGCCAAAGACAGCCTCTGAACACAGAAAGGTAAGGGCAGTGCCTGTGTCTGCAGCCCCCAGACTACAATTTGGGGGGTGGGAGGGCTCCTTTTCTCTCCTAAAACCCCGGGGCCAAACGGCAGGTTTCCTTGGGAACTCAGGATTCTTTTTTTGATTTCTTCCACAGTCATCAAAACCAATCATGGAGAAAAGGCGGAGAGCAAGAATCAATGAAAGTCTGAGCCAGCTGAAAACACTGATTTTGGATGCCCTCAAAAAAGATGTAAGTAGGAATATACGTATTTCTTGGAGTGAAATCCCTAACCTGGGAGGCAGTCTACCTTGGCTAGTACTCGCGTTCTTCCAAGGGGGAGGGCCGGGCGCCTCTCGCCGGGGTCCCGGGATGCTAGGCGTGCGGCAGGGGCGGGCGGGAGGCAGCTGACTGGGGTGGCGGTGGAGAAGGGGGATGTCTCACGGCGCTCCCTGGCCCCCTGCTGTGCAGAGCTCGCGGCATTCCAAGCTGGAGAAGGCGGCCATTCTGGAAATGACAGTCAAGCACCTCCGGAACTTGCAGCGCGCGCAGAAGGGGTACGGCGCG